>NC_132928.1:78380070-79065070 GCF_047675955.1 Chlorocebus sabaeus
AGTGTCTTGCTCTGTCACCCAGGCTAGAGTGCAGTGGCGTGATCTCGGCTCTCTGCAAGCTCAGCCTCCCAGGTTCACGCCATTCTCCTGCCTCAGCCTCCCGAGTAGCTGGGACTACAGGTGCCCGCCACCACGCCCAGCTAATTTTTTTATATTTTTAGTAGAGACGGGGTTTCACCATGTTAGCCAGGATGGTCTCGATCTCCTGACCTCGTGATCCACCCACCTCGGCCTCCCAAAGTGCTGGGATTACAGGCGTGAGCCACCGCGCCCGGCTGTGTTACTTCTAATTCAGTTTTCATGTGTGAAATGATCATTTTACATTTCAAATTCTTTACTAAGTTCTTGTACCTTATGTCTGAGTTTTTAAAATTTTGATTTTTTTTATAGCCTTTATCATTTTACTAATATCTTTTAGCATGTTTCAAAACATTAGGCAACAGTCCTTATCTGTTCAGTAGACATGTCTTCCTGGCAAGTTGGTTTGATAGACATGTCTTTCTCTCATTGGTCTGCAGAGCCAGCATTTTGCTCCTGTTTTCTTTTAATAAGTTTGTTTAGGAACCATTTGCAATCTCCTGTATTCCATCTTTTCATCTCCTTGTTATTCCTTCTTTCCCACTTCTCTCTCTCTTTGTTTTTCTTCCTCCCTTCTTGGTTAGTTGAGGCATAATTTGTAAACATTAAAAATGCGCAAACCTTAAGTGTTCCTTTCAGTGGTTTCTTTTAAACCAAAACATTAAAACAGTTGTGTTTCCCAATATATTTACTTCACACTTCTCTGAGGAGGTGATCATTGCTCTGATTTGTCAACATAGATTAATTTTGTGTACACTTGTACTTTTATAAATGGAATCATATGGCATGTATAATTTTGGCTCTGCTTTTTTCACTTTTTTTTTGGGTTACTTCATATTGATATAGCAGCAACTTCTTCCTTTTTATTGTTAAGTAGCATTTCATCATAGTTATAGATCACAGTGTATCCATTCCCCTATTCATGGACATTTGGGTTTCCAATTTGGGGTTATTATTAGCAGGGCTGCTGTGAACATTCTTCTGTGAGTCTTTTTGTATTCATGTTTCATTTCCCTTGGAATGAATAGGTGAGGGTAGGTTTTCTGAGTCATATTATACATACATAAATTTATACATATATGTATAAATGTATAAGGAATTGTCAAACACTTCTCCAAAGTGGTTTGCCATTTTACACTCTCAAAAGCACTGTGTGAAAATTTTGATTGTTCTACATTCTCCCCAACATGTGAGACTTTGTCAGTCTTTTCGATTTAAGTCAACTCGTATGAGTATGAAATGGCATAATGAAAAGAATTTTTACTTTGCTAAAGTCTGATTTATCAACTTTTTTTCTCTTATGGTTAGTCCTTTTTGTGTCTTATCTAAGAAATTTTGTTTGACCCAAGGATGTAAAGACTTTTTTAATGTTTTCTTTTAGAAGCCTTATGTTTCTGTCTTCTACATTGAAATAGTTATTTTTCTCATTGGAGTAAGGATTTTTTTTTTCCAAACAGATATCTCATTGTTCTCGCACCATCTGATTAAAAAATAAATAAATAAATAAATAAATAAATAAAACTTTCCTACCCCCATTGAATTGGCTCGCCACCTTTTGTAAAAAATCAGATGACTTTGTACGTGCAAATCTCCTTCCAGGTCCTTATACCAATACCATACTCTATTAGTGTAGCTTTATAATAACTCTTGAATTCAGATAATGTAAGCCCTTCACGTTTGTTCTTTTTTAAAAAATGTATTATTTGCTATTTCAGATGCTTTATATTTTTACATAAATTTTAGAATCAGCATATCAGTCCCTTTATTAAAAAACAAAACAAAACAAAACAAAAACTCTTGATTGGGATTGTCTTGAATCCATAAAACAATTTGGGGCAAATGGATCTTAACAATACTGAATCTTTCTACCCAAAAATATATTATACCTTTATAGTTATTTCAGCTTTCTTTAAATTCTCTCAGCAGTGTTTGTAGTTTTCATACTTTTATTTGATTTATTGTTAGATAGTTGATGTTTTATAATAGCAATACAAATTATATTGTTTTAAAACACAACTTCCCCCAGTGGTCTTTTCCAGGATGTGTAAAAATACAATTGATTTTTAAATATCTACCTTGTATCTTATGGGATCAATATTAAGTTCACTTGTTTAGTTCTGAGTAAATTCACTTATTGGTTCTAACAGGTTTTGTTATGTTTATAAATTCCTTAGTGTTTTCTAGGTATACAACCATGTTTTTATATATATATATACATATATATGTTTTATTTCTTCCTTTCCAATTTTTTTTCTTTATTAACTGGCTAGGGATTTCAGTACAATGAATTAGGATGAGCAGACATCCTTGTTTTATTTCTGAACTAAAAAGAAAATATCAAATACCATTGAGTATGTTAACTGTAGGTTTTTCATAGATAGTATTTATGTAATTGTGTAAGTTTACTTCTAGGCTTAACCTGCAGAGAGTTATCTCCTGTTTTTAATGATAAACTGGTGTTGATTTTTTTTCCATGTTTTTTACACTTACTAAAATTATCATATTTGTTTTTCTTCTTTATTCTATAAATGTGGCAAATTACACTGATTGCTTTTCAAATGTTAACACCAATTTGTATTATTGGGGTAAACCCCAATTTGTTATAATGTATTATCCACTGTAGAAATTGCTGCATTTTATTTGGTAATGTTTTATTAAGGATTTTTTTTTTTTTTTTTTTTTTTTTTGCTTATGCTCATGAGGTATATTTGTCTATAAATTTATTTTTTTCTTTCATAGTATCTTCTTTAGTTTTCCGTATCAACATCAGGGTAAAGCTGGCTTCATAAAATGAGTTGGGAAGTATACCTTCTTCTATTTTCTAGATGAGTTAGTGTAAGATTGGCTTTACTTCTTCCTCAAATGTTTGTTAATTCACTTGTGAAACAAATTGGGTCAGAATTATTTGGAGTGTGGAGATAAATTTGATTACAAATTTATAAAATATAATTTTCTATTTATGGACAATAATTGAATTGTCTTAGATTTAGGGGTACTTATATTTTCTGTTTCTTTTGTCAGTTTTAGAAAGTTTTGTTGTTTAAGTAATTTGCTTAATTTTCACTTAAGGTGTGAAATCTACAGGCGTAAAATTGTTTACAACATCATCACATGATCATTTTAAGCCAGTATGATTTGTAAAGATGACTGCTTTCATCCCTAGTGTTGACACTTTGCGTTTTCTTTCTTTTTTTCTTAATCAGTCTGGGTACGGGTTTATCAATTTCATTAAGCTTTTCAATAAACCAACTTCTGACTGAGGTGATTTTCTGTAAGATTTAGTTTCTATTTCTTTGTTTTGTGTTCATTTTTATTATTTCTATTCTTCTACTAAGCTGGGTTTAATTTGCTCCTTTATATTTTCTTGAGTTGGTTGTCTAAATAATTGATTTTACAGATTTCTTTTTAATATATTCATTTCAAAGTTCAATTTCTAAGTACTTGTTTTATCTGTATCCCATATATTTTGATATTTTTTGTTTTTATTTTTATTTAGTTTAGAATGTTTTTTTCATTTCTGTTAGGATTTCTTTTTGATCCGTGAGTTATTTATCACAGGTTTGCTTAATTACCAAATTGTATATTACCTAGGTATTATTTTTGTTCTTTCATAATTTAATACCCCTGTGCTCAGGGAACTTACTCTGTATAATTTCAGTTTGAAATTTACTGAGACTTGTTTTATGACTCAGCATTTGGTCTATGTTGATAAATATTTCATGTGCTCTTGTATATTCTACCATTGATCATAATAGTAGAATATTGATTGGTAGAATATTGATACAAATGCCAACTAGGTCAGTTTTTGATAATAATGTTCAACTATTCTGTGTCATTAGTGATATTTTAATCTAGTTCTCTTGACTCCTGAGAAAGAAGTGTTAAGATATCCAATTTGATTATGATTTTGTCTCTTTTTCCTTTTAGTCCTACAATTTTTGCTTCATGAATTTTGAAACTGTTTCATTAGATGCATATCTTTAGGATTGTTATGTCTTCTTGATAATGTGGATGCTTTTATAATTATGAAATAACACCCTGGTTATGTTCTTTGTCTTGGAAGTCTACTTGGATAATAAAACCAGGCCAACTTTGCTATGGTTAGTGTGCTATGGTTAGCTTTTTCCACTGCAGTATTTTCATCTTGCTCATTTTTATTTGAAATTAATTTTACTGAAGTGTTAGGAGGAATAGATGCGCAAGGAAAACATTTCTAACTTTCGTGCTCTAGAGTTTCCTCTTTTGTTGCTTTTGCACATTAAAAAGTGCATTTTACCTGCATTTTCTGTTTTCTTTGTTCTTGAGTTTTTTCTGCACAATTTGAATTCCACTCTCAGCATTTTCTCTCAACGCAGAGCTTAGCCCTAAAAGAGAGTTTCTCTTGGGTCAATACCAAGAGTTCATACAGCCCAGACTGCTTCCAGTCCTTTCAGAAGTTACTATACATCCTGTCCTTTGTTCCATGCACTCAATTGTGTAAAACTTATTCCTGTTTCAGCACAGTTCTCAAGTTAGCCCTGACTCTTTTCAGGTTACCTTTTTTGTAATTTGAGGGTTCTTCCTGCTCTTAGGAGAGATTTCCTGTTGCTTTCCTCTGCTTCCTCCTTTACAGATGTTACCATGTGGGTGTTATGTCGTGAGTAGTTTGTCCTTAGCTGTAATTTTGAGTTTTTTTGTTTTTGTTTTTGTTTTTGTTTTGAGACGGAGTCTCGCTCTGTCGCCCGGGCTGGAGTGCAGTGGCCGGATCTCCGCTCACTGCAAGTTCCGCCTCCCGGGTTCACACCATTCTCCTGCCTCAGCCTCCGGAGTAGCTGGCACTACAGGCGCCCACCACCTCGCCCGGCTAGTTTTTTGTATTTTTTAGTAGAGACGGGGTTTCGCCGGGGTAGCCAGGATGGTCTCAATCTCCTAACCTGTGATCCGCCCGTCTCGGCCTCCCAAAGTGCTGGGATTACAGGCTTGAGCCACTGCGCCTGGCCAATTTTGAGTTTTGTTGGGGACATTAGATACCTAGGTCTTTGTAGATATCTTCCTGTTAGCTTTGATTTTTAATACTAGTTGCTCTTTCCATTTTTGTGTGGGATTCAGAGAAATTCCAACATGATTCTGTTTCTGTAGCTGTCATTTTAGAGCTCTGCAGGTACCTTGATTCCATTGCCGAGAAGTATATTTGTACTGTCTGATGTTTGTAGCACGTGTGGTGTCAATCTTTTCGAAAAAGGACCATTTAAGAATCCAGAACAGAGGGATGTTGATTTTTCAGTGACATCCGGAGTTTTCTGTTATTATAATCACTGCATTTTTTTTTTATAACTGCACATCTTTTAACTACTACCTCTTCATGTGCCAGGGTCATTTTGAGGGAGTCTCACAGAAAAGCCTGTGTACTAAGGAATGTCCTAGGTAAGGTGTCTGTCTTTTTGTAGTGAATCCCGTATTGCTCTATGGTGGCTGGGATCCTCCTGGTTTCAGATTTAAAAGAAGGAAATAATTCAGAAAAGATGGAGTTTACCCTTCCCACACACCACCCAAATGGGTCTTTTTCGTGTGATGCAAGTTTGAATTTGCTGAGGGCTACCTAATACTGGACAGGGTTATATAACCAAAAATGCCTCTGGCATAAAAGATACCTTGATAATCTGTAGAAATTATTGCCCTGTTATTTGCTTATTTGTTTGGTTGTTTGTTTTTTCTGTTTTTTGTTTTTTTGTTTTTTGAGATGGAATCTCGCTCTGTCACCCAGGCTGGAGTGCAGTGGCACCATCTCGGCTCACTGCAAGCTCCGCCTCCCGGGTTTACACCATTCTCCTGCCTCGGCCTCCCGAGTAGCTGGGACTACAGGTGCCTGCCACCAAGCCCGGCTAATTTTTTTTTTTTTTTTTTCAGTAGAGACGGGGTTTCACAGTGTTAGCCAGGATGGTCTCGATCTCCTGACCTCGTGATCCACTCGCCTCAGCCTCCCAAAGTGCTGGGATTACAGGCTGCTTGTTTTTTTTTTTTTAAGTATTTACACTTTATTTCAGGGAGTAGGGTGGCAGTGTACAGTTGAGACAGCGCTCGTGATCCTCAGATAATTGTTCTGGACACTCTACGTCACATACTCGGGTACACTTATTCTTTCACCATGGCCACATCCGAAGAGATAGCTACTGACAAAAGATTCTTTTTATTGTGACTCATGCTAGTAATCAGCTTCACATTTGACTTTAAATCAATTGTTGGATACTCATTTGGCTAACATGTTCATAAAGTTTTACACGAAGAACAATTTTTCATTGAAAAATTTTTGCCTCTTCTAAGGTGAATACATATATTACTACTTCAGTTTATAACTTGCAAGGTACTTTTATTTAATCTTCATGACAACCTTGAAAAGCAGGTATTTTTTCTACTTACAGATGAAAAAAAACTGAGGCTCAGAAGTTAAATTACCTGCCTAAATCTATGTGCTTTGTATAACAAAGCCAAGAAGAAATTATTGAATAATTAGAATGATTATCACTAGTATCGGAAGCTTTTGTGCCTGCTGGTAACTAAACAAAAAAATTCTTCAGAGAACATGATCACCTGAGAATCTGTTCATAAGTCAGCCCCAGTTGAGTTAGTTATAATTTAGAGAATATTTTTAGGAAATATATATTTATATTTATTTAATAGGCAATATAAAATATATAGCATATGTAATATAACATATGTAATATAAAATACATTTGTTTTGTGTTGACGCATTCAACAAACACTTTGGCAATTCATTTTTACCCATTGGACTTCAAAACAACTGTTTGTGATAATCTCTGTTTTACAGTGGAAAAACTGAGGCACAATGATGTTAAACGGTTTGCTCATATAGCTGGTCACAGAGGCAGGATTCAATATTCCTTGTCATCTCATTCTAAATCTTACATTCTTTGCTTTTGATACCATGCGACCTAGTGATAAAACTTTCAAAATGTTGCAAGATAGCTGACTGGATGAACTAGCTCTTGCAACTTACATATGGCTACCCAAACAGATGGACTTGCTCTGTAATAAGTTTTATGAAGTTCAAAGACCAGAGCAATGAGGAGAATGAATAAACAGATAGAAAAGACTTGAGACCTAACTTCAGCCTAACAGGTCATACATTCTTTTTAGGTATATAAGGAAAATGACCAGTTTTCCCAGAAGGCATATATGTGTTTCTGTTATCAGTTGTAATAAAATGTGACCCAGATATGTCTTATTGTGTTCTCTGCCATCTACTCTCCGGGCAGTTCCGACGCCATCAGCACATTCCGCCAGATGCGTTCTCATGTCGCTACCATAGCTCGTGGCAGCCAGATTCTCACGCTGCATATCCACTTCACAGCCTGACTCTTTCTCAGGTTTAATTGACCATACTGTGTCATTTTTCTAGTAGGCTAACTAAGGAGAAAAATATAATACCTGAGATCCACACATTTGATCAGATCCATCTTGTCATCTCTGCCTGGAACTTCAAAAGCTGATATCCTGGGGATCTTGCTGCTCAGAGACAGCCATAGGCAAGCTTAAAAACAGCAGATTAGCCATAGCTGTGAATGTTTATTTTTACGTGTGATGCTCTAACTCTTTTACCTTCTGAGCAAACTCACCTTAAAGATCTCAGTATTTTAAAAAATTAGCCAGGCGTGGTGGTGGGCACCTGTAATTCCAGCTACTCGGGAGGCTGAGGCAGGAGAATCGCTTGAACCCGGGAGGTGGAGGTTGCAGTGAGCCGAGACTGCACCATTGCACTCTAGCCTGGGTGACAGTGTAAGACTCCGTCTCAAAAAAAAAAAAAAAAAAAAAAAAAAAAAACCACTCAGTATTTTAATGCTCATACTGTTTTTCATAGTAGACATTTGAAATCAGCTATGGCAAGCTGAATACACACAGAGATATGTGTAAGTGTATATGTTAGGGTATGTATATATGTATATATACATACTTTTTGTCACTGAGCAAAATCAAGTTGCCTTTGATATTTCTACTTTAGAGTAGATCAAACTTGAGTTTTTGTGGAGCAGAAATAGTGCTGGCCCCAGGCCAAAGAAAGAAAAAATAAAGACAAGCTTCTTTGCGTGCCACCCCGTTGCAGCATCTCTGACCTTTCTCTAACCAGTCCTCTTACCTCAGCATTATTGACTGTATTGGTCAGGATTCTGCTCAGGGCATCACTCATGGGTCTAGAAGACTTTTGTTAAGTCAGAAACCTACCATTTACTAGTGGTATGTTCTTTGTCAAATAACCACTTTGAAACTCTTCTGAGCTCCCTATAGCTGTAATATTAAGCAGCCTCTGAGTGGCGCCTTCTGAAAACTGGTCCTGAGCAATCTACTGTCACAGTGCTGGCTGCCATATTGGTCTCTACTCAATGATAGCACCGTGGTCACTGACGGGAGACTTTGTCAGCATCTCCTGGGACTCTTGCTTTTATTCCCTCTAAGCATGTAGGAAGGCAAATAGTGTATAAGCAATATAATGTAAATATGGACTACATATTAGTTTGGGGACACTTGGTTGATATTTCATTTGTTTAGAGTTTAGAAAGAAAGTCTAGGCCCACCACTTTCAATATGTCTCATCTTGATGACAAGTTCATTTCTGGAGTGTGTCCAACACAGAGTGATGAATTTTGAAATAGAATTGGTCAAGGGGTAGTTATTAGTACCTGGAGGATTCTTGTCAGCTGCTACTATCTGTATCCAAAACTCTTAACATTAAACCGTAAGAGAGCCAATGTTGGTGCTTGAAGAGTTTGAGTCCTCTTGGTAATAATAATTGTGCATGAATAAAATCGGCATTTGGATAGAGAAAGACTATCCCATATTGGAAAGTAATCATGGTTTTTATGCTCTTGCGTGTGTATGCTTTGACAGCTTTTTGGAGACTACGGCATATTTCTTCATGAAACCAAAACTTGGAGAGAAGGAGGTATCCCCAAATGCTTTCTTCAGTATCTGGCATGAATTCAGCTCTGACTTTAAAGACTTCTGGAAGAAAGAGAACAAACTTCTTCTACAAGAGAGGTAGGTATTTTCATTTGCACAATGGCATTTTAAAACTGGTGTTTTATTAGGTGTGGCACCACGGAGGTTGCCAATTTTCATAGCCTGAATAAAAAATTAGATGGCCCTCAACCTGGGGTAGCAAGTTAAAGAGGATGCTGACATTTGGCAAAATGTGGAGTTTTAATAAGAAGAGTCAGCACAGAAGCTGGGACGCTACAGAGAGAAGCTGGGGTGCTGGTTTGCCAGGACCACTGTCGGGTGACACAACTTCTGTCAGGAGGAAATCATGTAAAAGTGACCACGTAAGAAGGCTTGAACAACCCTGCTGCAATGGCAGACGCACCCACTTCAAAGAACAGATAGCAAAGGCTGTAAGGGTAAAAGGAATAGTTTGCTCAGTTCACAGGCTACTGTCATTTTACCACTCATATCAAAATTTCATCCAGGTATCACCAAGAAACACAGATGTCAATATTTTTTCAAAGACCTTTCAAGATTCTTGTAGAATTGTGTGACACTTTCTAAAATAAATCTTCTCAGGAAGGGGACTGTCCCCTCTTCAGTATATGGAATAAAGTCTCCATGATTATGAAATTCCATAGAGGCGTATTACATATTAAGTCATGAAGAATGCTAGCCCTGTCAGGGCGGCATCCACAAGTAGCTGCGTCTAGTGGGAAAATAAAGGGAAACAGAAGCTATACTATAAAACAAGCCATAATGCCAAACCAATCCGTATGCTTCCTAACATCACTAACTGTAACTTTACTTTAGATCTTTAGAAAACTTACATCCTGTGGGCCGGGAGCGGTGGCTCATGCCTGTAATCCCAACACTTTGAGAGGCCAAGGCAGGCAGATCACTTGAGGTCAGGAGTTCGATACCAGCCTGGCAAACTTGGCGAAAGCACTCCGTCTCTACTAAAAGTACAAAAATTAGCTGGGCGTTTTGACGGGCACCTGTAATCCCAGCTACTCAGGAGGCTGAGGCAGGAGAATCGCTTGAACCCAGGAGGCGGAGGTTGCAGTGAGCTGAGATTGTGCCACTGCACTCCAGCCTGGGTGACAGAGCAAGACTCTGTCAGAAGAGGAGAGGGGAGAGGGGAGAAGAAGAGGAGAGGAGAAGAGAGGAGAGGAGAGAAGAGGAGGCAAGGGGAGGGGAGGGGAGACTTACATCCTGAGCAAGACTCTGTCAGAAGAGGAGAGGGGAGAGGGGAGAAGAGGAGAGGAGAAGAGAGGAGAGTAGAGAAGAGGAGGCAAGGGGAGGGGAGGGGAGACTTACATCCTGAGCAAGACTCTGTCAGAAAAGAAAAGAGAAGAGAAAAGAAAAGAAAAGAGAAAAGAAAAGAAAACTTACATCCTGAGAAATTTTGTTCACAAAATTCTGCTGTTTTCTGCTTATTGTCTTCACTTTGGTCTGCTTATACACGATATCATGGTTGTTCACCTTGCTTTCAGTTGTAATTCGATTTTGATACCTCCTTAAATTAGATGAATTAATTGATAACATTTATTGAGCCTGTAAACTATGCCAGACTTGCACTTACTCCTATAATTAATTATTTAGATCCATAGGTCTGTCATAGAAGAAACTATCCTCAGTGAATAGTAGGTGGAAAAAGAAAATGGCTTGAACAGAAGGAAAACACTTTAAACTTGCACTTTAAAGATAATGAGCTTATTCTACTTCCAAATGCATCAGTAGGTGTTAACATAAAAGATGAGAGCTTTTAGTGAAATTTCTATGCAGGTGGGGTAGAAGAGATAATTGCTTAAAAGTAAGTGTATTTGAATCACTCTTCTTTTCCTTCAGACTAAGTCATATATTAAGTGATATTTACCAAAAAAGGCTTGCACAGTTTGGAAAATTGTAAAGTGGAAGCTTTTTTTTTAAACCTTAGCACATCACACAGAACTTCCCTTCATGCCCTTCCCTAAGTCCCTACCTTCCTCCTTTTACCTCTACTCTAAACCTGGTCCCCTAGAAAAGAGTTTGAAACTTATTTACACTAAGGTTCAAAATGAAAAGAGTCGTGTTTCCCCTTGCGCTATGATTTTCATCATATCTAGGATGAGAGTCCTCAATGGGAGTGTAGACGGTGTGATTTTAGACATCAACAAGACAGGACTGATGACGTTGTCGCTTTGGAGTAGCTGGTCCAATGCACATCACGTAAGCAAGTGCATCGCAGTTGGAGAATGGCTTGATCCTGTCGTGGAGGTCCTAGGCCAAGGATGCTGGACACCCTCCTTCTCGCTTTCTTCTGCTAGCACAGACCAGAATATAAGCTGGTGAAATGCTTACTTAGAGAAAATGTTGAGATGGACTCATTCAGATGCTTTGCTCCCTAAGCATCCTCACAGCCCCGTCTAATACATGCCCCACGAGAGCATCCTCAGAGTCCCATCTAACACACACTCCATGAGATAGAACTGTTTCTAGATGACATTTTCAACAACCCACTGTTTGGTGGCATTGTGTGCAGCTGACATGCCCAGAATGAGCTTTGCTTCACTCTCTAAGTATCTCATAAAATCAGCCAGATCCATTTTTTAAATTCTTTATCCTGTGCTTGTCATGTCCTAGAACTATGTGATGGGCTTTGGGTTCACACTTGGTGACCTGCCATTCATGTGAGCAGCGTTGTGAATTGGCAGTTTACAAGTGCTCTTGACTGCAGACTTAGTTTTCTAAATCATTTGCTTTTAATAAAGGGCTAAGGAAGAACACGTGGCAGGTGAGAGCGCTGCTTTGCCTTTTGACTTCCAAAATCTGTTACCCTCTTGGCAAATGATAAGCAGGTTGCTTGAAAAGGAAAACCATCGGTTGGAGTTTTTTGCACAACAGCCCTGTTCCTTTCCTTAGTGAGGGACCAGCTATGTAATTTTTAGGAAACAGTGAAAAATGAAAATGCAGAATTTCTTGTATAAAAATGAATAATTTCAAGACAGCAAAGCCTTAAAGCAAGCACAGAGCCCTTCTAAGGGCGGCGCCCCATCTGACTGCCCAAATGCACACCTGTGCCCTACTTTGGTGTAAACTTTTTTTTTTTGAGATGGAGTCTTGCTCTGTCACCACACTGGAGTGCAGTGGCGCAATCTCGGCTCACCACACCCTCTGCCTCCCAGGTTGAAGCGATTCTCCTGCCTCAGCCTCCTGAGTAGCTGAGACTATAGGCGTGCGCCACCACGCCCAACTAATTTTTGTATTTTTAGTAGAGACGGGGTTTCACCATGTTGGCCAGGATGGTCTCCATCTGTTGACCTTGTGATCTGCCCACCTCGGCCTCCCAAAGTGCTGGGATTACAGGCGTGAGCCACCACACCTGGCCTGCTGTAAGCTTTATATTTTATTTTCTATAGTTAAATGGAAAAGGATTTCAGAAATGTTTTGAATGCCCCGGGACATGAATAGGAAATGCCAGTGGGGTCATTTAAGAGTGTGAAACTTCTTGTACAGTTACTGTCAGTGCCAGTAAAACCTCAAGTGGAATTACAAATACTTAAAATGGGATGCTGTTCTCCAACCTATTTCTCACCTCTGTACTCCTATACTATTTACTATCAACCTGTTTTCTTCAATGGCTAATCTTATACTGCCTAACAATATGTCGATTTTATACCATTAATTTTAGAAATTTGGATGCTGGTCTTTTTTATTTTTAATTAAGAACCACTCAGTGTGGGTCTTTCTCAGTGGGATGAGTGTCCTCATATCTGGTACAGCCCTCACTTCTCACGGGCCACACCGCCTTTCCGCTCTTTGTGTCTCCATAAATATTTGCTGACTTGACTTGTTGCATCATTACCATTGCGCAGACATGGAAATAAGAACTTAGCCTAGTAAAGTAATGAAACATGTTTTCTTGCATAACTTGAGTTGATCATTGTAGATAATAAAATCCCTGTTCTGAATACCTCAAAGCAAAAAGAGAGAGGGACAGAGACAGAGAGAGAGATTTTATTTGTTTAGACAGTCAAACCTCAGAAGGGCGAGAGTGGAACTTGCCTGTGGAAGGCCTGAATGCAGAATTCTACCTGCTGTGAGTGGGGTTAGTCAGCCGCGTGTGTCTGTACCTGTCTCTTCTGTGATCCATGTGTCTTTTTAAATGTCCTGTCTCTATTCTTTCTCCTTCTTTCTCCTCTTCTTTCTCTCACCCTTTCTTCCCAACCTACCACTCCTCTGTAGCTTAACTTTCACTTGCAACCTAGGCTGTTCCTTAGCTGTCAGCCACTGCCATGGCTTATATTCTCATAACCCAGGAGAAGAGAGCAGTTTCCATATCCATCTGCAAAAGTGCCAGGGAGGAACTCTGAATGAATTGTGTCCATCTCTGAATCAGCCCTGGTGGTACCGTGGTTAGCTTAGCAGTTCACAAACCTGATCCTGAAGTGAGAGCAGAGCGTTACCAGGATTGACAGTTCCCTTCAGAGCAGTGTTTCTGAAGGAAGAACAGTTTCCCCCCCAAAAAGAAACAATAATCTTTATTATTTTATTTTATTTATTATTTATATTTTTATTTATTATTTATATTATTTATTTATTATTATTTTATTTATTAAGCCTTTAAAAGTAACTCATGTAATTAGCAAAATGTCTTAGCATGGTAGAAATAACCTGAAAGATGGTGTTAATGGTGTCCTTGAAATTTTTCTGATAGAATTTTCCTTGGACTAGTTTGATATGTATAGATTGAAAAATATCATGAAGGTTTTAAATCCTGTCTAAATTTTTCTTATGCCACTATTTCTAATTTGTGTCTGATTATAGAGTGATAATAATAACTCTATTTTCTTACTTGGTCCTGATGACTCATATGATTTGGTTGATATATTTCTCAAAATAGTGAATTTCTACACATCTGTGTCGGATAGGGCTGCTGTCTTTTTGCCAATGTGTTTGGATTTCCAAGTTAGCTCTGCCACTTACTGGCTCCAGAATCATAGAAAGTCAATTGTTTTTCAAGAGTCAGTTTCCTAATCTGTAAAATAGAAATGATAATATGATCTTGCAGTGTTATCATGTGGACTAAATGACATAATGTATTTGAAGTATGTAGCACAGTATCTACCTTCTGAATGCCTATACTGTTTTTCCATCACTTAATTAAAGATAGTATCCCGGTCATGGCTCCCTACAAGGTGATATAACATTGCTAAGGCATGTTAAGCATCTTAAGAACAGAGTCTGTAAACACAAAGTATTATTGTGACTCAGTTACATTCTTGGTTAGGCAAAATATCTTGGTTGTGAGTCCAAGGATGAACTTTAGTTTGAAAATGTTCATGTAACCTATCCCTCTATGTCTACACTATGTGATACAATGGACACAAATCATGTGACCCACTGGTTTTGTCATGAGTCAGAAAAATTATTTTTTCATCTACTTGGAACTAGATATGTACAATTGTTAGTAAGAAATCCTCCTTTTTTGAAAAAATAATCTAAACTTGTCATCACTGAGCAACACAAAACATGTGCAAGTATGTATTTTTTAAAATTTCAATTTGTCAGCCGGGCACGGTGGCTCATGCCTGTAATCCCAGCACTTTGGGAGGCCGAGGTGGGTGGATTATGAGGTCAGGAGTTCGAGACCAGCCTGGCCAACATGGTAAAACCCCGTGTCTACTAAAAATACAAAAATTAGCTAGGCATGGTGGTGCGTGCCTGTAATCCCAGCTACTTTGGAGGCTGAAGCAGGAGTATTGCTTGAACCTGGGAGGTAGAGGGTGCAGTGAGCTGAGATCGCACCACTGCACTCCAGCCTGGGTGACCGAGCGAGACTCCAGCTCAAAAAAAAGAAAAAATTCAATGTGTCTGTGTTCACCAGAAGATGGGAAGGGAGACTAACATGTATTCTTCCAAGCATTTCCCTAAGGTCTCACAGAGCGTAGTTGTAGTAGGTAAGGAAATAGGCAGTCTTCGTCTCTTATTTTCAGGAAGGCGTTAGCGTGACTGTCACCTAGCCACTAATGAGGCTCTGTGGAGCTAGGATAACAAGAGCTGTATTAATTAAAAGAAAGAGGTACAGATTGATAAGAATGCGTGTCTTTTTTTACCCTGATTGAGAGGCTATGGTCCAGGTCCTGGGAAAGGAGGGTTAGGCATCCAGAACAACATCACTTCTTTCTTTGCTCTATTGAAAGTTGCGCTCAGTTTTCAGGATGAGTGTTCAGCTGTATAGCAATGTGAAGCTACCTGTGATTATTCACTCATTCCGTATGGAGTCGTACTGGACAGTGAGACGTTCAAGTACATTAAATGAAAGTCTCGTCTTCTTCGAGCTAGCAGTATAGCACTGGTTGGTGTATCATGCAGTGGGAGGAACCAGGAGCGCGGATTAAGGAATTCTGCCCAGAGGACTTTTGACATGGAACGTGGAGCAAGTGTAGGATTTTCACAGGCAGTCCAGAGAGCTAAGGACTTTTAGGCAAGAAGAAGATCTGGCTCTGGCCACTGGGTCCCAAACCTCATAGTGTGTATTGTGGCCTATCATTATTTCATTTTTAGTTGGCCTGAGATATTTTAATTTAATAAATCATGACATTAGTAAGAGTTATGTTTAAAGTATTGTCTAACTTAATTTACTGGTTTATTTTACTTTGAGACAGGTAGTCTTTGATGATCCAAGAGAAGGGATAGCTACTTCTCTAATTGCACAAGCATGTGGCAGTCAAGTCTTGTTTCAGCCCAGCTGAAACCTGTAATTAGAGGGAAATAATTGGACTGTTTATCCTTAGAAGGTTATGTGTTCCATTGGCGAGCCCCTCATGCCTTGTTAACATTTCTGTTTCCATAATTGATTTGTATTCAAGTGAGCTGTATGTTCAGATTTATGTATGATATTATTGGAGTAAGTTTAAGGAGGAAGAGACCATTTTCAAAGAAATTGAAAATGCAGCTGAAGAATGGAGATAAGGAAAGTTTATTCTTATGCAATAACGTACTTGCTGGATACCTAAATGAACCTGCCTCTTGGGCTGCAATGTAGCATTCTTGCATTGCTTGATAAATGAATTTGGCCAACCACTCACCCTTTTCATTCAGGCATCAATTTTTAGAAAAATGACCCATAAAGAAATCCTCTTCTCAGTGCCAACTTTCTGTAACCAAGGGTTTGGCAGGAGAGTCAATGAACAGGACAGTCAAAATAGTGGCCAGTGGAGGCTGAGGGTGTGTAGAGATTTATCTGTATTCATGTATTGGAATAACGAATACACATTAAAACAGTAAGTAATGCATTCAACAATTATTTATGATATGTATGCCCTACTATGTGATAGGCAACATTCCTGGCCGTGTGGATCTTTTCTCTTCTCGTGAGAGAAGCAGACAACAAAAAGTAAGCACGTATCTAAGTTACAAGCTGAAATCAGTGCTATGAGGAAAATAAACAGGGAGTCATCTTGCAGAATCCAAAGGGAGGAAGGTCATTTAGAGAGGCTGGTCAGAGGAGGCCTTTCTGAAGAGGCAGCATTGCTGTGGACACCTAAAGAATCAAGGCAGCAGCCCCGTGAAGGGGCACAGTGGGGAGGGGGTAATGTGGTGTATGAGCATTCCGGGCACACGGTAGGGATGTTCACGGTAATGTGGCAGGAAAGACTGAGCACTTCCCAAGAAAGATGGGGGCCATGCAATGAATTTGATAAAGCAAGCTGGGGCCTGAGCACTTAGGCCCTGGTAGGTCGTGGTAAACATTGACTTTTATTGTGCATTCAATAGGAAGCCATCAAAGGGTTTTGTGTTTTTTTCCCAGAGAGAAAATAACCTTATATGATATATGTAATGAGAAGATTATTGGCTGCCAAATGGGTAGTAAATTGGAGAGTGGAGAGTGTAAAAGCAAGTTAGGAAGTTATTTTAGTGACCTAATTGAGAGCTAGGACTTTGCAGACTGGGGTGAAGGCAGTAAAGATTATAGAAAATAGGTTAATTTGAGATATATTTTGGAGGAAAATCTACATAGATTTGCTGTTCGCAGGTTCCTGGATGAACCAGTTTTGGGAATCAGAAAATGGTAAATGTAAGCTCAGATACTGAAAAGCTAATATTCACTAGGATGCTAGAGATCAAGCAAGCAGGGTTTTCCTTTCTTCCAAAATGCTGTAGAAAAAAAGCTGAGGTTAAGAAAAGATATGAAACCCTGGATATTACGATATTTACTTCGTAAAATTTAGTTCTTTTCAAAAAATGGAAGGCCCTAAGGTAAAGATTAGCTGGGAAAGGGCTTTGCGCTTGCTTCTTTATCTTGCCGTGTTCCAAGAGATGTTTTTAAAACTTTGGGAGATCTTCAAAATCCTCAATTCAAAAACTGAAGAAACTCTCAGTAGGTAGTTCTAGAGAATCCGGACCAAGAGCTAAGAACGTGGCTTGTCCAAAGATGTTTTTGGTTTGGTAAGGATTTGAACACTGTAGCATCTTTTAATGAGTTTGTAGACACTTGTAAGGTATCTGAGAAATTTTTAATTCCCCTTCAGCATTTGCTAAAAGGGTTTTTTGATGTCTTAGCAAAGTTTGCAGTAGAACTCTCCTGGATCAAAATATACTTCCTGGAGTGAAGATATTTAAAGTTACTCCTTTAAAAAATAACATCATGTGGCTTATGTGGGCCGAAAACAAGATCCTATTCAAGCTAGATGATGTTATTTTTCAGGGGCAATTTTTAATTTCTTTAGGATACTTTCAAATGATGTAATTGTTATAATCTGCTAGAGGAAGTACAGACCTGTTGAATTTGAATAATATCAAATTAACAAATTGTTAGGTTTGTGTGGTCTTCTGCTAGAGCCTGGATTTTTAAGATAATCAAAAATGTAAGGAGCTAAAGGCTTCCCCATGGTTCATTCCCAGCATGACATGCTCCGTGCTAACTCTGACACCTTTGGGCAAAGGAATTCCACATTCACACACTCCTCCTGGTGACTTAAGGATTTCAGCTTCACACACTACCCCTGTTCCCATTAGGGGGAGTGAAGCTTTAGAAAAATGGAAAGCGTTTCTTCTGCACTTAAACATTAGTAGCCTTAGGGCAAATGGATAATCAAAGCCTATTCCTGAGAGATGAGGGAAGAGATTACCTCCACCAAGAGGTATTGATCCCTACAGCAGGGTTGAAGCTAACAACAGATGTTAGACCAAGACATGTTAGCAGTTATTTTATTTGACAGACAGCAATTCGCTCACCTGGTTTTGGCTGCTGGACTCTGGTTAAGGTTTAGAAGCAGCTGTAATAAGGCATTAAGCTCAGTTTTAAAAGCAATTATTTGTGAAAGCATGTGTTGGGTGTGTATGTGTTGGGGGATGTTAGGAGGTTGGATACCAAGAATGAATATCAGTATTGAAGTACTTTGAGAATATATGTTTCAATATAGGACCTACAAAAAATTAGATAATATTCAGGTGTCTTGGACAGAGAGTGAAAAGAAAATGATCCTAAAAATGTAAGTAGAATGGCCAGTAAACACATGAAAAGATACTCCACATTGTTAGTCCTCAGGGAAATGCAAATCAAACCAAAGTGAGATATGCTTCATACTCACTAGGAAGGCTGTGATCAAAAAGACAGACAGTAACAAGTGTTGCAGATGATGAGAATGTGTGGAACTCTCATACATTGCTGGTGGAAATACAAAACGGTTTTTGCCATTACTTTTATGGCAAAAGCCACGATTACTTTTGCACCAACCTAATACGTGGGGCCTGAACGTAGATTAGTCCTTGTAAGGAGCTGGAATCTCTGGGTACAAAGGGAGAAAAATGGAGAGTGACTGCAAATTAAGTTTCTTTTGGGGGGACAAAATGTCCTAAACTTAGATGGTTTTAGAGGGGTGCACAAACCTATGCATCTACTAAAAAAAAAATTGACATTCACGTCCAGTGGGTGAATTGTATGCTATGTGAATGATAGCTCAATAAGGCTGTTTTGGTAGAAAGAAGAATTAAGTAGAATTCACACATTAGCGTTACATTAGAGTTCTAAGCAGAAAAGTGGACTACAATTGAACATACTGATGACCTCCGGTTATCTCTATTCAGAGTGTTCACGGTGTTGAAAAGTCTGACATTGGTTCCTCTTCTTCCTGCCTGGCTCAATTCCTGCTATTTCCCCTGTACCCAAGTAATTTTGTATGTACCCAAGGAAAGCAAATCTTGTAACTACAAACATGACTATTAGCTAAACAGAATTTCGGAGATAAATCTGCTGGAAAAAGCTTTTTAAAAAATTGCACAGCTCATTCCAGAATCAAAAAGATCATCATCAATTTCGATAATTAGTAATTTGCAGTAGTTCGACTCTGTAGTGATGAAATAGGCTGGTGCTTTCCCGGTGTAAACCCATGTCAGGAAATCTAAGTCATGTTTTAAAAATATACACACATGCAAAAAATACTATATGTATGCATGTGTGTGTGTGTGTGTGTGTGTGTTTTGAACAATTATTCGTCTATTGTGAATAAACTTTTTCAAATCTAATCTCCATGGGAGGAGTCCTATTATTCAAGTTTCTATAATACATAGGACCTTTATTGCTAATGGAAAGAGATAAATACTGAGAAAAAAATAATTTGGTCAGGTGCTGTGGCACACACCTGTAACCCCAGCACTTTCGGAGGCCGAGGCAGGATGATTGCTTGAGCCCAGGAGTTCAAGACCAGCCTGGGAAACATAGGGAAACCATGTCTCTACAAAAACAAACCAAAATTAGCTCCGCACGGTGGCGCACACCTGTGGTCCCAGCTACCTGGGAGGCTGAGGCAGGAGAATCACTTGAGCATGGGAAGTTGAAGCAGTAGTGAGCCATGATTGCGCCACTGCACTCCTGCAGAGGCAACGGAGCAAGACCCTGTCTCAAAAAAATAGTAATTCAATATGATAAAAAGTGGTTAACTGGCAAGGTAGGGTGGCTCACGCCTGTAATCCCAGTACTTTGGGAGGCCAAGGTGGGTGGATGGCTGTAGTGTAGGAGTTGAGACCATCCTGGGCAACATAGCAAAACCCCATCTCTACAAAATATACAAAATTTAGTTGGGCATGGTGGCGTCTTCCTGTAGTCCCAGCTACTTGGGGGCCTGAGGTGGGAGGATGACTTGAGTCCAGGCTGTTGAGGCTGCAGTGAACTGAGATAGTGCCACTGCACTCTAGCCCAGGTGATGGAAGTGAGACCCTGTCTCAAAAAGAAAAAAAAAAAAAGTGGTTAAAGTACATAAAAGGAAAATGAATGTATCTGTCTTTGCTATGGGTAAAGATTTTCATCTTTCACTTCTGTTTAATGAACACTTTACATTCTCTCTAGAATCCCTATCCCCCCGGTACCCACTTCCTCTGCTTTTCCTGTGACTTTCTGCTCACTGACACTGGGCCCCACTCCACGGCCTTCTGGCCAAGTTACTGCTCGGGGTTTTTGCTTGCCATACAAGGTTGGCCTTAGAAACTTGAACCATGGGCAGCTACTAGGCCATGAGAAGAATTTTGAGCCCGTGGAAAGGAAACTCTTGTTTAAGGCAGACAATACTAAAGACAGACCTTTGATATGGTACCTACTAGCGAGGAGATACCCAGTGAAGATTAACCATACTGTTGCTGAAGAACTGGCTGTAGAATTACAGTGCGGTCTTGGATATTGACATTTCTAGTTCATTCAAGTTTCCATCGATTGAACCACAGTCATCGTGGCAAATTAGGATCATGTAGCTTGGAGTTCTTTGGTTTATGTGAAAAGCTATTGTACACAATTTGTTCCTCCTTAAAGGGACATGTCAATTGTCATCATCATTATTTAAATTATTATGTATATATGCTATTTCTTCTCCCAGATTTACTGAGGCATAATTGACAAATAAATATAATATGTATAAGGTTATACAATGTGATGTCTTGATATACATTGTGAAGTGCTTATCACAATTAAGCATTAATGTATCCATCAACTTTTTGCGGTGAGAATACTTAAGATCTATTCTCTTAGCAGGTTTTAAGTGTACAATACATATTATTAATAATAGGTACTGTGCTGTACATTAGGTCTTTACACTTGCTCATTTTAGGGCTCAAAGTTAGAAGTATTCTTTGACCACTATCTCCCCATTTCTTTTATACTTATTATAATATCACATCAAAATTCAATTCTAAAATTCTTGGTGTTTTAAGACCTATGATTTTGCAATTTTTGTAAGAGTAGTAATTCTGCAGAGCCAAATAAATGAAAACAGCATTACACCTAATATAATTCCTAAAATGATGTAAAACATTTTTGTGTTACAATTTAGGCTTTCTAATTACAACTATAATTTATTAATTATATTATCTATCTGCACAATCCCTGTGAATATTGTCTTATATGAAGCCTATGAGCATCTTCACTTCATTTCATTCTGTTTTGATTTACTTTGCTTTTGTTTCCTAAGATCTGTAATAAAACACCAAGGATCCCAGATACCTCGAATGTCTTTCTAAGTCTGAAAACTTTATGTAATCAACCTCGTCTGTCATTTTATCTTGTTGGTAATACTAAACATTCCCTAACTAATCTTTTAGCATTGTCTCCATCCTCTCCCACCTGGGCCCGGCCACGTTCCACCTCTGATTGATTACAGAGGTCGCTCCCTTCCTTTAGGGCCAGCAGCGAGGCTGGCACCCGAGCGTCATGCTCGGTATCTAGATGAAAGAACGTGCTCCTGGCCAGCGTGGCTCCACAGCTCATTGATCTCTCTCTGGAGAAAGGCTGGTATGTCTCCTTGCACATTTCTTTTTTAAATGATTTAAAACTTGATGCTGAGCTCTATAAAGTTCTGTCTGGATAGCTGTGCCTTACAGAGGGAGGGTCATCCTGAAAGATGCCACTTCTGCCTTTTCAAAAAGGGCACGCAGACTGTTCCTAGAGCAAGCCACCTCCACCGTGGCATTGTGTGGAATTAGCTAGTGGTTATACCTGGCGAAGAGAAAATCAAGGTTAAGAGGACAACAGTGGTATCCTTGTGCTACTGTACAGTCAGAAAGGAATTCGGCCCTATCCCTTGGAGGCATATGCAGATTCAAGTTGTCTGGTTTTTTGTAAGGAAATGTTAATTTTTAAAAGTATTTGTCTTGGCCGGGTGCAGTGGCTCACGCCTGTGATCCCAGCACTTTGGGAGGCTGAGGCGGGTGGATCACGAGGTCAAGAGTTTGAGACCAGCCTGGACAAGATGGCAAAACCCCGTCTTTACTAAAAATACAAAAATTAGCCGGGCGCAGTGGCGGGCGCCTGTAATCCCAGCCACTCGTGAGGCTGAGGCAGGGGAATCACCTGAACCTGGGAGGCGGAGGGTGCTGTGAGCCGAGATCACACCACTGCACTCTAGACTGGGCAACAGAGCAAGACTCTGTCTCAAAAAAAAAAAAAAAGTATTTGTCTTGAGGAGGACAGAATGGCAGGTGTGTTGGCTAAGTCTGTAGCTGTTTTGCTGTGAGCAGAATAGAACCAGCATCATTAGGTCAGTACCAACTCTTTTTGGGCTTTACAATATTCTGCCCCGCAGTGGTTCTGGGGATGAGCTGGGAGATGAGATGATCGGAGTGCTCCCAGGAGGAAATGCCAGCAAGCCGTGTAGAGAGGCTCACCTGCCTGCTCCCCGAGAGGGGCCTCATCCCCTGACTTTCATTCTCCTAATGATGACCTCTGTCTCCGCTAAATTAGGAGTCACCAGGAGTAAAAGTAGTAGAGCAATAGAAGACAGTGTGCTTATAAGCCTGATATAGTAAAATAGTGGGTAGCAGCACCCAGCAATGAGACACGAAGGAAGTGTAGTGTTGGGTTTAGTTTTAAATAAACAGATAATATCTGTCATTATATTAATGATTTCGTATTTTGCTTTGCATATTTTACCACTATTAATATTTCTCTTATTTTATAACATGGGCATCTAAAGTGGGCTGCATTTACCATCACTCTGAAAAATAAAAAAAACTTAAAATTCAGTTATATATTGGGAGGCCAAGGCGGGCAGATCACAAGGTCAGGAGATCGAGACCATCCTGGCTAACACGGCAAAATCCCGACTCTACTCAAAATACAAAAAATTAGCCAGATGTGGTGGCACTCGCCTGTAGTCCCAGCTACTCAGGAGGCTGAGGCGGGAGAATCACTTAAAGTCGGGAGGCGGAAGTTGCAGTGAGCCGAAATCACACCACTGCACTCCAGCCTGGGCAACAGAGCAAGACTCTGTCTCAAAAAAAAAAAAAAAAAAAAAAAATTAGTTATATAGCCATTCACTCTTTTTCAAAAGAATATATTGGAACATGCATGACTTAGGCATTCATTTAGAATTTCAAATACCCAGAAGTGAATGACAGGCAAGAATCCCCATTCCTTTAATTAGTCAGGAAAAAATGGTTCAGAGAGATGAGCCTCTAAATTTATTGAACGAGGAAAAAGGACAGAGGTAAAACTCCTCTTTAAACTTTAAAATATTCTAATGATCATTATATTTAGATAATATATATTTTTACAAAAATTATATCAGAAATAAAAGTGTATTCGTAGATCTTAACTTTACGAGATGGAATTATTTTTAAAAATTAACCTCTAGGGTTCAAATTCCTGTGACTTAAGGGTGAACATTTTTGGAAAGTTTGATAAAATTCCATTTGGCCACTTCAAATTTTTCCAGGTGTTTGGGGGAAGTGTATAAAATGAGGCATAAAAAAGGAAAAAGTATGAAACAAGTAGAAAAAGTAGTAGAAAAAAAGTATGTCATCAGTTAAGAGATTTCACCAGTTAAGAGAATCTCAGGTGCCCACAGATAACTCAGCGGCTTTCATTTTAAACATCTGACTAGCTGTAGATCTTAATACATCCTTAAATTCATGTGCTGTGTTTATGACAGAAGCACCCATAATTCTATACTGAGTATGTACACAAGTTTGTTTCCTACAACCTCTGATTAGTTTCCTTAATGTTTTCGTTTTTCAGAGGCTGAATAAGGTGCATAGTAAGAGCACGTGCTTGTAGGTTAAAAAGACCTGGATTTGATATATATCTCTGACAGCACCCGTGTAACCCTTGACAACTTAATGTACTCTCTGAACCTGTTTCCCCATTTGTAAAATGAAGGTACTAGAGGCCCCGAATTCCTGGAGTAAATTAAAGGAGACACAGAGTATAAAACATTTAGCACACGCTTTCAGGTATAGAAACTTCTCAGTTAATGTCAGTTGCTGCCATGATCATTAATATATTAACGTTGTTTGAAAAGCAATAAACTTAGCATGAGAAAGATTTAGCACTAAATAAATTCACAGAAGCCAAACCCCACATAATTCTATTGTACCAACCACCCTTCCTTAGGTTTGTATTCCCAAACATGATTCAAAGCACTACCAATGATAAGCCCTTTGACCTTGGGCAGTTATTTAATCTTAGTCAACTTCAGTTTTCTAATTTAAACCATTGAGATATCAATCACTAAAGTACATGGTATTGAGGCTGTTCATTACATTAAGTGTAATAGTCCCAACACAGTGAATAGTTCCTCACAGATGCTGACTATGAAAATTAGCACCAAAGGTGTTTTAGAAATTACTACTATTATTACAAATGAGCCCAGTGTTTTTCTCTCCATGAGTAAAACAGTGAGGAAGAACCGGACAGAACGAGGAAGAGCTTGGAAAAGGAGGAGAATGAGAGTGGGTATTAATGAAGCATAGAGATGAGGAAGAACAATGGTGCTTAAAAATGGAAGGCAAGGAACACATAGAAGGTAAAAGTCACCGGAAATAACTTCTCTGTGAGGGAGTTTATATCTTTTTGTATTAGCAGCATGATCCGCCACTTAGTATCTTAAGATATCATTACCATGGAACCCTGTGCTTTCTTCATCATAGATCCACAGCAATCACGGCGTTTTCTCTTTTTTTTGTCTCCACCAAATCAACTCACTCTTGCTGAGCATCATTCTTCATTAAGATATGGCTTTGGGGCCAGGAATGGTGGCTCATGCCTGTAATCCCAGCACTTAGGGAGACAGAGGCAGGTGGATCACTTGAGATCAGGAGTTCAAGACCAGCCTGGCCAACATGGCAAAACCCCGTATCTACTAAAAATACAAAAATTAGCTGGACATGATGGTACCCACCTGTAATCCCAGCTACTCAGGAGGCTGAGGCATGAGGCTCGCTTGAACCCAGGAGGCAGAGGTTGCAATGAGCTGAGATCGCACCACTGCCCTCTCACTCTAAAGAAAAATATAAATATATATGACTTCCAATCCTTTAGATTATAGATCTCCTATTTACAGTAGTGTTGTGTTGAAGTCTTTTAAAGGACAAGGATCATGCCTCTTTTGCCCTCTTTACACATCTTGTTCTTGTTAGTTAAGCATTAAGCAAAGCTGTCAACATAGCATAGAAACACAGAGGTTGGAGTCAGGGATAGAGAAGGAGCTGGGAGCATTTAAAATAGAAAGCCAGACCCAAGTAGTAGCACTAGAGCACAGGGTATGGAGCCTGAACTTGAGGCTACATAATATTTATGGCAAATTCGAGATAAAGGTGGAAAAGCTATTGTTTTTTAATGTCATGGGCCAACAAATGAATGGACAGATGGTTAGATGAGGAGTTACTGGAAATGACACAACCATTCAAGAAAGAATACAAACCCAAGTTAGCAAAGTGATGTTATTAGGAGGAAAGCTTGGCTCCTGTGTTTAAAAGCTCTTTACTTTGTTTATTATTAGTTTAACAAAAAAAGTCGAATCACTCCCGACCGACACACTTTACCACTGATTACAATCCACTCGTGTGTCCCAGGCATTCAAATGAGAACCAAGGACTCTGCACAATCTCTTAGCTTAAGAGAGGCAAGAACATGACCACTGGAAAGGTGGTGAATGACAGTAAAGAGGAAATGTGTTGATTTCCATATAAGATGTACTTTACTGTTCATTAATAAGTATTAAAAGCAAGTTTCAGCCAGGTGTGGTGGCTCACCGGGGCAGGAGGGTTACTTCAGGCCAGGAGTTCCAGACCAGCCTGGACAACATCGTAAGATCCCCATCTTTACAAAAAAATAAAAGAAAAAGTTAGCTGGGTGTGGTGGCACCTGCCTGTAGTGTGCCTCCTGGTGGCACACTACAATGGAGATAACAATTGCCAAAGATGGTATTGAGGCTGCTAATGATATTAAGTGCAAAAGTCCCAACACAGTGAATAGCTTATCACAGGTGCTATTAAAATTAGTACCATTGGTGCTTTAGAAATTACTGCTATTACGACCAGCTACTCAGGAGGCTGAGGTGGGAGGATCACTTGAGCCTAGGAGTTTGAGGTTATAGTGAGCTATGATCATGCTACTATACTCCAGCCTAGGCAACAGAGCAAGACTCTGTCTCTAAAAAAATAATAATAGGCTGAGCATGGTGGCTCATGCCTGTAATCCCAGCACTTTGGGAGGCTGAGGAGGGTGGAGCACCTGAGGTCAGGAATTCCAGACCAGCCTGACCAATACAGTGAAACCCTGTCTCTATAAAAATACAAAAATTAGCCAGGTGTGGTGACAGGCACCTGTAGTCTCAGCTACTCAGGAGGCTGAGACAGGAGAATTGCTTGAACCCAGGAGGCGGAGGCTGCAGTGAGCCAAGATCACGCCACTGCACTCCAGCCTGGGTGACAGAGCAAGACTCTGTCTCAAAAATAATAATAAGTTGCATAATGATCTCAGAAAAGCTAAGAGTGACATGCTCATATCCAAATTCTTAATCACTAGTAACCATTTGCCATTTTCTCCCTGATTGTGACCTCTCTAACAGGAATAATGGAGTCTACAAACTTTGGGGATAATTATTATAATAGATACAGTTTCATTCCTAATTTTATAGTCCAGACCCATAATCTCTTATCTACAATTTTGAGACCCAAAAACCTCAGAAACCAAAAGCTTATTCATATTTTTGTGGCAAATTTATCTGTCAGCGAAACTCAACTTTCATGGGGCTATGTATAGTCTTTACTCATTCTATAGTGTGAATGTTCATATACTTACAGAAATATCAATGTGTTTGATTATTCCATGCTATGTCAGACTCTTCTGATAGTGTTATGCTCCATATTCCTGTCTGATATTGGAAACGTTCTGAATTCTTTTTTTTTTTTTTTTTTTTTTTTTAATTCGAGACGGAGTTTCACTCTTGTTGCCCAAGCTAGAGCACAATGGCACGACCTTGGCTCACCACAACCTCTGCCTCCCGGGTTCAAGCGATTCTCCTGCCTCAGCATCCCCAGTAGCTGGGATTACAGGCATGTGCCACCATGCCCGGCTAATTTTGTATTTTTAGTAGAGATGGGTTTTCTCCATGTTGGTCAGACTAGTTGCAAACTCCCGATCTCAGGTGACTCACCCGCCTCAGCCTCCCAAAGTGCTGGAATCACAGGCATGAGCCACCGCCCGGCGGAAGAGTTCTGCATGCCAGAATCCATCTAAGCCCTAAGAATTTGGGGTAAAGGATGATAGAATGAATGGCTGGCCGACTGAACCATTTATTCACTAGCCCTCGTCCTGCTCTGTCTAGAACCACACAGATAAATCCAATCGTTTGTTCATGTAATAAATCTGATATTTAAGGTTAACTGTGAAGATTCTACCACGTTTTCTGTTGCCCTGACATAAATCCTTAGTCCTGTTCATTGTTTTGGAGTCTCTTGGACTTTTCTGATTCATCTGGCTTCCCGCTCACCCTGGGCTTCATCATCTGATAGTTCAGCTGTACCAGCACTGGTACTATGATTTATGCAACAGATTCCACCTCTCACTTCTCACCACTTCCCAGGGTCGTCAGGCCAGACTCTTCACACCTCCTGCTCTGGGATAAGTTCTCTAAGCTGGACTACTTCAAAATCAATGTTCCCCAACCTCAGGTAGATTCTCTAAGGAATGGATATCCTGAGACAAATCCTAGGAAGCGTGAGGGGAATGGGAAGTCAAGAGCATTTTCATTCCAATTTCCGTTTTCCTCTCTAATCGTTCCCCATACTGCCACCTTCCCCATTCTTCAAACTGTAAGCACCACTTCCGCGTGCTTCACTATGAGTGTGTGACTTGTCCGCATACTTCCCTGGGGTCCTTCAGTATGTACTTACTAAGTGTCTGTTCTATACTAGACAGTGGAGCTGTGAATACAACCAAATTCCTGCCCTGGTGGAGCTTACATTATAGAAGAGAGGTCCAGACCATCGATAAATATAGAGTGAAGCTCCAAGGAAAAACAGAGCAGGGCAAAGAGAAGACAGCTAGGGGAGGTGGTTTATTGTATTTCAGTTAGCCAGACAGTGCCTCTGAGAGGTGATGTCTAAGCAGGGACTCAGAGGTGAGGGAATAAGCTAGTGGATATCTGAAGAAAGAACCTTCCAGACAGATCGAGCATCGCATGCAAAGCTCAAGGAAGGAGCATGTTTAGTCAAGTGTCCAAAGTGACTGGAACAGAAGGAGTGAGAGTTGAGAGGTAAGAGAAGAATTCCGAGAGGGAGCACTGGGGCCAGACTATGTAGCCTAGTGGGCCAAGTGCAGTCAGGCCTTTAATAAGGAGGGCATTGAGGAAGAACCGTGCACACTACTGCTAGTGCTAGAGTGAGAGAGATGAGGACTGAGAACTGACCTCTGGATTCGGGATCGTGGGTGAATGAGTGATATCCACAAGAGCAGTCTCTGTTGAGTGGTTAGGGACAGATTTCTGATTAACTGGGAGCCCAGGGAGCTGGCGCAGTGACTCTAGGTAACGCTCTTGAGGCGTTTGCATATGTAAAGGGTCGCGATGGAAAGGAAGGCTGGCAGGAGGGCAAGGGGATTAGGGTTTTGTTTTTGTGTTTATTTTTGGTGGTGGGATAAACAGCGTGTCTGTCACTGGATAGAAATGATCCATTAAAGGAAAAATTGTGACCTTTGTTCTCTCTTAATATGTGTGTTTCCTTGATTCATTCCTGACTTGTATCTCCCCACATCTTATTCCTTAATTAAGCCATTCTTCCTCTTGCATAATTCCAAATTATTATGATATAAATAGCTTTGTTGTACTCTTTTATGAGTTTTACAGGGAGGAAATTGCATAAACTCTCTATAAACTAATTTCTATGTTTAATAGCCCTTAAGTTCTCCCACCCCATAGCCTGACCAAAAAAGTCTTACTAAAAAAAAAATAGGATACAAATGATCCATACACATCATCCTGGCTAGAGAAGTGTCATAAACTCCGGTGTTGTTAGAACCAATAGAGCTTAACTTTGTATCTCACTGGCTGTAATACAAAACTTTTCTGAGCTATTTGAAAAAAGAAATCACTAAGATTAAGAAAATATCTTAACACAGGTGGAAATAGTAAAAGGATGTTTGCATGAAAAATGTCAAATGTAATAAACAGCACTATTCTCCGATAATAAAAGATGAATTTGGCTGTCAGATACAATTTTATAATAGCTTTGACCATCGTGTATGGCAGGAGTATTTTTTTAAAATTTACTATCGTTAGATTTGCAGAACCAGTGATTGTTGTTTTACTATTTTGGTAAGGAAACCTAAAACATCCTCAGAATATACAAAAAGAATATGGTCATTCTTACAGGACTGAAGGGCATATCAAGTGAGCTGCTTTGGTAAATACCATGAAAATCCAAGTCTGACATGGAATTATAATCGTCTCTACTACAAGATGCAAAAGAAAACCAAACACTTTTTTTTTTCTAAATCAGATATTTAAAAATATTAGTGATGACCAATGTGATTAGAAGCTTTAAAATCCTAACATGTATATGAACAAAAATATTCCTATTTTCAGAGACTTAAACATATCATCTGAGCATTGAAAAAAGTTCTTAATAGTACCTTTCAGATTTCTCATCTGTTTTCAGATCCTGTATTAAATTCCTTGAGAAAGATACTCTAAATTTTACAGAATAGAATTCAGGCTCTTTATTTACAAAGTGGAGTGTGAACCTTGCTGGTTACTCATCTATCCCCCTCAAGCAATTGTATTTTCCTTCCTTATCAACACAGACTATCACAGTTTTAGGATTTGTCTGAGATGCTAGCCACCTCTGACTGCTTGCTATTCACTGGAGACTCCTGTGATTGTGATTTAAGATTGTAGGCCAGGCACGGTGGCTCACACCTGTAATCTCAGCACTTTGGGAGGCTGAGGTGGGCGGATCATGAGGTCAGGAGTTTGAGACCAGCCTGGCCAATACGGCGAAACCCGTCTCTACTAAAAATACAAATATTAGCTGGGTGTGGTGGCACGCGCCTGTAGTTCCAGCTACTCAGGAGGCTGAGGCAGAAGAATCTCTTGAACCCAGGAGACGGAAGTTGCAGTAAGCTGGTATCATGCCACTGCACTCCAGCCTAGGTGATAGAGTGAGATTCCATCTCCAAAAAAAAAAAAAAAAAAAAAAAAAAAGATTGTAGAGGAAGTATGCTAACTGTCCTTTCTTCTAGATTTTTCATTTTTAGCCTCATAGGAGATTAGATCACCAAAAAACTACATTGGCATACTTGAAGTGTTTGCAAGCATTACTCTCCTCAGAAATGCTTTCACCAAGTTAAAGTTTCGTCTCAGTTTTTATTGAGGATTTGTGTAGGGGGAAAGAATTGGCCATTGAAAAATGTCTGTGTCTTCTACATTTTCAGATTTGTACTGACTACAATTCACATCCTTTATTTAGACAATCGTGTCAAAAATTCCTCCTAGAAATTAGAATCAGGAGAATGTGGTGGTTTTTTTATCTTCTCCAGATGAATCTTACATGCTTTTCTTTTTCAAAGATGAACGCTATAGCCCACTGTGTTTCCATGACTACTTTTGCTTGAAAAGAGTTCAAAATTTGTCCAACTATTCAATAGAACTTCTCCTCCATATTTGCTAAAAGACATGCATCCACTTTTCTAGTTTCTCTTTTAAAGTAATATCTTCAGTGTTGTAAAAGATTCAGTCTTTCAGAATCATAAGATTGTAGGCCAAGCGTGGTAGCTCACGCCTGTGATACCAGCACTTTGAGAGGCCAAGGCAGGCATATCACCTGAGGTCAGGAGTTGGAGACCAGCCTGGGAAACATGGTGAAACGGCATCTCTACTGAAAATACAAAACTTAGCCGGGTGTGGTGGCAGGTGCCTGTAATCCCAGCTCCTTGGGAGGCTAAGGTACAAGAATCACTTAAACCCAGTGAGCCAAGATCATGCCACTGCACTCCTGCCTGGGTGACAGAGCAAAATTCTTCTCAAAAAAAAAAGAAAAGAATCAAATGATTGTAAGTAAATAGAAACATAAATAAATAAAATACATGTAAGTGAATGTAATTAACATAAATATATAACGTATATAATATGTATTAAATATAAATGCATATATTGATATAAGCAAGAAAGTAAATAAAATACTTAAAAGATACTGATGATTACATATTTATTAAACAATATAAATACTGTTTTTGTTTGCTTAATTTTCCCAAACTTTTTGCTATGTTATGCTGCCTCCAAACAGAGGTTCTCAAAATGTTCTCCTGGGCAAGCATTGTCACCATCACCTGAGGACTTGTTAGAACTATACATTCTTGAACTCCCACTCTGGGCCTACCGATTACGGGTGTAGAAACCAGCAATCTGTGTTGTTGTTTTTTTTTTTTTTTTTTGAAACAGAGTCTCGCTCTTTCACCCAGGCTGGAGTGCGGTGGTCCCATCTCGGCTCACTGCAAGCTCTGCCTCCCAGGTTCAGGCCATTCTCCTGCCTCAGCCTCCCAAGTAGCTGGGACTACAGGCGCCCGCCACCACGACTGGCTAATGTTTTGTATTTTTAGTAGAGATGGGGTTTCACCATGGTAGCCAGAATGGTCTCAATCTCCTGACCTCGTGATCCACCCGCCTCAGCCTCCCAAAGTGCTGGGATTACAGGTGTGAGCCACCGTGCCCGGCCGCAGTCTGTATTTTAACAAGTCTTTCAGGTGATTCCTACACACAGTGAAGTTTTAGAGCCACTGTTCTGGGTCTCAGGTAATAAAAAGGTGCATACAGTTCAAACCGCAAGCTCTCCACTTACCTGCACTCCTGCCTTGCTGTTTGCCTGCCTTCCTTCTTGCATCCTGTATTCCCGCTTTTTATCCTTCCTGTGTATGTGCATTGTGAGAGAAAATAGTGCAATGTTGAAAGCGAAAGCTCTGGAAGTACATGACGTATGTCTGGACTTGAACTACTATACGTCTGCCACCAATTAGTGTGTGATCCTGAACAGGTAATTTGACCATTTTAAGTGTCAGTTGCATCATCTGTAAAAGTTGGATAACAACAATATCTACCTTAGGGGATTATTGCAAAATTAAAGGAGATGGTATCTGTAAGCTCTCTTGGTTCCGCATTTGACCCATTATAAGGTCTTAGTGTTAGCTGCTAATGTGATGAGCCAGCTGCTGTGCTGGGCATGGAATGGAGGGAGAAAGGGCACTCTTTGCCTTAAGGATGCTTACATTACAGTGCCTTTTAAGATGCTTATTCTGTGGGTGCTCTCTGAAGGGAAATGGATATTGAATTTGGGAAATAAATTGCAAGTCATCTATTCAAATCTACTTTCCACTGTAGGAATATCATTTTCATAGGAATAATGGCTAGACATTTAAGCCCATGATTTTGTGCCCTTTTTAGTCCTAGTGTGATGTGGAGAGTGCAGACTCTGGAGTTAACCACATCTGGGTTCTCTTTTTCATTCTTCTATTGAGTGACCTGAAGAGCCTCTCCGAGCCCCAGGCTGCTCATCTCTAAAACAGGATGGTGGCATCACTCACGTTTGGTCACAAGGTGGTCAAATGAGATGGTGCACATGATGTGCCCACTGTCTCTGGCACACCACCGCCCCACTGTAAATAGTCACTGTCTTCAAATAAAAAGGCAACCCAGGCCTTTTTTTGGGTATCTATGAATGCTAGAACAGCTTTCTCTGTTCTCAGATGAAAACAATATCTGTATAAATTTTACCAGTTGATTATGCTTCAACCCTCCTCAATGAGACACTCTTTAAAAAAAGGAACATAACTGTATATAAAGTCAATCTGTTATCTTCTTTGAGCATGTTTGTTCATTGTAGATTCATCTAAGTACTCTCTCGTGTAGCCATCATTTCTCTATCTGGTCCACAGACATCCCATGAGAGATTCTTTAAATGATTTTTTGGAATGAAAATATATTACATGTATGTCTCCTAACCTAGGAGTTAGTGAGGCTAGCTTGACATGATTTCTTGATGAATCCTTACAGTCTCCTAATGATCATATATTGAAGACATTAGTTCTTCTATAAGATGGAAGAAAACATAATGCCCTAAATATTTCGTAACTTTAAATTTTATGTACATTCATTCAAACTAAATTGTTATTTATAGATGAAATTATAGCAGCAAATCAGTAAACTCAAAGGTCAAGTCCAATAAAATTCTTAGTAGTTTACTCAAAATGTGAATTGGGCATGTAGACACATCGTTGAAGAGTTCACCAGAAGAAGGAGGCAAAAAACAAGAGATTTTGATCTAAGCCTAGCTGTTTACCAGAATTTATCTCTGTAATTTTTTAAGCTTAATCATTGTTTTACTGTGCATCATCATCCATTAATTTAGTCAGCTATTTTTTAAACATCTAGTGAATACTTGCCTGTGTGAGCTTTAATGTAATGCCCTGGAAATATAAAGATGACTATATGTGACTCCTGAACTCAAGGATCTTACTATTTAGCACAGTAAAGAGACAGATAAATAGTCAGAAGTCATCTTGAAATTGAAAATCTGGGGGGAAAAAAAGTATGTGAGAGCTTAGAGGATTACGTAAATAAGCTTGCCTGGAGGGTCAGATATGTTTCCTATAGGAAGCTAATTTTGAGCTTAACCCGAAAGGCCTCATGGGAGAGCACAGGAAAAGGAAAAATGAACAGTCAGTCCCAGGGGGACAGATTAGCAAAGATGTCCCTTAGGAGTTGGGGGTGCTTCTGTATTGCTGGAGCCCAGGGAACATTGCAGAGAATAAGGGGAGATTAGGTGAGTTGGAGCCAGACTGCAAATGGCCTCGCAGACCTCACTAAGGAACTTAAACAATTTTTGCTTGGCAAATGAGTAAGTGGCTCAGATGATTCCTGTGTTTGTAAAGGATGGATTAGATTTCAGAGTTGGAGGCCAGTCTGCAGGCACTGATTCGGGGGACATGAGAAGCTAGAAAAACAGGGACAGTGGAATTAGAAGGATCGAGACAGATTTTAATGTCATTACTGAAAAATAATTAACAGAACTTGTTAACTATTTGCATATGCATAGAAGGGGTGGGGAAGAGGGAGAGAAAAGATTCAGAGGTTTATCAAGGAACTGGATGGATGGCTTTGACTGGTTATGCTCTTAACCAAGGCCCAGGCACGTGAGAGGGAGGAGAATGTCCTCTAGAACCTGGAGCTCAGGAGAAAGGTCAAGGCTAGAGGATTGGAGCTCAAAGTCTTCACCGCAGAAGTGGTAGTTAGAATTACAAAGTGGAAAATTCCTGCAGATACTATGGAGTCCAGATTAGAGTCCTGGAGGGAAAGGATAATATTTGAAAGGAAGCTTAATAAATGAGCAACAGAAGCGATTAAGGAAACATGTCCAGAAAGATCGCTGGAAAACTCCGAAGTTCTCTGAAAACTGAAGGATAAGCGAGTTGTCAAGAATTAGGCAATGGCAGCAAAAGCCAAAATTGACAAATGGGATCTCATTAAACTGAAGAGCTTCTGCACAGCAAAAGAAACTACCATCAGAGTGAACAGGCAACCTACAGAATGGGAGAAAATTTTTGCAATCTACTCATCTGACAAAGGGCTAATATCCAGAACCTACAAAGAACTCAACCAAATTTACAAGAAAAAAACAAACAACCCCATCCAAAAGTGGGCAAAGGATATGAACAGACATTTCTCAAAAGAAGACATTCATACAGCCAACAGACACATGAAAAAATGCTCATCATCACTGGCCATCAGAGAAATGCAAATCAAAACTACAATGAGATACCATCTCACACTAGTTAGAATGGCGATCATTAAAAAGTCAGGAAACAACAGGTGCTGGAGAGGATGTGGAGAAATAGGAACACTTTTACACTGTTGGTGGGATTGTAAACTAGTTCAACCATTATGGAAAACAGTATGGCGATTCTTCAGGGATCTAGAACTAGATGTACCATATGACCCAGCCATCCCATTACTGGGTATATACCCAAAGGATTATAAATCATGCTGCTATAAAGACACATGCACACATATGTTTATTGCGGCACTATTCACAATAGCAAAGACTTGGAATCAACCCAAATGTCCATCAGTGACAGACTGGATTAAGAAAATGTGGCACATATACACCATGGAATACTATGCAGCCATAAAAAAGGATGAGTTTGTGTCCTTTGTAAGGACATGGATGCAGCTGGAAACCATCATTCTTAGCAAACTATCACAAGAACAGAAAACCAAACACCGCATGTTCTCACTCATAGGTGGGAACTGAACAATGAGATCACTTGGACTCGGGAAGGGGAACATCACACACTGGGGCCTATCATGGGGAGGGGGGAGGGGGGAGGGATTGCATTGGGAGTTATACCTGATGTAAATGACTAGTTGATGGGTGCTGACGAGTTGATGGGTGCAGCACAGCAACATGGCACAAGTATACATATGTAACAAACCTGCATATTATGCACATGTACCCTAGAACTCAAAGTATAATAATAAAAAAATAAAAATAAAAATAAATAAAAATAAAAATAAAAATAAAGAATTAGGGACCAGTGGCCAGGCCTGGTGGCTCACGCCTATAATCCCAGGATTTTGGGAGGCTGAGGTGGGCGGCTCACCTGAGGCCAAGAGTTTGAGACCAGCCTGACGAACATGGTGAAACCCCATCTCTACTTAAAACACAAAAATTAACTGGGCATGGTGGGGTGCACCTGTAATCCCAGCTACTTAGGAGGCTGAGGCATGAGAATCACTTGAAACCCGGGAGGCAGAGGTTGTAGTAAGCTGAGATCATGCCACTGTACTCCAGCCCGGGTGACAGAGGGATACTCCATTGAAAAATAAAAATTAAAAATTAGGGGTTAGGGACTAGTAAACCATTTCAGAGTCATGAGCATGGTGGAGAGTAAAGACTAGAAAGCAACAAGTAGATTTGCCACTTAAAGGAGGACTGGTGGCTTTTTGTGACTAGACATAGAAAGAGGCAGATGTGTGTGATGATTTGTATGTGTGTACAATTTGTTTGTTCTGTTGGTTTTAAAATGAGTGCACAGCAGCGTTCATCCACACCCATCATTACTAATCTATAGCCGTTCTAAAATTATGGGGGAAGGTTCTTCCTTCCTGAGGGAGCTCACCCACGTGTCACAATGTTCTGCATCTTATAGAATCTTAGACAGTCATCAAAGAGATTCAGCCCACAGGGAATTAATGTGATTGGTCGAATGTGTTTTCTTATGAGTAAATGATCCTCTCAGCTCTTTTCACCCACATATACCCCACAAAAAAAATGGTTTCAGGAAATACAGATACACAGAATATCTGTGCATTAATTTTATGTTCATGGGAGGAATACATCTGTGGTTTTTGGAACATAAGTATAGATACTTATCTAGCTGTCAAGGAGTCCTAGATTTTGGACTATGAATATTCTGTAAAATTCAGCTCCTATTGTTGACAAAAGTGACAGGCTTGCTGCATGTGTTACTGTGAAGGAAGGGGAGTACGATGTCTGTAAGGCATCCATGCTGGCCCCGGACCCCCAGGGAGCTGGGGCAGACCCCTCTGGACCCCACAGCACGATGTCTTACTTCTGCACTGTCCATTACTGAGCCACTTAGTCCTTCCAGGGCTGACACTTGCATGAAGCCGCTCAAAGATGGTTTTTTGTTTTGTTTTGGTTTTTGGTTTTTTTGAGACAGAGTCTTGCTCTGTCACTCAGAGTGGAATACAGTGGCATGATCTTGGCTCACTGCAGACTCCGCCTCCCGGGTTCAAGCGATTCTCCTGCCTCGGCCTCCAGAGTAGCTGGGATTACAGGCGCCCACCACTGCGCCGACATTTCTCTCCTAATAAAGATGTATTTTTCTCTACACTCTCCCTACCTAACCCCAGACCCATTTACAAAAAATTAGCCAGGCACAGTGGCAGGCACCTGTAGTCCCAGCTACTCGGGAGGCTGAGGCAGGAGAATGGCATGAACCCCGGCTAATTCTTTGTATTTTTAGTAGAGATGGGGTTTCACCGTGTTCGCCAGGATGGTCTCGAACTCCTGACCTCATGACCCACCCGCCTTGGCCACCCAAAGTGCTGGGATTACAGGCGTGAGCCACCGTGCCCAGCCCAAAGATGTTTTTAAAGCTTGATTTGCTTTGTGTTAGGAACTACTTTGTGTTCGAGTTGTGATTCCTAATCATTTGGGGTGCAAACACAGTGTTTTCTCTGAGAAAGTCAGAGATTCTCAGTGATGAAATTTATAAATAGGTGCCTGAGGAAGTCTTATAAGTTTTTTTTCTTTGAGATAATGATAAGTGACTGGGGGTTGATTTTGTTTCCAGTATATCTCAGGGGTTTTGTAGTTCTGTACGAGGGTATTTTAAGTCATGAGGTTATAAAAGAGAGAACAGAGAGCTAGGAATAAACTTCCCCAAATCACCTTTAATTCCAAAAGACATCAAATAAACTTCCCCAGATCACCTTAATTCCACAAGACATCTAAGAGTTTTGTCTTTACCTGGAGAGAAAGACCCACAGCTCCTAAGTGGACTCTTCTAACCAACCTTTGTCTAGAATCTTCACCACCTCTGTCTCTCCTCCCCACACACTCCCCACCTTATGCCCTCCCTCTGTGTGTGTGTGTGTGTGTGTGTGTGTGTGTCTTTCTCTTTTTTCTCTCCTTCTACTTTTGGGTAAAAAAGCTTTAAATTTGTTAGCAGACCCGATGGTGTTATGTTTTAGTAAAGAACATTGTGAACTGGTAGTAATGATCATTATACCTGCTTTTAGTTTACTGTTAGCAGATCCATCTCTGCTCTGTCAGGCCCTCAGACCTGTGGCATCCCAGCTCCACGTTGCACTTAACCTCTCCTAGGCTGGGAGAGTCCATCGGCGAACAGGGCTGCTTCCAGCAAGCCGAACTGAAGCCAGCAGGAAATGAAACCGTCCGCCACAGATACTTATTTAGACCAAGTGATTAACGTTTAGTGGCAGAAAAGTGGCTCCCTTTCTCATTCGATTGAATGACGAAAGCATGTCTGTTTCCTTGATAAGGCTGTGGCCAGTTTGGCGTTCGGTCTGAAAGGTGGATGAAGATATTCTGCCTGCAGAGCGAGCTCCAGGGATGTCTGGTTTCTTTTCTCTGTATCTGTGCCAGAGTGTATCTCCCTTCTTCATCTCACAAACTGTTTTTCAACTTAATCACACTGAACTTTTTGTATATGTTTGCCTGACAATAAATGGGTCTGGGGTTAGGTAGGGAGAGTGTAGAGAAAAATACGTCTTTATTAGGAGAGAAATGAGAAGCCACTCTCGTTGTTTAAAATAACCCTTAGTGTAAATGAGCCCAGTTATAGTGAGGCCAAAATGGGAGAAACTTTTCGTTGGTTTTGAAAAATACCACAATAAAAATAATAGGAATTTAAAACAAGTTTTAACAAATTCTGTGATAAAAAGTATTTTTTATTCTCTCACATATTCCCCTCTGATTTTATAAACTTTAAAAATATTCTAATTTTCCTAGACTCAAGTTTTTCTTTGCTTAAGAACTTACTTCTATGCTTAACGCCCTAACCAAGTGAAGCTGTTACCACTTAGAATGTTTACTTGTGAGGAATAAAAATTCGTATAGATGTTTCGAAATTTATTTAGCTTCTCTTTAAGTTACATTTACAACTTTATTTTTGGAAAATAAATTTAGTGTAAAGATGTTTGAAAGGTAAATTTGAGCTTAAGTTTTACTCATTAAAGATGTTTTATTTTCATATGGTCCTTTTTGCCCAAGACCTAGAAAACAGTTTCAACTGAGAAATAACCTTATAGTCATATTCCTCACCAAACGCTTCACACCTCCCAGAGGTAGTTCTCTGTAGCATCACAAACTCTGTCATTACCAATTAACAATATCACACTTTTTTACCTTGATAAGCTTGCATTTCAGGTCTTATATTCATTCCAGCTTTACTCTATCTTTATGGGAACCTGCTGAATAAGCCGATTGGATGATACAATATCTTAGAATCGATGTTCTTTGAAATATGGAGCCGTGATTCGCTGCCTGTCTATAAGTCAGACTTCGGGGCTTCCCTGACCTTCTAGACGCTACTGCGAACAATGAAGTCTGTGGGACCTGGGGGCTGGGGAGAAGCCTGCGACCACTAAAATTACTGCCTGCAAGTCCAGAAACTCCGTTCGTTTTGTTAGAAACAAACTGGGAGTCTTACTGCTCTAATTTGAGGCACCATTTAACTTACTTATCTGGCTTTCTCTAGAGAAGACAGAGATTGTGAAAAGGAGATAGAGTTTCTGCTTAAGGTAGGCATGCTGGCTGTATCAAGAAGTGATCACAGCCTATCATCTTAAGAAGAAACAGAAGACATAAAAAGTACAAACAAAGCCAGCAAAGTACATTGTTGGATTAGGACCTGGGCAGGCTGCCTTATATATCTCGGGAGGCCTTAGTCCTTAGCAGGGTGGCCCTGTATTACAGCACATTACAACAGTGACGTGTCCAATGATGAACATGGGCCATCGACTAAAAGTTAAATCGTTCCGTGTCTTTTTTTGTTTGTTTGTTTTTGTTTTTGAGACAGAGTCTCATTCTGTTGCCCAGGCTGGAGTGTAGTGGTGCGATCTGGGCTCACTGCAAGCTCTGCCTCCCGAATTCAAGCAATTCTCCTGCCTCAGCCTCCCGAGTAGCTGGGATTACAGGCACCCACCACCACGCCCAGCTAATTTTTGTATTTTTAGTAGAGACGGGGTTTCACCATGTTGGCCAGGCTGGTCTCAAACTCCTGACCTCATGATCCACCCTCCTTGGACTCCCAAAGTGCTAGGATTACAGGCATGAGCCACCACACCAGGCCTTCCATTTCTTTAAGAGAGAGAAAAGTTGAATTTGTTTCAAGAAAGAGTATTCAAAATTGGTTATACAAAGATAGGTCCGTAAAGGGGCAAGTTTCCATTATTTGGGAATTACACATTCATTGAATAATCTCACTGTTTCTGAGCATTGCTACAAGGAAAGTTTGCTTTGAGATGAAATTTACTTTACTCATGTTGGTCACCTACTCTGTTTGCCAAATCTGATTCCATATGATCTTTGGTTATTTCCTATAATTAAATTCTCCCTTAAAAGATACAGAATGCCTCATATTACTTCATGACTCTTGGTCCTCCATGTAATGGATAAGGACTTGCCTTTGAAATTTATTCTGCGTAGTTTTGTTTCTGAAGTTTCATAGACAATAAAAGATATAGTAAAATATTAAAATAAATGTCAAGTCTTATAGACATTATCTACCATTTAGTATCCATCTCTTCCATCTAAAAGATAATGCTACATTTCCTGTTTTCTAGTCTCTACTTTCTGTGTTGTTGTTTGATTTTTTTCCCAAAGTCACTAAAAATGATGAATGAGGTTTCTTTTCATTATCATTTTGCTCATGTCTTCCTTCTGTTATCTGGGTTGCTAATTAGAAGTTGCAACTGTTAAAACGAGCCTATCACAGATGTCATCTTAAAATTTTTACTTCCCTTTTTAGTTCTCTTATAGGGTGAAATCTTGATTCACAAATGCCCTGTCAGTCCCCCTTTGTGTGAATGCATCGACTAAAATATATATATACACACACACGTATACACACACACACACACACACACACACATATATATATACACCTTCATGAATCATGCACAGGAGCTGTGTCTCTGGACAGCATCCATAGACCCCCACCAGGATTAGAAGTTAAACTCAAGTGCGGACCAAGTTTGGAAGCCTTTTGACCATCTTCTTCAGCCCTGCTCTTGTTTCCTCTCTCAGTATACACTTCCCTCTTCAAGGTGATTGCTTTCTCATTCTACAAATGAGGTATTGTCCCTCTTTTTACTTTCTCCTCCTTCCCACACAGGACATATTGGTCATTTTAAGTTATTGTTTGAAATGTTATCTCCACCATGCCTTTTCACTTAAAGCCTTTCAGGTCTAGTTGCGACACGAACATCTTTTTTCTAGTTAGTTTAGGAAATGTTGGGCATCACTGAATGAGGAGTGAGGCAGGAGAGAAAGAGGAGGAACCACGTACAAACAGTTACTCAATAGACTCAGAATGGCAGCTGATGAAATCTGCCGCCGTAAACCAAATGGAGAGCCCGAGTAGGAAGATGCGAATGTTGGCAGCCGGCTCAGGCTGTCTTTGACTTCTCCCTCATTATTTTTCTTATTTCTGCCAACTCTGGCAACACATTCGACCTCGAGGGATGCATTCTTTTTTCCTGCCGAAAGTGTGGAAAAATGTCTTGTTGTCAGAGCTTTGTTGAAATAAAATTGGCTTTTGAAAGCAGCAACATTTGCTAGGAGGCTTAGGAGGAGTGAGACTTGGGAGCAAGTTGATGTGGTTTGGGTTTGCGATCCGGTACAACAGCGGGGACTGAGGAGGTGTCGTTGTTCTGGGGGTCTGTCTGGCAGCACCGCTGGGGCTTCAGGGATTGTGAATGCCTCAGTTCCAGGGCACCGTTTCTCAGGGTGGTCCTTACAGGCCAGCTGCACCGGGTTCTGCTGGGTGCCGCTTCTGAAAGCATCCCAGAGTGACTAAATCAGAATACCTAAGAATTGGCCTAGAGAGCTGCATTTTAACAAATTCTCCATGAATCTCCTGCTCCGAAATTAGAAGATGAACTATATTCAAGGTTCTGGGACTCAGTTTTCCAGCTGCCCAGGTCATTTATGTGTGCATAACCAGAGGCACTTAGGGTGAGGTGACTGACTCATCCTAATCACACACATGAGAAACCGAGGCATAAACCTGAAAACCAATCGGAACTTTTGCCTGCATACAGGAATCCTATGGCAGCAGAAGGGAGAACTGTTCGTAGTTCTTGAAGCTCAGTTTCGTGTTTCTTGACTCTTACTCAACCTTTATATGTTATTCTTTCGTGTTCAATCCATTTTCCTTTTCCAAGAGAAGTATAAACGATTAAGATGTGTCTGTTAAACAAGGCTCGGCAGTCAGCTTGCTCCAGAAAGATCTCTGTAACCCCTGCCTACCCACCCAGGATCCTCCTCCAGGACACAGTTGTACCTTATAGGAACGTAGGTGGTTGCTCTTAATGCAACATTGCCATTTACTCGCTCTTGAGTGTCTTCCTCGTAGTAGACACTGATATAGTAGACATCTCCTACTAGATCATTGTGCCTGTTATATTGAGCTGTGCCTAGTGCTGGACCTGGAGTTAATGCTTCAGAAATGACTGAAAAATGAATGGATGAGCTGAAAGATCTCGTGAGGCCTCTTATGTACATTCTCCTCAATTTTTGTGGTCTCTGCCATAAGGAATGACGGAATGTTTTTGTGTAAAATTAAAAATGTTTGTATTAGGCTCAGCTTCTTGTGATCCTTACAAAAATGTGTTTTGAGAACAAAATAAACAGGATTGGGTGAAAATTAAGATGCTTTGAGGATCTAAATACTTGTAAAGTACATTTTATTTGAAAGCCACGAAATGCTTTAAAAAGCTCCAAGTAAATGTAAGAGGAGATCCACTGGATTTTGGCTAAGTACTGAAAAAAAAAAAAAAAAGAAAACAGTTTCCTTAATTCTCTATCCAAATACTTCAACTTAAATTTACTGGTAGCTGTTTCAGAGGAAGATGAGGACACTGCAGTCCTTAGTTTGTTATAAAGAAAATGTTTTTATCCTCAAATGTTTAGAGGAAGGATTAAAGACAATTTATGACTTGGGTGAAAAGTAATAAAAGTGGTAACAATGAAGTATCTTCTAAGTTGTCATCGTTTTCTGGAATTACTAACAATATCAACCAGGCAGGCATTTCATATCTGAAAGGAATTACTTTCATTTGTCATGCTTTAATATAAACTATAACATCAGTCTTATAGCTGCAATACTGAGTTGTTTGTTTCATTCTATTGTTGAAAAAGAGGAATTGATTTCGTTGTAAAGGAGATGAATTCTGTCATTAGATCTTTTGCCACAGGGATCAAGAAATATTTTTATAATTCACTCCTTTCAGGAAATGAGGCTGCAATGTCTGTATGAAATGCATTTTATTGAGATCAAGGCATAGCCTTTTTGGTTTCTCCAGAAATAATTCATTTCTAATTCCCAAGGAAAAATCACAGTAATAAAAAATAAGTTTTACCTGATAGATTATCTTCCTTGTCATAGCTCTCCTTTTTATTAAAAAAACCCCTTTTATAGATTTCTTACTATTTGTTTAATTAAAACAATAATAAATTGTATAGCCTTTTACAGTGCATAGAGAACTTTTTAAATAAAATTTTACTCAGTCCTTGCAACTCTGTGCAGTGATAATGAAGATAATTTAATACATAATGAAGCCTTTTCACTCTTTGAGGGAATAGTGAGGTTCAGGGGTATAAGAACACTACCAGTGTCAAAGAGCAGAGCCAGAAATTCATACAGGACTTTGCTCCAAATCGCATCTTCTTTTAACTATACCTCTGGTGAGTTCAGTGTTGTTTTCCTTGTCATATATGCTTAAGGAGAAATATTATTAACATTAAAATGTTATTACTGCTCACTCTCTTGTCATCCATTAAATGATTGGTTCCCATGCTAGGTGACGCTCAGTTTTTAGAGACGGCTCAAGTATTTATTGCAAGTGATTTTTATGCTTGAGTGTGTGTGGTATAGGAAGTTAATCTGAGAAAATTTTAAGTAAGCATGGCATGTACATTTTGTTTGTTTGTTTGTTTGTTTTGAGACGGAGTCTCACTCTGTCGCCCAGGCTGGAGTGCAGTGGTGTGATCTCAGCTCACTGCAAGCTCCGCCTCCCGGGTTCACGCCATTCTCCTGCCTCAGCCTCCCGAGTAGCTGGGACAACAGGTGCCCACCACCATGCCCAGCTAATTTTTTTGTAATTTTTTTTTTAGTAGAGACGGGGTTTCACCCTTTTAGCCAGGATGGTCTTGATCTCCTGACCTCGTGATCTGCCCTCCTCAGCCTCCCAAAGTGCTGGGACTACAGGCGTGAGCCACTGTGCCCGGCCATCATGTAAATTTTTATGTGACACTTTTTTTTTTGGTGGGAGGCAGGGGAGAGAGTCTCACTGTTGCCCAGGCTAGAGTGCAGAGGCGCTGATCACAGCTCACTGCAGGGCATGCACCACCATGCCCGGCTAAGTTTTTATATTTTTTGTGGAGTCAGGGACTCACTCTGTTGCCCATGCTGGTCTCGAACTCCCGGGCTCAAGCAATTCACCCGCCTTAGCATCCCAAAGTGCTGGGATTACAGGCATGAGCCACTGCGCCCTGGCTGTGATACTCTTTAATTATTCTAATGCTTCTAACTTCTATCATGGTGCCAATCCTATTTATGTAACAGAATCAATCTCGTACTCTCAGCTGACAATGAGGGGTATTTCATTATTTACTTGTGTATAAGATTCCTTTTAGATAGGATGAAATGCATACACACTCTGCATAGAAATTCTGATGTGTTTGTGTATTACTCCATTCAATCATACTATGATTCCAAGTTAAGAACTCCTAGATAAATGAGCCTCTGTAGCTGTGACAGTTTAGGCTTTCAATTCAAATGTCAGATAACATTCTTCTGTGTATTATACTATTTTCTGCAATAATTCAAATCTTTATTGAGTTGAGGTTTGCTCGCTTACTATAAGGTAGAATGAGGTGATCTAAGTAGGTTTTGCTTAAATACATGTGTCTTCCTCCCATCAGAGTAAAAGAAGCCGAGGAGGTGTGTAGACAGAAGAAGGGAAAATCACTTTATAAAATAAAACCAAGACATGACTCTGGAATTGTAAGTATTTCACTTTACTGATTTTTAACTTGTTATTTTCTTTGGCTTTTAAATCCTATTTTCATAATATATACAAACTCATAATATTTTAATTATTTTTCTACTAAGTGTGCATAAATAAGGAGCTTCTGACTTCAAGAATCTCCTTTTTCTTATGCCTTTAATCAGGCCCAGAAGGCTAGGAGTCTTGATATTCATTATTCAAAACTTAAGAATTAGGCTGGGGGTGGTGGCTCACGCCTGTAATTCCAGCACTTTGGGAGGCCAACGTGGGCAGGTCATGAGGTCAGGAGATCAAGGCCATCCTGCCCAAAATGATGAAACCCTGTCTTTACTAAAATACAAGAAATTAGCCGGGCATGGTGGTGTGTGCCTGTAGTCCCAGCTACTCGGGAAACTGAGGCAGAGGAATCGCTTGAACCTGGGAGGTAGAGGTTGCAGTGAGCCGAGATTGCGTCATTGCACTCCAGCCTGGTGACAGAGTGAGACTTTGTCTCAAAAAAAAAAAAAAAAAAAAAGGTTAAGATAAATCTACTGAACCTACTGAGGGTGTGCATTTATGTGGATATGTGCATGTTGGCAGGGGCAGGGTGGAGAGACCATCTTTCACTTTCTTTATTACACACAGATCACGGCACAGGCTGTATTTGAGCCACGAGTGATCATTATAGTTGGATTAGCTCCACTGGGATCTGAAACTTGCTGGGAAGTGCCAAGAGCAGTGTGACGCTTTGCACAGGGTGCCCAGGGTGCCCAGACCCCGTTTATATCCACAGATGGCTCGGCAGGGTTGGCTGTCGGACAGTGGTCAGTCCAGAGACGGAGTTTAACAAGCTCATTTAAGTTTCCTGCTGGCCCATTCCCTGCTTTAAAACAAAATGCCAGCTTGTCCACCCTGGGAGGGAAGGGCTTGGGTGAAATGACAAGGCTTTTCCTGTGATACTGAGGATGTTTTGTTGACTGCTTTGAGGGATTATCACTTGGTACCACAGTGTAGGTAAATGATGCTGTTTTAAATGAAAAGTTGAGTTAGGCCTTAAGGTAGGACCATTCTAAATTGAATTAGTCTAATGTAGTCTAAAGGGAAAAGACATTAAAATCATATCCCAAGTTGGGATATGATTAAATAGCCCTATTTTTTTAAGTTAGGAATTGTATCTTCATTTAGAAGCAATGATCCCTTCAGTTTCCCTCTATCAAAATGATCTTATCTAATGATAACTACTACATGATAGCTCAGCTTCTTTTCTGCTCCTGTCTGATGCCTCAATCTTATAATTGCATTGAGTGAGGAGGAATACTTATTAGTTAACCTCAGTCCTGCTATTGTAAGTACAGAAGATGATTAGAGTATGTTTACCATGAAGTGAAGCAGCTACTTCAGTTTTCACATTTATGTATTTGCATGTAGGACTGAGGATGAGAATGGTGAGTTTGACACTCTTTCGTATTGGTTAGAAGTTAAATTTTTAAAACTTTTTTTTTCTCAAAAGTATTTGGCGATTTGTCTTGAAAAAGGTGGTCAAAGATAACACAGATCCCACTTATATTTTTTTCCTTTATGGATTGGCAGACTTTAAACCTTGTCCCACAGAGTTTGATCCAAATAAAAAAGTCCTTTTTAGGCTACTCTAAACTCCTCCCGTTTTTAAAAGTTCTTTCTAACTATAACTTTCATCTGGTGTATTTGTTTTCAGAAAGCAAAGATAAGCATGAAAACTTGAACAATGAAAAGCAGAATGAAAATGAGTCATTGCAACGACTTTCACAAAATTCAGCTGACCTGAGAGTGGGAAGGAAACTACCGTCATTCTGCTCATGTTTCTTCTTGACCTCCTGCATAATCTTTTTGTTTTCTAGACAGTTCACTAATTGTTGAATTTTACCGTATATTCATATAAAAATACAAAAGTACTAGACCAGTGGAGAATTTGACGCCTTTTCTTTTTGTAAAAGTTTATGGTATCATACCGATAGACCAAAACAGCATGTATAAGAGGCAGTATCTGCACTAATTCTGAACATGCTAAACATTAACTAAAGTTCACTGTTGTGAGAATATTCCTCATCACAGCAAAAACACTTTCCTTTCTACTGACAACCAGTCCACATCACAGCATTTAGACATATGGGTAAAATGTTATTTCTAGTGAATTGTTTGTATCAGTTTCATGTCTACGTGTAAATTTTCTATTTTAAAATTTGAGTACCATTTATAATCAGTGCTTTCCAAACTCTTGGGTTGCTCTCCATAGCTATATATTTGTGAAAGAAGATGGTCATTTTTTTACTGAAGTCATACAATGACTTGAGTCAGCTCATAATGCAAAACGTGATGGTTTTATATGAGCTGGGGTTTTTTTTTTTTTTTTTCATTACTTTTAATGATCTTTGTTGCAAGTTACAGTTGTGGATAAAGGGGAGAATTTATTACTCTTGCAAACCAATTATGGAAAGCAACTTAAGAAAAACAATGTTCTAAATCATAATTGTTTGTATTTATGTAAAGTATGGTCTCTTACTTTTTAGTTTGTAGTTTAAGTGCAAAGGAACAGTAGTGGTTATTTTCCTGTTGTTTTGTAGTCTTCCTGTCCCCTTCAGTCCCTCCAGTGTGTATATTACCATTCTCCAATGAAATAATAGGGCATTTAACAAAGATCGCTATGTGCAATACTGTATTTAGTGTTTCTATTTCAATTTTTCTAGGATGTTAATTTATATGAAAATAAAATGAATAATAAAAGAATAAAGATACTTGCAAAATACAGCTGTCATATTTAACATGGGGTGGGGAACAAGAGAAGGAGGGAAAGTAAGTTAGGCATGCTGCATATTCACCTGCACAAAAAGAAAAAACAAATGTGCCTACAGTTTCAGGGACTTAAGAACTTAAAGCCCATCAGTGACACCTAAGTAAGAAATTCTGATAAAATATTTATTCCTTTGTGGCTTGAACTAGGATCTCTTCCCTGGTCTCCCAAAGACCTTCTGGTCGTTTTCAATCGGATGCCTCACCATGCCTTAAAATTCATCATGTGTGAATTGAAACTTAGCTTGTCGTCTTCTCCCTCCATACCTGCTCGTCCTTGGGTATTATCTATCTCAGTGAACAAAGCCACCACTATTCATTCAGAAACCCAACTTCATCTTTTGACATGTTACTTATCACAAATGCATACATTTGTCTCTGTCTTTTCTATTAAAGTCCTAGTTCAGAACCCTCATTAATTCCTTTATTAACCTACTCATTGTTCTCATCTTCCAAGATTTGCCCTGCAACATATTTTTAAAATTTGAATCTACCTTTTTCTAAAATACAAATCTGCTCATCTGAATTTCCTACTTGAAGCATTTTAGTGGCCACATACACTAAGATATGTGGCCTCAAAATATTATCTAAGTCTTTAATGTGGCTGACAGAGTCCTAAGCGGTGCCTACTTACCTTTTGAGTTTAGTGTCTTGACTTAAGCTATCTTGAATTCCAGCCTCCAGCCAAACTAAAATATCTCTAGACTAATTTCCTATACGTCTTTCCGCATGTTTTTCCTCAGCTTGAAACATTCTCAACATCTCATGGGTTCACTAATGATTGTATCTGAGTTTAGAAAGCGTTTGTTCCAGGACATCTCTTGACACTGGTCTCCCTGTCTCCTGTGTGTGACAGACTCACTACATATTTACTGATGAAGGCACAATAGCAGTGTTAACTATGCCAGATGCTTCAGGGTACAAGCAGGTTGAAAATGGAATGAAGTCCCTTGTTTGCTGAAAAAGGGTAGTGGTAAACACTAAGGGTAGTGTTAAGGAAGTAGAAAAGGGAGGTTCAATACAGATTAATTATAATGAAGACATTTCAGTAGCTCCACGCTTGGAAGACTTTTCTGTCGTTCAAGAAACACTGTGCTGTGAGTTAAGAGTTTAGATTTTTCCTGTTTCCAAGTAGAAAAATAAGATGAAATATATTTTCAAAAGTATAGATGGAGGGTCGGAGGTGGGGGTTGCAAGAGAGTGCATGAACAAGAGGAATCTCTACGGAGTAAAGACAAGTGATCATGCCCCGTTTGTAGAGGGAAACCAAGCCAGGATCACTACCAGAGATGTGGGGCTTACTTACCAGTGAGAATCCACTGAAAACAGCTGCAGAGGAGGCCACAGGATATGGCAAACACTAGCCAGCCAGACACATTGTAGCAGGAGAAAGCAGACTGCACTGGGCCAGCTAACTTCCAAGTCATGTCTGTACCTGCAGTGTCTCTAATGTCACTGACACACAGCTCAGTGCCACCAAGAAAGCCGGGTTCTGGACTAGGAATGGGTGGATGCAATGGAAAATGACCAGACACAGAGAGAGAGAAGAGGAAAAAGAATGGGAGCACTCTCTCAAGACGCCTCTGCAAAACACACATCCAAAGCACAAGAGGAAAATTCTCAAGGAGAAAGAATAAAACAACTCAATAAAGAGCAAAATGAATTCACCTTTAAAATGCAAACAACAGGGCAAAACTTAAATAATAATTATATTTGGAATCTGTAGGCCAGGCGTGGTGGCTCACGCCTATAATCCCAGCACTTTGGGAAAGTGAGGCAGGTGGATTATGAGGTCACGAGTTCAAGACCAGCCCAGCCAAGATGGTGAAACCCCATCTCTACTAAACAAAAATACAAAAATTAGCCGGGCCTGGTGGCAGGCACCTGTAATCCCAGCTACTCGGGAGGCTGAGGCAGGAGAATTGCTTGAACCCAGGAGGCGGAGCTTGCAGTGAGCCGAGATCGCGCCACTGCACTCCAGACTGGGAGACAGAGCGAGACTCTTGTCTCAAAAAAAAAATAATAAAATAAAATAAAAAGAAGTAACGTCTTTAAATTGTGGAAGGAAAGCAGTGAATTGAGACCATTAGGACCATTGACCCACCTGAAACATCATTCACATGAAAGGGGAGAGAGAGATTTTCAGACACAGGAAAGGTACAGGAGGTAACTACGCCCAAAGCCTCACTGAAGCGTCTGCTGCGGGGCACATTTCAGCAAGGAAAAAGATGCAAACAAAGTGAGGGCCTGGGATTTAGGAAATCACAGAAACCATAGAAACTGGTGAAATAAAATCAACCCTAGAATGTAAACAGTAACAATTACAACTAATTTTTCATGTTTACGAAGGGCACTAAAATTTTAGATAGTAACAACTTGGGTGGGAGAAATTCAGGGAATAATTCAAACATGCGAAGGGGCACGCACTACTCTCTTCATTCATTCAGTTCAGCAAATGTTTATAGAGTGGTAAATGTGTGCCAGAAACTGGTGTTGGCTTTGGGAGTCGTGGACAAACAAAAAAATGTCCTATCCTCGTGGAACTTACGTTCTAATGAGGGAGACAAGCGATGTAAAATAATGTCAGGCAATATAATATTTAAGTAGGATGGCAAATAACATTCTCAAACCAGAATACCATTGAGAGTAAAAGTGAGGCTGTCACACCTGGAAAATCTCCATAAATTGATACCACACCCAGACAAACTCTGGTCACCCTATATATAAGCACTATGTGAGCTTTAAGTGTTATGAAAAGACATAGAAAGACCCTATCTCTTTCAAAAAAAACAAAAAAAAAAAAAGTGGCCCAGTGTGGTGTCTCACATCTGTAATCCCAGCACTTTGGCAGGCCGAGGCCTTGAACCCAGGAGACAAGCCTGGACAGCTTAGGGAAACCTCATCTCTAAAAAGAAAAAAAAAATTTAATAGCCAGGTGTGGTAGCACTTGCCTGTGGTCCTAGCTACTCCGGAGGCTGAGGTGGGAGGATGACTTGGGCCCAGGCAGTGGAGGTTTCAGTGAGTTGTGATCACACCACTGTACTCCAGCCTGGGTGACAGGGTGATACCTTGTCCAAAAACAAAACAGGGAGAAGATGATGATAATGAATATGTTTGGACTTTGTTACAAAGATATGAAGTAAATATAAATTTAAAAGTTAGCACTATTCATTAAAAGAACAAAAAGAATTAAAGAAGGAATAAGAAAAAACCCATATCAACTGAAGGTCAATCCAATCCAACTAAAAGCCAGAAAGGTAAGAAAAAACAAAGCCCAAAAAAAAGTACGGTAAAAAGAGAAGTGACTGTGGATAGTAGGTGGGAGAACTCGAGAGTAGGTGGATGGGAAAAAATTGTTAGAAGCTCTGAAAATCCTGTGCCATCATTCCTTGAACTACACCAGCCGTCATTAGCATTTCCATTTCCCAGCTAATCGGTGAACTCAGACTTTTGGAGGTTGTATTTGTTTCCTGTGAAACACAGTTAAGTAATCAAAAGCAATAGGAAGAGGTTTAATGTTTCAAAGTGGTGTGACAAAGGGGACATTCACCCCCTTTTCTCAAAAATCATTCCAAAGCACCAAGGAACAAATATGCATCATCTTTGATTTATCTTCAGTTAAAATTAGAGGTATCGAAAACTCAAGCCACAAAATATACAGAAGATCTGCCAAATGGATGGGTATGGAAAAAGGCAGAGAAGATGCTCAGGAAGCATCTCAGAAAAAGCAAGCAAAGTCTCCTGCTCCAAGGTGAAACCATACCCTTAGGAGGTGTTATCTCAAAATACTTCTCCAAGGTGAAACCATACCCTTGGGAAGTGTTATCTCAAACTGTTTGCAGTAATGGCCCTTGGTACACCAACTGGTATTAGACACTCTCCTGAATATAGCTTACTATTTTTTACATCAGGAAGGATGCCTACATGAGAAATCAGGCTGACAAATCATATTTGCAGGAAGATGTCTATCAATAAGACAAAGGTGGAGGAAGAGACCGCGAATTAGCATAGTAAATACTAGAACAGGACACGATCTCCATCCTACTTCATAAATGAAATATTGTCTAGCTTGAAACACAACCCTACTCTCTCCCCAACACAAACTATTCAATATTTGCAAATAGCTGGCAAATAACATTAACACTGCTACCGAACCAACAAAGATTACTTAAGTGAGAATACGATAGACCAACTTATTGAGGAATAGCAGTGAAAAAAATACTAAACACAGTTAGCAAACATCAGAAGGGCCATGGAGAAGTGGGGGTAATTCCTGGAAGGCTAGGATGATCATATGTGTATTGCCTTGCATATTTTAATATATGTGTATTTAAAAATCATATGCATGTGTGGAGAAAAAAATACACGATTTCCTCAAAATGCTAACAAGTTATTTAAGTAATTTTTGAAGAAAAAACTCTGAATAACATAAATATGTCCTTGAAGAATCAAATACCTCAAGGTAAAGTCAGCCTGGGGCATCAAGGGGAAGCTTTAGAACTATTTCTGGCCGGACACGGTGTCTCATGCCTGTAATCCCAGCACTTTGGGAGGCCAAGGTGGGCGGATCACGAGACCAAGAGGTCGAGACCAGCCTGTCCTACCTGTTGAAACCCCATCTCTACTAAAAACACAAAAATTAGCTGGGCATGGTGGCTTGCGCCTGTAATCCCAGCTACTCGAGAGGCTGAGGCAGGAGGGTCACTGGAACCCGGGAAGCAGAGGTTACAGTGGGCCGAGATTATGCCACTGCACACCAGCCTGGGTGACAAAAGCAAGACTCCTCCTCAAAAAATAAAATAAAATAAAAAATTTTTAAAAAGAGCTATTTCCATTAAAAATCAGGGACAAGAGCAGGCTGTCTACTTTCACCTGCTATTTATCACTTTTCTGGCAATGAACAAAAAAAGGTACACAATGGAAAAGGAAGAGGTAAAGTTAATTTTTATTTGCTGTTTATTAGATTATATGCTCAAAAAACAGACAATAATCAAGCAACTATTAAAGATAATAATAGAATGACATAAATAGACTACGCCAAAAATTAATATACAGAAATCTAGAACTTTCGTGTAAACAAACAATACCCAGTCAGAAGAAAATTGGGAAATATCCCCACTTAAAATAGCAAACAAAAAATCCAAATAATATGGAATAACTGTAATAAGAAATGTGTAAGGTCTATATGAAAATAGTCCAGAGACGCACAAAAATGGAAGAGCATTGACAATGCCAGTACTCCCTAAACAAATTGTAAATTTAATATAAATTTAGTGTATGGCAATACTTTTAATGCGATCCAAATAAAAACACCTGCAGAATGTTTTGTCGGGGGAAGACGGAGGGTGAGAACTAAAGAAGTTGACATCGAAGTTTGAACATAAAAATAAGCAAGAACAGTCAAGGTTTTGGGGAGAAACAACTAGTGGAAAGAGAAATTGGCCCAATTACATTTTACACATGTTAGAAAGTGACAATAAGTGCTTGTAATAGCAAAACATTGGAAATGTCTAAATAATGAAGTAATGTTTAGGCTTTAAAAGAGAAAAAACAGCCGGGTGCAGTGGCTCACACCTGCAATCCCAGCACTTTGGGAGACCGAGGTGGGTGTATCACCTGAGGTCAGGAGTTCGAGACTAGACTTAGTAAAAATACAAAAATTAGACAGGCGGAGTGGCGGGTGCCTGTAACCCCTTCTACTCGGGAGGCTGAGGCAGGAGAATCACTTGAACCTGGGAGGCGGAGGTTGCAATGAGCCGAGATTGTGCCATTGCACTCCAGCCTGGGTAACAGACCAAGGCTCCATCTCCCCCGCAACAAAAAAAAAGAGAGAAAAAACAGACCCTTTATGTACTGATGTAGATGTTCAACGTTTTGTTAAGGGGAAAAAAAATCCATAAAAAGTTTCTATCTTTGTCATTGGGAGGAAAAATCAGGAAGAAAAACAATGTTTATAGTACATTCTCATTTATCAAAAAATGATGGCAGCATGATTACTGAATTTCTAGAAATTAACATACATAGAATATCTCTGGAGTCATTGACAAGAAACTGATTATTAGTTACTTCTGGAGAAGAAAAACAGGTAGAATTTGGGATAGAGGAGACAGAATTTTAATTGTTATTTCCTTTGATTCTTTTGGATTTTGTATGAGATGAAAACAATATAGAAATATTTTATAATTAATTTCATGGAACTTATCTCATTTCAAATATCAAATGACACCCAGCTGGTCAATTCTGTTAAATCAAGGAGACAATACAGGTTGGGTGGTTTACATGTTTCCACATCATGATATCAACTCTACCAGATGTCCTCTCCAAGTACAATCAGGACAATTCTCACTCTAGACCACTACAGAGAGCTCTCTATAAGGGTAGCAAGCCAATCTTGTTTCCCTGTTGCCAGAATGAAAAAAAAGTCGGGGTCATCTGTAGGCCACTGGGCATATTTTCTCCTATGGTGGTCTGATTGTGACAGTAACATTGGGCTTTTTGTTTCACAATAGGCCCATTTTGGTTCTACTTGTGCAAAACTCCCTTTCACCTCAATTTTGGAGTTGCTTCATGCTGCCCTCCTGGACTATGTAAATGTTCCTAATTTACAGCTCCACTCCTATCATACGCTCTAAAGTTTTCCAGAGGTTAACATCACTTTCTAATCCAGGCAATGGATCATAGGAGCAATTTACACTTTACATGTTAGTCAACAATGAGAATTATCTGTTGGTTTCAGGCTTTTTGGAGTCAGAAACTGGCAATATGCTTAAACATGTCCCAACAAGCCCTATGATAATGAAGTTTAATTAATCTAAATTAGGCCCTGCAATACTTGTTATTTCCTATCCATGTATTTTACCTTATAAATGCTGTCTGTAATTTGTCAGCATACCCTTAAATTAGGGAGTTCATATTTTTCAAGCAAAGAGTGAGAATTAAAAAAAAATGAGTATTTAGCTTACAGAATTTCAGGATAGATCTAGAAATAGACCCCATCCACAGAGTTCCTTCCAGCACAAGGAAAACCAGACGTGTGGTGCCGATGGTAACACAAATTGTATATTCTTTGGCTCCTCAAATAAAACAAAAATTAAAATATATATATACCATGGTGAAAACAAAAACAGAAAGCAAGAAACTCCAGATGTAAATATTTGGATAACTCTCAAACCTTTTTGTTAGAGTTTCAAACATCAAATTTAAAATCACCAGCCTTGATTAGACACCCAATTCATAATTTGGTATCCAATATCCCCTTCCCACAAATTAGCCATTGCATCATGTTAAGTAACTGTGGTCTTGCTAGATAAAGAATGTCCTGGCAGCAGAATATGACAGATAAAGGTGGTGGTTTGGAAGACTTCATGTGTGCCTAGTTTATTAAACACACTCTCCTTGCCTTCAGGAATGTGAGTTGGGAGTGGGGCTCAGGCCATCAGAGCGTCATCAGGAAGATGTGGCAAAGCTCAAAGAACAGAGCAAGGAGGATTGCCACCAGGAAGGTGAAGAGGAGCTGGAATTGTCCATGGCAACAGATACGCATGGGAGGAGGGAGGTTTAGAAGCCTGGTTTAGAAGTGTACAGCAAGAGGAAGGCAGTGAAATGAAGGATCCAAAGGTCCCACTTTTACATCAGGCAACGGGCAGACATTGCCTGAGAAATGTTACTCATTTTCTCTGACGTTTCTTCATCTCTGTACTCTTACAATTTTTTTTTTTTTTTTTTTTTTCTGAGACAGAGTTTCACTCTTGTTGCCCAGGCTAGAATGCAATGGCGCGATCTCAGCTCACCGTAACCTCCGCTTCCAGGATTCAAGCGATTCTCCTGCCTCAGCCTCCTGAGTAGCTGGGGTTACAGGCATGTCCCACCACGCCTGGCTAATTTTGTATTTTTAGTAGACAGGGTTTCTCCATGTTGGTCAGGCTTGTCTCAAACTCCCGACCTCAGGTAATCCGCCCGCCTCGGCCTCCCAAAGTGCTGGGATTCCAGGCGTGAGCCATTGTGCCTGGCCAAAGCAATTTTGTAATTGACAAATAATAATTGTACATATGTATGGGGTACATAGTGATGTAACATCTATAATGTATAGTGATCAGATCAGGGTAATTGGCGTATCTATCATCTCAGATTTTTATTATTTCTTTGTGTTGGGAACTTTCAATGCCCTCCTTTTAGCTATTTAAAATCATATAACATATTATTGTTAACTTCCTATTTTTCCAAAGAAGCATTTTCTAAGGTTACTTGGCCCCGTGTTCCTCCACTGCCCCTATTAGAAGTCTCATATATGGGCTGGGTGTGGTGGTTCAAGCCTGTAGTCCCAGCATTTTGGGATGCTGAGGTGGGTGAATTGCTTGAGCCCAGGAGTTGAAGGACCAGCCTGGGCAACATAGCAAAACCCCAACTCTACAAAAAAGAGAAAAATTAGCCAGACAGGGTGGCATGCACCTGTGGTCCCACCTACTCAGGAGGCTAAGGTGGGAGAATCGCTTGAGCCCGGAAGGTTGAGGCTGCAGTGAGCCAAAATTGCGCCACTGCAGAGGACAGAGCGAGACTCCGTGTCAAAAAAAAAAAAAAAAAAAAAAAAAAGAGAGAGAGAAAGAGAGAGAGAATTGGAGGAGACTTGACTGATTGAGACCAGGGCCATGATCCCACCACTGCACTCCAGCCCGGGTGACAGAGTGAAACCCTGTCTCACAAACAAAACAAATTTTAAAAAGTCTCATGTATGTTCATGAGTTTAGTTACGATCTTTTTGCTCCAATATCAGTTTCTCCAGATCCCGCTGTTCACATAAATTTGTCGTATTTCTTCGGACAGGGAAAAAGTTTCATTTACATAAATGTTTCACTATCACCACAGACCCAGCATCTATGAAAACCTGCCTCAGTATTTTCTATGACCGGATCCTCATTTACACTGGGCTCCCCATCTGCTGCACTAACATCCCTCTTTCATCACCGCATTCTGTGACTACTTCACACATTTGTCTCCTTTCAGACCCAATTCTATGACCTGGTCTGGCCCTAACCTTCAGTTTATGTTGTCACAAGAGCCCCTGAGCTGGCCTATCTGGACTCAGATTCTGTTCCCCTCAGTCACCTAGCATGTCATGACTGGAATAACCCTTGATTCAATCTATCAGCGATTTTCTATTTCCTACGATGTCAGGTGGAACTTGTTCTGCCTCTCTTTCAAGGCCCTCCATGTTCTTTCTTCTCTGTCTCCTCCTTCCCCCCATGCTGCAGCCCCCACGCCTACCCCTAACACACAGGGAAAGGAGACTGTTATGGTGCTCCCTGCAGATACCCTCTTCAGGGCTGATGCACCCATCCCATCTCACCGTCTCACCTGGCTGCTGACCCTCGCTGAAACTAACAGCTGGATCCTCACTGAGATCTGCCCTTAGAGGCAATACATGCCCCATCCTAGGGATGGCTTGTGCGCAGTGACTGAGGGATGTGGGCTACAAAAGCCTGTCTCTCTCTCTTCAATTTGGCACCACTCTAAAATGCGCCCCCCAGCTCCAGAGCTCCCCATAGGATCAGACAAGTCCTCAATTGTGACCTGATGGCTTTTCCCACCGCACAGTCCTCATGTGCTTAGAGGCGTCTGTTCTGCAGGCGTTCCCCCAATAAACCTTCTGCTCACAACTCTGGCTCAGAGTTTGGAAAACCAATCTAAGATAGACAATTCCAGTTCCCAGAGAAGGAAACTCGAACCCAGGATTTGGAGAAAGCTCCGTCGCTGGGCAGCTGCTGAGTATGGGTCCTGGCGTGCTGCGGCCGTGCCTTGTTAAAACTCTTCCCAGAGGTAAATCAGGATGGGAAGCTGGTTGGGGAACTCGCGGCTGGTGCAGTATTGACACCAGAACTCAAATGAAATTATTTAGACAGATAATGAGGGTAAGAGAGTCCTCAATAAAGTTTCCCTTTTGATAAAAAGCAGCCCCAAAATCATTCTTTTTTTTAACAAAGAGCAGCCTGAAATATCAAGCTGCAGATATAGAAAAGCAGCCAGAAGCTCGCACGGGAGAATGCCGGCAGCTGTGCCGATAGGAAAAGGCACCTGGGGACCAAGCATGTTCTACAGGGAGGCTCGATCTTCGACAGGGAGGCTCGATCTTCCCTTTTCTTTGTCACTTGTGTGCAATCAGGGAACAGGCCGCACAGCGCTGGGCAGGGAGATAACTCATCTGCATAATAAAAGATGAGGGTGGGGCGGCCAGCTTCACTATGTAAATGACACACCTAATCCAACCAATCCGTTGCACCCTATCTGAATCAGACACTGCCTCCTCAAACTCATCTATAAAACCAACTGCATCTCCCCACGAATGGGGAGATCCACTTGGAACCCTCTCTGCACGAGGGAGCTTTTCTCTTTTGCCTATTAAACTGCCGCTCTTAAACTCACTCCTGTGTGTCTGCATCCTTGATTTCCTTGGCATGAGTCAATGAACCTCAGGTGTGACCCAGAGGAATGATGCTGCTTCGATATATTTGGTGCTTAAAAGTTGTGAGGGGCAGAGTGATTATAAGGGCTTTGGGATTGGGTACCTGCTTACAAGTGGCATTGACTTGTTGAAGAGATAATAAAAGACTCAAAGTGATTAATCACCAATTCAGACAGAATGTAAAAGCCCTAGATAGGGTCTTCTAGCTAGCATTCAACTAAGCCCCAGTCTTCTGCAGTCAGAAGAAGACTCAATTGTAAAAAGAGCTCTGTTTCCGAGAATTGTGTATTCTCAGCTCCAGCAAGTCTCTTGTCCCAAGATTAGAACCCTAACAGGGAAGTAGAACCCCTAAAATTGGGAGAGGAGTACTTGGGTAGATGCAGTTGGAACTCTCAAAGTCTCCTGATCCTGCTAGGTCTGTTGTTAGCCTCTCATTTCTGCTGGGGATCTGCTGGATTGGCTAAGGGAAGAAACAGAGTATACGGTGAAATCACAGCAGGAGCTGGGAGAAGGATGGGAATGTGTCCCAAGGCTGCTGTATCAAGGAAGAAGAGCAGGACATTACGCTGGATAATGCTTATCACCATGGGAGCAGTCTCCTGTGATTCAGGATTTGAACCTGTGGAAAAATCCCCCAGGAATGGTGATAATAAGCTACTAGGATGATTCTTGGAATGTCTCAAACGCTTTGATTCACACTCCATGAAATAGAAATGTAAGAACTTCCATGGTGCGTGATGGATAAAACCACCCTAAGGCTCAGAGAAGTGGGCGTGCTAAAGTGGGTTTGTTCTGTAAAGCTATGAAAACTAAACCACTCACCAACTGTGTTCCCAGGAAGGTCTCTAGTTACCAAAGCTATGATGCTTGTGTTCATGAGAGGGATAGCAGCTCTAGTGCTCAGCAGTGCCATCATCTGTAGGCCAGGGATAACTGTAGGAAGAGATGCTGCTATAAAACTAGGTTCCCTGAGGGATGCGAGAATACCAAGATCTCGAAATAAAATGAGCCAGGTTGTAATGTTTACCTTTCAGAAATGGGCACAGTTATTGCAAAGAGGGGTAGGACTGTAGTGGCACCCGTGGACTCCCAATTTGAAAATGGTTACTAGAACATGATGCTTCTGAAGGCAAGATGGATGGGGGGTTGTAGGGGGAGGGCAACAAGAAGTATTGCTTAATTTACACAGTCAAAATAAATCAGTAAAGGAAAATCAGAGGCAGAGGGCAGAATCTCAATGAAAATCGCAATCCCTTGTTCAGTTTCCAGATCAGACCTGAAACCCATTGGCTGAAGAAGTGGCTGATTCCTTATGACCCGGCAATACCAGGGCAAATCTATTCATTTGTTATTTCCCTACTTCTTAACCAGGGAGCTCAGGATGACTTTATTCAGGTAAATGTGGTTTGGGAGAGAAGAACGCTCAGCGCTTTTGAGAATTATTGAATACTGCATCTGAACTGACGCCAATACCTGGAGGCCCAGTGAACCGCCATGGCTCCCTACTACTGTAGAGTTATATAGGGTCTACTAGAGTCCTCCAAGCTCTGGCTCTCAGTGGGCCCACGGGTCCACAGACTAACCTATTGATCCTTTCCCTCATTTCCAAATACGTAATTAGAAAGGGCACTCTTGGTAGTTTGAAGAACCCTCACATTGATTCTTGAGTTCTTAGGTAAGAGCTATTGCAGTGGAGAAAGACTAATGGAAGACTCTGAAGCTGCTCCCCAGCCTAGAAAAAAGAGTAAATCAAAAATGATGCTGAATTCCACAAGGAATCAGGGAAATTATGAACCCATCAAAGACTTTAGTACTGTAGTAGCCCTGGCTATATTTCCATTTACTTCACCATGTTGGCTCCTACAAAAATCAAATGGAACATGGCAGGATGTCCCAGCAGTAGCCCCAGTTACTCCTACTGCACTCAGTGTGATCTCTTTGCTAAAGCAGATTAAAACAACCTCCAGAACTTTACCTGGCAAGCGTGTTTTCTGTCATCCCAATAGGTGGGAGGACCAGAGGTAGTCTGTGTTCCAATGGGATGAACAGTTTATGTTTATGACCTTGTCCCCAGACTATGTAAGTTATTACGCTCTTGGTCAAAATGTAAACTGAAGGGACATTCTGTAAATCACTACACAGATCCATCATGTGATTGGCATCATGTAATAGGACCAGATGAGAAGTATGGGGCAAGCTACGCTGGAGGTTGGGAAGCGCACATTCCATACACCTTAGAAAGTGGGCAATAAACCTCATCAAAATCCAGGAAACTTCTGATTCTGGGTAAGATCCATTAGACATATTTTTTTCCTATTCCCTCCACTAAAATCTGCAGATGTTATGTGTGTGTGTAAGTGTATACACTATATACACTATACCCTATATAGACACCATTCTCTACTTTTTCTCACACAATATATACACTATACACTATATATATATTGTGTATATACACATGCACACACACATATAACAAACATATGAGGCTGTAGAAGGTGGAGAAAAGAAGGCAGACAAGGTAGAAAACTCAGGATTCAAGGAGTGATATGGCAGTGATTTCCCTGGTTTTGTTTGTTTTGCCTTCTATTCTAGACTAAATACTAATGAAGTCAGTAACATCAATGGATTCAAAAAACAACAACAAAAATAAGCATGGTTTGCCATATTTTGTTTTTGATAAGTTGAATGGGCATCTGCTCTATGTGGGAAGCAGGGTGAAGGGGTGACAAGGTTGGGGATTAAGGAGAATTCAGAAGATAACATGATGAATAAGACATTTTAGGCTGCTCTGCCTATGCAGTAGGAATTCTTTATTCCTTTACTTTCTTAATAAACTTACTTTCACTTAAAAAGTTTTCATTGCATTATTTATGACTTGGTCTTATTGCTATCACTCATGCAGACATTAATAATCAGTGGTGACAGGTCATTCATTAAATAAGCTTTCTGGGAATATATACATTCTAAGTTGTTCACACAATAGCAAAAGTCATTTTCATTGACTTTGTAACTTAAAAATCAGTTGACCAACTTCAAAAACAAGTGAGTTGAAATATGTTAGCACACAGTGAAATATTCTGTCCCATTTAATAAACGAAGATGAACTATTTACTAGGAAGTTGAGTTTAATTCCTTTGAAGTCTACACAGTGGATCAACCATGTGCAATTTGATTCTGAATTTTATTTTATTTTTTATTTTATTTATTTATTTATTTATTTATTCATTTAATTTTTGAGACAGAGTCTCACTCTGTTGCCCAGACTGGAGTGCAGTGGTGCGATCTTGGCTCGCTGCAAGCTCCGCCTCCTGGGTTCAGGCCATTCTCCTGCCTCAGTCTCCCCAGTAGCTGGGACTACAGGCACCCCTCACCATGCCCGGCTAATTGTTTTTTGTATTTTTAGTAGACACGGGGTTTCACCGTGTTAGCCAGGATGGTCTCCATCTCCTGACCTCGTGATCCGCCTGCCCACCTCGGCCTCCCAAAGTGAGCCACCACGCCTGGCCTGGATTTTATTTTTTATTGCTAATTGAGTTTTCTTGAATGGCAGATTAAGTCAATTCATAGAAAAATGCAGGCGCTGTAAACTAAGAAATATTTATATGAAGAAATGTTGGAACTCATGAGAAGTGAATGTGAAAATGAACAAAACTCAGGACAAGTGTGTCCCTGGTGCTAACGGGGAGATTAATGGTGGGCTTCCATCTGCTGCAGTTTCTCAAGGCTTCCTTGTTTAGTGTTTCTCATTCAGCCAGCACAGTGAGAATACTCTGTCTTCAGCTGGTGGGGGATCTGGAAGAGGCTTGGAAGCTCCCAAAGACCAGGATTGAGGGCCACCTCCATCACTTCTGCTCCTTGGATGCCTGATTCTAATTATCTTAGAAGATTCCAGACTCCAAAGGAGATCATGTGACATAAGCCAGAGGTTGAACTCACTGCGGTTGAACAAAAACACTCTGAATCCACAGTGCTGTTTCACGGCTCACTGCAACAAGTTAAAAATTCCACTTTTATGGCACATCACACCAGGATCACATATAATCCTAGATTATCTTTATTTGTTCTATAATTTAATAGTATACCTATAAAATAATTACATTATACTTATAGCTTTTCTTCATTTATAAACAAAACAAAAAAATTAAATACAATTTGAGCCATTATAAGGTAAACTTTGTACATACGATAACCCCCAGAAGGAGCTTCACACTGCAGCATATCATATTGCTTTCATTGCTACACCCACAATTGGGTTCGAAGAGAGTGTGCTCGTGTTTGCATTCTGTAAGTTCTTACCTTAATCCCTCCCCTATCTGTGTGGGTTCCATGTTAATAAAATGATAGGGGTTGGCTCTGCAGCTGGTCAGAGACTCCCTTCCACTCACCTCCCACTCCACCCCTAGCCTCCATTACAATCACGTAAATTTCCTTCCTTCACAGCTTTTCTGCTGCATGTTCTGCCACCGAGTCTGACTCGAGGTTTTCCGCTAAATGCAAAAATCAATCCTGACCTTGAACACCCTTCTCTCCATTTTCTCTCTATCCTCAGGTTCCAGCCCTCAAGGATTTCTTTTGATTTCTGCCTCCGGAGTTCAGGCTGTATATACCCATTTATGAAACCAAGAGGCCCTCTGCAACAGCACATTCTTGCTCAGGTCTCATGGTGTTGCAGAAGCGACAGAAATGGACCTTGCAGTGCAGTGGCCTGAGATAGATTCACCAACCCACCCCACCCCAATCCTTGCTCTTCAAGTGAATGTCTCTAGATCCACCATTACTGCCTAGCATCAGGAAGCCAAGTCCCCACAGCAGCTTGCAGAGGGTCTCCCTCACATACTAGGGAAGCGGCCCCTCACAGGAGCACTTGCTGGGGGAATCATCAGTGAAAGGTTTGCAAAGTTTACTGATTCCCACCAATGGCAGCTCATTCACATTTGTCAGATTCCATAAGCATTACTCACAGGGAAGCCTTCCGGGGACAACTGAGCAAAGGGACCTAGAGGAAGTATAATTTTGCTGGAAAATAAGTTATGTCTACTTCCTTATATCAAGAGACCACAACCTGGAAACTTCAATAATTCATTATAAAAACAAAAGGTGACCTGATGTTTGTTCATCTCTTTTGAAGTCTATTCTTTGAAAAGGAAGCAAGTTTTGTGCAGAACAGTTCAACTAGATTACTATTCCATATATTTTATCCCTTATTCCCTTCTATACCACAAAGCGACTCAACTCCTTATGTGTTTAAATATCCCTTGCTTTTTCTCTTTCTTTTAACAGGAAATAGTTTTTGCTTAGTGTCACGGCAGTGAAAATAGTATACCGCTCCACCCCACATATGCATATTCCACATTACAGGGGCTTTCGAGTTTCCGGTCATCAATTTCCCGACGAATGCCCCTCCCTATACCTATCCATCCCAAGCCAGTTTCTACATTGTGCTGCAATGTTTTAGTAACTTCAGTGAAATAATATTCAAAGTAAAAATCACGACTCCTCCCATCTCCCTGCCCAATCTAAAATAGGTGCATGACAGTGAATTGCTGACCAGGCATTTTTTTTTCTGAGTAAAACACCTTCTGGGCAGATCATCGCCGGCTCTCATCCTTACTCAGAATGGTGCTGCAAGCCAGAGTCAAAACATGTGAAATAATACATGAATAGGTCTATAATACTTTTTAACAGCTCTTTACAATATACTGTCACTTATAAAACCAGCGTTAATATAGAGACCTTTGTGTGTGATAATATTCTAATTGCAGCAATAATAGCATGCACACCAGAGTTCATCTTTAGTCCACAAATAGGGGGTGGGGACAGTGAGGAAGAAGAGGCGGTGGTGACTGAGGGTGGGGGATTGTGCAGCCTGCTGTGCTCAAGGTTTCCCGGGAAGCCCACTTCGGGATCCAAGTGGCTCAAGTTGTCTTCTTGGTATCAGGTTTATTAGGAGACGCCCCTGTGCACCGACATATTTATGGAGGTTGTACATATCCCCATCACAGCAGCAGCCGAGGGCAGCCTGCCAGTCACAAGAATGAGCGCTTCCAGCCAGAGGTCCAGGGACCAGCAGGAGAGGTCTAAGGGGCAGCTCAGAAAAGTGACGCATCCTTCACTTCGCGCGGGAAGGGGGCGAGCTGGAGTGCAGGGGGCGGGGGCGGGGCAGAGAAATCCTTGCTTTTCCACATGGTGGAAACATCAATGTCGGATTTACAGTGCATCACCTTGAAAGGTCCTCTCTGACTGCTGGGTGGCGGGTGGTGGTTTTCCAGCATTTTCCTTCGGGCCTGATCCACCACCTGGTTTCGGGGGGCACAGGTGGGGCCCGGGGTCGGTCAGGAACACATCAGCAAAAGCTCCACTTGCGATCCACCTTTGTGACAAGGACACCGTCAGCCCTAAGAGACGTGCTTGCTGCTGAGGGGGGACACCAGGCAGCGTGAGAGTGGGCTCGGAGGGCAGGGACAGAGGTGGCGGCGGCGCCACCCAGCGGCCGGGCGCGCGCGGGGCTGAGCTGCGTCCGGCCCGGCGCTCACTGCTTGTCCGAGTCGCTCAGGTTCACGGACATGCAGCGGCACTGCTTCACCTTCTGGATTTTCTTGAGTCGGAAGGGTGGGTCCAGGCCGGGGCACTCGAGCTCCACGAGGACGGAGGTGACGCGCTGGGGCTTGCAGAAGGCGCAGGACTGGAAAGACTCCTCCTCCTTCTTCACGTGCCGCGGGATGTAGAAGGAGTTGCACTGGCCGTAGCAGAAGCGGTTGAGGATGGTGCGGCTCCGGCAGCCCTCCTCGCTCACCGTCTGCCGCAGCGGCTGCGTCTTGCACCAGTCACTCTTGAGGTACTTGCGCTCGGTGACCACCAGGGCCTCCTGGCTGGAGGCCAGCACCTCCTTGATCTGGTGCTGCCATCTCTCTGAGTTGTTGCTGCTGCCGTCCTTGTAAGGCGAGGGGATGGCGCCCGGCGGCCGGTTCTTCCGGGCTTCCGCCACCTTCACCAGCACGGCCACCAGGAACAAGGACAGGGAAAGCTTCCAGAACATCCTGCAACGAGAAGAGAGAGGGGCTGGCTGTGAAGGTCGTAGAGTACGGGCTCGATCTTTTTTCTTTTGTTTTTTTTTTTTAAATTTTAGACATGGTCTGACTCTGTTGCCCAGGCTGGAGTGCAGGGGCACGTAGCTTGCTGCAGCCTCAAACTCTGGGATCCTCCTGCCTCAGCCTCCTGTGTGGCTAGAACTACAGGCTTGCACCACCACGCCCATCTAATTTCTTTTTATTTCTTTTGTAGAGATGGGATCTCACCATGTTGCTCAGGCTGGTCTGGAACTCCTGGCCTCAAGTGCTCCTCTGCCTCAGTCTCCCAAAGCCCTGGGATTGTAGGCCTGAGCCACCACGTCTTTCTAATGCTGTACGGTTTTACTAGCAGTGTCAGTCAGGTGGGGCATGGCTAACTGATGGCTGCTCAGGGGCAGCCGGAGGTGAAAAGGGATTCAATGGTACAAGTGTAGACAGTTAGGACTCCACCCCAAATAATGCCTGGAAGGCAAGGAGGCAGACAAAATGGCCAGTAACTTATGCAGTTGGGAGACATACACATGCTGAACAGTTACAGAATTACAAAGCAAATGCAGGGAAGAGAGAACTCAAGACAGTTTGCAGAAGTACCAATAATAGTTAATACTCAACATTTACTGTGTTTCACTATGCGCCAAGTGCTGGCCTAAGTGTACATCTCATTTACATGTATCTCTCATTTCATCTTAAAAATAGCCTTCAGTTGGAGGTAGTATTATGACCCCTACTTTACAGTGAAGGAAACTGAGGCTGGGGCCCGCAGAAGTTGAGTCATTTACCTGAGGTCACACAACCACTCAACAATGCCCAGGATTTGAAGCCAGCCAGGCGTCTACCTCCAGAGCCATCAAAGTTAACCAGTAGACATGGATATGATTACAAAAATCAGTAAGTACAAAACAGAGAGAAGATGGGTGTCAGTCACAAGTTTCTTTAAAAATGAGTATTAAAGATAGAACTGGACAAAGGCTAGGAAAATTACTGGTTGCATCTGTATTATTACATATGAATAATAACATTAGCATTTAAGATCTGCACACAGATATTCAAATCATTCAAATGAGTCATAAATTAGAGTCTCCTAGTAGAAACCAATTCCCAGGTGTGAATTAAGAAATTTCCCTAGTTGTATTAAAACTGTCTGGTGACAATGCGAAGTTTGTATTAGGAGACTATGACACAAATTCGATAGGAATGGGAATCGGAGACAAATTATTCTTATGCTATCTAAAACGTGGCTTGCAGGGGGTAAGCCAAAGTCTGACTAAAGTGAAAGTGTAATTCACATTTTAAATTTTTGTATTTTTATTAGTAGCCCCAAGGAACACTAATACCCTGCAATATAGAGGACTCCGATCTCTTTTTACAGCTGCAGCCACCAATGTAGCTGTTACCAACATCATCATCCTCTTTACGTTTACTCATTTCCTCTGTTTTACCATCTCTAGGCCTCCATGAATTCCCATTCTTTTAACATGCATACCCTAAAATGGACATGTAACAATTTTATGTATATATCATATGTATCATACAGTAATATAGTATATATCAGTTATAATGTTATTTTTATCAATCATGAGTATATAGAAATGACTAAAATTGGATATTAAGTATGTTAAATGTTTGAATATTTTACGTCTTACATATATCCATGCTAATGGTAATAGCGAATATTTATGGATTCTCAAAGCACATCAAACACAGTTTCCTTTGATGTATAAACGTATTTAATGATCAGAGTTCTATGAAGTAGGACTAGCATTTTCTGCATTTTATGGATGAGGACACTAAGGCATTGACAGGCTGCCAAGATTCTACAGCCAGTATGTGACATGTTTGAATCCAGGCATCCCGGCTCCAGAACCTGAGCTCTGGGTGAGTACAGCTTCCTCTTTGTTAAAAATATTTACGGCAAAATATCTACGCTAAAATTATTTCTCTGAGTCTTAGTCTAAGTCTAAACCACAAGATGCCTTTGCATGCTACCTCGGAGATGATTCCTTTATTCATCAAGTATTCATGGAGCATTTATTCTAGAGTAAGCACTGTGATAGGCTCACTGCAACCTCTGCCTCCTGAGTTCAAGCAATTCTCCTGCCTCAGCCTCCCAAGTAGATGGGATTACAGGTGCATGCCGCCAGACCCGGCTAATTTTTATATTTTTAGTAGAGACAGGGTTTCGCTATGTTGGCCAGGCTGGTCTCGAACTCCTGACCTCAAGTGATCCGCCCGCCTCAGCCTCCCAAAGTGCTGGGATTACAGGCCACTGCGCCTGGCTAGGGCAAAGTTCTCACAGGGTCGGATGAGCCTTTACAAGATCTCCCCTTTCCCCCGCATTTCACCAGCCTTCTCCATCCTCTCTCCCACTTGCTCACTCTGCTCCAGCCATACTGGAAACAGCCTATCTGTTTCTAGAATGAGCTTGGCATTCTTGTGCTCTAGAGCCTTACCTTGTCTTTCTCCCAAATGTCTACTTGGCCTTCTTCCTCACAGTCTTCAACTCTTTGCTCAGTTACCACCTGTGTAGCAAAGGCTTAGTGTTACCTTCACCACCATCCTGGACTTCACCATCTCCTCCTTCCCTGCTTTATCTTCCTCCAGGGAAGGAGATTCCAGGGAAGTATTTCATAATCTCACTTGTTTTTATTGTCTGACTTTTCTCCTGGGAATGTAAGGTCCAAGAGAGAAGTTCTGCCTGTTTTGTTCATTGCCATGTCTCCTGCTCTCAAAACAGTGCCTGGTGTACACTAGGCACTCAATAAATGTGTTAAGGCCAGGCGCGGTGGCTCATGCCTGTAATTCCAGCACTTTGGGAGGCCAAGGTGGGTGGATCCAGTGAAGTCAGGATTTGAGACCAGCCTGGCCAAAATGGTGAAACCTCATCTCTACTAAAAATACAAAAAATTAGCTGGGCGTGGTGGCACACACCTGTAGTCCCAGCTACTCGGAAGGCTGAGGCAGGAGAATCACTTGAACCCAGAAGGCAGAGGTTGCGGTGAGCCGAGATTGTGCCATTGCACTCCAGCCTGAGCAACAAGAGTGACACTCCGTCTCAAAAAAAAAAAAAAAAAATGTGTTGAATGAAATATGGATACTATACGGGTCATTGCCTTCAACAAGCCTGTAATTAAGAAGCTAGAGAAAGGCGTACAAATGACTGTGTGACGAAGGTGTATAGGAACAATGGCCTGGGTCCTCGTGGTAGTGATCCTGTGACCAATGACATCTGAATCACCTTACTTTACGGTGCACGTTCCTGGACTCAAGAAGCATTATTTTTTTAAAAAAAGTTTTAATTAAATTTGTTTTCGTTTTTAATTTGTGTGGGTACGGAGTAGGTGTATATATTTATGGAGTACATGAGATCTTTTGGTACAGGCCCCAAAGCATTCTGAGTCAGTCGTGTTGGGGTGGGTTTCAGATTTGTATTTCTAAAAATTGCCTCACGTAATTCTGATGGGATCCAATGGCCACAAAAGATAGTGAAGGCAAAAGGAAAAAGCATTGGTTCTACCCGGAGAAGGAGCAGGAGGAGCCTAGGAAGTCACAACTAAGTAAGTCCCCTAAAATCTGAATAGGATTCTCAGGGCGATGATATGGGCAAAAGCAAAGGGGTTTGGTACTGTCGATGACACTGGGCAAAGGGAGTAAAATTAAAAAATTGAAAGCAGAAAGGAGAAAAAAAGGAAATTTGTTTTGTTTTGTTTTGTTTTTTGCAAAGACATTTTGTCCAGCACAATTATTAAAATTTTAGTCTCATTTTTAAAGGGTTTTTCTCATGCCTCCTTAGTTCCACACATGAAATGTCATATGAAAGTGGCCACGCTTCCAGCTGGCTCAGGCCAAGTGTCGAGTGTTGGACTTGCTCAGCTTACATAGCTTATTATATTTGTGGAATGATTTGTGATCTCAATAGCCTCTTAAAAAGAAAGTATTTTGGTTCCATTTTAATAATTTCCGAAATTATTAACATTCTGAGTAAACATAACCAAGAATTTGCAAGTCCCAGCCAGGAAAGATTGACAGAGTCAGTCTGGTCCTCGATTCCTAGTTCCAGTAACAGCTTCACTTGTATGGTTGATAGGCTCAAAAATGCACGCTTTCCTTCAACAGATCCTAGATCTTATCAGAGAGAACGGAGCTAAGACAGAGCTAATGGAGTTAATCAGATCAATTTGAGGCAAAAACTCTTAGAGCCAATAGTATTAGATGTGGTGATGGGCATTCTTTGAACTCATTAACATGTTTTCAAAACATCTGGCCATCATCCTTAGAAGTTGTGTCTCATGGGAAGCTAAGCAAAAATGCAAACCTTCGATTTTCAGAAAGGAGGAAAAGAGGTTGAGGAAATCTCGATGACTGGGCCAAGTCAGTCTCTTCTCTTTTTCCTTTCCTACATCTCGTTTCTTTTCTCCTTCACACATAGCAATGGTAAGATGGCCAAGGATCTGGCATCTCACTGTCAGACAGGTGAGTAGGCAAGAGGTGTTTGGCCATGGTGACCCAGAGCGATTGTGAGGCTGTATCCTCCTACTTCAGAGCATTAAGGCAGTTGAGCCAGCAACTGCTAACAGCACCTACACTGCTGGCCCTTGGCTGTGCAAAGTTCACCAGCGGAAAGAACGTGCTCGCCTCTGTCAGTTCGCTAACCATCCCTGTGCAAGCATGTCAGTGGCCTCGCCAGGACCTGAATTTAGCACTTTATAGAAAGTCCTGCTCTGTCCTGAACCACTTTGCTACTCAAAAAAATGGCTGGCACACAATTAACCTCTCAGGAATGCTGCCACCCTTGCCAGTAACGACAGCACGAGGATACTTCATTTTATTCTCACATCTTGTATTTGGCTTGTATCAGAAGAAACTCATAAATAAATCCTGTTGGTTTTATTAACCATCTTTCTGGCCTGACGATGTTCTCAATTTGCAAGGGGTGCCAGGACTATAAATGCTGATGGTCTAAGCAGACTGGGTTGGCCAAAGTTGGTTGTGCAAAGAGAGGTAGTGGAAGTGCTTTCCTCTTAAGTGAACGCCCTCGGGCCTGGCCTCTGTAGATACCAGAATAAGGACTGCACAGGCCAAAGCAAGCTAGTATTTAGGCAGCTAAAGAATCAATCACAGGCCCCTTCTATCAGCCATTCCTAAAAGTGGCAAGACCTGAAGAGGGGTTCTACAATAGGAGCTTGACCAATAAAGCTTCCTGATTTCTAGGAAAGAATACAGTAGTGCTGAGTCATCCTTCCTGACAGGCAAATGCAAGTGACCAATGGCTAAGGGTACAGCGAAGCTGATGGACTCACTCCCAGAGTGGCCTTCTTGAGTTTTAGAAGTCAAATCAAGGTAGCCCTGGGCTGTGCAGGAATGGTGAATGGGGTGGGGCTGAAACTTTTTCTGCAACCTGAGAATTTTATGGCATTCTTGGAAAGTTGAAGGGAAGTCCCCAGGACTGAAGAGCTGAACACTGATAGGCACATCTGGGATAAACTTGTTCCCATGAGCCAAGTGAAAACCATCGCAGAACCTAACAAAAATCTCCCCAACAAAACTCCCAACAAGATTACACTTCAGAGGTCATTTTTATGAAGCTTAGTACTGCCACAGCCTCAGCTACTAAAGGCACTTCATCGATGACTTGAATTCTTAGGCTGGGAGGGTGGTGGTCTGGCTCTTCAATTTTAAACCTTTAGAGACAGAGGTCGATGTTTCTTGGCCCCAGGATCATCCTCGCAGCCAAAGATTGCTCGGTTGCTGTAACCACTTACCTCCAGCTTCTATAAACTAAGGCAAACTATGGCCCACAGGCCAAACCTAACCTGAGATCTGTTTTGTAAATAAAGTTGTATTGGAACACAGCCATAGCCACTCGTTTAGTCTATGGCTGCTTTGGTGCTATAAGGGCAGAGTGAGTGGTGGAGACATGATAATATAATGCCCATAGTGTAAAATATTTACTTTCTGGCCTTTTACAGAAATACTTTGCTAAGTCCTGCTCCAAACATTTTCTGTCCAATTCATTCTTTGCTTTCCCTTTAGCGTTGAACTCTTTTGCCAAAAAGGTAGCTTTCAATTTTAAAATGTCTAACTATGAAACATTTCAAACAGAGAGCAAAACAGAAAATATAACAAGTACTCACCAGAAAGATGAAAACAATACTGACATTTCCCATTTTTATTTTGCAATCTCTCTTTCAGTTTTGAAAACGTAATATAAGTAAAGCTAAAATGCTCTATCTCCTCTCATCCCTCACGGAGATGACCAGCATCCTGAAGTTGGTATTCATCGTTCCTGTTGATGCTTTTGCTGCTTATGTTCTGTGTATCAGAGTATGTTTGTGTGTGTGGACAATCTTTTTATTTATTTATTTTTTTGAGTCGCAGTTTTGCTCTTGTCGCCTAAGCTGGAGTGCAATGGCGCAATCTCAGCTCACTGCAACTTCCGCCTCTTGGGTTCAAGTGATTCTCCTGCCTCAGCCTCCCGAGTAACTGGGATTATTGGCCCCCGCCACCATGACTGGCTAATTTTTTTGTATTTTCATTAGAGACAAGGTTTTACCATGTTGTCCAGGCTGGTCTCGAAGTCCTGGCCTCAAGTGATCCGTTTGCCTTGGCCTCCCAAGGTGCTGGGATTACAAGCCTGAGCTACAGTGCCTGGCCAATAATCTTTCCATAAATTATATCACACTCTTCTATTGCAACTTTTTCCCCAAAAAATATGTGTTTGGGATTTTATGCACATGGATATTTGTAGAAGGAGCCTGTTTATCCCCACCACTGAATATTAAAGCACAGTTTATTCATTCAGCTTATGGAGGAAGAGTTATTTTCCTTCTAGTTTTTCACTATGGCCAATAGTGCTGCACTGAACATTTTTGCATGTGTTTATTTATGCCCATCTGTTAGAGTTTTTCTAGAGGAGACACCGGGCAGTGGAAATGCTGGGTCATAGGATATGTACAACTTGAGCTTGACTAAGTTGTGCCAAGTTGCTTTCCAAGTGCTGGTACCAGTATCCTTTCCCCTGGGTAATGTGTGAGTCCTTGCTGGTGCACGTACTTGCTAATTCTTGATATTACCAGATTTATCACCTTTTGCCTATCTGAAACATTTGAGATGGTGTCTTATGATTCTTTTAATTTGCATCTCTCTGATTGTACATCAAGCTTAAATGCCGTGGCTGTGTGACTGAAAATAAATGATTACAACTTACCTGAAGTGAGAGAAATTAAAATACGAGGAAAGGAAAACTAAGAAGTTCTAACTATAAATCTTCTGAACTGTCATGGAAATAATAGGAAGTGACTTGAGACTTCAAAGCAGAAAGATCAGGGCATCCCACATGACTCAGAAGTTTGAAATCCAAATGGATTCATTTACTTTTCCAAGTGACATTGCCTGAGTGGAACATTGACTATCATTTTGTTCCAGGAGAAGTTTAATTTCATCTGGAAAAATTATATTATGTTTTCTTAAAAAGGTTTTCAACAGAGAAGAAATGATACTACCATTACTTACTTTGACTTCTGGACAGCAAATGCATCATTAGGGAATTTGTAATCAACGTTCTAAATCTTTGAAGAAATTGTTGGGATAAATTCAGGATAGGAAATGGAATGCTAAAGCAAGATGGCAGCAAAGCATTAAATGAAATAAGGAGATGAATGAGGAAGCTCTTGGAAAGCTGTGTGTTTCTACACACATGGGCTGCTTCTCTCTAGGTCACATCCACGTGGGGATGGGTGGGAGAACGTGGTTTCTGGGCCCTGAGCTGCCCTTGTTGTGACCCTATGTGACTCACTCCCAGGCTTCTCCGGGTTCTCCCCTGTAAAATGGTGTTAATGGCACTTGCCACCCTCTGGACCCTGTTGCTGTCAGGAGGAACGTGGCACTGAAATCACATCAAAACCCAAGAACCCTCTGAGCAAAAAGGACCATGAGTTTTATTTGAAAGGGGGGAAGAAATCAGAAGCCATCCATTAGAATTTTACAGCCAGTGACATTGTGCTCTGCAGCCATTAGGCAGTACCTAAATATATCTATTTTTTTCAGATAAAGATTTTAGGCTGCTGCCCGAAACACCAATCATGCTATCGTGATTCCACACCCCAAAGACCCCTTCTTCGACCTTCCTTGGACAGCATTCTGTGTCCAGTGAGAGCTAAAATAGCAGATGTCCACTGCCCTGGGAGCAGAGTATAGATTTTCTGTCTCTGTATACATAAAAATTCGAGAGGCCTGTCTAAAATGCTTTAAACAAAATCAAAAACATCCTGTCCAGGCCGGGCGCAGTGGCTTAGGGTAATCCCAGCACTTTGGGAGGCCGAGGCGGGCGGATCACGAGGTCAGGGGATTGAGACCATCCTGGCTAACATGGTGAAACCCTGTCCCTACTGAAAGTACAGAAAATTAGCCGGGCGTGGTGGCAGATGCCTGTAGTCCCACCTATTTGGGAGGCTGAGACAGGAGAATCGCTTGAACCCCGGAGGAGGAGCTTGCAGGAGGAACTTGCAGTGAGCCGAGATCGCGCCACTGCACTCCAGCCTGGGCAAAAGTGCAAGACTGTCTCAAAAAAAAAAAAAAAAAAAAAAAAAAAAATCCTGTCTATACAACCCACCAATTCTTCCTGTTCACTCTTACTTCAAGCTACTTCATTATACTTGCTGTATGATAGTTTGGAGGAATGGTGACAGAGCACATAGCAAAGCCTGACGAAACTGTCACTGTAACCCCTTTTTCCTCTGGAACTCTTGAGAAAATATTTTTAATTATTTTGCTTTACTCTTCCAATATCTTTTCGTGATTTTTCTTTCTGTGCTCTCCTCTTAAAAGTTGGTGTTCCCCAAGAATTTTTCCATAACCCTGTCTTCTCATTCCTCACACTTCCACTAAGAATTTCATTCATGCCTACGACTTCAACTAGCTCTCTGCTCATGACTCATAGACCCTCTACTCAGCTGCCTATCAAACATTCCCCAAATGTCCTGTAGGCACCTCAAATTCCATATGTTCCAAATCTCATCATATCTTCCCACTCATCTGCTCCTTCTCTGATAGATGCTATCCCAATGAACAGAACAGCACCGATCCTTTCACCTCAACCAGAAAGTTGAATTTGAACAGATTCTATTCACTTACTTCCTGAGAGTCAAGATCTCCATTCTTCCTCACTAACAGAACCGCAATTTGTTCAGGTATAGGATTTGGAGTTCTTCATAGACCTTTCTACACACCATGGAGTTGAAAGTTGGTTAGTCCAAGCCAACTGGTTATTCCACTCTCCTTGCAAGCGACTGATTTAGGCATGGACAAAAAGGTAACTGTGAGGCAGGGTGCAGCCTCCTTGGAAAGATTTTTATTCCCTAATAAAAAGAGACATGCCAGGAGAAACTACTGTTCAGGTCTTTATTGTGGTTAGGCAAGGATGTGATGACTGAGGCTATAGCAGCTTCCATGAGGGGGCAAGCATGGGACGCAAGTCACATCTTTGCAGTATAGAGCACAAAATAGAAAGCAACTGGATTCTTGATTATGTTATTAAGCCACTGTACTCAGCAGCCCTGGAACTGCTTACCTCTGGACTTCGTGTTCGTGAGTTAAAGTCTTTAGTATTTAAATCACTTTTGTATAGCTACTGGAGAGTATCCCAGTTTATCTTCCCATATATTAAATCCATCAACAAGACCTCATTTTCTTTCATGCCTCACTTCTTAATGCCACTGTTACCACTTTGGTTTAGATCCTCATCATCCGAACATGGTGATAGTCTCTTCACTGGCCTGCCTTCTCCCTTCCGACTCTCACTCTCAGATCCATCTTCTCAACTCCTATCGGAGTGGACATTTTAACATGCAAATCTGTCTGTGTTATTCCTTCATATTAAACCCTTTAAAGATTTCCCATCACTTACAAACAAGTTCAAAGCCTTTGGCACAATGCATAGGCCTTCTGCAATCTTTATCTTCTTCCTGTCTCATCAGATAGTATCCCTTTACCTTACACCTTATGCTTGAAACGCACAAAACTATGTGTTCTATCTACCACATGCAAGGCTGCTTTCCACTCCCAAATAGCTATTGCTTTAGCCTGAAATATTATTTCTCTGGCCACTGTTAGTCACTTAGGTTTCATTAAAATACTATGTGCTTTGTGAAACCATGCATGTTTCCTGTGCTCTTTATTTTTGCCATTGTCATGACAGACTGCCTTAATAGAGCCAATAGACAGGGTGTAGCTATTGTCTGCACATTTTCTCCCCTACTGGAGTCTAAGTAATTGGAAGAGAGGGGTATGTAATTTTTGTTTCCACAGTCACTCACAGTGGGTCTAGAGCATAGTTTTAAATGTTCATTAATTTATGAATGAATGAAAGACTGGATGATTGGGTAGATTTTACCTACACTAGTAAAGATGCGATGTTTTTACTATTTTTAAAAACTATAAAGAAGAGCTTGAAACTGGCTTAATTCTCAACAGAAGTGATACTTTCTACATAAGCATTTAATCACAATAATTTAATGCATATCTAGGTATCAAAATCAGAAGTGAACATAATTATGACAAATGGAATATTTGAAAAAATGGAAAAAAAACTGTTCAGTACTATTAATTTTTGCAAGTCCTTATCTTCCTTTTATTTCAAAGTGTTTTCCACTCCTCTTTGCTCCTTCAATCACTGATCTAATATTCTTTATTATTTCTCATCTTAACTACTACAACAATTCTGGGTAATTGGTCTTCAAATCAGCATATGTCTAATCCTCAGGGGCTACACGTAGGCTTTCCAAGAAGTATGTGTACAAGGGTAATTTTAGGGGAATCACTATACAAATCCTCAACTTCCATTTCTTTTCTTCCACGAGATCTGCTTGAGGAAGTGCCTACAATGGAATGGACAGATTATCCTTTCCTGCCTCTCTTCTTGCACTTGACAAAAGAAAGTGATAGCTCCCATCCAACCCACTCTTATTGTGGTGTATCGCCTAACATACAACAAAGGCTCTAGGGCACCAAGCAAAGGGAGAATTCTAAATATTGTTACCCTCACTAAAAAGTAAATGACTAATCAATGCCTTTTGCAAGTCAGGCTGTTTCCCATAATTTTCTTTAAACTAAAATTAAAGGAGAATCTAATTACATTAACAGCTAATATATCACCAAAAATAATTTTTTGATAATGATTGCTGTTAGATTTTTTTCACATCTAAGTTTGAAGGATTTTAAGAAATCAAGACATTGCTATTAAGAAAATGCATTGTATTATATTCTATTTATGTGAACACATTTTCTTAGTATATATATTATATATAATAGATGATATAGTTTGGATCTATGCCCCCGCCCCAATCTTATGTCAAATTATAATCCCCAGTGGTGGAGGTGAGGCCTGGTGGGAGGTGATTGGATCATGGGGGCAGTTTCTCATGGTTTAGTATCATTCCCCTAGTGCTGTGCTCATGATAGAGATGTCACGAGAGCTAGTTGTTTAGAAGTGTGTGGCACCTCCCCTATCTCTCTCTTCCTCCTGCTCCGGCCATGTGAGAAGTGCTGGCTCCCGCTTCAACTTCTGCCATGACTGTAAGTTTCCTGAGGCCTCCCCAGAAGCTGAGCAGATGCCAACATCATGTGTCCTGTGCAGCCTGCGGAACTGTGAGCCAATTAAATCTCTTTTCTTTATACATTACCCATTCTCAGATATTTCTTTATAGCTGACTAATACAGCATATATTGCATATATGATTATACTATATAATCATATATGTCTACATACACACATAAAGTAGGGAATTTCTGCTGAGCCCTGTCTCCTTTCTAGGAAAAAGTAGTATTCCTGTATGAACACAAAAACAACAATTAAAAAACTCCATTCATGGGGCATCTATTTCAGAGACAAAAATCATTGAAATTTACCTTTTTGTATTTAATAATTATTTACTAAATTTATAACATATTTATGCCATTTTGTCTCCTTTTTTTCAGCATTGCTGGGTGTATTTATGCCTTTTTTATCAAATGCTGTTCTTCACTCTAATGTGTAATCAATCCAAAGAGCCAAAATTAAACCCCAAATTAAATCCCCAAATTAAAAAAATTAATCCCCAAAATTTAAATACTTACATCTGACCACAGAATTAAAATCAAAATCTACATGCATTCCTTTTATCACAGAAAAGAATGATAGGAAAAAAAGAAAAGAAAAGAATGATATGGTGAAAAGCCTTTTAGATATAAAACCTGTTATGAAATAGTTCTATGAGTAGAACTACAATAAAATATGAATTAAGGAGAAAAAATGTAAAATTTCTTTTAAAGGAGTATTTCTACGTGTATTTTTCTTAAAAAATGTATAATCATGGGTATAAAATAGCAATGGTATTTATATTCCTCTGGAGACATTTTAAAACGTGGTTTAACCATTTTATTTTAAAAGATTCAGTTTGCAATACTCTTTAATATCCACTGCAAATTTTAGATGTCTACTAAAAAGTGTGTGAGAGGTCATAGATTTAGAACTAAAAATGTTTGGAGAACAGTACACTGAAGTATATTAAAGTATATTATTAAATTATTATTATTTGCAAGCATGAGAATTGCATTAATGATTCTGGGCAAGAAGAATAAGTCATTCTTGAACTCTTTGATACATAAAAATTTTATGTCCACATGAAAATGTTTTTATAAAGAAAGACCTCAGGCTTCATTCCTCTCCTAGTCACTCACTCACGTCTCTTGAATTCTGCAGCCTCTCTTTCCTGACAGTTTTTCAAAACAGTCTATTAGCTAATGGGTCCATAGAGGACTGGAAAGTCCCATATTAAGTAATTTAATTGAAACAAGAAGTCTGGTTTGGTCGGTGTTAAGTCTTACGCACCCTGCCTTTTTCAAGTTAGCTTTATTGACAACTGATGCTGAATTCAGACAAATTAGAGTGCAAATTCAAGGCTCTCGACCAAGGAAAACAAACATAATCAGAGACAACCAGGAGACTTAAAACATGCCAGTGGATATGGAGTTATGGAAAAAGTGAAGAAAAAAAAAGTGTTGAAAACGTATTAAAAATGAATACCAATTCCGAAATCATTCTCCATGTAGGAGCCTATGCTAGGCAGCACTTTTGTTAAAGTTGTGCACATTAATTTATTCATTCATTCATTTTACACGTTCCATGCGCCTTCGTAAGGTCTGAGATACAAAGAGGAATAAGACATTGACTTCATCCCCGGAATAAGACAAAGAAACGAAAAGGGACAATAAACCTGATATTGGAGGCCAGGGAATTGGCGGTTTGAGTCAGCCATGAAAGACAACGTGAGCCTGGGCTAAGTGGTGATGGGGTGGGGGTGAAGGAAACATTTTAGATGTTTGGGCTTTAGTGTGTTGAAGGGATTGAGTGGATGCAGCAATGAAGAAGGGGGATATCTAGGTAGCTGCTTCAGGCAACTGGATGATGGGGCTGGAGCGGGGGCTGGTATTCACCATGATAGAGAATATCAGAGGAAGAGCTGGTCTGGGGCGGGACAGGGAGTTTCTATGGCACAAGGAATGAAAGATGCCTGGTAGAACATGGGCCTCAGAAAATTGCTCTGCAGCGATGCCCAGCTCCGTGTGGGTAATAAGATTACTGAGTGGTAGAGTAAGAAGAAAAGTGGGCTGAGCGTGAAACTCAGGGGAACACCAGCTTGCCTGCCTGCCTGCCTGCCTGCCTTCCTTCCTTCCTTCCTCCCTCCCTCCCTCCTTCCCTCCCTCCCTCCTCTCTCTCTTTCTCTCTTTCTCTCGCTCTGTCACCCAGGCTGGAGTGCAGTGGCACGATCTCGGCTCACTGCAACCTCTGCCTCCTGGGTTCAAACGATTCTCCTGCCTCGGCCTCCCGAGTAGCTGGGATTACAGGCGTGTGCCACCATACCTGGCTAATTTTTGTATTTTTAATAGAGACAGGGTTTCACCATGTTGGCCAAGCTGGTCTCAAATTGCTGACCTGAAGTGATACACCCGCCTCGGCCTCCCAAAATGCTGAGATTATAGGCATGAGTCACTGTGCCTGGCCGGAATACCAGGTTTTCAAGGAAGTAAGGAAATCTACAGAAGAAGACAAGGAAAAGCAGGAATAGCAAAGGCTATAAGAAGGCAGATGAGAGAAAGGCTGAAAAGTCTTCACTGGATGGAGAGACGTCACCTTGGTGGAAGAATTTCAGAGAAGGAGGGTGGGGGTGGGAGGGAAACAAGATTGCAGTGAGGAAGAATTGAAGACAATGTGTACAGAATCCTACTGACTATGCTTTAAAATGTTGCTGATAAACCATAATTCGTCTGCCCTTCCAAATATTTAAGGATCTGCTCTAAGTGAAGCAAATGAAATAACTAGAGAGGATGGAAAGTATTTTCTGACCCACAGCATTGGAAACCCAAGATACATCCTCCTGAAAAGCTAAACAATGAGGTACGTGCCAAGTTGGTGCCTGGACTTGAAGTTCCCTCTACTTTTTCTGAAATTTTGCTTGTTTCTCAAATAATTAACCTTCTCCTCCAAATACCTAACTTACTAGCTCTCTACAATGCAAAACTCCATCAGGGTAGAGACTAAATCTGTTTTGTTCACCACCGTATCCCTGGATTTTAGCACAGGTCCTGGACACATAGTAGATGACCAATACATATTTACTGAATGGAAGAATACACATCTAATGTTTCAGAGAAACTGTAGATGTTGTATTTGCTCATATTCAAATAGCCAGAATATAACTGATATTTGAGAAGGGGAAAGTCTGGGAGGTTAGGAGAATCATTCCTTGGCCTTTTTATTTTGGAAATAAAGCAAATGTTAAGTGTACCATTCATGCAGCAAATATTTACCGAGTGCACATGTGCTCATGATGTTTCGTGTCCATTCTGCCTTTTATAACTCTGTTTAGATCTTTCCTAGGATCGGCCTAATTATAAATAATGTAAATAAAAAAGACTTCTACTGAACTTTTGAAGTATTTGTAGAGAATGTTTCTCGTTAACATCAAACAGAACCAGTTATACCTTAAGCCAAGCTTATCAAGTATTTTTAATACATTGTTTCCAAACACAAGTATTGGCACATTTTTCCATAGAGCAAGTTCTATTAACAATCTATTACTTGTATGCAACACAAATTCAATAAAGGACTCTCTTTTTCTTTTATAAGTGGATCTCAAACTTCATTATGAACACAACACACCTGGGAATGCAGATTCCAGGTCCACGTACTTCCGGAATTCCCTGACTCAAGATCTGAGCTGGAACCTGAGAATTGATATTTTTAATAAGCACCCCATACTCTGAAAAACAAAGCCCAAATTATTTGTCTAAAATGTAATTATCTGTGCTCTGGTCCATTGCCTGGGGCAAACTTCATTAATTACATCCTCATTAATAAGGACCAGAGACTAATGCAGTGATACATAGCAATCAGTGTTAGAGTTAATTGAAATTTAGATCTAACATCTCTTCTTTCTTTGAGCAATTTCCCCATGTTTAGAGTAGAGGACTTCTTTAATGATTTGTGACAGGAAGATGTGAGGGAGATGATTTGAAAGTAATTGTGACATGTGTTTCCAATTAGGATGCCTTTCTTCTCCAGCCTGTGTGCGGTGCCTCTGCAGCTCTATGGAGGGTCATGTTGAGAGAGGCCCCTGCGCCAAGCCCAGTGGATGGGGTATGAACCAGGGACCTGGCTCACTCCAGCTCATGTGTAGTGAAGGTCAGCATGCATGTTCACACAGAGGTCTGCCCAGGAGCCAGCTCATTTGATTCTTTTTTTTTTTTTGGAGACAGAGTTTCACTCTTGTTGCCCAGGCTATAGTGCAATGGCACAATCTCAGCTCACCGCAACCTCTGCCTCCTGGGTTCAAGCGATTCTCCTGCCTCAGCCTCTCGCGTAGCTGGAATTACAGGCATGTGCCACCAAGCCCTGCTGATTTTGTACTTTTAGTAGAAACAGGGTTTCTCCGTGTTGGTCAGGCTGGTCTTGAACTCCCAACCTCAGGTGATCTACCCGCCTCAGCCTCCCAATGTGCTGGGATTACAAGCATGAGCCACCTCGTCCAGTGCTCATTTGACTCTTAATGACCTCCCTGCCCCTTTCTCTCCCCACTTTCCCATGAAATTCGAATCTCTTTCAGGCAACACACATTGAATGGGAACTTAAGAAACAGAAGAGAATCCGTAGGCAGGCGTCTGTTATGGTGGAAGGGGTCATAGAAGGAATTCTACATATTCAATATGAAGAAGATCATATGTATTTGGTGGAAGTTAGTACTGGAGAGGGTAGTGATGGGGTGTGAAGAAATCGTGATCCCTAAGAGCTGCTGTCAAATATTTGAAGTGCTGTCCTGTGGAAGCTATAGTTAAGCCTTCCTGGGCTACTCCAGAGCAAAGCTAAGACCAGTGAGCAGAGAGACAGGGAGAAGTATTCTTACTCAATACATCCATTTTAAAAAATAATTGTAGCTCTTTAAAAAGCAAATGGTAGGCGGGGTGCGGTGGCTCACGCCTGTAATCCCAGCACTTTGGGAGGCCGAGGCAGGTGGATCACGAGGTCAGGAGATCGACACCATCCTGGCTAACATGGTGAAACCCCCGTCTCCACTAAAAATACAAAAAAAATTAGCCGGGCGTGGTGGCAGGCACCTGTAGTCCCAGCTACCCGGGAGGTTGAGGCAGGAGAATGGCGTGAACCCAGGAGGTGGAGCTTGCAGTGAGCCGAGATCACGCCACTGCACTCCAGCCTGGGTGACAGAGTGAGACTCCGTCTCCAAAAAAAAAAAAAAAAAAAAAAAAGCAAATGGTATCTGGAATATGTAAACCCATAGGGACAGTTTGCAGATTGGTGGTTGCAGGGGATGGGGGTGGAGGGAGAAAGGGAGAACAGCTCTTTAATGAGTACAGGGTTTCTCTTGGGTGCAATAAAAATGTTTTGGAACTAGATAGAGCTGGTGGTTGCAAAACTTTGCAACACTTTTCAGTACTAAAGGCTACCGAATTGTACGCTTAAGATGGTTAATGTTATGTCATGTGAATTTCACCTCAATTAAAAGAAATGAATTAGCAGAGACATTAATTAAAATGGAGATTTAAAAGTTCCACTTGTTTTAAAACTATTCGATGAACAAATTCAGTTTGTGCTTAACATTTAAATTAATAAAAAATCAAATATTGTTCTCTTTTTCTCTGAGAAAATACGTAAATGAAGGTTTTGTGATTATTCTTCCAGGAGACAAAAAAGAGACATCTGCATTAAGTAGAAAGTGGCAATAGGTATGAACCAAGTTAACCAGCTTTTCTTTTTTAAAAACTTAATCCTTTTGTCTTTAAATTAATTTTAGTTTGGTTACAAAAATTATTTGCTATTTGTAGAAATTTGCTATTTGTAGAAATTAATATTAATAGAAAATATAAAATTTAAAAATAAAAAGCGACTTGTCTGGATAACTCAGCACCGGGCTAGTAGAATCATTCCGGAGTTATAGGTAAAATTCCATCTATTTTCCTACTACTAAGCTTCTTTCCTTCTTTTCACAATGAATAACTTACTCATCTTGATCAGTTTCTTAAAGTGAGGTTCCCTGACCAGTAGTATAAACATCATCTGAGAACTTGTTAGAAACGCACATTTGGTGCCGCCGCCCGCAGACCTAGTGAATGAGAAACTCTGTGAAAGAGATGAGGTGCTTTGGAGCCCTGTTTAACAAGCCCTCCAGATAATTCTGGTTTTTCACACTTGAGCTTTCTGTCACAGAACTTACAAGCAGAGGACTTTAATGAAAAGAATTGGAACCACTGAATGCAGCTTGCTCTGCTTTGTGCTAATTGTAATACAGTCTTACTTCCGTGACACATTGATTTAAAGAAAAAAACAACGATAAAAGCAATATGACATTTGAGATCTTACTTGTTTGAAATGCTGTATATAAAAAAGTTTCCAGAATCATTCCATATAAGTTGTCGTGTAAAATACATTCATATTTCAGTTCGTTGACAGAATTTGTTATACATTTCTTTTAAGTTTTTATTTTTAAAGTTATGGCCCTGATATTAGTAGAAATTTCATATCCTCTAGAATCCCAATTCCTGTTCCTGAACTCTCCATTAGACTACACCACTTTAGCACTTTCAAGGAGATGTAAATTAATTCATTCTCAACACATACTTATTGTGAGCCTACTATGTGCCAGGTGCAGTGGTAGGCACTAGGAATGCAGCAGATATGCTCTTGTCTTTCCTAGAATTTACATTCTAGAAAGGATATACAGATAATAAACTAGTAAATGATATAAAATATTTTCAGATAGCAGGAAGTTCTACGAAGGGCATAATAAAGAGACAATGGTAGAGAGAATGGTGTGGGGTAGGACATAATTAGATTGAATGGTTAGGGGACTTCCCTACGGCTTGCAATGTGAGACCTGAATAACAGGCAGGGATGATACCCAGATGTGTGAGAAGAGAGAAGAGCTAGCATGAGAATGAACTGGGCTGAGGACAAACTTCATGTTCTTAGACGAGAAAGGCGGCCGGGCGCAGTGGCTCACGCCTGTAATCCCAGCACTTTGGGAAGCCGAGGTAGGCGGATCACGAGGTCAAGAGATCAAGATCATCCTGGCCAAAATGGTGAAACCCGATCTCTACTAAAAATTAGCTGGGCGTGGTGGCACGTGCCTGTAGCTACTCAGGAGGCTGAGGCAGGAGAATCATTTGAACCCAGGAGGCAGAGGTTGCAGTGAGCCGAGAACACGCCCTTGCACTCCAGCCTGGCGACAGAGCTAGATTCCGTCTCAAAACAAAAACAAAAAAAAATAAAAATAAAAATAAAAAAAAAAAATGAAAAAAAAAAAAACCAAAAACCAAGAGTAAGGCCAGAATGGGTGGAACTTACTGTGTGAGGGGGGAAGTATCCAGAAGTGAGGATGAGGCAGATGGCGACCAGATCACGCATGGTCTTATGGACTCTGATAAATGTTTGGATTCTTTTGTATATTTGGTGAAAAGCCAAAACAGGGTTTAGAGTAGCAAAGTGACATCATCTAATTTTATGTCTTGGAAACTTAACTCTTAACTGCTTTATAGAGAAAGGAAGGTATATTGGTGAGAATGGAAGTGAAAGACAATTTAGGAATTACTGGAATCATCTACAAATGAAAAATAATGATGGTCTGCACTAGGGTGGTAGTGGTGGAGAAAAAGAAACAGAAATGGCTTTAAGAGTATTCCAGAAATAGTCTGGGCATGGTGGCTCACGACTACAATTCCAGCACTTTGGGAGGCTGAGGCAGGTGGATCACCTGAGATCAGGACTTCAAGACCAGCCTGGCCAACATGATGAAACCCTATCTCTATGAAAAAGACAAAATTAGCCAGGCATGGTGGCACACACCTATAATCCCAGTTACTCGGGAGGCTGAGGCAGGGGAATCGCTTGAACTCAGGAGGTGGAGGTTTCAGTGAGCTGAGATCACATCATTGTACTCTAGCCTGGGCAACAATAGAGAGATTCCATCTCAAAAAAAAACAAAAAAAAAACAAAAAAGAGTGTTTCAGAAATAAAAACAACGTGTCATATCTTCCACTAGAGGTGAGAGTGGAGCAAAATTTTTGAAGTAAGCAAGACTAGAGGAAGAAGAGGTTTGGGCCAGAACTCAAGGGTTCAATTTTGGCCATGTTAAGGGTGAGATGTCTATTAGTTTTACATTTGAAAAACTCAGGTTTTCTAAAGTTTATGTGAAAGGTGAGAGTGAAATGTACACACTGGAGTAAGAACAATGCTTAAAGTTAGGGATATGGATGAACATATTTAGACAGAAACTAGAGAAGAACAAGAGGTAGAAGAAACAGCTCTGTGGTCCTCCAGTCTTCTAAAGAGAACTGTCAACTTTAACAAGAAGGCCAGGAGCAGTAGCTCACACCTGTAATCCCAGCACTTCAAGATGGCAAAGCGGGAGGATTGCATGAGGCCAGGAACCCAAGACCAGTTTGGGCAACATGGTGAAACCCCATCTCTACAAAAAATTTTAAAATTAGCTGGACTTGGAGGTGCACACCTGTATTCCCAGATACTCAGGAGGCCAAGGCAGAAGGACGGTTTGAACCCAAGAAATCAAGGCTGCAATGAGCTCGATCTCCTCTGCACTCCAGCCTCTGTGGCTCTGCACTCCGGCCTCTGTGCCTCTGCCCTCCGGCGTCTGTGGTTCTGCACTCCAGCCTGGGCTACAGAGCAAGCCTCTATCTCAAACAACAAACAAACAAACAAACAAAAACTGAACAAAACAAAACACATTTTAACAAGAACACTTTCAGTGGAAGCGTTTTGAAAATAAAGCCACATTAAATAGGAAAGAGGTGAGGATGTAGAAACCATACCTATTAGCAAGACTTTTTGGAGGTTTTACAAACACATAGGACAGAAATAGCAGCTGGAATGGGGAGGGGGACCGACAAGGTTAAGGAAGGGTTGTGGGTGATTTCAGTCCAAGTGATGTGTAATTGTGCCATGAAGCTTGCTCTTCAATAAAACAACTACAAATGATTCCAACAAATCCTGTAAATCCTCAATACATACACTTTCACAAGTCTAATTAATTGGGTACTAATTTCCTCCATTCATAGTTTTGATTATTTACTAAATGATCTTTATTAAGTGGACCTACTAGTCCAACTTCTTTTTGCCTCGCTTTCACTCTCCATAGTTAAAATAATCCGTTACTTTCTCCCCCTTTAATGAGATCAAAGTACTTCAGAATTAGATAATATCTCAGAAGTGCTTTAAGCCTCTTGGAGGTATTCTATATCAGGGAGATTTTTATTATTTTTCCTCATTTACTCATTTCCTTTCTCTCTCTGGGAGGGCACTTTTGAGATTACATGAGGTTGGAATTTATGAGTAAAACAACACAAATACTTAACCCAAGTACTAGCACTTAAAGAAAAAGGGATAGGGGTCATTGCAAAATATTGTAAATTTGAGGACTAACAATTTGGTTTTGTGGGTTTTCTTCCTGAGGCTGTGTTCCAGAGAGGGCAATAAAGGGTAAAATTCATTAGTGCATCATTATCTTTTGTCTGAGGAAAACAATGTGTGGTTTCTGGGCAGCCCACTTGGTGTTTGCATTGGTCCTGGAAGTATTTCAAACCAACTATATTGTTTGAACAATTCCCCCTCTTGAACATAAAAAGGACCACCACTAAACCGCAGAGTTGATGCTAAATTACTAGGTGATGATTCCTCTGGCTCCTAAAGGTTTCTAGATCTCAGTCATTGAAATCATGGATCTTTCTTCTAATGAGAAAGAGCTAAGCCTCTATGGTAGACCTCCCATGCAGTCCCCCGCCCCATGCCCCAAGTATACTCCATGGACTTCTGAGAAGTTTGGTTTGGAATCAAGGTCATTGAGTTCTCTCCAATCCTGACTTTTTTTTTTTTTTTTTTTTTTTTTTTTTTTTTTTAAGAGATGGGGTCTTGTTATGTTGCCCAGGCTGGCCTCAAACTCCTGGGCTCAAGCAATTATCCCACCTCAGTATCCCCAGTAGGTAGGTCTAGAGGCATGCGCCACAGCACCAAGTTCAACCCTGACTCTTAGTAGTAATTCTTTAGGAAGTGCAAAATGATCTTAGGCCAGAGCTGCACATTCACAATTATGAGCAACTGTATAATAGATTAATAGATTTAATTGAGCAGCTGATTAATAGATTTGATGTTGAAATTCCAGTCTGTTTTCTCTTTATCAAAATGAGGCATTCAATGGATACTGATGATTTTATTCGTATTCTGTTGTTCCCTAAACTTATTTATCTGCTTGGGGATTTCATAAGACTTTTCATTTTGAGTGATATTATTAGAAGAGCATTTATGAGGAAACCTTAAAAACATATTCGGGGGCATCTGGAAAGAAAACTCCTTCCATAGGGACTTTCAGTAAAGCATAACAGCATAGACTGTGTCTCTCCAAAAGAGTGTTGTTTGATTTGCTGTTTCTCAGGTTGTAATCTCTTGTCTAGATTTAAACAACAACAACAAAAATCACCTACCTCCTCATTTATATTATTTCCCAATTATGAGAAAGTTTCAGGGCTTTAGAGGCCTAGAAAACTGTAAGTGCCAGCACGTGAGCCTTAATTCTGAGCCAGAATTGTGGGTTTTAATTTTTGTTATTACTGTTAGCACTGTTATTTATCAAGTGCTCAGTATGATCCAGTGATGTAACGTGTATTGGAAGATGGGGATCAGCCAGGCTGACTTCAGTCTGGGCCCTGGAGCTACACCGTCTAGGCTCCAGCTCCATCTCCAGTACTTATCACTAGTGAACACTTGGTGAACACTTTAGGAAGTCTTAGAATCGCTTTGTGCCAGAGTTTCCTCATCTATAAACTGGGGAAAATAATACAACCTGCTCATAATATTATGGTGAGGATTAAATAAGGTAATACACATAAGGTTCTCACAATAAATATTTGTCCAAAAAAAAAAAAAAAAAAAAAAAAAAACCGTGAAGTCCCATTTTCCACATGAGAAAACTGAGCTTCCACCATTTTTAAGAACCAGAATTCAAACTTATGATTTTAAAAGTTCCTGGCTTTTCCCAAATATATCACAACCACCTCCCTTTACCTATTTATAGTTTAACACTGTTCCTTTCCAATTGTATCCTTTTAAGTATTTAAGGAAAACCACAACATTACATTTAACAATTGTAACAACCCTTTGTTGGATCGTCTTGAAATTCTTAGTAAATTTTGTACAAGGAGTCTCATGTTTTTGTTGTTCACTGGGTCTTACATATTATGGAGCTGGTCCTTTATGCAGTACTATTTATTTGGAAGTATCTCACAAATACAAGGAGAACTGGACTTCTTAGGCCTCTGAATGAAAATTATAGTTGTGATGCTACGATAAACCATAGTATGAATTCTTACTCCTTACTGGACTAAGAGCTTCATAGCATAATGTTTTAAGAAAACAAACAGTCAAATTATCTTAAATCCATTAATGAAGTCAGACTTACTTTAGAGTTTACTATGTTTCAAAGCTATGGTTCACAATTTTTTTGTGTGTCATAGCATGCATGTGCAAGCACACAGCTACAAACACACACATTAAATAGCTCCTGGGGATAAATATATAAGTCTGATTACACGTAGAGGGTTGGCTATTCCAGAACTCTCCTGGTCATCCTGAATTTCTGAGATTATTTCAAACCAACTATATTGTTTACCAACTATATTATCAGGAACTTTATCATCTACTCAAGAGAAATTCCTTGCTTTTTTATAATAATGAATTTTGTTAAAAATGATACAAATTTCAAAACATGGCATTATAGCTAGGAACACACATAATGCCAGTAGAAAATAGGAGTCTTCCTACATAGACCCACTGCCTAATCCCCCAGCTTCCAAAAGCCCAAATCCTGCAGAGCGTCAATCAAAGGCATTTCAGAGATGCTGAGATAGTGAAGGCAACACCCTATGAAGCAGCAGATTTTGTCATCAATGTTACTTTTATTCATTTCCACAGTAAGAGCAACATTTCATAATTCCTGCCAATCGTGTCTGCTAAACTCCTTTTACGTCAGCCAAAAAGTTGTTTTTCACATTCCTAAAAGACGCCAATTTCTCCCAATTAATTTAGGCTGTACTTGGCCCATTTATGCTCTGTGAAAGGCTATATATTCTTGGAATAGAGAGATGCTTGGCAGAAGCAAAAATTGCCATTTTGAAATATTATCGTCTATCGAACGCTATCATCAGTTGGAGAGATAGGCCTAATTAAGTCATTCATTTGTAAAAGGCAAATTCAACAACTTTTCTTGACAAGTGTACTTGCCTTGCTTTAAAGGATGGACACAAATTTTAAACAGAAAATACATCCTTAGTTTTTTTTTGTTTGTTTTTTAAACATTTTATCTACTAATTCTTCTCGTGTCTGAAGGTCAAGAGTTAACAACTGACATCTAAGAGTTTCTGGATTTGTTGTCTCGATCAATTAATAAGAACAGATAATTCTCTTTGAAAATCATGTTCTGATCAAAGAATTATATCTCATTCAAAAACATCCACCTCACTAAAATAAACACCCTTTTTCATGGCAACAAATTTCACTCTGCTCCTATTTCAAACGTTACGCCCTTGGTCAAAAGAGGCTTTAGATGAAAATTTGCACGCACGGCTTGGTGCTACTAAACATCACTAATTGGAAAACAAAGGCTCTCAAAGTACTATTGTCTTTACAAGTGACAGCATGTTTGCGTTTCTTGATGAATTTATTTCTTGACAGACTTCAGTTATTTCTAAAGACTAGTGTTCTTGTGGCTTTTCAGGGTGTAATAAATAAAGAGACAATAATCTTAGTGGAAACCAGATTTCAGGAACTGATGCATTACACACACACACACACACACACAAATATATATATATAAGGCTAAAAGTTTATAACTATGTGAAAGAATTTTACAATAGATTCTTTCAAAAAGCAAATATTTTTGGAAGGTGAAGAAACACTCCTCAAGTTTTCTAAGTGTTCAATTCACATATTAGCCTAAGGAAAAAACAAAGGGCAGTGATATGTATGGGACCATGCGTCTACACAATAAATACTCTTAGACTGGATATAAAATTATAATTGGAAGTTTTGACTCACCCTCCCTATGATGATACAGGTAACTCCTTGCTAATGTCACTGTTTGAATTGATTCTACTGTCACAACTTTCTTTTAACTTCTCTAGTTTTTTTCTTCCTTTCTTTTTGCCACCTTTATTTTTTCATGCTTCATCTCTATCCTAGTAACAGGACTTAGCCTTTATAACCACTGTTTTCCAAAAATAAAATTGTCATATTCCCACTGATAAACCAGCCAGTAATACTAAGTTTCAAAGATTCTTTTTAGACTCTTGGTCAAGTTAGATATCAACATATATGGTATTCACTTAACATTTTTTAAAATCTGAAAGCATATTTGTTTTGATAGAGATTAAATATTCTTTCTTCCTCCATCCTTTTATTTCTCAAGTTTTCTGAAACTAATCCTTATTGTTTGTCTACTCTGTACTAGGAATAAAAAGATACATTTTTTTTCTTGAGGACATCATCAACTTATTTCTATCTTCCACAAAAGATATATAAAGCAAAATTTAAAAGACTTAGCAATGGTGTATGAAAAGGTCATCAAGGCCAGGCGCGGTGGCTCATGCCTGCAATCCTAGCACTTTGGGAGGCCGAGGTGGATGGAACGCCTGAGGTCAGGAGTTCGAGACCAGCCTGACCAACATGGAGGAACCCCCGTCTTGACTAAAAATACAAAATTAGCTGGGCATGGTGGCACATGTCTGTAATCCCAGCTACTCAGGAGGCTGAGGCCTGAGAACCACTTGAACCCGAGAGACGGAGGTTGTGGTGAGCCGAGATTGTGCTCTTACACTCCAGCCTGGGCAACAGGAGTGAAACTCCATACCAAAAAATAAAATAAAATATCCTCAAAACTATAATCAGGAATTGCTCTCCCACTTATAAAAGCCAGTTCAAACTTACTTCTTCAGTACACATTTTTTGTGTGTATGGGTATGCCAAGCATGTGGTCAATTACCCTAATTTGCTCTTAAAGCCTTTGAGCGCAGGAGTCACATGTTAGAGCTGGGATGAGCCCTGGTGGTCAACTAGTCCATTCTCTTTCAGACACAGGACTCCAAGCAGCAGAATGCAGGGGGACAAATAACCACCTCAACCTTTACTGTCTCTTTTCACAAAATGATCATGGCTGAAAGAGGCTTTGGGATAGTGTGAGTGGACTCTGCTCATAGATAAGTTGTTTTGAGGAACAGTACTAAAATAGATGTTTCATGGGAGTGTCTTTTTTTTTCCCCCCTCATTCAGATTATAAATTCATTGAATGCAGAAACTTTTTCTTTTTTTTTGAGACAGAGTCTTACTCATTACCCAGGCTAGAGTACAGTGGTGTGATCTCGGCTCACTACAACCTCCACCTCCTGGGTTCAAGCAATTCTCCTGCCTCAGTCTGCCAAGTAGCTGGGACTACAGGCATGTGCCATCATGCCCAGCTAATTTTTGTATTTTTAGTAGAGATGGGGTTTCACCATGTTGCCCAGGCTGGTCTCGAACTCCAGACCTCAAGCGATCCTCTTGCCTTGGCTTCCCAAAGTGCTGGGATTACAGATGGGAGCCACTGCGCTGGTCCAGGAATTAATGTTTTTACATATGTTTATCTTTTCAAGGTTTTTTGGTATGATATTTTGTCTTCGTGAGCAAAAAAAAGCATTTTAGTTTTTGTTTGTTTGTTTTTGCTAAATTTATCTTAGAACCAACAATCTGGTTCAGTATCCCATCCTTTGATTATTTTTTGCAAAAGCAGAAGGATAAAATAAAGTATCAAAATACGCTCTTCGTATAACTGTGGTTTAGGTGAAATCTGAGTTTGATGCCATTAAATTCCATCTGGGAGTCCCTTGCTCTGTTCCATTCCCTCTGCTGTCAGTTATGAAGGCTTTATATTTTCCTGGTTCTGTCTTGTGAGTGATGGAAGCAGCTTAGAGATGTCCACACACAAAAACATTGGTATGTTCTCTCTTTCCCCTGCTTTCTCACTGTTCTATATTTTACAAAATGAAAAGGAGGGCCGGGCACGGTGGCTCAAGCGGGTAATCCCAGCACTTTGGCAGACTGAGGTGGGCGGATCACGAGGTCAGGAGATCGAGACCATCCTGGCTAACACGGTGAAACCCCGTCTCTACTAAAAACACAAAAAATAATTAGCCGGGCGTGGTGAGGGGAGCATGTAGTCCCAGCTACTCGGGAGGCTGAGGCAGGAGAATGGCACGAACCTGGGAGGCGGAGCCGAGATCGTCCCACTGCACTCCAGTCTGGGAGACAGTGCGAGATTCTGTCTCCAAAAAAAAAAAAAAAAAAAGAAAAAAGAAAAGAAAAGAAAGGGAAAGGCAGTTAGTATCCCAAAGGAAGTGCAAATGGGGAAATGGCAGGTGCAAATGACATGTTAGAATATTTTCTAGTCACAGTAGAGAGCTTTCCTGGGGTCGCCCATATTGTGCTTAAAATGGCCAACTCTTTCTACCTGTAAGGCCACCAACATTTCATACACATTGGTGGTCACATATGTAATGTACATTTTTTTCTGTGTTTTTAAAATATAATTTTAAATGTAGGCCAGGGACGGTGGCTCATGCCCATCATCCCAGCACTTTGGAAGGCCAAGGCGGGCAGATCACTTGAGCCCTGGATTTTGAGACCCAGCCTGAACAACATAGTGAATCCTCATCTCTACAAAAAAAGTTTTTTTTTAATTAGCTCGGCATGGTGGCACACACCTGTAGTCCCAGCTACTCGGGAGGCTGATGTGGGAGGATTGCTTGAACCCAGGAGTTTGAGGTTTCAGTGAGCCATGATCGCACCACCGCACCCCAGCCTGGGTGACAGAGCAAGACCCTGTCTCCAAAGAAAAAGAAAAAAGAAAAAACTAAGACAATAATTGAAATTTCAAAGAAAATCCTGAAACAAAAAGAAAGAGATGAAAAAAGAGATTATACTGAAATGAAAGAGCAAACATAGAGCACAGACTTTTGAAATGTGATTGCCAGGGAAAGCCGTGAATAATACTCTGGGCAAAGTCCTACCCTGACCACAATGTATTTGGCTTCTGGCACATTCAAGGCCCCACTGAATGCTTTACCTTGGCAAAGCAATTTTGGAACAGTGGTAATAAGACAGAGAGAAGAGATGTAATGGTAAATACAATTTTACCACCAACATCTAGTGGTAAAATGGAGTTGGGGCCATTAGTAACGAAAATTTACAGCAGATTTATAAAATGACTCCAGAGAAATCTTTAAAAGTCCTCAGAGAACGTCACTGTTGTCAGGAGTAAAAGGCACCTCCATGCTATCAGTTCCTTTTATAGGAATGTTTGCCCTTGCCCCTGAGAAAACATTGACTCACACATTTGTAACTTTTAGTAATTTAGGTGACAATTTTCTCTGGTGTTTGCTAAGACCAAAGCCTGTTGGTGAGATACAATACGTTGCCACTTCGTGCTCCTGTGTCACTTTGTTGTTTGGAGTTCCTTTCCAGGAAAGAACACTTCATCTATCTTGAAACAACCAATGTAGATGTCCTTGAGCTTTATTTACAAAAGAACAAGGGGCCACGAAGGAAGAAAAACCACAGGTAAATCACAAGCAAAATCAAAGAGTTTTCTTCCCATCTCCATGAAAGACCTTTTTTAAAAAAAGATTCAACAATGACTTTAACCACGAAAAAAGAAGACAGTGCTATTTATATATTTTTAAATGGATAACACGTGTACATACAGGTACATAATTCAACAAGTACAAAATGGAAGGCAGTGAACACTTTCTACCCATCCCCGAATCTTAGCTCAATAGGTATGGAATATAATCAGTTTCTTTTTCTTTTATTTTTGAGACAGAGTTTTCGCTCTTGCCCAGGCTAGAGTGCAGGGGCACGATCTCGGCTCACTGCAACCACTGCCTCCCATATTCTAGCGATTCTCCTGCCTCAGCCTCCCGAGTAGCTGGGATTACAGGCAGGCACCACTAGGACCGACTAGTAATAAAATCAGTTTCTGATCATCAGTCTAGAGCAGGGTTTCTCAACTTCAGCACAACTGATATTTTGGGCAGGATCATCCTGTGCTGTAAGAGGCTGTCAAGTATATTGTTGAATGTTTCGTAGCATTCCTGGCTTCCACCCATTAGACACCCGTAGCAGTTTCTCCCTTCGTCTCCAGATGTGACACCAAAAATGTTCCCCAGACATTCCCAAATGTCCTTTGGAGAGACATTTAACAATATGAAAAAAACTCCCTAACAATACACAAGGAGCGTTCTTACCGTTTTTTGGGGAGCTGCATAGTCATTCATTAAATGTATTGTAAGAATTTATTTAACCAGTAACTTATTGATGATCCTTTAGTTTTTTTGTTTGTTTGTTTTGGTTTTTTTTGTGTGTGTGTGTGTGTTATTTGCCACTACGTACAGGATTGCAATGAAAAATCTTACACATGGGTTACTTAAATATATGAAATTTTACCTTTAATATAAACTCCTAGAAGAAAGGTGGCTATGTCAAAGGCTGCGTGTATTTGTAATTTTGATAGGTATTTCCAAACAGTCTTCCTTAGAGGCCATGGCAGTTTATATGCTCAGCAACCACATATTTTTGCCAATGTTGTATGTTACTAACATTTGGATTTTGCCAGTCTCATATGTGAAAAATGGGATCTCAGTGTCGGTTTAGTTTTCATTTCCACATTAAAAGGTTAAGTAACTTTGGATTTATTTAAGATCTATTTATATATTGTCTGTTTAAATCCTTTACTTCTCTTTTAATCATTTTGATTGATTTTTTTTTTTTTTAAGAGATATAGTCTTGCTCTGTCATCCAGGCTGGAGTGCTGTGATGTAATCATAGCTCGCTGCAACTTCAAACTTGTGAGCTCAAGCAATCCTTCCGTCTCAGCCACCCAGGTAGTTAAACCTATGGGCACATGCCACTGTGCCCAGCTAATTTTTTATTTTTTGTAAAGACAAATCTTGCTAAGTTGCCAGGTTGGTATGAACTCCTTGCCTCAAGCGATCCTCCCATCTCAGCCTTCCAAAGTGTTGGAATTAGAGGCATGGGCCACCACACCCGGCTCAATGGATTTTTTAGATGTTATTTACATATTATACTCTGTCTATGATATGTATGGCAATTTTTTTTTAATCTAGTTCATTGTCTTTTGATTTGCCTATGAGATAGAATAGGGAGTTCAGGAAAAAAAAAAAACAACCTAGATACATATGGGAATTTAAGAAGTGATACATGGTGGCATTTTTAATAAGTATGGAATTATAGATTATACAAGAAATGGTGTTGGGACAACTGACAAGTAATCTGTATAATACAAGGTTGGGCTAATGGCTCACAGTGCACCAGTACAAATTCCCCAGGGATCTAAGATGTAACTGAAACAGAAAAGCATTAGAAGAAGCCATAGAAGAATTATTTTTTAAGATGATCTCGTTGTGGTGAAGGCCTTCCCAAGTGTGACATAAAACAAAGAAAGCCATACTAGATTGAAATGTGTTTATTTTTTGACAATCTTTCTTTTGCATGCTTTTTTCCTACCATGGTTTTCTGAACTACTTCCAAGACAAAAATAGTCATATCAGCAGGGCCTCAGCCCCTTTAGCACGAGCCCAAAGTGGCCTCATGATAATGATGTTAAAGCAATGGGATTTAACAGCTAGGCCAGTTGTGGAAAGCCCAGGGGCTTTGGGGCCAGGCAGGCCTAGTTCTCACCTCCTGTCCCAGCTACTGAGACACCATGACCTTGGGCAGTTCACACATTCACTCTGAGCCTTAGTTTTCTCTACTTCCTCAGGAACCTCAGCTACATTCGATGTGAATGTAAAGCACCTAATGGGCGCAGGCCCTAAATGACTGGTACTCACTTCCTTTCTCTCCCTTCTCCCTTTAACATTGATTCTGTGCAAGCTTCTGGCCATTTCCCGATGACACTTACTGGGCAGGATATGTCCTAATTTCTTTCTTAAGATTTCTGAGCTGTGCCCAGTGCTGTGTCTCCATGTAGGGATTATGCTGCAGGTAGGTCTACTGCTCCTTGCTTATCTTCTCTCTGGAGAGACAGGCAGCAAACCCTAAGGATGGATCTTAAGGCTCTCCTGGCTCTCAGCCTGGAGCCATAAGGGGCTTTTCTGGAATGAAGGGAAATGGCGAGGGCTCTGCCTCTGCAACCTGTAATCCTCCTGGATTTGTTTTCTATGCAGCCGTAGCAAAGGGCCACAAATTCAGTGGCTTAAAACTCCACAAAGGTAATTTCCTTTTTTTTTTTTTCTAAACAGAGTGCTGAAGTACAGTGGCAACCAATCTTGTCTCACTGCAACCTCCACCTCCTGGGTTCAAGCGACTTTGGTGCCTCAGCCTCCTGAGCAGGTGGGATTACAGGTATGCACCACCACACCTGGCTAATTTTTGTATTTTCAGTAGAGATGGGGTTTCACCATGTTGGCCAGGTTCATCTTGAACTCGCGACTTCAAGTGATCCACCCCCCCCAGCCTCCCAAAGTGCTGGGATTACAGGTGTGAGCCACCGCACCCGGCTCTAATCTTACTATCTTATAGTTCTGTCGGTTAGAAATCTGACATGGGTCTCACTGGGCTGGAATCAAGATGTCAACAGGGATGTGTTTCTTTCTGGAAGTTCCAAGAGAGAATCATTTCCTTGCCTTTTCCTGCTTCTAGGGGTTGTATACATTGATTGGCTCCCGGTATTATTTCTCTATCTTCAAAGCCAACAACATTGCATCTCTCTGGCCATTCTTTGCAGCCACATCTCCTTCTGACCACAACCAAGAAAGGTACTCCTGCTTTAAGGAATCAAGTGTTTATATTGAGCCCACCTGGATTACCCGGGATAATCTCTCCATTTTGATGTCCTTATCACAACTACAAAGTCCCTTTGGCCAGGTTAGGTGACATATTCCCGGCTTCCAGGGATTAGGACGTGGGCATCTTTGGAGGGGAGCATTATTTTGTCTGCCACGCCTCTCTAACGTGATTCAGGGACCCAGGTGGTGGGCAATTCATTCTGAGACATTAGGAGTCTATTTCATAGTCATATCATGACAGTAATTACAACGGATGGGTAGTTTGGGGGTGATTATTTTGTCAAAATTAAGGCGTTTCTTACAAACAGCACATAAGCTTAACATGCTGGTGTCTGCGGAAATCAAAGCAGCTCAGTCTTCACTGTGCCTTCAGCACTAATCCAGCAAGCATTTAAAGCTGTGTTCTCCCTGGCTTGCTCGGCCATCAGGTAGAGCCCTGGTGCAGCTGCTAGCCTCGGTGCCATGGCCGAGATCAGGTTACTCCTGCCTTCTTCTCTAACTTGGCTCTCTCCCAAGAAGTACTTTGATTTAAATATTCTATTACTGATCTCCCAGGCACTCTCTGACCCCCATCTGTCTTTGAGGCAATTCCAAATCTCCGTGCTTACGTGGACGTGCCTTCAAGAGCATCTAATAGACAGATGCACATTGTTCTTTTGCTGTTCCAAATTACAATGTTCCAGATTATGAAAAAAAAAAATCTGTGCTTCAGTGAAAGTCCTTCAATATTTACACTCAGCAAAAAAATGGAATTTGGATGTTGCCAGGTTAAAAATTGCATTTCTAAATGACTTTTCTGAGCATACGAAGAGATGGCTTAAGGGCACTGGCTGGAGAGAAACTTGAACCTCTAGGATGGGGTCACTTATCTTGTTACCTTTTAACCCTATTAGCTGATGTTCTACCAGCTAAGCAATACTTACTAACAGCAGTCTTCAAAGCCCAGACTAGGGAGATGGCTGAGAAGTAAAAGAAGAGAAACAGAAAGAGCTAATGAGCAGGAAAGAAGAATTAAGTCCACTTCGAGCAGAGGGTACATCTTCAATGTCAGCAATCTGTCTCCTTGACATGTTGATTAATCCTGTTCTAAATCTGGCGGTATGTTTTCTACTTATCTCAGCAGCCCAGATATAAAATGTCATTAATTTTTATTAAAGACAGAGAAATTTAAGATAGATTTTATAAGATGTACAGTTTATCATCATGTATCACTCTGTATTAACTTGAAACCATTTATAGGACTCATTGGGAGTCTTTAAAATAATACTGCATAAAGATAATTAGGGCAATTTTATATCATTAAAGTAGATTAGTGTTAATTTTAGTGTCTTTACTTTTGAACCAACTTCTTAGTGTAAATACTCAGATTTTACAAAAATACCTTGTTTAAGGACAATCAAAGAGGACAGGGAGAAAATAAAAATATTTTATAATTCTGCTTCTCTGCTGACAGGAGAAAACATTTTGAATGTATGTGTTAGTGTGTTTATAAGAGGTCTGAGGATGGAGAGGGACAAGGGAGGTAGGTAAGTGTGACAGAAAAGGAAGAGGGAAGAAGGAATTTAGCTGAAACAAATTCTCATTTATTCAATGTGTATTACACAGCTAGACTATAATGTTCATGATCTCTAATCTCCACCACAGTACACAAATGCAGTACTGTTATCCCTACTTCGTATATAAGCACACAAAGTCTTTAATTACTTGTCTAAGGTCACACAGCCATGGTGATGGGAATACAAAACTCAAATCCAAGGGTCGTATTTCTATCTTTGTTTATTCCACCACACAGTATGTAAAATTACAAAACAAACAAACAAAAAATGTTATGGCCTCATGGTTGCGTTCTGGTTTTTTAGCACCAGAGGAATATGAAATTATAGAAAGAAAACGAAAAAGGATTAAGTAGAAAATCCAGAAAATAATTTTCAGAGATACAGAAAAGTTGGGTTAAAAAAAACAATACTTATAATAGATAATCCTCAAAGCTAAGCTATGTGCCGGGCACTGTGCTAACATCTTGACACGCATTATCTCATTTAACTGTCACAATAAAGTATGGTAAACTTCTTATTCCTTTGTTATATTTGAAAAGACAGAGGGTCACAGAAGTTTGAGATCCATGTAAATATCTATCTGAGTATCAAATTTTACTCAGAGGGATACAGTTACCTTTTAAATAATGAAATTTCCTATGGGACTTCGACTTTTCTTTTTTACTGTGCCTCAGAGACAAGTTCAAGGGACTTTGACATTTCTGGGGTTGGATTTTACTATGTGAATTTCATGAAGCAGATGCTCAATAATGTTTATTACATTAGTCCATTTGAAACCCCAAATGGCCATGATTCTCACCAGCCAGTCATTCATTATTCACCTGTCTCCAATCCCTAATATTTTAGAAACATTATTGGCCACAAGGAGAAAGTTGTATCTGGGTTGAAAAAAATGTATAGGTATTTTAGGAATGATAGGTACTGTTTTCTGTGGATAAACCCATAACCCAAAAATCAACTGCATTGAATTATTTAATTATCTAAGTAATTAGTACCATGCCCATTCTCGCTGTGCTTGGTGAGTGGCTGAGACGAATCTGCACTTGAAAATGCTTCTCACTGGCCCCTCCAGTGCAGGTCCAAACACTCTGGCTTCTCAGTTGCAGCCGTACCAAGGCCTTGCCAGGGAAATGATGAACAGCCTGCCTGCTGGGGTTTTATGAGTTTTCTAGCCTTAGAACAGTCCTTTATATCCGAGTAGAGCTTTGGATTTAGCATCCAGCTTTGCCAGAGCCACATCAAGGATAATCGCTTCACCTGAGTGGTTTTCCATCTCTGTCTCCTACATCCCCGAGAAAGGGCTCTCAGGGCTTTCTTGAAAGGAGGACTTCATGAGTCCCTGTGTTCAGCAGTCAGAGTTGCCCTAAGGTGAAATACGATCAAAACTGTTTGGATTGTATTTGCTTGACTATCTGACCATTTCTGACGCTCACACGAAACTTCTAGACTTCATTCAGTAGGTCTATAAAGGCCTTGGGTAGAAATTTTTCTGCAGGATTTCCTGGTGAGGCTGGGAAGACACATGGATGAGCTCTTAGGAAGCTTGGCCCCAATGATGTCATCAAAATCCATCTCGTACCTTCTTGTTGACTCATTTGAACCAGTGGATAGGCTTTTTTTTTTTTTTTAACTGCCTGTGATTATGTTTTTTTTTTCCTTATAAAGTTTGTTCAACTGGTGATTGCACATTTGCATCAAATAATTTAGGAAATGACAACACGGAATGGAAAGTTGGAACCATTTGAATGAATATAGATGATAACAGCTCATTTAACAAAATCTCAGTCTTCCCACGTTGTCATTCTCATGACCCCAGCTAAAGACCCATCTCACTGTGAAATGACATGACTTCCCAGAAGAATAACCTATGTGGGCATCGACCCTCCAGCAAGCTAATATAAATACATACCTGATGTATCTATTATACAATATGGCAAGTAAAGAGATATGTCAGATGAATAAAAAAACAAAAACAGAAACAACTTAAGTTTGCTCAAAACCCTCTTAATCATGAAATTCCAAGATTATCAGAAAGTCCTATAAATACATTTTTAATGATTTTTAAAAATGGTAATGGGGTGAGCATATTAGTGCTGTAAATTGCCCTAAATTTTCTGAGAGTAGATGCTTTGCTATTACACTCCCAAGCAATGTCAGGGTATCCTTAATCCCTTCAGATTCCCAGGTTTATTTCATATAGTCTAGGACACTGACATTATCACTGCTGCTTGAATAAGAATGACTTATTTAATAAGCAAACACAGAGGCAGCCCTTACTTTCACCACTTGAGGACTTTGAAAAGGTATTCTTAGGACACCGGTTGTCCTGAAATTCTGATTCACATTTCAGCTTTATGTATGAAATATTGGACTTGAAGTCAGAAGACTAGGGTTCTAGTCTTACATACTCATTGACCATTTGACAACCTCATTGGGCACCCAGTTTTTCAACAAAAGGGAGTAGCTCAACATTCCCTAAAACATCAATCTCTAAATGCTAGTTTCGTGGAACAATAAGGAGTTCTATAACCACACGAATTAAGTCAACCAGGGTTAAAAAGAGCTACAGAGGCTGGGCGCGGTGGCTCCAGCCTGTAATCCCAGCACTTTGGGAGGCCGAGACGGGCAGATCACGAGGTCAGGAAATCGAGAACATCCTGGCTAACACGGTGAAACCTTGTCTCTACTAAAAAAATACAAAACAAAAAACAAACAAACAAAAAAAAGTAGCCGGGCGAGGTGGCGGCGCCTGTAGTCCCAGCTACTCGGGAGGCTGAGGCAGGAGAATGGCGTGAACCCGGGAGGCGGAGCTTGCAGTGAGCTGAGATCCGGCCACTGCACTCCAACCTGGGCGACAGAGCGAGACTCCGTCTCAAAAAAAAAAAAAAAAAAAAAAAAAAAAAGCTACAGAAGCCCCTTTTCTGGAAGACTTAAATGTGACTAATGTGATATAAGTCTCTAAAAGAGTTAGAATGCACAGATTTCCTGAATTCTCAGACAATGGAAACTGTGGAGAAGTATCTCACTGGACTAGCATTACAAGCAAGGGACATATTTTGGAACCTGCCAGACAAGATGATTTCTAAAAGCCTTTACTGCTTTGAATTCTCTCATCATTTTTGGTTCACACACAAAAAAACCAAACTATTCTCCAGGTACTTTCTACACACCTAGCTCTCAACATTCGTCTCTAAAATATATGACTCTGTTTACTAGTGTAAGGATCAAAAGAATCACATGTGGCTTCCATGAAAAGAAAGGATCTTAAATTTGTAGTGCATAAAACGTACAATTCAAAGGAAGCATTACATAGAGTTATAAATAATAGTTATCATCACTAACCACTCTAAAATAGGACTATCGCAAATGAAACCATTCTTTTAGAAACTAAAAAGATCAGTGGTCCATAAGGTAATGCAATGATAAACCACCAAAAAGTCCTGAGATTCTTTCTACACTAGTCACGTATGAAGAACTCCAAGCCAAAGGCTATTCCTTCGGTCGCACTTTTCCTTGAATTTAAAGGACAAAAATAGGGCCTCACAGTTTGAGAGAATCATTCACTTTGTCTAGCAATCAAATGCTTGTGAAACATAGGAAAAAGTGAAGGAAATGAATGGAAAATCACAATGCTTTCTTGAGCTCACTTTTGTAGTTTTAGAGCGGAAGTAAACCGTCCTATGAACTTTCAAATGATAGAAGCCTGTGTTATTAAAGATTTTCTTTTATTCTGTTAAGTCTTCAATCAGATTTGGTGACAAATAATTGGGACAACTGAACTTATTGCCAAAATAGTCATGGAATTAGAAAACTCCCTTAACCAAAGAAGACTCAGCCATCTGGATTCTCATAAGAGGAAGAAATATTCTCAGCCATGTAGCTTTTTGCCCCCTTTCTGGCACAAACCGATATTTTTATTTCATGCTCTCTCCACTGTGTTCATCTCTATTTATATGAATTTTCTTTCTAACCCACTGGAGAAACAAATTGGTGATATAATTACAATTTTACATTTTTCTGGAAGATCAGTTAATAGGGGAAAAGCAGCACAGTCAAAGCTAGACAGAAATGTTGAAATTACACATGATCAGAGCTGCATGTCAGCCTGGGAAATGTGTCCGTCTTAAGTTAAGGTTTACAGTTGCTGCAATTTTCATCAGATTTGTATGTAATAGTATTTCAGAATTTTCCACTGAGTGCTGCTTCTTTTCATTGGAAAAGAAAAGCTTCCCAAACAAAGGGAATTAAGAAACAGCATAGTGGAGTTCGTGTGTGGTTATGTGGCAAGAGCACTGCTCTGCCCATTACCTGTAAGGCATCTGCATGCTCCCTGACGTGGACTCAGCTCTGAGTGCCCTCATTTTCCTTTTCTGTTCGTTTTTTACTGGTTTTTTTTTTTTTTTTTTTGAGACGGGGTTTTGCTCTTGTTGCCCAGGCTGGAGCGCAATGGCATGACCTCGGCTCACTGCAACCTCCACCTCCCGGGTTCAAGCGATTCTCCTGCCTCAGCCTCCCAAGTAGCTGGTATTACAGGCACACACCACCAGGCCCGGCTAGCTCTCATTTTTCTTAAAATATAATTGTCATGTGAGTTTCTTCAATCCAAACAACTGGAAACGATGGCCATTGGTAGACACTTGGTTTCCTGTCCAAGATAAGAAACAATTAGCCTCTAACAAGCTCTTTGACCTAGAACTTAATCTTTTGAGACCATGATTTCCCTATATAAAAAGTGAGGATTTTGAACTAAAAATTTTTTTTTTTTTTTAAAGACAGAGTCTCGCTCTTGTCTCCCAGGCCGCAGGCTAGAGTGCAGTGGCACGACCTCGGCTCACTGCAACCTCCACCTCTCAGGTTCAAGTGATTCTCCTGCCTCAGTCTCCCGAGTAGCTGGGATTACAGGTGCACGCCACCATGCCTGGATAACTTTTGTATTTTTAGTAGAGACGGGGTTTCACCATGTTGGTCAGGCTAGTCTTGAACTCCTGACCTCAGGCAATCCACCCGCCTCGGTCTCCCAAAGTGCTGGGATTACAGGTGTGAGCCAGAGCGCCTGACCTTGAACTAAATTATCTTAATTGTCCCTTCCATCTCTATAAATCTATAAGTCTCTAACTTAATAACAATTTCCCAGAGTTAACCAAAGTTATGCAATTGGTTTTCATTCTTGCATAAAAGACTAATGAATATAAAAAGTGCAATTTAAAGCAAACTGCCAGATTTAAGGAAGAAGTGACATTCACTGAGAGCCAACCTTATGTCAAGTATGGGAATAACCACTTTATATAAGTTATATGTATATAAGTGGCAAGAACCACCTCAGGTAAGCATCGTCATCATCATCATCATCACCATTTCATAGAGAAGAAATACTTAAAGAAGTTAAGTCTCTATCTAAATATAGTTAACTAGTAAATAGCCAAGATAGGAGTCAAACCCAGTTTCTTTGTTTCCAAAAATTATGCACAGAACCTGTGCACTTTACTGGCTATAGCATTCTGCTTTAATGTGTACACTGTTTCGCTTCATACTCCTCATACTCTTCAAGTCATTTAAGTTTTCTGAGCTTTATTTACATTCGTTTATTCATTCAACCCGTAACAAGCAAGTCCTCATGTACAGCAGGCACTATGATTGATACTGTGATACAGAGGGCACTATGATCCAGAACCTACTCACAAAGAACTCAGCATTTTGTTGAGGAGTTGGACAGGAAAAGGAACACTTACAATACACTGTAGTCAGCATTATGAGATGTATGAGACAGGTATGCCTGAGGTGTGAAGAAGGGGGATCTGAGAGTAGAGATTGGGAAAATGAAAATCAGTTCCTATGAGAATAATAAAAAGTGGAGGAATATCTGAATTGGCCCTTAAAGAACTAATAGAAATGAGCTAGCTGTGAAAAGGTTGGGAAAAGGAAAGTCATTCTAGGCAAAGAGAACAGATGAGTTTAGCGGTTTGTGAGGGCATTGCATGTTCTGAGAATTGAAAGTAGGTCTCTAAAGCTAAAGAACACAAGGCGTGATCAATACTTGGAGCTGAATCTGGAAAACTCTACAACTGAGAAGCCCTTGGTATCTCATGCTAACGTTATAGAACTCTATCCTGAAGAAACGAGGGAGTCCTTTGAGAATTTCAAGCATGATATATTTATATAATAAGGAAGTCCCATTGGAAGCAGTGAGGAGGCACAACTGGGGTAAGGGGAGTAGGTGGCTCTGCATAGTAGGACAAAGTGATTGGCATCTAGCAGTACACACAGCCCCCCACAAAGTCAAAGAAAGAATCAACAGTTGGGATATAGAGGAGCAGTTGGATCTGAGAGATATTTGGAGGGTGGGTGGGCAAGATAGAAAGGATTTTGGTGGTTGAACAGATATTGAGATACCATTGGCTGTGCCTCCAGGGTTTCCAGTGTGGCTGATAGAATGGATGGTGACTGCTTCCATTATTGGGAAACTAGTCTACAGAAAGAGGGGACAATTGTGATGAGAGGCTCAATTCCATCAGGAGCATGTCATTTTTGAGTTGCCTGTGAAGTTTAGTTCACATGGAAAAATGTTACTACTATTAAATATATAAAGTAAGACCTGGTGCTACTTTTGGATGACATGTATTTGTTGGAAAGGCAGAGTTGCAAACAGATAAATTGAATCAAATGTGGAAAATGCACCAAAATAGTTATGAATGGGCTAGTCCTGAAATTGAAATCAGTTTAACTTTATGGTGTTGAATAAGGAAGCAGGGCCAAGCCTGAGAAAGATCTTAGAGAATGTGCAGATGAAGGACGATTCAGGAAGAGAGGGGTGAGGCATCTCAGGAGGAGAACAGCATGAGCAAAGAAATAGAACATACAAAATGTGAGAAAAACAATCAGTTTTCACTGAAACATAAAAGGCAAGGCAGGGACAAGGTCATGGAGAAATCTAGATATGTGCTACTCAATAGATTGGGTTTTACGTCAACTATGAGGAATCATGGAAGGGTTTTGCTCTGAGAAGTGCGACACTACATCTGCAGTTAAGAGAGTGCAATAGTATGGAAGATGAACTGAAATGAGGAAGAGCTAAAATGCAGGAGACTAGGTAGGAGGCTACTGGAATCACCCCGGTAGGAGAAAATGAGGGCCTGAACAAGACGTTGGTGTATGGGTGGGAAGAAGAGAGAGAAATATGTTGAGAAAGCTAGAACCTTTGGGTTTGGAAAATTTGGTGATGCCAGATACTTAGCTACCAACTGAGGGAAGAAACACAGCAGGATGAGTGGGTCTGGAGATGAAGAGAGAGATGATCTGTCTGTTTCTGTACATTGCATCATTGAGGTACATCTGAGTAGACACCTATTTATTATATAAATCTGAACTCCGAGAGGACTGTTTAAGATGGTAGATTTGAGTCTATAACATACAGCTATTAGTTCAATATAATTATAATATATAATTATATTATATTACATATTATATAATATATAATTATATTATATTACATATTATATATTATAATATATAATTATATTATATTATATATTAAATAATTATATTATATGTTATGTAATTATATTACATTATATATTTATATATTATAATATAGGAAATAATTATATTATATATTATATATTATAATTATAACACTACATTATAACACTATATAATAATATAACACTATAATATAATATATAATATATAATAGTGTTATAATATAATTTAATTATATATTATATAATATTAATATAATTTAATTATATATTATATAATATAAAATATATATAATATATTATATGTTATAATATGTAATATATTATATGATTATATACTGTAATATATAATATATAATTATATCATATATAATATATAAATATATTATATAATATATTACATATATAATATACATATAATATGTAATATATTATATATTATGGTGATATATTTTTATATTATATATTATACATTTATAATTTTATTTTTTATTTATAAGCCTAATTTATATTTATAATTTATTTATATATTATATGTAAAATATACAATATATAATTATAAAGACAATAACAATAATAAAACTATAGTTGTAAGCACTTACTAAGTACAGGCATTAATCCTTTATATTACTGCGTATGTTATATCCATTGTACCCATGATAAAAATCTGAGTTCATATGAACACTTCCCTTTACAGAGGTGACAACTAATACTTACAGAGATAATGCAACTTATCCACAGTTGCGTTGTTAGTAAAAGTGAGTGGAGAGCTGAGCTTTGTTTAGGTTCTCAAAACCAGTTTTTTGTTTGTTTTTGTTTTTTTGACTACAACATTTCTGTGAATTTGTAAAGAAGAAAGATAGTACAAAGGAGAGATTGTGAAAAAAATTTTTAAAAGGCAGGAATGACATCCTTGGGAAACCAATGTTTAAAGGATGAATGTGAGAAAGAAATATTGGCTGGGCACGGTGGCTCATGTCTGTAATCCCCACAGTTTGGGAGGCCAAGGCAGGGGGATCACTTGAGGTCAGGAGTTTGAGACCAGCCTGGCCAACTGGTGAAACCCTGTCTCTGTTAAAAATACAAAAATTAGCCAGGCGTCGTGGTGCACGCCTGTAATCCCAGCTACTCAGGAGGCTGAGGCAGGAGAATTGCTTGAACCTGGAAGGCGGAGGTTGTAGTGAGCTGAGATTGCTCCATGGCACTCCAGCCTGGATGATAGAGCGAGACTCCATCTAAAAAAAAGAAAGAAAGAAAAGAAAGAAAAAGAAATATTTATACCAGATAACCTGAGTAAAAAGAGAGAAAGCAAAGCCTAGTCAAGACTCCCAAGAAAACCTCAGAAAGACAATTCCAAGAAGTAGGGAATGAGCCGGTGCCAGCTGAGTGAAGTGGAGTAAGATAATGGAAGTGAGCCCTCTGAGTTTGGGAACAACATATAGGACCTGAGTGTGAGCAGGTTTCACTCTAGCAGGTGTCACAGAAGCCAACTTGCAAGGAGCTGAAGACTGGTAAGGACGAGAGGAACTGGAACCATAGTACCTTCAATTTCAAGAAATTTGGCTAAGAAAAAAAGCCCTCAATTATGGTGGTTAGAAGGAAGGCAGCCCCAATGGAGAGGGTGTATTATTCATTCACTTATTTATTTGGATGGGATATATTTAAATATATTTTTAAAGCTAAGGATGAACACCTAGCCTAAAACATGAGGTTTAAAACATATGAGTAAGGGAATATAACAAATCCTGGAGTAAGGTCTGATAATGAAATGGGAAGGAAGCGTCATGCAGCCAAGCACACAGGTGGATGCAGTGACCTTGAATTGGCCAATGGTTAATTTGTCTCTAACCCTAAAGAAAATGTGTAGGGTTGGAAGAGTAAATTGGTATGAAGAGGGATGAGCAGTTGGTGTTCATACCTGGGCAATTTAAATTTTCTCAGTCCCAGAGGGGGGTTGGTAATTGTTCCTAGGATGGGGAAACATGACATGTCAAAAATATGGGTCAGGAGTTTCAGACAAAATGGCAGCGGGGGCTGTAGATCTGGAGGCCATCTGTAGTTCTGTACATGAGGGTAAGATCTCCGAGGCATAGTGTGAGAGTTAAAAGAGGCAAACATTGAATCTTGAAGAACACTGATATTTGGGCTGAAGAGAAGATAACAAACATTCAAAGAAGACAGGGAGGTTTGGAAGGAGGAGTACCACAGAATCCAAGCAAAGCAAGAATACTAAGCAACTAAATGCTAACCAAAGTGAGATGCCAACATACTAAAGAAGATAAATTGGAATGACCAATTAATTCCTAAGACTTAGATACGTTAGTGAAAGCACTTTTAGTTGTGCTGTAGTAAGATAAATTAAATACAGATTTTGTTCCCCAGAAGCCAGAATAGATCTTAGAAATGGTAGCCTCCCTTCCTCCCTTCCTTTACCTTTAAAAATTTTAAACTTAAAATGGAAGCTATTTGAATATATTTAAACACTGAGAGCAAACAAACAAATAAATGAACAAAAGCAAAAAATAGGGGAAATGTAAAAGTAGAGAAAAGAAAGAAAATGCTGGACAAAATTAGATATCTTTCTTTGAGATAGAAAATGAAGAAAAAAATACAGTTAGTTGTGGAGGGAGATGAGTTTTAAAAAGCAAGGAATTCCTGCCTGGTGGCCTCTCTGTTCTCTGAAGGTGTCTACCCAGAGAACACAGAGAGGGACACTTAAAAAGTGTAGTAGATGCAAAAAACAGCACTGATAAAAAAAGAAGGGGAAAGGAGTTAATGCCTAAAGAAACAACAAAAGGAGTTCAGGCCAGGCGCGGTGGCTCATGCCTGTAATCCCAGCACTTTGGGAGGCTGAGGTAGGCGGATCACGAGGTCAAGAGATCGAGACCAACCTGGCCAACATGGTGAAACCACATGCCTACTAAAAATACAAAACTTAGCTGGGTGTGGTGGTGTGTGCCTGTAGTCCCAGCTACTTGGGAGGCTGAGGCAGGAGAATCACTTGAACCGGGAGGCGGCGGTTGCACTTCAGCCTGGCAACAGGGCAAGACTCTGTCTCCAAAAAAAAAAAAAAAAAAAAAGCTCAGCAAGCCCTGCAAAAAGTGAGGGTATATGACTCTGTGCTATAAACAGAAAATATTAATCATGTAAGTCATGCAAAATATCCATTATTTAAACAATAACTTTCATAATCTCCTGGAGAACCTTGCTTCAGATGTTGAACCCTGAAAGTGATTGGCAGAATGCCATGCCCGTTTAAAAAACCTGAGGCTGGCTTTATTAAAACTAAAGAAACACGGAAGCTCGTTACATTTCATATGTTTGAAACAACAGAATTCAAAGTAATGACAGTCAATAAACAGAGGAACAAGTTAAAGTAGGATTGTCTAGAAAGCAAAATTTCTTGACCACTCTGATCTTAAATTTAGTCACCCTTGTTATCTATAAGCTAACCTAAAACGCTCAGGAGTTCAGGTTAGATGCACCCCTCAAATGCTATGACGGGTGGCTTTGTCTTCACTTACACTTTTTATCCTCTTTAAACTTCCTTCTTAGCTCCTTCGTGATTGATTACTTCTCTAACAAAGCCAACTCAGTAACCTGGGAAAAGGTTTAAAACAGCATGGAATCATCCAGTGATTTCACCTGCCTGCATTTGTATTAAAGACATGCAAAGACTTTTTAGAGGTCAGGTGCGATGGCTCACGCCTGTAATCCCAGCACTTTGGCAAGCGGAGGTGGGTGCATCACTTGAGCTCAGGAATTCAAGACCAGCCTGGGCAACATAGTGAGACCCCCTGTCTCTCCAAAATAATGCTAATAGTAATAATAATAATAATACAAACATTAACCAGGCATGGTGGTGTGTGCCTATAGTCCCAGCAACTTGCGAGGCTGAGGTGGGAGGATCCCTTGAGTCCAGGAGGCGGAAGTTGCAATGAGCCGAGATTGTGTCACTCACTGCCCTCCAGACTGGGCGACATAGCCAAATACTCTCCAAAAAAAAAAAAAAAAAAAAAGTAAACCAAAACAACAACAACAACAAAAAACTTTTTAGAACCATGTTTGGTAAACTGTATGTACTCGACTAATACTAGTCATTTACAAACACTGAATTGAGTGAAATACTATGTGTGGGCATCTCTCCCAAAATGAATTAGAAACTTGGCACATTGGCTACAAATGCTTTGAAATGTCTCTCAAATGAACAATTTCTAGATATTGCATTTTAGAAATGAAATAACAGCATCAGATAATTGGCAGCCAAGTCATTTTCCCAAGTACTGATGCCAAGTACATGGCAGACATCCACCATGGGTTGATGTAGATCAAAAGGGGCTGAGACACCATCTCATGCTTATAGAATTTCAGAATTAGAGACATCAGGAAGGGGAAAGTCAGCATCATTTGCCATGTTAAAGCCAAGCCTTGTCCACTGAGCAACTTTTCCTCACTAACCAGGCCCCCGTCATCCCATCCTTATTTGCCATCCCTTATGGATTTCTTATAGTAGCCCTACGCATGCCAAATTGGTCAAAACCAAGTGCCTCACTGCAGTTACAATGGCTGGCTTGGGGTCTTCCTGGTGGTGACAAGTCTCTTTGCTATGATGTGCCTAACCAGCCAGGATTTTGTCCCCTACTCAGGATCCACTCCCTGAGCTTGCATGAGTGACCCATCTATAAAATTAAACAAAAGAGAAAAATATGTACCTACTACTTTGAGATGAGAGGGGAGCCACACAACTCTTTCCCTACTTGGACATCCCCTTCCCAAAGCCCTAATTTTTCTTCTGTTATTAGATTTTACTATACCCTCTGATCAGTCAGAACACCGAGCTTCTTAACAAAATAAATTTCTGAGTTGAAATACAGTTTTTTAAATGCATGAGCATTTCTAGGACTTTGAAAGGCTCGAAATAACGTATCCAGGCTCTCTGGAACACATAATCCATATACACATGAAGAAATGACTTGGAGCTAATGGTAGGTAGAAGGAGGAAAAGGGCAATTGACTCCTCATGTTCAACTCTGGGTAACACGGATGGAGTGGAGATTTTAAACTGCAATGTTATTGTAAATTTTCCAGTAATCTACATCTCTGAATTGCAAATACTGGAAACCAATTCTGCCTTCCTGCTTCACACTGACAGCAACACTTTGCTTGCCCACATCTGAGACCTTGTGGCTTTTGATTCATTCTGTTGTTGATGCCTCCTCTTTTGTTTTCTCAAAATGTAAATATTTGTTCTGTCTGCATTCTAATTGCTAGTCTTGGTGTCTTATTGAGTATGAGGGCTGCGGTAACTCAGATGCCTCAGGATCCCTTGCTATGTGCTGAGATTTTCTGTCTTATGACATTAGCTTGGCATAGCTGACAGCCCCTCTGTTCCTATGCTCCTGACTAAATTGCAGTTATGTCTTTAATTGAAACCCAGTATTATTTTATTCCTCTCTGCAGAGAGGAAACCCAGAACTATCATTCTGTACACACACCAAACCACAGGAGCCTGAGTGAGGGTCCGTAATGACAGAGCCTCCTACACAGCACATTTGCTAGCTTTCTACTAATTGCCCTAATTTTCTTTGTCTAGACTAACTTATTGCATTGAAGAGCTCCTTCTCCAAAAGGGGGGATAAAGGAGCATCGTGAGTCCTCCAATTGCTGCCAAGTGAAGAGGGGAGAAAAACATGGCTAGGACCAAGAAAACAAACAAAACAGGATCAGGGGATTTGTCCTTGAATGGGCTGTTTCCTAGAGCACATATTGGTTTAAAACTGAACTGAGAGATTGTGTTCTAGTAAGACTAGAATCACTACCATTAACAGCAAGGAACACAAACAGCACATAAGCCAAAAGAAGAATGGTACTTTTTTTTTTTTTTTTTTTTGAGATAGAGTCTCACTCTGTCGCCAGTTTGGAGTGCTATGGCGCGATCTTGGCTCACTGCAACATCTGCCTCCCAGGTTCAAGCAATTCTCCTGCCTCAACCTCCCGAGTAGCTGGGATTACAGGTGCGCACCACCAAGCCCGGCTAATTTTTGTATTTTTAGTAGAGACAGGGTTTCACCATGTCGACCAAGGTGGTCTTGATCTCCTGACCTCATGATCTGCCAGCCTCGGCCTCCCAAAGTGCTGGGAATACAGGCGTGAGCCACCACGCCCGCTGGATAGTACTTCTTAAAAGAAGATAGTTACTAAGGAGAGAGATGGCACTCATTAATCAGTTTGTCGCCTTCCAGCATTCTGGACCTTACCCAACAATGATGAGAACTCTCCTGTTTGTTCTGCTTTTGTGGCATCTTCCTAGTTCGGCTTTCCAGATTGAAAGAAACTGGAATACCCTGTGGAATACCCTGTCTTCTCTTTGGCTCACACCAATGGTGAATACTAAGAGAAATTTAATATCTTGGCCATAAACCCTTTTGAAACTTCCCTGGGATAAAAGGGTGGGATCAGCTTGAATAATAGCAGGTTGCCTTTTCACCGTTCTTAAAAGTCTGAGTCGAAATGAACGTTGATGCGTCCAGATTGATGGTCTCAGAACTAAGGAGAGGAGCCCCACAGGGTCCATGGATTGACCCAGTGGATTGAAAGAACACAGGGCAAGGCTGGAGCTGCCCTTCAGTTCAACATGCCAAAGCCTTGGGAACAACGGAACTGGCCAGGGGCCCTAGAAAAAGGGCCAAGAGTCCTTTGCTTGTGGGACATTCTCTTTAGCCAAATTTTCCAGTGCCTTCTGGCTAACTCACTTCCCACTTCTCTTCTGTTCATTACCTTACATTTTCTCCTGTACTTGCCACGTTCAAAGACTGATTGGTTTCCTAGAATATGATGACGGGTTTCGTTTTACTGCTGTCTTTTGCGTCAATCACGTTTGCCTTGATGGATCTACTTTTCCATTTGGTTGCACTAACTCTCAGTGGGCCAAAAATTTCAAGGGTCTTTTTTCCCTGGATTTTTTTTTTTTTTCACGTTTACACGTTGTACATGGTAAGAATTTTTTTTCTTTTTGGAGTAAGTATACTGATGAATTCTCAAACTGGGCATAAATTGAAGAACTGATGCAATGTATTCTTTCCAGCAAGACAAGGAAGTGGCTTGGATTTCTCTTTCTAAATCTGAGGGAACCACTCAGGCAAAAGTCATAAAGGGCCAGTTTGTGTCACTGGTCCTAGGTTGGGTGCAGAGAATCCAGAATGGCAGTGCACAGTTGGCTGTGAGCAATGCCATCACTGTCTTTATCACTCATATCTCCACATCTCTATTCTGGACTCCATTTCTGGGAGAGGAAATGATATATTGATAACATTAATGGTTTTTAACTGGTTGTGATTTCGCCCCTCAGGGGACATTTGTCAATGTTTGAAGGCATTTTTGGCCATCGTCAATATGAGGGCTGCTACTGAAACCTAGAAGGTTGAGGCCAGGGAGGATGCTGAACATCCTGCAATGCACAAGACAGTCCTCCACAACAAAACACCATCCTGTCCCTTGTCAATAACATCAAAATTGAGAAAACATAGATAAGATGTGCTACCTGATCACCTCTCTCCAGACCTGTGGAATTCAGAGATATCTCTAACAAATCCACAGTAATTGATTCATCATTTTAATATCTAAGGAGCTGATATATTTTTCTCGGAAGGCTTGGTCACGCTTTGGATTTTTTTTTTTCACTCGGTTTTGACAGAATTTGAATTATCTGATGGTTTGGCATAAGAAGGTTATGAATCAAGCTAATCTGCCGTGAAACTGCTATGCTTCTGATTTGAGACAAAGATACTGTAATATTTTGTGCTTATCAGGTTTTTATCTTGCAAGGTATATTAAAGCCTCCTCGTACATTGAAGGTTCTTGCAAAATTATATGATCCTCTCTGAGAAAGAAAGCACTCTCTCCACTCTTAGAAGTTCTGTAAGAGCCCATCAAAAAATATCACCTTCTTTGTGAAGCCTCTTGTTTTCCTTCCTATCCATTGTCAAGATCCCACTAAAATATCAATTCCTCTGGGAAGCCTCCCAAAATGTGCTAGGCTGCTCTCCTTCTGAGGTTTCAAAAGCATTTCCTAGGTCACTCTGTCATGATTATTTGACTATTATGTTTTATCCCCCATCAGATTGTGAATCACCTAAGGCTAGGGCCAGGCTTGCTTCACTTTGAGACTGCTCTACAGCCGAGGACAGTAATCAGAGAAAATGCACTGTAAAATGTGTTAGGTAATCTATTAGTCTGTCCTCATGCTGCTAATAAAAAGACATACCTGAAACTGTGTAATTTATAAAGGAAGGAGGTTTAATTGTTCCACATGGCTGGAGAGGCCTCACAATCAAGGCAGAAGACAAATGAGGAGCAAAGTCACGTCTTACATGGTGGTAAGCAGGAGAATTTGTTCCGGGGAACTCCCATATATAAAACCATCAGATCTGGTGAGACTTATTCACTACCACGATAACACTAGGGGGGAACTGCCCTTATGATTCAATTATCTCTACCTGCCCTTGCCCTTGAAACATGGGGATTATTATAATTCAAGGTGAGATTTGGGAGGGTCACAGCCAAACCATACCAGGTAAGGAGTCTAACAATTCCCACAAAAAAATTCTATTTAGTTTTAGGAACAAGGCATACCTTCTAAAAAATTGATGTAAACACAAAATATACCATCAACGGCAGCTTACTACATTAAACCTACCTTGACATTGATCTTTTATAGAAATTACTAAGTAATTATATTTCAAAAGGGATTGATATATAGGTCTAATGCTTTTTTTGACACTTGATGTCTTAAGAGAAATGCCCTATATAATGTGAGACTATTATAATTTTAAAAGTATACTATTTGTTTTTCAATGGAAACAAGCACAGAACTAAAGGGTGACCCTCCATATCTACAGGTTCCACATTCATGGGTTCAACCAACCTCAGATAGAAAATATTCAGGAAAATTCCACAGTTATAAAAAGCAAAACTTGAGTTTGCTGTGCATCAAGTACTACCTTGAATCCACACGAATGAAGTGATGTATAGACACTGTGTTAGATATTATAAGTAATCTAGAGGTGATTTAAAGTAAAAGAAAGACTGTGCATAGCTTATATGCAAATACTAGGCCATTTTACATGAAGGACTTGAGAATCCACTGATTTTAGTATCACTGAGAGATGAGGTCCTAGAACCAACCCCGATGGCTACAAAGGAACAAGTGTATTCAAAATACTCCAACTGTGTCTTGAAAAACTCTTTATATCAATCAAGGCTATGTGATTTCTATTTATAAGAAAAATGATTTCATTCCTCTGTTTTTAACCATTTTCAAAGCCGTCCACACCTCTTCACACATCTCTTTCACTTCATTTCTTTTGTGATTTTTGGAGTTTCAAAATATGTGATTTTAGTATCTTGACTGCTACTACTCTGTTCCCTTTCTCTATCTACAAAGCCAATGTTGTTTTATGTATAATTTACATATATGTTACGAAGAACTCAACTATCAGGCCTCTCTGGATCTTCTCATTCTTTCAGTCTGTGAAAATTCTCAATTTTCAAAGTTCAAAACTCAAGTTACTCACACCAATTCATTTCATAAAGAGAAAATATAAGATCAAATGTTATTGTGATATTGTGAAATACATATTTGATCTTCCTCCTAGTTTCCTGATGCACAGCTCCTAAAATCCTTGGGCTCTCCAAGATGGTCTGCTGATGTTGTCTGATGGGTGGAGGATCCTGGATAGCTTCAGGATGGTAGCTGGTCAATGGAAAGACCACAGCAGGATTAGAGGGTTGGGACTTTCAGCCCCATCCTCCAACCACTGGGAAGGGGACAGAGGCTGAAGGTTAAGTTCATCAGTGATGACCAGTGACTTGATCAATCATGCTTATGTAATGAAGCCTCCACAAAATCCCCCAAAAGGAGTTCTTAGGGCTTCTGGATAGTTGGACATGTGGAGTTTCCTAGAGAGTGGTGCCCAGAGAGGGCATGGAAGCTCCACACCTCTTCCTGCATGCCTTGTCCTATATGTCTCTTCATCTACATCCTTTCAAATAAACCAGTAAACGTAAGTAAAGTGTTTCCCTGAGTTCTGTGTGCTGCTCTAGCAAAATTAGTTGACCCCCAATTTATAAATGATGGGTCAGGAGCACAGGAGCACAGGTAAGACAATATAGGACTTAATGCTTGGCATCAGAAAGGGGGTATCGTCTTGTGGGACTGAGCCCTCACCCTGTGGGATCTGATGCGATCTCCAGGTAGATAGTGTCAGAACTGAATTGAGTTAGAGGGCACCCAGTTAGTGCTCACTGCAGAACTGATTGCTTGCTTGGTCTGTGGGGAAAAGCCCCACACGTCTGGCATCAGAGTGTAACACTGAGCAACTGAGTGAGAGTAGAACAGGAAGAGCGTATTTCAGTTGATTTTTTCCTATATCCTCAGTGTTATATATCCCTTTGGTGCATCCAGAGCACTGCTGCTTTGCATAAAATGAAACAAAAAATTCTAAGTTGTTTAATTAACCAAGTAATGCAGATTAGTTATTATTTTAAGGATGAATAAATAATGTTTAATACAGAATGGATTAACAACTGTTAATTTTCTTGCTAATTTCTCCACAAACTCGTCCAATTTCTCTAAGCAGAATTTGTTGCTGGCCAGGCACGGTGGCTCATGCCTGTAATCCCAGCACTTTGGGAAGCTGAGGCAGGCAGATCACTTGAGCTTACAAGTTCAAGACCAGCCTGGCCAACATGGTGAAACCCTATCTCTACTAAAAAATACAACAAAAATTACCCAGGCGTGGTGGCACACACCTATAATCCCAGCTACTTGGAAGGCTGAGGCAGGAGAATCTCTTAAACCTGGGAGGCAGAGGTTGCAGTGAGCCAAGATCACGCTACTGCACCCCAGCCTGGTTGACAGAGTAAGTGAGGCTCCGTTTAGAAAGAAAGAAAGAAAGAAAGAAAGAAAGAAAGAAAGAAAGAAAGAAAGAAAGAAAGAAAGAAAGAAAGAAAGAAAGAAAGAAAGAAAGAAAGAAATTTTGTTGCTTAATCATTTGCACTAACCACTTTGTGTATGTCTCACAACTCCACTCACACCTAGCACTACACTCACACCCAGCACTAGAGGATGGGAACATGCGCATATCACTACAAGGTCAAAACTCCTCAAGGGCAAGACTTCATCATATTATCTCTGCCTCCGCCATGTTCCTACCTAGAGTTTTGCACATAACAAGCAATCTACACGTAGTTGTTAGACTGAACTAAATTCTGTAGAGGTATGGACTACAGAGAAGCTTGCAAATGATACTAATTGTATCTGTATTTGAAAGGTATACATTAGTTTCAGAGTTTTTAAAATGTACTGCAGCCGGGCACTGTTACTCAAGCCTTTAATCCTAGCACTTTGGGAGGCCGAGAAGGGCTGATCACGAGGTCAGGAGACCGAGACCATCCTGGCTAACCCCGTGAAACCCTGTCTCTACTAAAAAATACAAAAAAAAACTAGCCGGGCGAGGTGGCGGCGCCTGTAGTCCCAGCTACTCGGGAGGCTGAGGCAGGAGAATGGCGTGAACCCGGGAGGCGGAGCTTGCAGTGAGCTGAGATCTGGCCACTGCACTCCAGCCTGGGCCACAGAGCGAGACTCCGTGGTAAAATGTACTGCAATGTGTTGACACTGTCCATGGTATCTTTTGGGAATGAGAGAGAAAATGAAATTTTTATCTGATTGAAAGAGTTATCAACACAGGCAAGTGTATTAAACTTCACTAAATGTTAGCATCTTACATGTCAGTAACACGAAGAGGTAACTTGTTCTTCAAGGACTTATCATTTAGTTAAAAAAAAAATGAGAATGTTTGCTTACACGTGTAAAAATACATAGCAACATTGAATATCACATGGAAATTGCTAATGGAAGAGAATAGACGATTAGTGTTGCAGGAATTCAGACAAGAGAGAAGACACTAAAGACTGAGAACATTGTAGGTGGCCTAATGAGGGATGTGGTGCCCAGCCTGGCCTTAACAGGAAGGAAGGGATTTACAGTAAAGGCTATGCTAGATGAAGAAGGGTATTCTTGGCAAGAAGGGTGAAGGAATGCTTTGGAAGCTTGAATGCACATAGCACAGTTACAAAAGAAGGAGTAGATAGGAGAAGAGTCTTTTGATGTAAAAATATGAATGGAGGCTGGGCACAGTGGTTCATGCCTGTAATCCCAGCGCTTTGGGAAGCTGAGGTGGGTGGATAACGAGGTCAGGAGATCGAGACCATTCTGGCTAACACTGTGAAACCCCGTCTCTACTAAAAATACAAAAAATTAGCTGGGCATGGTGGCATTTGCCTGTAGTCCCAGCTACTCAAGAGGCTGAGGCAGGAGAATGCTTGAACCCAGGAGGTAGAGGTCGCAATGAGCTGAGATCGTGCCACTGCACTCCAGCCCGGGCGACAGAGCAAGACTCCATCTCAAAAAAAAAAAAAAAAAAAAGAATGGAAGTTATAAAGATGGATGTGAAGAGGAAATAGAGGTGGAGAAGAGGGGACTCAAACTTTTAAGAATCTCCAATGCCAGACAAAGAAATTGGATTTCTTCTTGATAAATGAAAAGCTTTTTAGCGCAGCTTTGATGTGCATGAAGTGATGTCTTAAGAACATTAATATGGTAGTTTAGGGGGAAATCTGGGAACACAAAGATCCTTGGGAGAAAACTAAATTATATGTGTTATATGTGTTAAAAACCACCCAGAAGAAGTCAGGCACAAGCAGAGAAAATGCTGACTCGCCAGCTATTGAAAAAGTAAGTAAATGCATGAGAGAATACTAAATATGTTATTTGATGGGAGAAGAAAGATAAAGGAAGGTAGCAGTGATAAATCAGTGTAGACAAAGACTCAGCTGGGCATGGTGGTTCACACCTGTAATCCCAACACTGGGAGGCCGAGGTGGGTGGATCATCTGAACTCAGGAGTTTGAGACCAACCTGGTCAACATGTTGAAACCCCATTTCAACTAAAAATAAAAAAAAATAAAAAATAAAAATTAGCCAGGTGTGGTGGTATGCACCTGTAAGCCTAGCTACTCAGGAGGCTGAGGCAGGAGAATCGCTTGAACCCAGGAAGTAGAGATTGCAGTGAGCCAAGATTGCACCACTGCACTCCAGCATGGGCTGTAGAGTAAGACTCTGTCTCAGAAAAATAATAATAATACATTAATTAATTAATTAATTGCATAGAAATAGGATCTTGGCTGTTCAGTCTTACAAGACTCAAAATTTTCTTCTTAAACAACTCCCCATATCTTTTCCAATGCTTCAGATTTAACTTCTTAGTCAACCATATTTCTTAGAACTTTTGCACATAGTCCTCTTATCGTACTTAAGTATATATTGTATTATTTTTGTGCAGAAAGACTTTGTTCAAAATCTTTAGGTTTGGGTTGATGGAACAATGATGTTTTCAGTTATATCTAAAAAGTATAAACTGGTTTTGGCTAAAAATATGAGTCCAGTTTAAGATGTTGACAGTCTGAAGTAATCACAGGACTTTAGTAAGAGGTATCTAATTGCAGATAAAGATAAAGAGTGAGTTCAAGACTGAAGATTTGGGAAAGGTGTTCTTTTGAGCCATGAAAAGAGATGAAATTCCTGAGGGAGAAAAAAAAGGGAGGTGGGGGAGGCTGTGAATAATGAACGCTCAGGTTGAAGGAAAGAATGAGGGAGAAAAAAAGGAAAATGAACAACCTTGGTTAGAAAGAAAAGTTCAAGGTAAAAAGAGAACTAGATCCATGTAGAATCCTAGAAACTTAATAAAGAAAAGGATTTTAGGAGAAGCTACTGAGTAATCCAGAAGAATAATGACTAAACAAAAAAGATCTCTGGGTTTGGCATTTAAGAGGACATTGGTAACCACTGAAAACAGATCCAGTCAAGGAAGCACCCAAATTCAGATCAGACTGTTAAGAAGTATAGCAAAGCCGGGCTCAGTGGCTCACGCCTGTAATCCTAGCACTTTGGGAGGCCAAGACAGGCGGATTACCTGAGGTCGGGAGTTCGAGACCAGCCCGGCTAACATGGAGAAATCCCATCTCTACTAAAAATACAAAAATTAGCCAGGTGTGGTGGCACATGCATCTAATTCCAGCTACTCGAGAGGCTGATGCGGGAGAATTGCCTGAACCTGGGAGGCAGAGGTTGTGGTGAGCTGAGCTTGCACCATTACACTCTAGCCTGGGCAACAAGAGTGAAACTCCATCTCAAAAAAAAAAAAGAAAAAAGAAAGAAAGAAAGAAAGCAAAAAGCGATAGAGAACAGGAGTAGGGTGAAGACAATACATTAATTGGTTAAACTAAAAAGAGATAAATCCCAGCAGAGCCAAGGAAAGGGACTTTTTGTTTTTAGATAGAAGGTTTGAGCAGATTCACAAGGTAAAACCCAATACAGAATCAAAGGTTGAAGACACACACAAAAAATAGGTGCATCAGAAAGTGTAGAATTCAAAAGAAGGTGGGGGTTCCATGGAACTGAGACATCTGGAAAGGCCTTGGTCTTGGAGAAGAGGAGCTACAGCTTCTTCTCTTGAGATAACACTGAAGAATGAGAGATCCCTGAAGCTATGGTGATGTGCTTGGAGACAGTGAGAAAGCTGTGGCTCTGAGTCACACAGAGTTGGCAAGGCAGAAAGGGGAAGGTCCGGATCTCCATGTATGAAAAGCAGTGTGGCCATCAGGAGTGGATCACCTAGAACAGACTCTGTAGGCAACATAAGGAATGATTAAGGGATAAATTAGAATCACAAGCCAGGGCATAGACTGTTAGCCAGTTCCGGCACCTGCTTCTACCATGGATGAGGCAAGTAGGAGTAGAAAGGATGGAGGAAGAATTCAAAAGTTTCTATTGTTTATTCGAGGGAATGCCATGTCAGGGGAACCGATTGTTTTTATTTTTTTATCATTTTTTTTGAGATGGAATTTTGCTCTTGTTGCCCAGGCTGGAGTGCAATGGCGCGATCTTGGCTCGGCGTGATCTTGGCTCATCGCAATCTCCCACCTCCTGGGTTCAAGTGATTCTCCTGCCTCAGCTTCCCTAGTAGCTGGGATTACAAGCATGGGTCACCATGCCTGGACAATTTTGTATTTTAAGTAGAGATGGAGTTTCTCCATATTGTTCAGGCTGGTCTCAAACTCCCGACCTCAGGTGATCCACCCACTTCGGCCTCCTAAAGTGCTGGGATTACAGGTGTGAGCCACCACACCCAGCCAGGGGCACTGATTATTAGGGGAACTAGTCATTTGCCAAAACCCCCAATTAACTCAGGCGGATTTACAGATTAATGATTTGTTAAAACAAACAAACTAACTAACTAACTAACTAACTAACTAACTAACTCCTGGCACAATGTCCTGCTCTTCTCCAACAATGCTCAGAAGACTAAGTGAATGTGAGTGTGATCCAGGATGGAGGATAGCATAACAAAAGGTAAAATGATCAGATTCTGTGCAGCGGTACTTGGGGAGTAGTGGGGAAGGTAAATAGGACACAATGTAGCATCAATCGTTTTGCATTAAAAATGGCAGGTGGAAATAGAACTCTATTGAGTATCTTCAGTAGTCAATTTATACTCTGATTTTCTTGCTTTATAATGACATTTCCTTTTCTATATTCGCATTGGCTACTGATCTGTTGGGACAGTCTGAAAAGATTTAAATAATGTTTTTGTTACAAGTTGACTAATTCAAAATGTCTTTCATTGAATATTGCTATTATGAATGATCAAAAGCAGATATTGTGCTGAGATATGCAATAAATGGACATTTTCAAACATCCCCAGCCTACATTCTTTAAAATACACCCTTCGTTGTTTGGACAGATTGCAATTACTATAGCAAAATCATGAAGACCAATTAGGATGGAAACTTGGAATTAAAAGGAATAATTTTGAAAAAAGAACCTTTTATGGCCAGAAAGAACCCATTTAAAGTTTTCTGTCCTGGGCTAAGTATCTCTGGATGTTCTTAAATTTGATTTATACTGTTGCATTCTGAAATTGAGCTGGTTTCTCGTCTTCCCCATGCTTTCTGTGGAGCTGATCCAAGCACGGAGTCTACTTTAGCACTGAAATAGACTCTGCATTTGGATCTTCTCCATGAGGGTTCAAAGTAAGATGAAACACTGGTTCTTGGGAATGGAATGACTGTGGATCTCAAACCCCTGACATCTGAAAATGAAAACTGATTTGCATGGAAACCGAGTTCAGTGAAAACTATGCATTTTCAGAACTGAGGTCTAATTGCCATTAGGTTTACCTACCAAATAGGTTTACCTTATTTTTTTTTGTTTTTTGTTTTTTTTGAGATGGAGTCCTGCTCTGTCACCCAGACTGGTGTGCAATGGTGCAATCTTGGCCCACTGCAACCTGCGCCTCCTGGGTTCAAGCAGTTCTCCTGCCTCAGCCTCCCCAGTAGCTGGGACTACAGGCACATGCCACCACACTGGGCTAATTTTTGTATTTGTAGTAGAGACGGGGTTTCACATGTTGGCCAGGCTGGTCTCAAACTCCTGACCTTGGCCTCCCAAAGTGCTCAGACTTCAGGCATGAGCCACCATGCCCGGTCTAGTTTACTTTTTTTCGTTTTTTTTTTTTTTTTAGTTTACCTATTTTTTAAATGAACTATTGAATGAGGCACACTTAAAATGTAAGCACAAATAAGAATGAAAAAACCCACAGAAATAAGATCTTCTGTTTCTTTTCTTTCTTTTTGCCTTCCTAAATGCTGAGTCCGGCTTTTGGTGAGGATATTGAAGACAAAAATGTGTTGAATTAATGGAGAAGGGATGAGGAACCTCAGAAAGTCATAGTTTCTTAGAGAAAGAAGGGATCTTAGAGATTATGCCAACCTTCCTTACAAATTTTATAGAAACGGAAAGTGTAACTTCTGCAAATAAGAGGGTGTGTCTAAGATTATACCTAATTTTAGTGAATAACCAAGGACTATGAAGCCAACACTCTCCATTGAACCAGTGTCTCTCATAAATTTCTCTTACTCTACATACTTCATATACTGGATGACCTTCCATAGAGAACACAGATTTTTGTTGTAGCAGTAATATTATGATCCTTGGGTATAAGTGATGGTGAGATGATACCTAATTCAGTCCTCTGCCTTCAGCAATCAACTAAATCAAAGACACTCAACTAAAGGAATTTCTTATTGTTATCTTTGAAAGTCATATCCAATTTTTAGGCAGCTTTCATTTTCTAAAAAACACATTTCCCTATATACAAAGACAGTTTCGGCTGGGCACGGAAACTTGTGCCTGTAATCGCAATGCTTTGGGAGGTTGAGGTGGGTGGGTCGCTTAAGGCCAGGAGTTTGAGACCAGCTGGGCAACATAGTGTGATGGTCTCTACAAAAAATAAAAAACTAAACAAGTAAAAATTAGCCAGCCATGGTGGTATACGCTTACAGTGCTAGCTACTTGGGAAGCTGAGATGGGAGGACCACTTGAGCCCAGGAATTTGAGATTACAGTGAGCTGTGATTGGGCCACTGCACTCCAGCAGAGCAAGACCCTATCTTTTAAAATATTTTAAATTGAAAGGCAGTTTTTGCTGGAGCATGAAAAGCTTTAGGGCAGGTGTCAGGAGATCTGGTCTTGTAGACCTGCTGTCTAGATACTCATGCAAGACTCAGCCTTTCTGAACCTCAGATTCATGAGGTATAAATGCAGAATGATAACATCCTTCTAACCGATTTTGGTGCGGGGATGCATCTTAGAAGATGCTATAGTTGAAAAGTTCTTGAAACATGCATATGTAAGGTGATATAACATTAAAACATTCTTTCTTTTTTTTTTTTCTTTTTTTGAGACAGAGTCTTGCTCTATCGCCCAGACTGGAATGCAGTGTAACGATCTTGGTTCACTGCAAACTCCGCCTCCCAGGTTCACGCCATTCTCCTGCCTCAGCCTCCTGAGTAGCTGGGACTACAGGTGCCCGCCACCACGCCCGACTAATCTGTTGTATTTTTAGTAGAGATGGGGTTTCACTGTGTTAGCCAGGATGGTCTCGATCTCCTAACCTCGAGATCCGTCCGCCTCGGCCTCCCAAAGTGCTCGAATTACAGGTGTGAGCCACCGCGCCCGGCCTAATTATTAAGCTTTTCTTCTCTTGTATAGTGTTCCATAAATATTAAGAGTAGTTGATCACATTCTAAATATCTGAAGCCTCTTAATCTCATTTTAAGTCTTTCATCCCTTTCTTTCACATTACTTGCCTTAAGTACCAGGAAAGTATTTTTAAGAAAGGAATTCCGTGGTATTTCTGGCAGAAACTCTGTACTGGAAATTGTATATGGCAACCTGATCTCAGCATGCTTTGATCAGGGCATCAGAAGTCTATCAGAAATCACAAAGACTTTGAAAGTAAACCCAGAATTAAAAGTGAGACAGCTGGTCTTTTCAGACATTGGGTGAAGCTACGCAAAGTCAATGGGTTTTATCGAGAGTGTTAGTATAAGCAGAAGAAAGGTATTTCCAGCCTCACCATTCTATTGCTTACAAGGCGAAGCTAGTCTGACTATGGGAAGCTAAGTTATTCTCCGAATCTCTTGCATTTGAGCTGTGTGCAGTTTTCAAGATCACAGGACAAATAATACATGCAATTTTTATTGCCATTTCCTCACTTCCTAGGAGTCAAGTTATAGGAATTTCTTTTGATATCCTCACTCATGGTCCCTACATACTCATCAACTTGTCAGATGCGTAAAAATATCAACTCAGCATGAAATATGGATGTTGACACAGTATGACAGGTCTCCACATTTAATTAGGCACAAGATCCCAATTAACAATCATAGAGAAGCTCACACACTTTAAACGGTTAACACTTCATGTTTAATGCAGCGTGAGGTCTCCAGCTCGCCACGGCTCATTTATATAACGAATACTTCTGAGACCAATCGAGATGAAACATACGTGGAGAAATACAATGAAACCCTGTGCATGCGTGTATAAATAATCCAAAGCAGAATTCATATTCCTCAATGGATAACAGCTGAACTCTTATCTTGACAGAGTTTGGTTATCTTAATTCTCCTCATAAAGTTCCATGGAAAATACTCCACAGGTTCATGGAGAATGAGAATCTGATCTACAATACACAGACCAAGGAAACCAGAGTGAAAGTGAAAAGTAAATCCTAGGTATGTATGAAGGAAATCTCTACTCAAGAGTGAGCAATCAGCTGTGAGTGGCTGAGGGGCTTGTTGGCATTCTGCGACCTCAGCAAAGCCTCCAGCTTCTGGGGTTGCTAGGATCATCAACTCCTGACTTGGATGCTGCATGCATTAGGGTATTGCCTTCCACTCTGCATCATCCTGTTTTCCTCTTAAATTTATTTATTAGTAAAGATGAGGTCTCTAGGCCAGGTGCCGTGGCTCACACCTGTAATCTCAGCACTTTGGGAGGCTGAGGCGGGCGGATCACCTGAGCTCAGGAGTTCAAGACCAGCCTGGCCAACATGGTGAAGCCCTGTCTCTACTAACAATACAAAAATTAGCCAGGTGGTGGCGGGAGCCTGTAAGTCCAGTTACTCGGGAGGCTGAGGCACGAGAATCGCTTGAACTTGGGAAGTGGAGGTTGCAGTGAGCTGAGACCCTGCCACTGCACTCCAGCCTGGGTGACAAGAACAAAATTCCATCTCAAAAAAAAAGACAAGGTCTCACTATGTTGCCCAAATATTCATAGAAATAATAAGTATATACATATTTTTTGGTGGAGTCTGCATTATTTGGTTGTAAGAATTGTAGCTTCCAAACCCAGTTGAATTTATCCAAGTAAGCAACGATTTTCATAAGTAGGCATTGACATGAACACACACATTTTCACAGGCAGAGTACCAGCAATTATTAAATCGTTATTTTAAAATTGCGATTTTTACATTGTCACAAAATAAACAGAACTGGGATTTAAATTTCACAAGTTGCACAATGGTTTTCACATATTGTTAACAGTTTTTATTCATTCCAATAATTACAGCATGTCTTCCTTCTTTGAGAATTTCAGTTGGCATATCTTGTGCCTTTTCCTCTACTTCTCCCCATTAATTATGCTAATGTTAAGATTCTATTGTAATTTAAGAATTGTGGACGGGCGCGGTGGCTCATACCTGTAATTCCAGCACTTTGGGAGACTGAGGCAGGTGGATCACCTGAGGTTAGGGGTTTGAAACCAGCCCGGCCAACATGGTGAAATCCCGTCTCTACTAAAAATACCAAAAATTAGCCGGGCGTAGTGGCGGGTGCCTGTAATCCCAGCTACTCAGGAGGCTGAGACAGGAGAATCGCTTGAACCCGGGAGACATAGGTTGCAGTGAGCCAAGATCGTACCATTGGACTCCAGCCTAGGCAACAAAAGAGAAACTCCATCTCAAAAAGAAAGGAAAGAAGGAAGGAAGGAAGGAAGGAAGGAAGGAAGGAAGGAAGGAAGGAAGGAAAGAAAAGAATTGTGACCGTATTCTGTGACCTTATTTTGTAATATTGAAGAATGAAGGATTTGGGGGCAGTTTAAGTCCTGCTTTTATTACTGACTAACTAAATGACCTTGAAGAAGTTATTCTGCCTCCTTGGCCTTGGTTTTCACATCTGTAATATTGGATTGCTGTAAGGGTTGAATATAGTTAATATACATAAAACATTTAGCACAGGACCTGGTGCAAAGTATAAGGCCAAAAAGCATTAGCTATGATTATTGGCAATGTGGAAATGGATTAGTATATTTGGTTTCTAAAATTGGTATAAATAATTCAAATATTGGTAAAAAACAAAAAAATATTTAGGACAAAGAGCCGAATCAGATAAAATGAAAGTACAGCAGTGTTCAGTGTGCCCTCTTGCTGCTTCTAAGGATCAAAATGAAAATTGTGCATTAAGTAGTATTGAGTGTTCACACTGGGGAATGTTGGTATCATGCATATTTTGGACGTAGATGTTATAGTTAAGAAATTTATCAGGAGATCAAGAGTGATAAGTGAAAAATGGACCTTCAATAATTTGAGAGTTTAAAAAATTTGTACTGGAAAGATATGTAAAGTATGTTATCCATTAGCCACTCACCCCAGCTATCCTTGGAGAATAGCATGATTGGAAACAGATGCAAAAACTGCAGTCAATTCATAATTCCCACAGAGTAGGCAGATTTTAATTGCCAGGATATTTTAGTCACCTTTGATTTAATAGCCTTTGGCTCTTATTTTCCCTTTCAAATTTATTTTTCTAAGATATGACAAAAATTAGCTTTCTAACACCTCTTTACAGTTTTTAAGAATTTCTAGTAGAGCATATCCTAATAACGTGTACTCAGTAAATACTGAAAATAATGAGAGATTGATGTTAGCCATCATTTATTATCAAACTCCATTTCTTTCTGTTCCAATACCCTCAAGTAGCTTTATAAAGAATATTCACTTAGGCCGGGCACAGAGGAACATAGGACACCAGTTAAAAGTGAGGCCATGTGCTAAGGTAATGGAGCGAATGTTTGAATAGTGAAATCCCCAGACTTCCTCCCCAACTCAGCCCCCAGAACTCTGCAGCTAGGCAGAGGATGAGCCTTCCTTGGGAAATCTATTAGCACCATGAGGGGATAAAAAGGCCTAATGATACTGGCTTTGGAGCCTTCCCAAATAAAGAGCCAAATTAGATCACTCTGCAGTGCGTTCCACAACCAGGAAGTCTACTTATTAGTCTTGCCCTTCAAGTAAGTTTTTGAGTGCTCTAATTTTGAATACAACCCACAAATTACCAGGCATCAATCAGCAAACATCTGAAGAAATCCTCTAAGATTAGAGACAAAGCTCCGAGCAAGCTAACCAAAAGGCAAAAAACTCAAAGAAAACAGAAATACTAAGGCAGAAAAATACTTCAAAATCTCATAAGAGATAAGAGAAGCATTATTCCTATGAGAAAAAAGAAGACGATACTAAGAAAGCATTATTCAGAGAATAAGAAAGAGTTCTTTGAAATTAAAAAATAAAACAGCAAGGAATAAAAAATAACAAAAATTGGAAGATAAACTTGAAGAAATCTCCACAAACTAAAAACAAAATGACAAAAATGCAAAATAGGAGAAAAATGCTTTTTTTAAAAAGTAAGGGACCACTGCAAAAGGTCCAATATCTGATTAAAAGAATCATGGGATGGCTGGGCGTGGTGGCTCAGGCCTGTAATACTAGCACGTTGGGAGGCCAAGGTGGGTGGATTGCCTGAGCTCAGGAATTCAAGACCAGTCTGGGTAACATGGTGAAACCCCGTCTCTACCAAAATACAAAAAATTAGCCAGGCATGGTGGCGTGCCCCTGTAGTCCCAGCTACTTGGGAGGCTGAGGTAGGAGAATTGCTTGAACCCAGGAGGCAGAGGTTGCAGTGAGCCAGGATCACACCACTGCACTTCAGCCTGCGTGACAGTAAGACTCTGTGTGACAGTAAGACTCTGTCTCCATAAAAAAATAAAATAAAATAAAAATAAAAAATAAGATAAAATAAAATAAGTAAAAGGAATCATGGGAAGAGAGACCTGAGAAACTAGCAGGAAAGAAATCATCAAACAAAATAATTAAAGAAAATGTTTAGGTGTGAAGAATTCACCAATATCCAGACAGTAAACTGAAATACATTCCCAAAGCACACTAATTTTTAGTAGTGGGGTCAAGGAGAAGATCTCAAAATTTTCCTGAAAAATAAAACCACCACCAAAATAGTTTTTGTACAAAGAACCAAGAATGAAAACAGCTTTGGTCCTCTCAACAGCCGTCCTGAAAGCAGAAGGCAACAGAGCAAGGACTTTAAATTTCTGAAGGAAAACGATTTTCAAATGGAAATTCTCTTCCAAATTATGAAAGATATTTTTTTGTTGTTTATTCATTTACAACGTATTAATCCATGTATTTTTAGGCATATACATTTGGGGAAGTTTAATCTTCCATGTACCCTTTTTGGGGAAGCTACTAGAGTGTGACTCATCAAACTAAGGCAAAAAACAAAAAAGAGAAGGACAAGGGGTCAGCACCAGAGGGTGAGTCCTGGTGAAGAGATCCAAGATGGCCACCACAGAGCTGCCTGGAGAGCAACCACCCAAACAGGGTGACTACCTCAGCAAGATGAAAACAAGAGAACAGCTAATGTGATTACAATATCACCAGCAGATTATGCAAGTAAAGTAAAATGTGAGGCTGGAAAAAAGTAAGCAGAAAGAAAATGAAAATTATTGATCTAGCGAAAACAAAAAAATTAAGAAAAACTGATGACTATGCAACATGGTTTTATTGTGAATCATGCATGCATAGTTGTCTAATAATGTATGCAGTTAAATTTTATCTAACTGAAATGTTGGTTTGGGGAGAATGAGGACATGAGGAGTGTTTGGAAAAGGAGAGGGCTGGTTTAGGGACCAGGAGGTGAAAGGAGCTCAATTCTTATCTTCCACTTCGGGGAGTGAGTAGATAGCATGCTAACAATTGCAAAATTAAGGCTTCATAGCATAGGTGTGTTATGGAAAGAGATAGAGGAAAATACCTGAAGAATCAGCTGGAAACTTTGATAGTAATTGCCTTTGGGGCTGAAAATTTGAGGGTGGGTTGGCAGCTGAGAGAGATCCAATTTCTCTGTCAAGTTTTGTAGAAAATTTGCCTCAAAACTATGCAAAAACAATTTCAATGAATTTTTCAAAAAATATTGAAAAGAAAAAAGCCTGCAAAGCATATATGACATTGAAATTAAATAAATAGAATGGAAAGGGAAATATATGACATAAAAATGGTAGAAGGAGGAAGCTTAGCAAATTCTGAGTAATAGCTGCACCCCGATAATTAGTGAGCTTCACTGATTTCTATTAATCAGAGGGTAAAGGAGTACCTGAAACATGGGAAAAGCCTTCCCTGGATGCCCTATGATTGGTTAGACCCGCGGTTCTCAAACTTGTTGGTGTCAGAATCCATTTTGCCCTTAAAACATCAATAAGGACCTCAAAGAACTTTAGTTTATGTTGATTATATCTATCATATTAGGAATAAAAACTGAAAAATTTTTAAATATTTATTTTAAAATAATGATAATAAACTCATTACATGTCTTATGAAAATAAACTATATTTCCCAAAACAACAAAAATATAAGTGAGAAGACTAGTATTTTTTTTTTTTTTACCTTTTGGCAAATCTCTTAAATCTGGATTCCCCTAGCTGCCTCGGCATTTAAACTGTTGTATTGTTACTTTGGTTGAAGTATACAAAGAAAATGTGGTCTCCCACATACAGATTATGATCGTCCTTTTCTATCTAATTATTGTGGGTATTCTTTGTTAGTACACCAAAATTTGACATAAAAAAGTTTTTTAAGGGTTGGTTAAAATGTGACCTTTAAAACTATATTGATGAATTTCTTGAACTTTGTTACATTGAAATTCACTTGTCTACAGTGCACTTGAAATGGGTCTTTTACTTAAGCACGATTTTATAACCTCATACATTGGCTTAATGAATTGTGCAAATCTACAGAATGTTGACACATCTATTGTACAATACATACTTTTTTAAATTAGTCATTAGTATCACTGCCAATCTCATCAAAAAGTCTTTTTTTTTTTTTTTTTTGAGACAGAGTCTTGCTGTGTTGCCCAGTCTGGAGGGCAATGGAGCAATCTCGGCTCACTGCATCCTTTGCCTCCTGAGTTCAAGAAATTCTCCTGTCTCAGCCTCCCAAGTAGCTGAGATTACAAGCACCCGCCATCAGGCCCAGCTAATTTTTGTATTTTTAGTAGAGATGGGATTTCGCCATGTTGACCCAGCTGGTCTTGAACTCCTGACCTTACATGATCCACCCGTCTCGGCCTCCCAAAGTCCTGGGATTACAGGCATGAACCACTGCGCCTGGCCAAAAAGTCTTTAAGTATTTACAAGCTGACAAGTTACTGGTGGCAAATAAATATTTCCAAAATTCTAATGTTTTCCTAAAAAGTTAAATTTTTTAAATTTGCAAATACTGTCAGTTGTGTTTCTCAAAGTGATAGCTTCATTTTGTTAAATTTTGAGAACATTTCTCCCAGACGCTCATACTGGACTAACTGTAGTTTGTCATTTTAATTAAAATTTCCGTGAAACATGGTGTTCAATGGTGCCCCAACATGTTCAACTCAAACAATGGCACAGGCGCCTTTAGCTTGAAACAGTCACGGTGTTTCCGTGTGCAGCAGAAGTGCTTTATGCAGCGAGTCACAGGAAATATCAAAAAGACATCTGAGTCCCTGGAGCACACCTGTAGTCCCAGCTAACTTAAGAGGCTGAGGAGGTGGGAAGATCCCTTGAGTCCAAGAGTTCAAGACCAGCCTAGGCAACATAGTAAGACTTCACCTCATTTATTATTATTATTATTAAAAAGAAACATCTACTCAACTGTTAAAATTTAGTATGATTAAGAATTTTTACCATTGTATGGAGAACGTTCGTAAGTGAAATTGGCAATTTTTGTTTCTGCCATTGCCTGACAAAAGAATATGACAACAAGTACAGTTGGGTGGCACTGCCGCCATGGGTGCTCAGGTGCCAGCAGTTGCACCCACCCCTGCTTTTGTGCTATCAGGGTTTATGGCAAAATGGCAAATAACATATTATCACGACCTTGTGGACACCCAGAAAATGTCTCAGGACTTCTGGGCTACACTGTAAGCTCCTTGAGAGGGCAGATTGATTCTCACTTTTTGTTTCTTTAGGATTGTGTTTAGCACATCATAGGTGGTCGAAAAGTATATGAATTGAACCAAACGGAGAGGACAGTTAAGTGAAACGGTTATTTGAGTTATATTGAGGAAGACAGTGGGCAAATTAATGAAAAAACAAGGCAAGAGGTGAACCCTCGAAAAACGAATTAAAATTTCTATATTGAATATTATCTTACTGTGTTTACTACTTTCTTCCTTCCAATCCTCTTTCCCATAACTGGCACCATAATGGCTTACAGAATGAAACAGCATAAAGCCCAGCCTCGGATTCAAGCCTTTCTCGTCTAGCTAAAGGCAATGTCTCTAGCCACACCTTCTCCTCCCTGATCCCAAATTAATCATCTGGCTCCTTATAAATATCTGGTGATCCAGTCTGCCCACAAGTCACATACTTTCACTATTTCACAGTCACTCCTTTTTTCTCCTTGCCTTTAACATCCACTTAAAATGCAAACATTTCCATGATGTAACTCCTGGTGACCCTACCCCTAGTGATAGATCCCATTTCTGGCCAACTGTTTAAGAAAGTTTAGGTCACATGACTTAATAAATAGATAAGTATCAATAGCTTGCTAATTGATTAAAGTGAGATAATCTTATTTCTCTAGATTTCAAGTTCCTAGAGTGTGGAAATTTTCTTTTTCAAGGTGAGACTAAGAGGTAAGGAGACAGGTTCTACTTGTGGTTTGTGAACCACTAAGTACTATATAATCTGTCATCATTTACTTCTCTTGCATACCCCACAGTGTTTAATATGGCACAGTCTCAGTGGAAGTCTTTAATAAATACTTGTGGATTAATTGAATGCAGAAAGCTAGGGTTGTTATCTGGGAGAAAGATCACCAACAAGGGAGTTAAAAGACATGAAGGATTTTATGTGGTAAGTTTGAACAGAGGAAAGCCAAATAAAATTTGCCAAATTCCAATTTTTCCATCATTTTCCACTACATTTTATTTGCCCAACCTAACAGGCCCAAGCAAAATGTGGAAAACTAATAGAGAATTCAGTTAAAAAGAAGACCTTTTGATTCCATAAATAAGCTACTTCATATTACAGAGTTCTTTTAAGAATAATAAAATTAAATTTTCCCAGAATCAATCATTTTAATGCCTTGATAAGAGGCTTTCATGGAAAGAATTATTTGAGACCTTTGCTGAAAACTTAGGAAATTTTGTCATAAGTCACACAAAATAATCCTGCACACACACACACACAAAACTGCCATAGGAACTGTGAAATGGAAATATCTATTGTCTACTTATTATTTGCCAGATATATGGATAATAGTTATTGAATCCTCCCAACAAATCTCCAACAGAGATATTATTATTTCCATTTAGAGAAAAAGTAACTGATAGAAAGAATAAGAAGCTTTTCCAAAATTACAGAACCTTCAAACTGAGGATTCAGCATTGGGAACTATTGCCATCTGAATCTGAAAGCCATACTCTTTCCTTTTCACCTTATAACGCCGCTTCTTGTTTCAACAAGATGTCAAGTAGGCCAATGAGGAATTGACCAATTAAATGCATTACAAGCTACTATGTGAATATTAAATAAAATACCATGCTTCTTCTGGTTACTTCAGAGATTCTTTACACAAAGGAGAAAAAAATGAAACATTTTTGGGATGAAGTGTGTATTTGGGGTGACGTGGTTATTTGGAGGGCAGATGATGCAATTGCCTGCTTGTTGCTGACTCAGAAATGTAGAGAAATGGTCAATATAAACAGATGGCCCCAGGGCTCCATTCCTTTTGTGAACGATATGACCCGATTCAACAAATCTACAGTCGTGGCACTGGATGCCCTTTTACTAACGTCCTTTTACCTTGTCAGCCTAGCAAAATGACTGAAATTAAAAACTGACAGGGTCACTTGTGAACTTTACTAGCAGTCCTGCCTCTGAGCCATTTTGTGCCCTCAGCGGTTACGATTCTTACACTAACAGGTGGTGTCAGAAATCAAAACCTAATCCTCCAGGGGCTGCCTTGGTGTTCAGTTTCACCTTTCACCGAAGGTGTAATCCACGCCATTAGTTTAATATTTCTCTGTGGGAAAGACACCAAGACACACAATCTTGGAGAATGTCCTGGGTGTTCCAATATCTCCAGAGGAAATTATTTATATTTGACATAGGTTTTTCTCTTTAGCATTTACTATATAGAAATTTGGGGCACTACAGGATTGCCATGTGTGTGTGTGAGTTGTGTGTGTGTGTATGCGTGTGAGTTATGTGTGTGTGTGTATGCGTGTGAGTGTGTGTGTATATGTGTGAGTGTATGTGTGTGTGTGAGTGTGCGTGTGTATGTGTGTGACTGTGAGTGTGTTTATAAGTGGGTGTGTGTATGCACAGGAACATATTTGTTTTTAATTTAGTGTCTCTTTGCAAACCCGCTGCAGTGTTCTAAAAAAATATGAAGACTTGTGACTAGAGAATGCAATACTCCTCAGGCTAAGTTCATGGTGGATGGACTTCTGTTACTGCATATGAAAGGGCAAGAAGTAAGCAAAAATTGCTGTATGAATACATTCTGTAACATAATGGCATAACAAATTGATTTAGACAAGAACAGAATAGCTGAGGATGGAAAAAATGTTCCGTGCCCAGCTATTAATCCAAGCATGGGATAGGGTTGCTACCTTGTGTCTGAGTTTCCCAGGATGTTTAGTCAACGGCACCCATCCTTGGTAACCTTAGGTGGTCTCCATAGCAACTGCTTAGGTGGTCAGTGACTGAGTCAGTGGATGGAACTAAGAGGGCCAGGTAGACCTGGGATCCTGGGGCATATTGTAAATCTCTATGCTAGCAGGACCACATATCTAGATGACATTTCTAGTCCATCTCCCCATTTCTCACCCACTTGTTTCCTTTAACCTTCCTTTTTATGTTCCTGGTTAAATAAAACCTATAGGTAGACATGTACCTAATGGCCTTTGAACTTTCTGTGTTTAGGGATGTAGTAAAGGCAAGATCCCCATAAGTGCCCAATGTTGAGGTTTTTAAAAGTTACTTGTTTAGACCTGGCCTGGGGGCTCACACCTGTGATCCCAGCACTTTGGGAGACGAAAGTGGAAGGATCACTTGAGCCCAGGAATTCAAGGCCAGCCTGGGCAATATAGTGAGACCCTGTCTCTCCAAAAAAATTAAAAATTGGCTGGTCATGGTGGTGCACACCTGTAGTAACAGCTACTCGGGAGGCTGAGGCAGGAGGATCACTTGACCCAGAATGTGAAGGCTGCAATGTGCTGTGACCATGCCACTGCACTCCAGCCTGGGGGACATAGTGAAACCCTGTCTCAAAAATAAATAAATAGGGCTGGGTGTGGTGGCTCACACCTGTAATCCCAGCATTTTGGGAGGCTGAGGCAGGTAGATCACTTGAGGTCAGGAGTTTGAGACTAGCCTGGGCAACATGGTTGAAACCCCATCTCTACCAAAGAATATAAAAACTAGCCAGGTGCAGTCACATGTGCCTGTAGTCCCAGCTACTCAGGAGGCTGAGGCAGGAGGATCACTTGAGCCTGGGAGATGGAGGCTGCAAAGAGCCAAGACTGTGCCACTGCACTCCAGCCTGAGTGACAGAGCAAGATCCTGTCTCAAAAAAAAATAATAATAAAATTAATAAATAAATAATGAAGTTACTTGTTTGAAGAGAGATGATTTTAAGTTGTGTCAGTCTGTACTTCCATGAAGTCCCCTCCCTTCTTTTTCTCATAGGTGGGGTTAGGAGAAAGCTAATGAAGCATTACCTCAGGGACCCCAGGACCTAACAAAATATGTGGTCATATGGTTCCGTAACACCGGCAAAGGTAAGGTATATTAACTGCAATGGATTAATAGTGAATGTCTTTCTGTTCTCATTTGCCTTCCTGCACAGTTTTCCTTGTGTCCGGTGACACTGGTGTGGCCATGGACATATTTTGTACTTTTCATCTCGGGGAGACTTGAGTTGGAGCTACGTTTTGTTTGGGTTGGGTATGAGGTATTGATGTGGTTTATAGTTGCTCTTGAGGGTAACTCAGCCTTCCAGGACTGGAATACCTTTCAGGAATACTGTGTTGACTTCCTTTTTGTCAGAGTTACATATTCGAAATTTGGGATTGTGTTCCTTAGGGAAAACCTTCAAATTGTATATGTTTTAGGTTCCAGCAAATCTGGATCTACCCTTGAATTTGTTTTGTGTCTCAAGGTAACATATTTACCTATGTTAATATTTTATTTTACATGGATAGGGGATGCCTTATTGTTGAATGTGTGATTGTGGGGTTTGGAGATTTGCTTTATGGCACTTTCTGTCATTATTACACCTTTTCTTTTAGGTCAGGACCAAGTTCTATTCAAGAGTTATGTGTGGTTGTATATTACAATGTCACATCTTCACTTATGAAATGGTAACATCAAATTAGCAATATGAAGCATTAAAATTGAGAGCACTCTCAATTTTCCGAAATGTGACTGTAATATTTTTTCAATGTACTTCATAAATTAATGCGAGTAAGGCTTCAGATAATAATATTTTACAAAATGGTTTTGTAGGCTATGTTTTTATCAACTCCGATAAGTATCATCAATTAAAGCAATGTTTTAGGGAATTCATACCTTTACTTTGATCTGTTGGGTACCATCATTCCAAATTAGTATTTAAGAAGTTATTGCTGACCAGCCCAGTAGCTCATGCCTGTAATACTAGCACTTTAGGAGGCCGAGGTGGGCGGATTGCCTGAGCTCAGGATTTTGAGACCAGCCTGGGCAACATGATGAAACTCATCTCTACCAAAAAATACAAAAAATTAGCTGAGTGTGGTGGCGGGTGCCTGTGGTCCCAGCTACTCTGGAGGCTGAGGCAGGAGAATTGCTTGAACCTGGGAGGTGGAGGTTGGAGTGAGCAAAGATCGCACCACTGCACTCCAGCCTGGGTGACAGAGTGAGACTCCATCTCAAAAAAAAAAAAAAAAAAAAAAAAAAAAGGTTATTATATTTATTGTGTTTCCATAAACTCAATTATTTTACAGTTTAGGGTACAGTCATCCTTAACTAAGAGAAGAGACCCCTGCATGGTCATGTAAAATTTTTTTGCAGTGGTTTGCATTAGGGTCACAGACAACAATAAATCATTTAACCTCTTAGCTTTTGTGTATTTCCTTGAAACCAGAGGTCTTTATTTCCCCCATGTGATATTTGTACCATTAAGCTTTAAATTACTGTTTAAAATGCTGAGACATATAAGTATATAAAATCTTTCAAAAGAAAATGTAGACTAGTTTTAAAATAGGTTACAAATTAAATTGAGGACTTCTGTTTCTGGCCAAAGTGGAGTAAAGGGACTTAATTTATGCTCTTGCCTGAAACAGCTAAAACCAATGCCAAAACCCAGACTAAACCAGAACAAACCACACAAAATATTTCAAACCATGGCTTTCAAGACACCAAACACCAGGAAAGAACAATGATCTTTGGAAGATGGAAAATAAAGTGAACCTTGTAATTTGCCCCCATCTTACTGCTTTGTGAGAGTTTCTAGGTTGCATTGCAGGGAGGGGAAACTCAGGTGGAGCCTGACAAACTTCTGAGTTGAGGAGATGAAACCAACTCTGGGGAGATCAAGGCAGCTGGAGTTCTCAGGACAGAATTTGTGAGATGAGAGAGAGCTGCAGCGATCTTCAGAAAGCCTTCCTCTGGTATTCAGCTAAATCTGATCAAAGAATGCATGTGAGGAAACTATTCAAGGCCAGGAAAATAATTAATCCAATGGATGAGATACCTCGAAAGATCAAAATATTTCCATGTAATGTCACTGCTCCCCAGAACAAAACTCAAGAATATTTACAGGATTAAGGCCTGGTGCGGTGGCTCACACCTGTAATCCCAGCACTTTGGGAGGACGAGGCTGGCAGATCACAAGGTCAGGAGATTGAGACCATCCTGGCTAACATGGTGAAACCCCATCTCTACTAAAAATACAAAAAAATTAGCCAGGCACGGTGGCGGGTGCCTGTAGTCCCAGCTGCTCAGGAGGCTGAGGCAGGAGAATGGCGTGAACCCGGGAGGCAGAGATTGCAGTGAGCCGAGATCGCGCCACTGCACTCCAGCCTGGGCGACAGAGTAAGACTCTGTCTCAAAAAAAACAAAAGAATATTTACAGGATTACAAAAATATCCAGTACCCAACGATAGGGTAAAATTCACAATATCTGGCATTCAATCACAGATTACCAGGCATGCAAAACAAAACAAAGCAAAAACCCAGGAAAGTATGAACCATAGTGAAGAGACAGAACAATCAACTGAAATGAAATAAGAACTGACACAAATGATAAAATTAGCAGAGTACTACACTGAAAAAGTTATTATAATGACATTCCATATATTCAGAAAGTTGAGACATGGAAAATATAAAGTCTCAAACTTCTAAAGATGAAAACTACAATAGCTGAGATTAAAAATACACTGGATGGATGAATAAGATTATGTATTGCAAAAGAAAAGTTTAATAAACTTGAAGACATAGCAACAGAAACTAAAAAGAAACACAGAGAAAAAGAATTAAAAAAAAATACAAAGATCATCAGTGAGATGTGGGATAACTTCATTTGATCTAATACATGTATAACTGAAATCCCCAAAGATATAGGAGAAGAAAAATAATTGAAAAACTAATAGCCTACTATTTCCAAATTTGGTAAAAATTATAAACCAAGAGATCCAAGAATTCCAATGAACCTCAAACACAAGAAAACGGAAACAAATCACATCAAAGAACACCATAATTGAATTACTCAAAATCAGCAACAAAAAATAAATCATAAAAGTAGCAAGATGAAAAAACACATTATATACAGAGAAACAAAGAAAAAAGTGCATTCCTCTTTGGAAAAAATTACAATGGAATAATGTCTTAAAAGTTTTGAAAGAAAAAACCCTATAAACCTAGAATTCAATACTCAATGAAATGACTTTTCTAGAAATAAAGCTCTCTCTATATATCTTTTCAGATATACAAAATCTGAAAGAATTCATTAATAGTAGACTTACATAATAAGAAATGTTAAAGGAAATCCTTAAAGTGTAAGGGAAATGATATTAGGTAAAAATGTGCACTTGTACAAAGGAATGTAGAGCAACAGAAATGGTAACAAGTGAGTAAATATAGAAGACTTTTTTCTTATCATTTGAATCACTTTAAAAGATAACTGACCATTTAAATAAAAATAAAAACAGGCCAAGTGCCTCGGCTCAAGCCTGTAATCCCAGCACTTTGAGAGGTCCAGGCAGGCAGATCACTTGAGGCCGGGAGTTTGAGACCAGCCTGGCCAACGAGGTAAAACTCTGTTTCTACTAAAACTACAAAAATTAGCCAGATATGGTGGAGTGTGCCTATAATCCCAGCTACCTGGGAGGCTGAGGCATGAGAACCACTTGAACTTGGGAAGTGGAGGTTGCAGTGAGCTGTGATCACACCACTGCACTCCAGCCTGGGTGACAGAGGGAGACCCTGTCTCTAAAGAATAAATAAAAATAATGTATTGTAGCATTTATAACATATATAAAAATACAATATATGACAATAATCACACAAAGGCCAGAAGGGATGAAATGAAAGTATACTTTTTTAGGGCTCTTATGTCATACACAGAGTTGTATACTATTGCTTGAAGATAGACTGTGATATGTTTAAAATATGCACTATAAATTCTAAAGCAAATGCTAAAGCAATAACAAAGACTTATAGCAATATGCCAACAAAGGAGATAAATTGTATGCATAAAAAAATTCTCAATCCAAAGAAGACAGAAAATGAAGTAAAGTGGAACAAAGGAGAGATGGGAAAAATACGAAGTAAATTGTAGGATAATAGACTTATACCTAACTATATCAATAATCACATTAAATGTAAATGTCCTAAACAGCTCATTAAAAGAAAGATATTTCTTGACTGGATAAAAAAAAAAAAGCATATGCCATCTATAATAAGTAAACTCTGAATATAAAAACTAAAATAGGTTAAAAATAAACATATGAAAAACAGTATACCATGCTAACACTAATCAAAAGAAAGCTAGAGAGGCACCTAGCCTTTCTTTCTTGATTGAAAGAAAGCTAGATGAAGAATTAACATGTTGTTTATATTTTCAAATGAATGACATAATTGTCTATGCAGAAAATCTAATGGAATTTATAAAAACATACTAGAAGTAACATATAAATTTAGCAAGGTTGCAGGATAAAAGGTCAATATGTAAAATAATTGTACTTTCATATACTAGGAAGAAACATTTGGAAATAAAAATTTAAAAAGCAGCCAGGCACAGTAACTCGCACCTGTAATCCCAGCTACTTGGGAGGCTGAGGCAGGAGGATTGCTTGAGCCCAAAAGTTTGAGGCTGCAGTGAACTAGGATTGTGCCTCTTCTGCACTCCAGTCTGGGTGACGGAGTGAAACCTCTTGAATTAAAAAAAAAAAAAAAGCAATATCACTTAACAATTACAACAGAAATATGAAACACTTTGGAAGAAAACTAGAAAACTGACAAACAATGTACAAATATGTACACTAAAAATTACAGAATATTGCTGAGAGAAATTCAAGAAGACTTAAATCAATGGAAAGAGACATATCTTGTTCATGAGCTGAAACACTCAGGATTGTTAAGATACCAATTCTCTCCAGATCGATCTACTGATTTGATTCAATTTCAATAAAAATTCCAGCAGTTTTTGGTAGACATTTACAAGATGATTCTAAAATTCGTGTGAAAAAAATGTAGAATAGCCAAAAACTGTTTTGAAAAAGAATAATAAAGTTGAAAGACTAACACTACCTGATTTCAAAACTTCTTATAAGGCTACTACAATCAACAAAGTGTTTAATTAGTGTCAAGATATATAAATTCATCAAAGAAAAAGAATAGTTTTCCCAGAAGTAGAACTACACATACCTAGACAACTAATTTTTGACAAAGATGTAAAGCCAATTTGTTAGAGAAAGGATATATAGCCAACAAATAGTATTGGAACAGCTGGCTATCCATGCATGGGGAAAAAAATATGAACTTTGATCCATACCTCACACCACATACAAAAATTTACTCATGATGAGTAAGAGATATAAATGTAAAACTTAAAAATACAAAACTCACATAAGAAAAAGATAGGAAAGGTTTGTGACCCTATGTTAGGAGATTTCTTATATATGATACCCAAAGCACAAACTATGAAAGAAAAAATTGATAAATTTGACTTCATCAAAATTTACAGCAATGTGAAAATGGACTAATACACATAGTTTATTGTATGTCAATTATACTTCACTAAAATTTTTCAAATTGCAGTAGAAACTTATGTTGATTCTGTATTGGGCTGTTATTTGCCTCCCGCTGGATTTTTGGTAGTTACATTGATGTCTGATCTGCTATGTTTTTACAATTCAGTTGAAAATACCTTCTATTCTGTGGATGCTTTAAGTGGTTAATACATAAACAAAGACACTTATTTGATTTTCATAGGCATTGAAATGTTTTTGTTGGAAAGCTAGGTTGTTGGGTCCATGCTATTGTCTTTTTAAAACTAAATTAACAGCCAGGCACAGTGGCTCATGCCTGTAATCCTAGCACTTTGGGAGGCTGAGGCAGGCGATCACGAGGTCAAGAGACCAAGACCATCCTGGCCAACATGGTGAAAACCCCGTCTCTACTAAAAATACAAAAATTATCTGGGCATGGCGTGCCTGTACTCCCAGCTACTCAGGAGGCTGAGGCAAGAGAACTGCTTGAACCCAGGAGGTGGAGGTTGCAGTGAGCCAAGATCGCACCACTGCACTCCAGCCTGGTGACAGAGCAAGACTCCGTCTCAAAAAAGGAAAAAAAACAAACAACAACAACAACAAAAATTAAATTAACTAGAATATGGAAGGTTCGTGAACAAGTTTCAGAAAGCTGAAGACACTAGCAAAAAACCAATATGCCCCCTTTTAATAAAAGGACTGAAACCCTTATTGTCCACATATGACAATATGACAATATTCCTATGTAGACAATAAGAGAACCAATCAAATTGTGTTTTACACAAGGAGGGCTTTAAAGTGAGAAGGGAACTCACTTGGTACAGACAATCCTGTTTTACAGTTTCACTGCTTTGTTCATTACCCCCAGTAAAGTCATTCCAACAAAGACGGTATCAGGCAAATAAGATCCAAGTAATCAGGTATTTGTAGGCCATGTCATGAACACTTTTACCATCACATACAATATTCAATTCCTTTCTCTTTTTTTACATTAATCATCACTGCACTGAGCTTAGTGCTGCTTACCTTGTGGACTGGAATGGACAGAGACTGACTCTGTGACTTAGGCAGAAAACAGTGCATATAGGAGAGAACTGGCATATTCAGGTTAAATACCTACATATTGAAATCACATAATATTTCAACATTTGGAACACTTTAAAATTATCTTTGATAGGAATGATTTTGAAATTGAACTAGTATGTCTATAACATAAACAACCCCAGGTACATTTTTCATCTCAAATTTTTCTACTTCGTGTAAAAAAATCTTCCAATTTTATTCCGTAATATTCTAACTATATTCAACTTAACAAAGAACACTCCCTACAACAGGCAGAATCAAGTGGTAGAAATAACACCAGTCATTAATAGGAAGTCTATAAATCTAGGTTTATTCTAAAAGATTGGATGACCTCAAACAAGTTTCATTATCTGTAAAACAAGAAGGGTTTGAATTGGCCAATTTCTAAGATTCCTCTAAAACAATTCTTTTTCTATAGAGTAGTTCTGCTTGGAACTACTCGGAGGCTGGACGTGGTGGCTCATGTCTGTAATCCCAGCACTTTGGGAGGCCGAGGCAGGTGGATCACCTGAGGTCAGGAGTTCGAGACCAACCTGGGCAACATGGTGAAACCCCCATCTCTATTAAAAGTACAGAAAAATTAGCCAGGCATGGTGGCAGGTGCCTGTAATCCCAGCTACTCAGGAGGCTGAGGCAGGAGAATCTCTTGTACCTGGGAGGGGGAGGTTGCAGTGAGCCGAGATTGCACAATTGCACTCCAGCCTGGGCAAGAAGAGTGAAACTCTGTCACAGAAAAAAAGAAAAGAAAAGATTTGGGTCAATTTCTTATCTGGCATGTATGGTAATTCCTGCCTTATGACAAACTTTTCAGGGGTGCTCAGTGGACCTTCAAATGCCATTACCAGTCACTTCCCAGCATTCAGATTGAGGAATTTGAAACTGCTGATTTTGTTTGAGCACCAAGGAAATAAAGAAGCCAAACGCCAGAGCTGGGCTGTCCATCCATTCTCCCATTTCGGAGACATTCTGACTGCCAGGACCAGCCACCTACGTCAGCATGACCACTTGGAATTGGCCAAGTCCAGCAGGGAGTTTGATTACACCCACAGGGCCTCATGAGGATTTTGGCACCTTTTGATCCAAGATGTAATTGACACTGAACGAATGATAAATAAGCATCTTTTTCCCTGTCTCTTGTTGTCTTCTCCAGCTTTAATTACAACTGGAATATTTCAACAGATTTATTAGGTCAAACGAAGCCCAGCATTTTTTTTTTTTTTTTTTTTGGTATTAAAAAGATGTGTTCGTGTCTGAATATTCAGACAAATCCTTTACATTGCCCATGGTTTGCAGAAGGATTTTAGTGATAGGTAATCATGTAATCAAATTTAATCCACTGGTGTGTTTTAATCACCTTCATTTTAATCACCTCTGAAGTGATATTGTAAGCCTGTATTCCTGGAACAATAATGAAAGTAGTTGTCATTACTTGACAGATAAGACATAGAACGACTTTTCTAAGCCTTACTTGTTTGCATTCTATGAAATTAGACAAACCACTGGTAACTCAAATTACTTTAGAGAGTACAAAGTCTTCCCCAGCTGCTGACAAATTATGTCCCTATGTCAACAGAGGGGAAACACTCCCTGTAACTAGTCCGTTTTGTCCCCTGCTGGACTTGAAGCTAACGATTATAGGGAGTTAAAACCAAACTATTTTTTTTCAGCTGTGAGATACACATCTCCCACAATTCTTGTTCCTAATAGATAATGTTCTAGTTTTCTTAGTGGATTTGTTGTTTGGGAAACCACCAGTTGAAAAATTTTGATGGAATCGCCTAAATATTTCAGGCAAGCAGTTGACTGAAGTGGCTAGTGGTTGAATAGTCATTGGATTAGGCACTTGTTTTAACTACTTGTCAGTAAGGAATATGCAAAGAGAGAGGGATGTTGAAAAGGGATGATCATTGTGATAATGCAGCCAAAACTAACTCTCAACTGGCTTTATAGGTAAAATAAAATGTTTTCCTTACCTGCATAATAAACTCTTTAATCTTATAGCAGAATTATTCATTGGCCTGTGGAATTAAAACTATCAAAATAATGCTAAATAGAGCTGAGACTGGAATGATGCAAAGTGAGGCAGTTGGCTTCTATTCAAATTTTAAGTGAGAGCAAAAAGTACTCAGTAATTAAGATAAATAACACTAATAAAATATTTTTAAGAGAAATGGCAAATCAATTTGAAAAAAAAAAAAATCACAATGAATAAAACATCAAAATTGGGCCAGGTGCAGTAGCTCGCGCCTGTAATCCCAGCACTTTGGGAGGCCAAAGAGGGAGGATCGCTTGAGCTCAGGAGTTAAGACCAGCCTGGGCAACAAAGGAGACCTCGTCTCCATTTTTTTGTTTTTCAACTATTAAAAACATAAAATAAAAAACATCACAATTGTAAGTAAGGACAGAATCAGAATTACTGATTTTTTTTTCTTTGGCTCAGGCTTCATATATAGAAATCTACACAGCATTATTGCTGCCACTGTCTTTATTTAAATTCTTGATATTTTGTTCACCATGGATTTTTTTGGCATTAATTTTGATTTTTTAAACCATTGCATTTAGATTATATTTATCTTCACTACTTAGGTTCTGACACCCTTTTAGGTCTTATGCCAAAGACGCTCCGGTCTTGCCCTGGCGTCCTACAATCTTGATGCCTAATTTGAGGTATAAAATTCCAGCCTAATTTGAGGTATAAAATTCCAGCCTAATTTGAGGTATAAAATTCCAAAGTCACACAACCAACAAGTGGTGAAGTCTGGATTCAACACCAGTCCTCAGGAGGCCTTCCTTTGATGACTGTGCTATTAATGCTTTCCAAGTGGCTGTGGAATCTAACAGCTCTGAAAGAAGTTGCTTTGTTCCTTTCCAGCCTGGGACCTTCCTTAGCCTGAATTGCGGGTAGAGGATGGTGAACCCTGAGCTAGGGGTCTCAGAGCTGGGACTGGGATCCAGGAATGAGTTAAGGGTTTCGAATAAGATAATAAGAGGTAGGTTTGTTTTGTTTTGTTTTGACAAGCTCTGACACTCGCCCGGGCTGGAGAGCAGTGATTTGATCTTGGCTCACGGCAACCTCTGTCTCCCAGGTTCAAGCAATTCTCCTTGCCTCAGCCTCCCAAGTAGCTGGGATTATAGGCACCCACCACCACGCCTGGCTAATTTTTACAGGCACCAACCACCACGCCTGGCTAATTTTTTTGTATCTTCAGTAGAGACAGCATTTCACCATGCTGGCCAGGCTGGTCTCGAATTCCTGACCTTGTGATCTGCCCACCTTGGCCTCCAAAGTGATGGGATTACAGGAGTGAGCCACCGCACCCAGTCTGAGATAGGTTTAAAATTTCTTTTCTGTTGTATAGAATTCAAAATTAAAACGACCTCCCCACTCCTCAGAAAAGAAAGAAAAAAATCAGTAATTCAAAAAGGTATCATCTAAGAACTAAGTTCTTAGAAAAGAACCTACTAGTAATATAAAAATAACTTCTCTTACGTGGCACGTGTGCTTTTCTTATATGACCTCACCTATTTCTTTATGTGATGCAATGGAGTTCTGCGACACAGATGTAGATCGTAGAAGAGGAAGGGTTGCTTTTCCTCTAAGAAGGGACAGAAGGAGGAGGCCCTTGATAAAAGCAAGGAGAAATGTTTGTTTGCAGAAAAGAAGAGGAATATCAGGCATTTGCAGATGGGTCAAGTAAACTTAAAGGAGCTCTTGGTAATTAGCCTAGAGCTCAGCAAAGTAGGACCCTGGAATTACTGGTGGGGACGTGGGGGTGTCGAGGGTGTGGAAGAAGAGGGCAAAAATGAGTGGGTGATTTTGGAACAGTCTTGGTGATCAGTATGGCCTGTAGTCAACAAGGTACGGACACACACAGGAGATTCTCTAAAATGCAACAAGATATATTGACAGATAAGTCCAAAATTAAAATAATATTTTGATCGTGGGCCAGGAGCGGTGTCTCACGCCTGTAATCCCAGCACTTTGGGAGGCCGAGGTGGGCGGATCACAAGATCAAGAGATCTAGACCATCCTAGCCAACATAATGAAACCCCATCTCTACTAAAAATACAGAAATTAGTTGGGCGTGATGGCATGTGCCTGTAGTCCCAGGTACTCGGGAGGCTGAGGCAGGAGAATGGGTTGAACCTGGGAGGCGGAGGCTGCAGTGAGCCAAGATCACGCCACTGCATTCCAGCTTAGTGACAAGAGTGAGACTCCATCTCGGGGGGGAAGAAAATAAATTGATCCTTACGCTGCTACCCAGCTCCACAATCTGTTCCTTGATGTGCCTTCTTTTTCTGTTTTATTTAACTGTGATAGTATTCAACCCTCAGCCTTAGCTAGTAGTAGTCTCAGGGTAAATGTTGGTTCTACCTCTTCTTTTATCTTTCACAGCTGAAAGCACCAAGTCTTGTCCCTTTTATTTCCAGAGTGAGAGTTGCAAAGCCAAATAGTTCTCAAGAATCAGGCAAGTAAAGCAGGCTGGGCTATGGCAGTGGGGTGTCACTGTGTAAGGGTAACTCTCCTCTTATATTTAATGTGTTGCTGCATTTATATGATTAATATGTTGTTCATTCCAAATATCACTGTAGCAAGATCCACTTTTTAATTTTAATTTAATTTTATTTTATTTTATTTTTTGAGACTGAGTCTCACTCTTGCTCAGGCTGGAGTGTGGTGGCACGATCTTGGCTCACTGCAACCTCCGATTCCCGGGTTCAAGTGATTCTCCTGACTCAGTCTCCTGAGTAGCTGAGATTACAGGTGCGTACCACCAGCCTGACTAATGTTTGTATTTGTAGTAGAGACAGGGTTTCACTATGTTGGCCAGGCTGGTCTCGAACTCTTGACCTCAAGTGATCTGCCCACCTCAGCCTCCCAAAGTGCTGGGATTACAGGCATGAGCCAACATGCCCAGCACAAGATTCACTTTTTAACAAAGCTTACATAGAAGGAGAATCAAGAACAACATCAGAGTTTGGGTGTTGTGTGCTCTGCTGGAAAAAAAAAAAAAAAGGTGGGGGGAGGGAAGAACAAAATCTTACCTGTTAAATTACAGAATGTTATCAATGGTAAAAACCCAAGAAAGAAAAGAGACGTGCCCGAAATAAGAAGAAAGATTACTTAAATTGCTATGCATCTTGTGAAAGTAACTTTAAAAATATTTTTTCCAACTTTCTCCTATGGCAAACAACCACATACCTTATAGAAGATGAATTCTCTGGAGGATACGGGCAGTAAAGAAAACCTGTGAGCTCAACGATGTACACCAGCTGATTCATGGAGATAGCATACAAGCTTCGTTAGGAATTTAAATTCATAGATAATTCAGTTTCATGAGCTAAGGCCAGCAATAGAATTGTCTATGTTTTCTTTGCAACTTGATTTGCTGCTCCACCTCCTTCCTCTCAAATGTAGCCTCTTACTAATCTTGTAAGGAGACCTTCCTTTCCTCTCTTGACGAAGCTTCCTGGTTTTGCTTAGGGTGTGAGGAAGTTTTTGTGACAGCTGGTCGCGTTACTAGCATCACCAGTCCATATTTCCTGTTCAGATTTCAATCAAGCCACAAACCCTTGGGAATCACAGCTTTGGTTTGGTTTGGTTTGGTTACAAAACTTTTTTTTAAGAAACCATGAAACCACACAAGGAGTCCATAATCCCAAAGGCTGCCAAACAGCCCTGGTTGACCTAGTTAGTACTGCAGTGGGAAGTGGGGGAGGGGGCAGTCAGATAACATAATTCTAATCAAAATATTCAGAAGACTCAAACTTTTTAAACTTAACTCTTTGTTTGGAGTAAAAACAACCAAATATTGAGGCCTGACAGACACTATATCAGAAATTAAAACAATTTTTATTCTTTAAATTTCAGATACTCCAATTAGAATGAAATTAAACTCAATGAGTTCAAACTCTGAGTCAAGGTTTATTAAGCTCTGCCAGTTCCTTTTGCATTAGTTTACAGTATTTTATTTTTAAAATAACCACATAATTAATACTGCAGAAAGCAGTATATGGTAAGAACTTACTTGGTAAGTTTTTACGTTTTGTTTCCGACGTGTATTTCTCAGTAAAGTGCTACGTGGTGTCTCTTACAATTACTTATTTGAAAAGCAGATCAATGAGATTCATACTTGTAACATTTACACAAATTTTCCAAATTATTATTTGTCTCTACGTACAGCGGGTGCCAAAATAAATCTTGGATCTTTATATTTTCCTTTACCAAGTCATGCAAAGCAAAGATCTCTTCTTTAACTGAGCTTTAAAACCATTGCTGGCAGTGTCAAGATCAAAATAAATAGAAGTTCCATTCCTGAAAACTGACATGGAATTGAGTCGACCATAAAAGTGATGTTGTCGCAACTTATTTCAACAAAGAAAAAGTCCTAAAATTAAAAACATGTTTCTTCTGTCATGTGTCATATAAGGAAAAAAAATGGAAAAAAAAGGAAATCTTAGTGTGTTCCTAATTTAGATTCTTCTTCTTTACTATAAACATAACTTTCTCCAACAACGACACACACAAATATGTTGTGTGTATCTTGAGAATTGAGGGCATTTCTTTGTTCAGTTTGGGTTCTCACCATTTGGACATAAAAAGAATGGAAGTTATATATGCATGTAAGAGTGACTGATGACGGGAGGTGGGCCTACAATTTACGTGCATGTTTTCTGAACACAGTTCTGTTCTTAACTTGAAAACCTCAACTTGCGAAGTATCATGAAATGTATTTCTTTGGGAAATTATTACAGTTTGGGATGTCAGTCTTAGTGTCAAGTTGAAGATGTTTTGGTTAATTCACAAATGAGTAAATTGCCTATTCACAGTATTAGCGATTTTTAAATCATAACTTATGGTTACTTGTATGTCTCTTCTGAATAAAATATTTTGTAAGTTTAGCCAGTAGGTTTATGGAAATTCACAATGAAAATAAATCAGGCTCAGACACATCTACATGAGCAAATCTGTATTTCTAGATAATTGAACTACATAAATCACTCATTAAAGATAAAACATCCAAGAGTTCAAAGTTACCCTTTCGTGAGAGCGGTTCATTAATCCTTGTAGATATGTGGCAATAAACCCCAACGTCAAGAAGCTGAAGGTGGGTCACAGGGCTGTCAGGTGTGCAGGCAATAGAATTACTGTTTTGTTGTTGTTGTTGTTGTTGTTGCTGTTTTCCAGACTGAGTCTCGCTCTGTTGCCCAGGCTGGAATATAGTGGTGCGATCTCAGCTCCCTGCAACCTCTGCCTCCTGGGTTCAAGCTGTTCTCCTGCCTCAGCCTCCTGAGTAGCTGGGACTACAGGCGCCCGCCACCATGCCTGGCTACTTTTTGTATTTTTAGTAGAGATGGGGTTTCACTGTGTGGGCCAGGCTGGTCTTGAACTCCTGATCTCAAGTGATCTACCCACTGTGGCCTCCCAAAATGCTGGGATTACAGGTGTGAGCCACCACACCCAGCCACAGCTTACTCTTTTTTACAGCTTCTTAACCACATGACCTTTGGCAAGGCAATTCTCTTTTAGTTTGCTCATCTAAAAAATGGATATAAGCTGGGCACGGTGGCTCAAGTCTATAATCCCAGCACTTTGTGAGTCTGAGTGGGGTGGATCACTTGAGGTCAGGAGTTCAAGATCAGCCTGGCCAACATGGTGAAACCCCATCTCTACTAAAAATACAAAACCTAGCCAGGTGTGTTGGCGGGTGCCTGTAATCCCTCTACTACTCGGGAGGCTGAGGCAAGAAAATCACCTGAACCCACGAAGCGGAGGCTGCAGTAAGCCAAGATCACGCCACTGTACTCCAGCCTGGGTAACAGAGCGACACTCTGTCTCAAAAATAAAATAAAAATAGAAAAAAAAAAAAAGCAAATTTCAAGACTCTCCAGTAGACCCTAATGAATGAGAAGCCCTAGGGCCAAGATTGGGAATCTGCATTTTGGAATAGCTGCAGGTGGCTCAGTGAATCTGATACTCTGCCTTATTAGAAAGATTGGGATTAAAAGGAAGACCCCTTCTCATTCAGGTGGGGGTTCCTGTGCGATTTGGCACTTTCTAGGTCAGAAGATTCTTTCTCTTTTCTCTTCAGATACTCATTGTCAGGTCATCCTCCTTAAACCTTTAGGGGATGGGAGATGAGTTCCCCAGGCCACATCTGTTTGATTCTACATGGCAGTTACGTTCCACACCCATCCTCCCTGTCGCCCCCGTCTGTGGGGAAGCTTGCAGATTTGTGGAGAAGTCTAGAAGGTTGTGGAGAAGCCATGGAAGGTTGTAACATCAACTTTGCAGTAGAATCCTTGATCCTCCCCAGAACTGATTAATTCATCTTTTAAATATGTCATTTCATTTAACAAATATATGAAGGCAGATATGTACTAGAAGGAGCACAGATCTGGGGTCAGGAGATCCACGGTGGCATTATGCAAAATGCCGCCTCAATCTTACTCTCTGATTCTTCATCTGTAACTATGAGATAATCATCATTCCTGCTCCACAGGGTAGAGGTGAGGATAGAGTGAGAGTTTTAGTGAAGGCACTTTGTAAACCGTTACAACAGAGCAAGCTTTCTTATTTTCATGTGCAACACGCTGTGATAGGAGCTATGGGAACACAAAGGTGTTTCGTTCACTTCTCTCTTGAATTTGCAGTCTCATAAGGGTGCGAACATCTATCTACACGAGTAACCACAATATGAATGTTGTAGGATTGGACAAAATGCTCAGGGAGTGCCAATGGATTCTGTCTGGGGTCGTCAGGAAAGGTTCATCAGAGCTTGAAGGCTTAGCATTTGGGCTTTGCGGTGTGATGGATTTCAACTGGTAAAGCTGAAACAACAGGGCATTTCTGGGGGAGAGAAGGACATGAGGAGTGGCATTAAGCATAAAAGATAGAAGATGTTCCTGGCAAAAGAGACCTAAGTAACTTTGCTCATGATTCCGTCTCGACCTTGGGCATCCCCTTGCACGGGGCAGTGTGAGGGAGCAGATATTAAAGTGGAGTGGCTGGTGTCAGACATATGTATGTGTTTGTCCTCTGTGATATGCACATAAATCCAAAACCAGAACACCTGTAGAAATGTAGAATTCTCTTCTGGATGCTAAAATTGGAGCAACTTAAAACATGATAAAAAGTACATGTCTGGCTGGGTGTGGTGGCTCATGTCTGTAATCCCAGCACTTTGGGAGGTCAAGACAGGCAGATCACTTGAGCCCAGGAGTTCGAGACCAGCCTGGGTCACATAGGAAGACGTCGTTTCTTTTTAAATAAAAAATTGAAATCCAAATATTTAAAAGTGCATGTGAATCCTGCACAGTAGTATGTACACAAAATGAAACACGAATAACTATTAGGCTTTTGTTAAAGTCTATTCTTAACCAGTTTACAATAAAAATGGTTTGAAATTTCCTAAGCTTTTCTCTTCATACCAATAATCAACTAATATTTTCATTTGCTGGCATGCCTAATCAAGATACAAGTTATTGTTTAAATAATTGATGACTTGCTTTAACAAAAAGTTTATGGAGACACTTGACTAAACTTGTTAGTTACTGCTGGTAGACATTACCTTCTGTGCAACATTTAGCTGAAATATATCCAATATATCCCTCCTTCCTTCCTGACAGGGTCTCACTCTGTCACCCAGGTTGAACTGCAGTGGCACAATCATAGCTCACTGTAACCTCAAATTCCCGGGCTCAAGCAATCCTCCTGCCTCAGCCTCTCGAGTAGCTGAGACTACAGACAGGCCACCACGCTGTTATATTTTAAATTTTTTGAAGAGATGGTGTCTCACTATTTTGCCCAGGCTGATCTTAAACTCCTCACCTCAAGCAGCTCTCCTGCCTTGGACTCCCCAGGTGCTGGGATTACAGGCATGCACCACCATGCCCAGCCTAGATATGCAATATATTGCCTATTTAATATGAACATTTGTGTTTAAGAAATTGTAATAATGGAGGGTGTAGCTTGTTAGTTAAGAGCACAAACTCAACCCAGCGTGGTGGCTCACGCCTGTAATCCCAGCACTTTGGGAGGCTGAGGCAGGTAGATCACTTGAGGTCAGAAGTTCGACACCAGCCTGGACAACACAGTGAAACACTGTCTCTACTAAAAATACAAAAATTAACTGGGCATAGTGGCGCATGCCTGTAGTCCCAGCTACTCGGGAGGCTGAAGCAAGAGAATTGTTCGAATGGGGGAAGCGGAGGTTGCAGAGAGCCAAGATTGCGCCACTGCACTCCAGCCTGCGTGACAACAGTGAAACTCCATCTCAAAAAAAAAAAAAAAAAGAGCATAAACTCAAGAAACAGCCTAAGTTTGTCACCCAGCTCTGCCATTCAAGTAGCTGTGCAATCTTGAGTCGTTACTTAACCTCTCTGTCTCAGTGACCATCTGCAAAAATCAACTACTAGTACTCATCTTATATGGTTGTTATGAAGGCTAGCAGGGCCTGATATGTGGTAAAGTCTCATAGATGGTAGCTATTATTAAGTTCGAACATTTGAAGTTAAAATAACACCTATCTAAATATTTTTATAACTTTATAACAAAGTCATTAAAATCAAAATGAGTAACTTTTAGTTAATTTATACAAATCAATAAATAATTTCTATCAAAAGTAATTATTTTTCTGAATTGTATTGCTTTAGAATTCAGTAAAAAAATATTTTAGTATGAAATATTTTATCTAAGAATTGAGCTTTCTGTTCACTTGGAATTAAGCTTTTCTGTGCCTATTTATATATTTAAACGGCTGTTTTCTGAATATGGGTTCTAAAATAAAATTTTTCATACAGATATTTCTGCCTTTTAAACTTAAAGAAATGTTGATTACATAATACATTATAGGTACACAGAATTTGATTTAGGTGGTTCTCCAAAATAAAGTAATATAAGTAACAGTTTAGTAAACTCTTCTTTGGTTTCTACTTAGAGGCAATTCTGTAATACAGTGGTTCTCAAACTTCAGGATCTCCTGAAGCCTTATTAATGCACAATTGCTGGGCCCCACCTTCAGAGTGTCTGATTCAGAAAGTCTGGGGTGGCAACTGAAAGGTGCCTTTCCAACAAGTGTTCAGGTGATGCTGGTGATGCCAGTCAGGGAACCACACTTTGAGAACTACTGCTATAATTCATTATAAGAGTTTAAGATGGCCGGGCTCAGTGGCTCATGCCTGTAATCCCAGCACTTTGGGAGGCCAAGGCGCGTGGATCACAAGGTCAAGATATCGAGACGATCCTGGTCAACATGGTGAAACCCTGACTCTACTAAAAATATAAAAATTAGCTGAGCGTGGTGGCACATCACTGTAATCCCAACTATTCAGGAGGTTGAGGCAGGAGAATCATTTGAACCCGGGAGGCGGAGGTTGCAGTGAGCTGAGATGATGCCGTTGCACTCCAGCCTGGGCAACAAGAGTGAAACGCCATCACAGAAAAAAAAAAAAAAAAAGAGTTTAAGATATTAAATTCTTATTTTCTGACTTGAATAAAATTTTATTAAGAAATTTGTTGCCCTGGCCTGGTGCCTCATACCTGTAACCTCAGCACTTTGGGAGGCCGAGGCAGGTGAATCACCCGAGGTCAGGAGTTCAAGACCAGCCTGTCCAACATGGTGAAACCCCATCTCTACTAAAAATACCAAAAATTAGCTGGGTGTGGTGATGTGCACCTGTAATCTCAGCTACTTGGGAGGCTGAGGTGGGAAAATCTCTTCAACCCAGGAGGTGGAGGTTGCAGTAAGCCAAGATCATGCCATTGCACTCCAGCCTGGGCAAGAAAAGTGAAACTCTGTCTCAAAAAAAAAAAGAGAAATTTGTTATATATTTTTCTCCTCTTTGATCCAAGGAACAAAAATTTTTTCAAGTACATAGCTATTAGATTCCAAAAGACAAATAAAGTATAGGAAAATTTACTTCTCAGAAAACTATTTCTGGATTCCATGGCTGATTTAACTTTTTTCATGTTAGATTTGCTTGACTAAAACCTTTTGTGTTTTCTTTTTCCTTTTTACCACACCTTCTTATTTTGATAGTGATGACGATCTTCTTTTGCGGGATTTTAGGATTCTGTTTTGCCTGGGTGAGTCCTAAAAAAATCATTTCCTGTATCTGTCTGTACAGTGCCTTGTAATCTGTAACTATATCGAATCATCATTTGAAAGTACAGTTTCTGAAATGTGACACTTTGGAAATAATCCTTAATTACAGAAAATGTTGCTTATGTGGCATATATACATTAATCTCATGGAGGAAAAAAGGGGGCAGAAAAATGCTCAGCCCAAGGAGACATTTAAATTATCCAACCACATAAACATGCAGACATGCAGACGTTATTTAGGAAAAATACAAAGATGTGACAAATAGCTAATGACAAATGGCCAATTTACTTATATAATTAAACTTTGCTACTAGAAACTTTCCATTCATGGAATAGCACCAAATGTACACGATGTCAGTACCTTTTTTCAAGGCAGGGCTGCATTCAGCCAGCTGGACTTGTCTTCTATAATTTGCTCTGATGACCAAATATGCTCTATATAAATTCTAGTTTTCTAAATCACCTTCTTCTCTTCCCTTTCTCCCACTTTCTCCCTTCATCTTACTCATCTCTATCTTTTTTTTTTTTTTTTAGACGAAATCTCACTCTGTCGCCAGGCTGGAGTGCAGTGGCACTATCTCGGCTCACTGCAAGCTCCACCTCCCAGGTTCAAGTGATTCTCCTGCCTCAGCCTCCCGACTAGCTGGGACTACAGGCATGCACCACCATGCCCAGCTAATTTTTTTGTAATTTTAGTAGAGATGGGGTTTCACCTTGTTGGCCAGGGTGGTCTTAATCTCTTGACCTTGTGATCTTCCCACCTCGGCCTCCCAAAGTGCTGGGATTATAGGTGTGAGCCACCACACCCGGCCTTCATCTCTATTTTATTCTGTGTTTTATCTATTTCTGAAATTAGCCTCTGCTAGTTGAATCCTTTAGAGAGGTTGCTGTCCCCTTCCCCAGGCAGGGCTGGAAGAAGAATAAGTGATAAGAACTGTAGGGTTTGTCTTTACAGTTGAGCCTCTGTATCCTAATTTCTGCATCAATGGATTCAACCAAACTCCAATCAAAAATATTTGGAGAAAAAACAAAAAGAAAGCAATGAATACAACAACAAAAATAATACAAATGAAAACAACAACCCTGGGCAACACAGTAAGACCCCATCTCTACAAAAAAATTGTTTAAATGGCCAAACTCAGTGACTCATGCCTGTAATCTCAGTACTTTGCGAGGCCGAGGCAGGTGGATCACCTGCGGTCAGGAGTTTGAGACCAGCCTTGACCAACATAATAAAACTCTGTCTCCCCCAAAAACACAAAAATTAGCCAGGTGTGGTGTGAGTGCCTGTAATCCCAGTTACTCGGGAGGCTGAGGCAGGAGAACCACTTGAACCCAGGAGGCAGAGGTTGCAGTGAGCTGAGATCAAGCCACTGGACTTCAGCCTGGGTGACAAAGCAAGACTCCATCTCAAAAAAAAAAAAAAAAAAAAAAAAAAAAAAGTAGAATAATAAAAATAAAAATAAAAAATAAAAAAAAAATTAGCTGGGCATAGTGGCGTGCACCTGTGGTACTAGCCCTAGCTACTTGGGAGGCTGGAGAAGGAGGATTGCTTGAGCCCAGGAGGACAAGGCTGCAGTGAGCCACGATTTCACCATTGCCCTCTAGCTTGAGTGACAGAGTGATACCCTATCTCAAAATAAAGAAATAAAAAGCAATGCAGTATAACAACTATTTACATAGCATTTACATTGTATTAGTATTATAAGTATCCTAGAGATTATTTAAAATATATGGGAGGAAGCTCATAGGTTATATGAAAATACAACACCATTTTCTATCAGAGATGTGAGCATCCTCTGATTTTGGTATCCACAGAGGACCTGGAAACAATCCCTGACAGAAGCTGAGGGATGACCGTGCTGCCATCCTTTCTCTCCATCCCTTGCCATTTTTGTGGGTTCCCTTCCATTTGAGGGAGGAAAAAAAGAGCATAGTTTACTAGAGAGAAGGTGGCATTAAAATGAAGCTCTTGGTCCCAGTCCTGTTCCAAGACCATTACCTTGAAAATTCAGGCTCCTTATCAACTGGTGGGGAGGGATCCTTGTATTCACTTGATTTCCTCAGTTTGTAGTGAGAATCAGTTTAGGCAATGTAAGTAAAAGTGCTTTGTGAACATAAGCACATGTCAGGGCCAAGACTAGTATGAAAGAAGGTCCTGAGGGTGCGGCTTTGAAGGAGGCAGCCCCTCTCAGGACCTTGCCACCGTAGGGCACTGTGAGGACTACCACCTGTGACTGTTATGGTCGTCTGCAACTCAGCTGTGAACAAGGGTTAAAATCTGGCATTAAATAAATTAAATACCCTTATTTCTCTGACGGGAGATATACTTAACACAGACTGCAGTCTTGGGATTAAAGAAATAAAGTTCCGACTGGGCACGGTGGCTCACACCTGTAATCTTAGCACTTTGGGAGGCCAAGGTGGAAGGATCACTTGAGGCCTGGAGTTCGAGACCAGCCTGGCCAACATGGTGAAACCCTGTCTCTACTATACACACAAAAATTAGCTGGGTATGGTGGCGAGCGCCTGTAATCCCAGCTACTAAGGAGGCTGAGGCAGGAGAATCACTTGAACCTGGGAGGCAGTGGTTGCAGCGCGCCAAGATCATGCCACTGCATTCCAACCTGGGTGACAGAATGAGACTCCGTCTCAAAAAAAAAAAAAAAAAGGAAAGAAAGAAAGTTCCAACCTGGTGGAGGGCCCCTCAGAAGTTCCCAGTGGAGACATGGTAACCTACTCGACCTAGGAAGGCCAATCCTTGGTTTAAAGAACACTGAGTTAAGAGTATGAAGGGGAAGGAAGCTTGTGCATTTAAAAAGAACTTGCATCTGATGAGCTCTTTTTCAGAACAATTTTCCCACTTGGGCCCTCAAAATAAAGATTATTAAAAGAATCTTACTATATTTAATTCAGAACCCACAACAGAAAAAAAAAAAAAAAAAAAAAAAGACAAAACTCACACACACAGCAGAAAAGCCCTTTCTGTGACTTCCTCTAGAAACTATTATGCTTCACAAGCAAATTTCAGAAAAACTTTTCTCTGCCTCAACGTAAGATTAAGACAAAGGTTACTACATAGTGACAAAGCTAAGTCGTCTCCGGAGGACAGAGTTACTTGCTCACTAATGACTATCATCTGCCAAGAGCTAGTATGCTATTAATACTTGTAAAGCTCCCTGGACTAGAAATTCATTACTAGCAAAAGTACAAGTCCATTTTTATTCCAGGTAATTAATCTAATTTGACTTTCTCCTGATCACTACTTAGCAGAAATGGATGCTGACTCCTTTCTCTGTGAAGAACAAATAATCTTTAGAGAGACTTCTCACTGAGTGACCTTAAAGGAATAGTTCTCCCTCCTGTTCCTGCTGCCTCTGTGTTTAGTGAATACTCCTTGTCCAGGACTAAGCTTATTAGCAGAGAAGAGACCCAGTTCCTGATGCTGGTGTGTAAGGAAGGAAGTGGGCCCTGGGAGAAGAGCCGAGGAGAGACGCATGAAGCAGGCTCCCAACCCCAACAAAAAATAACCAAACTGCACGTGCCCATGATGTTTGCACACAGAGAATACAGAATAGTGGTCAATCAGGTGTCACCCTGGTACTTCGGTTACTTCTTCCAAAGAGAGTTGAAAAAGAGTTTATCTTGAAGAATGAAGTTCAAAAGTGTTCATTTCAGTTTTTTACCCAACTTCCACTTAAGGTGCCTTTGGCAAAGAAACTCCATGTTTAAAGATGCCTATCAGGGGTTCTAGTCAGTTCTACTTTTCTACCGAAAGTGGATTACACTGGAAAAGCGAGAGACTGCAGCAGAGAGAGGAGAGAACTTAATACACATATCACCAAAGCAATCGGGAGAGAATTCTTGGAAATATATATAACACACATTATAGACATTTCTGGATCAAATTGACTTGACCCTCTCGAAGGCTTTATTTGACTGATCCTACTCCTGGGTCTGATTATTTTTTCCCATTCTGAAATTAAGTCTTTGTAAATCATACGGATCAATTAGAGAAAAATGAGAAACTATAGATCAGCAGAAAGTTAAAATCACTAAGAAGCCTACCAGTCAAAGACAACCCTGTTAAAATACACACCATCTACATAAATATGTACGCCCAGATTTTTAGGCATATTTATATAGACATGCTTTTTAAAAAAATTTAACTGGTATTTTCACTTTCTTTTCTTTTTCTTTCTTTCTTTCTTTTTTTTTTTTGAGACAGATTTTTGCTTTTTTGCCCAGGCTGGAGGGCAGTGGTGTGATCTTGGCACACTGCAACTTCAACCTCCCAGGTTCAAGTGGTTCTCATGCCTCAGCCTCCCAAGTAGCGGAGACTACAAGCATAAACCACCATGACTGGCTAATTTTTGTATTTTTAGTAGAGACAGAGTTTTGCCATGTTGCCCAGGCTGGTCTTGAACTCCTGGGCTCAAGTGATTCACCTGCCTCAGCCTCCCAAAGTGCTAGGATTATAGGCGTGAGCTACTGTGCCAGCCATTTTCACTTTCATGAGCATTTTTTCATGTAAATAGCTTTAATATATTATTCTTATTAGCTGCATTATGTTACATTGTGTAGATATAATTTATGCATTGATTAGGTTGAAATATACCATAATGAATGGCACTCTTAGCCATGCGGATAGACTACACAATGCTTAATTCTATGTTTTCATTGTGAAAGAACACCCTACCTATGCTACATTTTGATCCCACTGAGGTAGTATTATTTTCTTTGGCCTGATTTGTAGGCCTGTTGGGGCAGATGTTTTCAGAACTCTGCCCTATTCCCTCCAGTCCCTTACCATTTCTGTGCCCTCCAGCCTGGCTGTCAAGGGCCAGCACCTTGCTCTTTGATGGAAAACTGCTGTGAAAAGGCACATGGAACCCACAGTGCCTGCAGGCACAGGGAGCTGGAAGTGCCTGGGAGTTCACGTCCTCACAGGGGCGCTCCTTAACCAATGACTGGCAGATGTGGAGTATAAATATCTTTGTTTTGTGACCTCCCAGCAGGGACGATTCTGAGATGTGTGTTTTGTACTGTTTTTCAATGCTTTCCCATTGCACTAACAGCCATTTGCCCATTGAGATGACTGGCTTAGAATACTCCTTTTATTGACTATCTTCGCTTCCCTGGTGATTTCTTCCATCACCTACCCTTGTTCCTTACACTTCTCACTACACCGCTTGCACTGGAATCCTTGACTCAGCGTTCGCTTCTGGGAATACCCAAACTCAGACACCTGTTAGTTACGGTCAATTCAACAGCAGTTTCGGAGGTTGTGGCCTGTCTATTGCTGCAGAAGTTTTGGGGACTTGATCCAGTCCTCATATGGCGGTAACTCTTCTTACTCCTTGTCACTGTAACATTTTAGACATTCACAGGAAAGCAGGTCAGCTAAGGTCATCTTTATTTTTCACATGGAAAAATTGTAGAGCCTTTTGGTCTCTAAGAGCTTTTTTGTGCAAGGTCATGCAACTAATTAGAAGTAGAGCCTGAACTGGAACCTATGTTTGCTGACCAGACAATTGTACCTCTACAAAATGACACTAATATGTCAAAAGTGAAGTTGGGTTGGGATGAATATGCTGCTTGAATTAAGTTTAGGAAGCCTAAACCTTAAAATGTAGTCTTTGAAGCATTTTTGAAACATAGTTATTTGTTTAGTAAGTTTCTTTCTGGCTGGGCTTGATGACTCAAACCTACAACTCCAGAACTTTGAGTGGCTGAGGCAGGAGGATCCCCTGAGACCAAGAGTTCAAGACCAGCCTAGGCAACATAATGAGACCCACATCCCTATAAAAATTAAAATTAAAATTAAAAATCAGCTAGGCTGTGTGACATGCACCTGTGGTTCCAGCTACTCGAGAGGCTGAGGTGAGAGGATTGCTTGCACCCTAGAGGTCAAGGCCATAGTGAACCGTGATCACACCACTGCACACCAGCCTGGGCGACAGAGCAAGACCCTATCTCTTTAATTTAATTTTAAAATGAAATTAAATTAGGCCGAGTGCAGTGGCTCATGCCTGTAATCCCAGCACTTTGGGAGACCAAGGTGGGCAGATCACCTGAGGTCAAGAGTTCAAGACCAGCCTGACCAACATGGAGAAACCCCGTCTCTACTAAAAATACAAAATTAGCCGGGCATGGCGGCTCATGCTTGTAATCCCAGCTACTTGGGAGTCTGAGGCAGGAGAATCGCTTGAACCCCGGAGGCAGAGGTTGTGCTGAGCCGAGATTGTGCCATTGCACTCCAGCCTGGCCAACAAGAGCAAAACTCTGTCTCAAAAAATAAATAAATAAATAAATAAACAAACAAATAAGAAATTAAATTAAATTTTTAAAATGTTCTTTCCTCATCCTACTCTTCACCTTTCATTGCCTTATGTTCCTTTCCCAGTATCTCTTCTACTTTCTTTGGTACCTAAGGGTGCCTCGTTCCTACGAGAACAAAGGGATCTCCTATGAGGAGGATCAATCCCATAGGAACAATGATCCTATGGGATCATAAACTGATCATTGCCACCTAGCTGAACTTGAGCGGGTTGTACTCAGGAGGGAAGGTAATGTGCGTAATAGGTATAGTTCAAGGCAGAGTGTGGTAAGCACTCTAAGAGAAGTGCAAAGTCCTTTGGGAGGACAGAGGAAGGAAAGAAAAATTCTGGCAGAGACAGAAAGGCAAGGCTTGCTGGAACAGGTGGCTTTTAAGCCGGGTCTGGACGGATGGGTAGAATTTCAACAGGCGGATGTTGGAGTGGGGAAGGAGGAGAAAGGACCAGCATGAGCCTAGAAAAATGCAGTACGTGTTCAAGTGGAGGGCTGGTTGGCTCCCAGGACACAAGGTGGGTGGTGGAAGAGATGTGTGTACAGTGAGATGGAGAAGGACCCTTTCCTCAGTGCCTGGGAGTTTCCATTTTCTTTGAACAGTGATGTGTGAGCAGGAAAATGTTATAACTACATCTGTATTTTAAGAACATTTATCTGAAGATGCACTCATTTTATTATTAGATGCTATTCATTGTGTTATGTTCAGCCATTCTTTTAATGTAGAATAACATTCACATAGACTCACATCAGAGCTCTTTATCTTGGCTGTGGCCCTAAAGTATCTTGATAGCTTGCCAGTTTTTGCACCTCAAATTGTTCCACTGTCATTTGCACACTAAGTTCTGAGCACAAGTGTCTTCTAGAAGTTCCTAGAAAACACCTGGTCCTGCTCTTTATGGGTTTGAGGATATTTTTTCTTTTTTGGGGGGGGGGACAGAGTTTCATTCTTATGGTCTAGGCTGGAGTGTAATGGCGTGATCTTGGCTCACTGCAACCTCTGCCTCCTGGGTTCAAGCGATTCTCCTGCCTCAGTTTCCTGAGTAGCTGGGATTACAGGCATGTGCCACCACGCCCAGCTAATTTTGTATTTTTAGTAGAGACAAAGTTTCACCATGTTGGTCAGACTGGTCTCTAACTCCTGACCTCAGGTGATCTATGCGCCTCAGCCTCCCAAAGTGCTGGGATTACAGCTGTGAGCCACCCCACCTGGCCTTGTTTGAGAATTTTGTGCTTGTTCTTCCCCAAGTCTCATAATTGACTTTTTTTTTTTTTTTTTTTTTTTTTTGAGACAGAGTGTGTCGCCCAGGCTGGAGTGCAGTGGGGTGATCTCGGCTGACTGAAACCTCTGCCTCCCAGGTTCAAGCGATTCTCCTGCCTCAGCCCTCTGAGTGGGATTATAGGCATGTGCCACCACACTCAGCTAATTTTTATATTTTTAGTAGAGAAGGAGTTTCACCAGGTTGGCCAGGCTGGTCTCAAATGCCTGTCCTCGTGATCTGCCCTCCTTGGCCTCCCAAAGTGCTGGGATTACAGGCGTGAGCCACCATGCCCAGCCAGAAATGACTTCTTAACTGCCTTCTCCTTAACCGACATTGATTTCCTCAAAGAAAATTTCCCTGTCCACCCAATCAAAAGAAACACTCACGCTGTTTTCTGCATAGCAACTAACACAATTATTTATTATTTCCTTGTTTACTTGTCAGTCTCTACCACTGTCATTGGCTCCATGAAGGCATGAATCATACAGTTATGATCCTCCAGGGTAGTCCCAGAGCTTGACAGAGTGACTAACACGTACAAGGGACTCAATAAACGCTTGTTGAAGGAACATATTGAATGAAGTGGAATTAATGTTGTTAGAAAACTGAGAAGAGGTTATGTAGCTTAGCGATATACCTAAGTAAATTATTCAGTATTTGATGAAGGGGGCTGGTGTTGGGGAGGCCCATGTGTACAGAAAAACTTATGTCTTTGGTATTCCTTCCTCCCTCATGTTAGTCGATGTTCATGTTTTGGTGGAATTTCCTCTTGGTACATTTATTCCTTCTTGCCCACATCTCCCACCTTCAACTTTTCTGGCCTTTATTTCAACCAAGTGCTAGGCTTGGTAATTTTCCTAATGATCTGGAAATGGATTGCTCTTTCACAGATGGCCACGGATTGGGTTGCCCAAGACCTGGTCATAAGTCACGACTTGCTGAAAAGTGAGGGAGTTTTTTGAAGTGAAAGGGGCCTTTGGAGGTCATCCAGCAGCTTTTGAAACAGCTCCAGCAGCCGAGCTAGTAGGCCCAGTACCTTCCCTGGCAATCTGGTTTCCTGATTTACTACAAGGTATGGAGCTGTTTATGATGCTTTTGATAGAAAATAAATGGCTCTTAATTCTACCGTAGGATGAAGTTTGTATTTGAAAGGTTTGAATAGGTTTTTCAGACCACGGTTCTACAACTGACTATAAAAGTTTACAGTCTTGTTCCAAGGAAATAAAAGTGTGTGACGAAGCCTCTACTCCAGGCTACAAGTAGAAGAATTCTAAAGGCTGTGGCTACAGCTGAGAGATACTCCATCTTGGCACTGGAACCAAAAATACATTTTACTAAAGAGTCAATGTAGACAGGTAGGCAAATTTGCTTTGAAACGACTTCTAAAATTTAATTTCACCTGGAAGGTGAATGAAATATTACTAATTAGCACATCTCATGATTTTTAGAGTGAAATGCAATCAGATCTGTAAGGCACAATTCATTTGAAAGGTAAGTTTATATGTGAAAAGACTGACTTATAACTTTTTATCATGCCAGTGGACGCAACGAGATCCCAACGTAACAGCGGCCTTTTGGGTAATTTGGGGAAATAAATAATAGTTTTTGAAAATATTTGCACCAAAAAAAAAATTTAAATGTTAAAAAAGCCATTAAAATGGTCCTTTTTAGTTGTCCTCAGAATTCACTTAGGTGGAACTCCAACATTTGATATCCTCTGACAAATACGGTTTGCTGAAGTCTTTCTTGACAGATTCCTTGACTGGATGTTTAACACAGACAGTCTAAATCCTGACATGTGCTAGAAACCACTTCCTAGGGACCATACAACTCTGCACGTGATTATGTATTTACGTGCCTCAAAAATCTTGTCAAGTTGGGGCCCTTTCCTGCTCGCCATTGCAGAGATAGGCAGCCTTCAATACACAGGTCCATCACTGCCCCTGACGCATTGGTGTTACAGAGGAGAAAATTGCTCCCCTGCCCCACGCACTGGCCTGTGAGGCTTGGGCTTGCCCTGGAATGCCTCCACTCTGCCTCTCTGCTCCCTGATGAATGTCTAGGTAATGTTGGCCGGGCACGGTGGCTCAAGCTCGTAATCCCAGCATTTTGGGAGGCCAAGGCAGGCGGATCACCTGAGGACAGAAGCTCGAGACCAGCCTGGTCAACATAGCGAAACCCTGTCTCTACTAAAACTACAAAAAAAAAAAAATTAGCCGAGCATGGTAGTGGATGCCTGTAATCCTAGCTACTTGGGAGGCTGAGGCAGGACAGTCGCTCGAACCCAGGAGGCAGAGGTTGCAGTGAGCCAAGATCATGCTGTTGCAATCCAGCCTGGGCAACAACAGCAAAACTCCATCACAAGAAAAAAAAGAAAAGAAAAGAAAGTCTAGGTAATCTTTAAGGCCCATCTCAAATGTCATCTCCTTTGTAAAACTTTCCCTTCTCTTGTGTTCCCCATGCATGACAGGAATGGGGAAGAGGCTGCTTTGCAGTCCACTATCACTTGGCCCCTATCTCTACCATGACATTTATCTCAGTGTCCCGTGCAGGGAAGCAGCAAAGCACGGAGCTATGAGCTCAGGCCTTCAGATCCCACACACTGAGCCCTCAATCCTGTTTCCACCAGTTGTAAGTTGGGAGACCAGTGGAAGACCAACATATAACTTGCCTCTCTGAGTCTCAGTATCCAGATTTTAAAACCCAGCACAATGAGTCTACCTAGTTTGTAAGATTAGGTGAGGATTAAATGAGATCATGAACAAAAGGCAATCAGCAACGTATGTGTCATATGGAAAGTTCTCAATAAAAGTTGGTCAGTATCATGACTGTTGCTCGTGTAAGTCACCTTTGTGTCTTGCAGTAGACTCTGAGCTTCATGGAGGAATTTCACAGGGCCTAGCCTAGGCCTGGTGCGTAGTAGTTTCCTAGTGTTTGTAAACGAATAGGCGCGATTGTTCTCAGTGTCTATTAAATGACATATGTGATTTGCAAGGACTATGTTACCTACAAGGGCTGACACGACCTTAGTGGCCAGACTTCACTCTTTCTCCTTGCTCTTTCTTTGCCCTGCAGTGGCCTACCTTCTGCTTGCTATCCCAGTGTTCGCAGCACCCTCTTTCAATGTGAAAAGCAGTCCAGTTTGGGTGATTTATTTTATGGTCATCTTGTTCATTGGTTGGTTTGTTTTGAGACAGGGTCTCACTCTGTTTCCCAGGCTAGAGTGCAATGGCATGATCACAGTTCACTGCAGCCTTGAACTCCTGCGTTCAAGTAAATCCTCCTGCTGCAGCCTTTCGAGTAACTGGGACCACAGGCACACAACACTATATCCTGCTAATTTTTTGATGTTTTGTAGAGATTGGGTCTTGCCAAGTTGCCCAGGCTGGTCTTGAACTCCTGGGCTCAAGTCATCCTCCTGCCTTGGTCTCCCAGAGTGTTGGGATTACAGGCATGGTATGAGTCACTGCTCCCGGCCTCGTCCTGGTTTTGAGAGTTTTCATCGCTTGATTCCCATAAATTCAGTTCCTCGCTATGCAATATTCAGACCACGTTTGGCAGGCACTGTGGGGAGCATTCAATCACTGCATGGAATTGATAAAAGAGTAAAAGGATAAAAATGGATTCATTCTTTATTTGCTCTTTTCCCAGCAATAAACCAGGAAAGAATATTCAGTTGAACCTAAGAAGATGGGAAAACTGGACTGAGAAACTCAACCATTTGCAGTAATGGGATAACCTTACATGGGTAGAACATTTGAGAATTTAGTAATAAATCCAAAAGAAGATATAAGAGAAAGAACCAAGAAAAACCAAATTGAGTTTGTATATGTTCTTTGGCATAGATCTTATAAATAATATCTTCAGGGGATACTACAGTGAAATTCAAAGCAAAAACTAAGTTGAGTCAAAAGTATATATTTTATATATGAATATTTATATACATGTATTATATATATGCAGTCGTGTCAATGACAGGGGACACATTCTAAAAATGTATTTTTAGGGATTTCATCCTTGTGCGAGCATCACAGAGCATACTTACACAAGACACCTTGCCTATATGGTGTAGCCTACTGCTCAGAGGTTACAAACCTGTTCAAAACGTTGCTGTACTGAATAGTATAAGGAAATAAACACAGTGGTAAATATTTGTGTGATAAGAATTTTTCAGCTCCATTATAATCTTGTGGGACTATGTCATATATGCAGTTTGTGTTAACCAAAATGACATTATGTGGCACAGGAGTGTATAATATATATAAACAAGGCAATTTAATACCCAGTCTGTTAGCCCATATAAAAAAAGTAAAGTATGGCTGGGCACGGTGGCTCACGCCTGTAATCCCAGCACTTTGGGAGGCCGAGGCGGGTGGATCACCTGAGGTTGAGTGTTTGAGACCAGCCTGACCAACATGGAGATACTCTGTCTCTACTAAAAAATACACAATTAACCAGGCGTGGTGGCGCATACCTGTAATCCCAGCTATTTGGGAGGCTGAGGCAGGAGAATTGCTTGAACCTGGGAGGCGGAGGTTGTGTTGAGCAGAGATCCCGCCACTGCACTCCAGCCTGGGCAACAAGAGTGAAACTCCGTCTTAAAAAGAAAAAAAAAAAAAAAAAAAGGCCGGGCCAATGGCTCACGCCTGTAATCCCAGCACTTTGGGAGGCCAAGGCAGGTGGATCACGATGTCAAGAAATCGATCCCATCCTGGCCAACATGGTGAAACCCTGTCTCTACTAAAAATACAGAGATTAGCCAGGCGTGGTGGCGGACACCTGTAGTCCCAACTACTCAGGAGGCTGAGGCAGGAGAATCACTTGAACCCCAGAGGTGGAGGTTGCAGTGAGCCGAGATTACGCCACTGCACTCCAGCCTGGCGACAGAGCGAGACTTGGCCTTAAAACAAAAAGTGAAGTATGTGCTTTCTTAATTACCTCCCAAGGCTTCTTTTCTTAAGTTCTTTTGCTCTCTTGGAGGTATAATTCACCCCCGCCTCCTGGGCAGCCCTTGGCAACCCAGAGTTCTTTGGGTCAATCTTCAAATACCCCAGCATGATTTTGCTTTTCCAGTTATATTCCAAATTATGGAATGGAAGGTGTTATTCCCTAATAAGGGAATTTCAGGGGGAAGAAAAGTCACTGGGAAGGCAATTCAGAATGAGGATAACGGCCTGGAAGCCATCTGGAGGCGGCATATTGAGTGGACAGAAAGCCTGGGCTTTGGAGTCGGGCCGAGTTGGGTCTGAATTCTGGCTCCTTGCTTTTGGCACTGCAGCTCTGGACTTTAATTTGTATGAAAAAGGACAATAATAATACCTGGCTTGTCTTGAGAATTAAATGAGACTGTGTTTACAAAACACCTAATAATGTGCCCAGGTCTTAGTCTAGCATGAAGGTTAACAGGAAGTGTTTTGGAGGCAGACAGAAAAAGGGCCTACCTTTTCCTCAAGGGGAAGTGACCTGATGATCTGGTTTCTGGAGAATGGGGATAACAATGCTCTTGTCACAGGACTGTTGTTAAGGCTTAAATGCTCTAGAGGATTTACCTGAGTCCTTGGCATATAACAATTCCTAAATAAGTTGTGATGAATATAATATCAGTTATTATAGTAGAATACTCCAAATAAGTGTTCTGCTATTGTGCAGGCTGAATGATCGGTAGACATTATTTTTGTTGTCATTATTATTATTGCATCATGAACATTCTTGAATTCATTTAGGAGATGAAGATCCTACTTGTTTAAATATAACTTAGAATCCTAAGTCTAATCAATCATCACATATAATAAGTGTTATGTAGGTCTTAGTCAGTGTTTAAGAGATCCATTATATTTTCGCACAGAAAAGTTAAGGAAATGCAACTAGAGAGGAATGACTCAACTTTTCTGTCCTAACGACCATGGACCAAAGGTCAATGGCGTACGCAACCACCCTATGAAACAAAGTGGCTTGCCGGGCACGGTGGCTCACGCCTGCAATCCCAGCACTTTGGGAGGCCAAAGCAGATGGATAATACGAGATAAGGAGTTTGAGACCAGCCTAACCAACATGGTGAAACCCCATCTCTACTGAAAATACAAAAATTTGCCTGGCACAGTGGTGCGCAACTGTAATTCCAGCTACTCGGGAGGCTGAGGCAGGAAAATTGGTTGAACCTGGAGGCAGAGGTTGCGGTGAGCTGAGATTGTGCCATTGCATTCCAGCCTGGGCAACAAGAAAAAAACTCTGTCAAAAACAAAAAAAACAAGGTGACTCAATCTATTTTTAATGCCATCTCAGGCTGTTGAGAGCAGTTTAGAGCATTCCAGGTAAGCCTATGACATAGGATTTCAATTCAGTTGCCTTTAGTCACGTCGATGTACCCAAACGTATGCTCTGATAGAAAAACAAACATTTGGTTATCTCCTTGTGCATACTTAGGGGAGAGAAAAAAAAAAGGATCTGACCTTTTGATAGTCACTTTCTCCATCCTGCATTCTGGCCAGTGCACAAGTAAATAAAAGCTGGAAGCTACTGGCCTGCTCTGTCCTTCTTTCTCATGAACTGAAATTCAGCCAATGCCAGATATGAAACCAGAAACAGAGCATTACTACTCTACTGCGGCGCATTCCCTTCCTAGGATCATATTTTTCCAAAGAACTACACCTGAATGTGTCTTGCTTGGATTCCAAGAATCCATTTTAATGGCCGTGGTTACGATACTTTAGAAGAAAGCCAGGAATGAGACCACTGTCTCTGGTGTGCAGCAAAGCCCAGGAGCCAGGGCTCTCAGAGCACGGATTGCCAAAGGGCACTCCTGAGCTACAAGCAACAAATCAGCGGGGTGTTTAGATGCCACAAACTGTAGGCCTGTCCTCATAGTTCCAGGAGCTAGGAAAAAACTTCACAGCAGAACTGCTATGCTGTCACAACAACAAAACTAAACTGCTAAGAAGGTGATGTGAGAGCTGGGAACTGCTGAAAATAACAAGCACACCATCTCTTCTAGTACGATATGTGCTCCACAGTCCCTGATGAGCAAAACCAGTGTTTCAAATGTCCCTTTCCGCCTTGCTCCGGCCTCATTTTGCTCAGAGGTCACCCTTAATATTGAATGTGGCTGTTTGTTTACATGTTTGTTTCTCCTAGTGACCTGGGAACTGCTGGGAGGCAGATCTTATTCTTTTTTATATTCCCAATGCCTGGCACGTTGTAGAAACTCAATAAATGTTTGTCGAATATACACAAATCAGAACTGACGAAATAGGACTAAAGTTCTAAGCAGATGGCTGATTTGTTGGTATTATCTGTGTCTTTGTTAGATTTTTAAAATTAACAGATCCTTACTTTCAAATCTCCATGCCGAAGTTACTCATTTTTTCATGCACCCCCAAAACATTTTCTAAGCAACTACCCTCTGCCAGCTACTAAGGGGGTTACACAGATGGAAAATATATTTTCCCTTCCTTCAGTGAGATTACTGACTGTGTCATAAACTACCCTCTATATATTCAGAAGCCACCCTAATAAATATTTTTGGATTTATTTGATAGTTTTGGCTGTCATTTGAAACAGAAAATCAGTTCAACACCACTGCAGTTAATATCGACTAAACAGCTCCAAACCTCAACTGGCCAATGTTTTAATCATATGGAGACAATTTGAATTTTACTGCCATCAAGAAATAACAGGAATATTTAATGCAAGAATTAGGAATGCATATTGGTTTTCACAGTGCAGCTTGGTAATTATGAAAGCACACTTTCTTCTTGTCATTAAAGGGACTTTTGGTAGCCAAACTATTGTTCTGGTGTGTGGTGAGTCGAAAGACCCCAATGGCCTCTGCCTTTGATCTTTTAAATGTCTGAAGCTGTGGGATTTTGCATGCTACACTGATAATCTGGGAAAATGTACAATCACTATAAAAGGAAATTTTTCTATTAGTCCAAGAGTAATCATTTATAGCAAAACCACCTGACAGAAGCATGTGGGTACATATCACCCTTATGAAGACCGAAGATATTTTTACAACTGAGGATTATTTTCTTCCCTTTTTACAAATCCATATGGTGCCTATTCAGACATCAGTCATCAGCAATCCTGTCTCATTCAACCCCAAGAATAGAGCTCATGCGTTTTGCTCCAAATTTGGATAAAAAGAACTTGGTATTAGGAGTTAGTTTTTTTATCTTCCCTGGCCTAATTACTCAAAGTCAGTGGCATGTGAACTGAACTGGAGTAGGATGGCAAGCATAAGCGAGTAGCCATGGAATATGGCTTTTCTGCCTTGGGCATACTCTGCTTGATCTATGCCCTGCACTGTACTGCTTTCTCTTCTGGAGTCAAATGTCTGCTTGTCTCTCCAAAGGATAATACTTGCCCCATAGTGAATAGTCCATCTGGCTACTGACTTTCATAGTGCTCTCAAAATACCACAGAAAAGAGTGACTGCATTTTATACATTCACTTATCCACCCATCCATCCATCCACTGATTCATTCAATAAAGAGTTAAGTGGTCGGGTGTGGTGGCTCATGCCTGTAATCTCAGCATTTTGGGAGACCAAGTCAGGCGGATGACTTGAGGTCACGAGTTTGAGGCCAGCCTGGTTAACATGGTGAAACCCCGTACCTACTAATAACACAAAATTAGCTGGGTATGGTGGTGCATGCCTGTAGTCCCAGCTACTTGGGAGGCTGAGGCAGGAGAATTGCTTGAATCCAAGAGGTGGAGGTCTCAGTAAGCCAAGATCATGCCACTTCACTTCAACCTGGGCAACAGAGTAAGACTCTGACTCAAAAAGCAAACAAACAAACAATAAAACAACAACAACAACAGTAAGTGAGGGCTGTGTCTATTATTTATTGGGAAGTTTATCATCCCAGGTGGCTGCCTGGCTCTGTGCATGTGTGGTTCCAGACATAAAAAAGGGATGGGGTGAGCAGAGGAAGCATTGTGCCAACATGATCTGGCTAGAGAAGAACAGGATGTTTTCCTCCAGGGAGTGACCTTCCTCTGACAAACAGAAGGGAAAAAGCTCTGGATGGACACACTCATTTCTGTCCCTGAATCCAGTCCAGAAGCTGCCTTTGTTGGTTGAAAGTCTAAGCATGACCAAATAAACCAGTCCAAATGGGGGATTTGGACTAAAAGAAACACTAGTTTGGGGAAGGGAAAAAACCTGAGCATATATATCACAGAGGAGGCCAATCTTTTGGTCCAGACAGAAGAGGAGTCATAGCTATTACTTGGATAAGTCAAAATGTACCACAACACTTGAAAACCTGGGAAGGGTAGTCAGTGGCCAGAGCTGCTACTTTATCCATGGCACCAGCTGAAGGCACCACTGGGCTTCTAGAAATGATAAGGACTGTTTCAGGGGACCTTAGCCTTGGAGTATCGAAGCTCCGGGATAATTTAGTACCGCAGTGAGCACTAGGAAAAATGATCCAAATGAAACAACAACAACAAACTTTGTTGCATTTATATGAAATCCTTCTATTGCCCCCAAAGCAAAATGATTTCTCCCCCAATCTGGCACATATCCTGCAGCTGTACCTTGGACCTTTGTGTAACCTATCTTGCAACACTTCGTGTACTGTTGGTTTAGGCTCAGCCAAATGGTGGACGCTCAAAAGGGAGCATGGTGTAGTAGAAAGAAGGGTAGACTGGGAATGAGGGAACCTGGATTCAAGTGCTAATTTGACAACAAGCTAGTTTGCAATCTTAAAACACACAACTTTTTGGGCTATCACTTCCTTGTGTGTAAAACAAAGAGATTACGTGTTTTCCTTTTATCTTGAGTTGGAAGGCATCAAACATCCAATATGTATCATGGAGTGGAGAAAGCAGAAAAAAATCGTGAAACGTGGCACAGTGTAATTTTCCCAGACCTTTACAGGAGCACTCAGACCATTTTCCTTTGAAATAACAGTTCACTAATCCAACACTCAGGGTACCTATATGTCCATGTCTTTACCAGTTCTATCCAGTTTTTACCTTGTGTTTTTCTTTTCTTTTCTTTTCTTTTTTTTTTTTTTTTTTGAGACAGAGTTTTGCTCTTGTCACCCAGGCTGGAGCGCAATGGCATGATCTCCTCTCACTACAACCTCCACCGCCCAGGTTCAAGCAATTCTCCTACCTCAGCTTCCTGAATAGCTGGGATTACAGGCACCCACCACCACACATGGCTAAGATTTGTATTTTTAGTAGAGACGGAGCTTCACCATGTTGGCCAGGTTGGTCTCGAACTCCTGACCTCAGGTGATCCACCTGCCTTGGCCTCCCAAAGTGCTGGGATTACAGGCTTGAGTCACCATGCCTGGCTGTGTTTTAATTGTTGACATGTATGTCTTGCCTTCCCCATGAACTATTAGCTCCTTGAAAACGTGGTCCCATCTTTTGATCTCCTGCTATTTCTAGCTCTGGTTCCATAAATAATTGTTGAATGAATCAATGGTTTTGTTTAGAGTGCTTGATTAGCTCTTCCTCCCAATAATTATTATTTCTATTTCAAAGATAAAATTCAGGCCCAAATACTTTGTTTATCTCAGTTCACAAAATTAGATTTGAAGCCTCAATTCCAAAGTAGTAGTAGTAATAAACTGTTCTTCCAGCAACCTTCACAGATAACATTCTGAAGACCTTTGCTTCTCAGCCCCAATTCACTAATATCAAAAGCCTGCAAAGTAATGATAGTAACAATAATAACAAAATTGAGGTTTTATGCCTGTGCGGAAAGCATTATCTCACATAATTCTTAAGACAGCACTGTACAACTTCAAATAAGGATTACTGATACGAAGTGGTAGTTCCACACATATAGGAACAAAGCCAGGTTTATTTGACTTCAAAATTCATGCTCCAAGCCAATGGTACACATCCCTCTGTTTGACTACCCACTCAACACAGCCTACATGGAGTATTATGCCTGTGTCTCCAGTTTGAAGCCTAATATGATGTGTGGAGCTAGAACCAAAATTATTAAGGGAAAAGGTTTCTGAAGCCCTCAGTCTGAATGCTTATTTAGCCTCTATAAAGAGGCTGTGTGAAGTTAGGAAATTTACTGGACCTCAGTGAGCTTCAGTTCTTTGTTGGTAAAGTGTGGACAACAGCATTTGCCTCAAAAAGATGTTACAAAAGCTTATTAAGATACTGTGTGTTAGGCCGGGCATAGTGGCTCACACCTGTAATCCCAGCACTTTGGAAGGCCGAGGCGGGCAATCACCTGAGGTCAGGAGTTCGAGACCAGCCTTGCCAACATGGCAAAACCCCGTCTCTACTAAAAATACAAAAATTAGCTGGGCGTGATGATGGGCGCCTGTAATCCCAGCTACTCTGGAGGCTGAGGCAGGAGAATCGCTTGAACCCGGGAGGCAGAGGTTGCAGCGAGCCAAGGCCGAGATTGTGCCATTGCACTCCAGCCTGGGCGACAGAGCAAGAATCCATCACAAAAAAAAAAAAAAAAAAAAGATATTGTGTGTTAAAATACCTGGAACATATAGTAAGTGCTCAATAAATCCTCCCTTGCCCTCCTCCATACTCTTCCTTTCAGCAAAAGCAATACCTTCCGAAACTATTTCCACAACCTTTTGGATGTGAAGGATACACTTGTAGGACTATCTTGGCATCCTTTAATACAGAGAAGTTCTCAGCTTAGGTACCAAATAAAACACTTTATTTACCTTCCTAGAAATTTTCAGAGCTTGCCTAGGCCCCAGCAATCCTAAAAGCTATTTTCTGTCAACACGTCCATTAAGTTGAACAGGGAGAGAGGTTGCTTGTCTTACCATTAACAGAATTATTTTCTGAGGTTTTTATTTGGGTACTTAGTGGGTCAGAATTTAACATTATGACCCCATCCCATGATACTTAAGCTGAGTAAAGTCAGAAGTATTCTTTCTTATATGTTTTTTCCTTAATTTATTTATTTTTTTAATGGAGCCATTGGTTCTGTAACAATAGTGACCTCTACAGGGACATTTATTCATTTATTCACCAAACACTAAGCATTGTGATTCCCTGTAACATACAAGATAAAAATAATTATGATTCCTTAAAGAGCTCACATCACAGCAGAACACAAAAGAGCATGAAGAGAATTCCGGCCTGTAATCCCAGCACTTTGGGAGGCCGAGGAAGGAGGATCACGAGGTCAAGAGATCAAGACCATCCTGGACAACATGGTGAAAACCCGTCTCTAATAAAAATAAAAAATGAGCCAGGCGTGGTGGCAGGAGCCTGTTATCCCAGGTACTTGAGAGGCTTAGGTAGGAGAATTGCTTGAACCCAGGAGGCGGAGGCTGCAGTGAGCTGAGATCGCGCCATTGCACTACAGCCTGATCACAGAGCCAGACTGATCTCAAAATTTAAAAAAAAAAAAAAAAAAAAAGCAACAAAAAAAAAGAGGAAGGGCGCGGTGGCTCATCGCCTGTAATCCCAGCACTTTGAGAGGCTGAGGCGGGCGGATCACGAGGTCAGGAGATCGAGACCATCCCCCGGCTAACACGTGAAACCCTGTCTCTACTAAATATACAAAAAATTAGCGGGCGTGGTGGCGGCGCCTGTAGTCCCAGCTACTCGGGAGGCTGAGGCAGGAGAATGGCGGGAACCCGGGAGGTGGAGCTTGCAGTGAGCCGAGATGGCGCCACCGCACTCCAGCCTGGGCGACAGAGCGAGACTCCGTCTCAAAAAAAGAAGAGAGAGAGAGAGAATTCCAATGGGGTGGGGAGCTATCAGTGGGAACTCAGGCAGATAGGCTGTGACTCCAGGGCACCAGCCACACCTGATCATCAACTGTGGCCTTGAGCCATTCAATTCACTCATCCAACAAGTAGTTACCGGTGCTTGAAACCATCCAGTTTCAAATCCACTTTCAAATACAAAGAGAAGTGGCCTAAGGTATGCCCTCAGGGACTCTTCCGTCTTTATAGAAGCCATTTGGCTCAAACTAGAGCAAATTCAAGTAGAGGAAAGAGATACACATCTCCTCTTCTCTTTCTCTTGAGCCTAAAGAGCCTCAGTGTTGGGTTTTACCATCAAGGCCCAACTCTATATCTGATGCATGACTCCTCTCCCATCCATGTTCCCATTCATCACGCATCCATCTCTCCCTCCAGCACAAACTTCATTGGCTCACCTGGCGACCCATCCCATTTAAGACAGCCAAAGGTGTCAGAAGTTAGAAAGGCTGACTTCAAATTTACTGCCCTACTGCATGGGATTTTTTACCTGTTCCTCCCCATGGACTGCCTTAAAGTCTGATGAACCTGAATGACTCCTTCTCAGAATAATGGTTTTAAATTCAAAAAGTATCTAACATTACAAGGGAAACTATATATACACATATTTACATATACACACATACATATGTTATTGCGTTATTATATTATATATGTATTATATATATGCTATTGTGTTATAGATGTATTTTATATATATGCTATTGTGTTAGTCCATTTGCACTGCTCTCAAGGAATGCCTGAGGAGGCTGGGTAATTTATAAGAAAAAGAGGTTTATTGGACTCACAACTCTGCAGGTGTGCAAGAAACATGGTGCTGGCATCTTCTGCTCCGCTTCTAATGAGGGCCTTAGGAGGCATCCACTCATGGCGAGAGGTTAAGGGGAGGCAGGGGTGTCACATGGTAAGAGAGGAAGCAGGAGAGAGAGAAGGGAGGTGCCAGGTTCTTTTTAAAGAACGAGCTTTCAAGTGAATGAATTGAGGGAGAACCCACTCATTACTGTGGGGAGGGCACCAAGCCATTCATGAGGGATCTACCCCCAGGATCAAAACACCTCCCACCAGTCCCCACCTCCAGTATCAGGGGTCACATTTCAACATGCGATGTAGAGGGGACAAATATCCCAACCATATCAGCTTTGTGTAACTACATATGTATGTGTGTGTGTGTGTGTGTGTATATATATATAAAATGCATGATATACAATTGTCTGGTCTTCTTTATAAGGCCCTAAATAATGAGATCTAAAAGCACATATGATAACTTCCATAATTTTCAAGTAGTTTTAAGTACTAGGTAAGTGTAAGTGATATTTTGAGACATTGGTATCAACTGTAACATGATATGAAAGCAATTCTAATTTCTATTGGTGCCAAAGCCATGTTCTATTAATATTACTGTAGTTTGTTACATTCATAACTAAAGGGAATGTGATATTTCAGTTACAGGTAAGTGGAAATCAAGAAGCAATTTTTTTTCCATCAAATTTCACAGATTCCCCTCAATTCTTATAGAACACCAAAGTAGGCTGGGCATGGTGGCTCCCACCTATAATCCCAGCACTCTGTGAGGCCAAGGCAGGGGGCTTGCTTGAGCCCACGAGTTCGGGACCAGCTTGGCAAACATGGTGAGACCCATCTCTACGTAAAAAGTAAAAGTAGAGGTTCCTCTTCAAAGACTTTCCTCCCCATCTAATTAGGAATAAATAGTAACTTCTCTTAGAAGCAAAATTTATTCAAAGACCTGTGCTCCTAAAAATTTGCCCTGGCATGCTTATACTGGTCCAAGCAAGCATTAGGTCATAGCCTGTTCCTATTCCTTATTTAAAAGTGTTTTTACCTTTCTCAGCATTCCACAAGTTACTTCCTCCTTCTTTTGTTCTCCTTTACCTTTACCTCTTTTAAAAAGTTCTAAGTTGCTAGCCAAACGGGACAAATACAGAATATGAGGTCCCTTTACAGCCAATGGAAACCGGACACAGCAGTAGGGTGGACGCGTCAGGTTATAAATGACCCTGTCTCCTTTGTTCAGTGTACTCTCGTGGCAAAACTGCTGGCGCGTGTACCCTTTCTGCAGGAAGTAAAAATGGTCTTACTAAATAAATTATATTTATGTTCAAGTGCTATTTCTTTATGGCACCGAGGAACAAGCATTTCAAACATCTACAAAAAATTGAAAAATGAGCCAGGCATGGTGGCACATGCCTCTAGTCTCAGCTATTGGGAGGTTGAGGTCAGGGGATCACTTGAGCGTGGGAAGTTGAGACTGCAGTGAGTCGAGATCATGCCACTGCACCACTGCACTCCAGCCTGGGCAACAGGGTGAGACCTTGTCTCAAAAAACAAACAAACAAAAAAGTCACCAAGGTAAAGTATCCTTACAGAGATTTTTTTAAAAATCTAACCTTTGAAAACCACATAGAACAAATTAGTCCTCTTAAAAACTCTCCTGCATCTCCTAAATTAAGTCTTCTAATCCAAAAATGACAGTGTTTCCAGAATTTTTAGTAATCTCATCATTTTCTTCTGCTTGAGCAAGAATTTGTTAATTTCCAAATGGAAGCAATGAGCCCAGAAAGTTAGCATGCATTCCAGGTTTCTATGACCAGCCCATCCCAGGGGGATGACAGATAAATTTACAGGACCACCTCGGCCTTCTCTAATAATAAATAAATAAATTTTCTTTCACTTGCAAAAACAAAACCTGTCAAAATGGTTGATTTAGTATTTTAGTGTCTAAGTAGTAAATTTTAAAAACTGAATTGATTTTTCATGACATTTTTATTTTCTCACTGCAGTGATCATTTTAAACAGTTAGGAGTCTATAACATAAGGGATAAATAACATAAGACAAAAAGAAAAAAAACCCAAAAAGTTCCCAGGACAAAAGACCGAGTCTGTCATTTGTTTAGCCTGTGATAGATGTGTGTGTTTAGAATTTTTTGAAGACTGTGTCTTTCAGCAGATAAGCAGCAGTCTCTGATCCTAGCTCTAAATTAGCTGCAGCTGGATCTCAATAGAGTCAGATCAGAAATAGTTCCTTAAGCATCGATTTTGTGCTGAGAAATAAAAAGAGGAACAAGAAATAGCCTCTGCCCTCAGGGGAGCTTGAAAGTTGGTGAAAGATGTAAACATGTTACAAAAATAATTATACAAGGAAGATTAAAACCATATTAAACTCCAGTGGAAAAAATATCTGAAATGATGTAAAGAAAAAATTTGAGCTATTACAATGAAAAGATTTATGTTGTCAAATGGCTTTGTCAGTAAGGCCAAAACAATGCCATAGATTTTCGGAGGATCCTGGTTATAATACCCAACAAACACCATTGTAATGATTAGGTTATTCTTGGTCTTTCGTACTAGTATTGAGCTCGTTAAGGTACCTTAACTGTCTTCTTCACTATTATACCCTATAATCTTGCACAGTGCTTTGCACATAGTATCTTCTCAGTACTTATAAGTGAATGAAGGCACAACATACTATAGGAAGTATGGAAGAAGTAGGATTGAAACAGTTCTTTTTTTTTTTTTTTTGAGATGGAGTTTTGCTCTTGTTGCCCAGGCTGGAGTGCAATGGTGCGATCTCGGCTCACTGCAACCTCCACCTCCCAGGTTCAGGCAATTCTCCTGCCACAGCCACCCAAGTAGCTGGGATTACAGGCATGTGCCACCACGCCTGGCTAATTTTGTATTTTTAGTAGAGACAGGATTTCACCATGTTGGCCAGGCTGGTCTTGAACTCCTGACCTCAAGTGATCCACCCAACTCAGCCTCCCAAAGTGCTGGGATTACAGGCGTGAGCCACTGTGCCTGGCCAGATTGAAACGGTTCTACAGCATGCTTGACTGTGTCACTTTTTGAAAGCTCTAAGTCTTAGTAATGTCATCTGTAAATGAGGATAATAACACTATTAGCTAAGATTTTTGTAAAGATTAGATGATACCTATAAAATGCTTAGCAAATAGTCATTCTTTAACTAACAACTGTCAGCCATTTCTCAGAGGGAAGCATGCAGAATTGATGTTTACAGCTGGAATGAAGCTAAAAGAGCCACTTTCGCCTTCTCAGTGTAAAGAGTGAACTCAAGAGACGGTGTAGACTCTCCCCAAGGATGTGAAAAATGGAAACAGGTGCAAACCCAGGTCTCCTGAGTTTCTTAGGTTAATATTTTTTTCCAAAGTACCAGATAACTCTCTTCTAGGTGAAAAAAAGTCTTAGTACTATTTGACCCTCTAAAACAAAGTGATGCTTTTTGCCTGTTTCTTTCAAAGTTTACACTCTCTGAGTTCATAGAAATGACATCGTAAGTGTGTTTTCCATACCATTGGTCAAGTTGAAGTCTTAAATACATATGTTTGAAGACATATATTTCTGTATTGCTCCAAGTTTTCATAAGAACAAGGAAAGGTGGTCTCTGCAGTCAGGGGATGCTGCCCCAGACACTAAGCACACTCTTAGCAGAGAAGTTAAAGTTTACACAGATCTATTTTGCTCTCAAGTAGTGGGACTGAGAGTGAATATTTTCCATCTGTTTATCGTCTATTAGATGGACGATAAACATCTGATCAAATCCACTCCCGTGGATCTGAAACTAAATCAATCAATATTCCATCATGAATGAAATCATATATGTAAATTCAATCATTTAGTGACGGGTTAGTGCTATAGATGTTTGCTGTTAGTGTTTTTGCATATGTGAATGACAAGCAGGAATTAAATGCAAGAATGTGTGAAATAAACACAAGAATGTATGTGAAATACATGAATTGAACGCAAGAATGTTTGTGAAAATATAATGTAAAGGACTATACTAGTAAAAGCAACCATACTATTGATGATTAATTGTTATTCTCTTCTAATTATACAAAGGGACTCAGTAGATATCTGTTGAATGCACGCCTGTAGGACTGACTGACTGAAGGGATATGTTCTCAGCTATTAGATGTTATGGTTATGAGAAACTCTCTTAATCGGTAAACCTTGCAGAAGATAAACTCCTGAGACTGTGGTGAAGACTGAATTAAATAATCTGTGGGATGTGTCTACTCTAATCTGGCACGTAATATGCATTCAACAAATGTTAGAACAATCTCAATTTTTAAAAATTATTGATAAGGGAAAATTAAAGATTGTTTGAAATGCTGATGAGATTTAGATTCCCAGTAAAGGCAGGAAAATCTCATGACAGAGCTGCTGGATTTTTATTAACTCTATGTACAATGTCACACATCTATCAACTTTCCCAAAACATAGCTATTATAATTAGAAAATATAATGCGTTATCCAGGCTTCGTGTTATAATTGCATGAAAGCAGAGAGAGGAGGTTAGTTTTCCACAGATTATAAGATTAGCTTCCTCTCAGCCTTTAGAGTCGCAGCTGTAGAGCCAGGTTGAATAATATTTTTAATGCAGACAGTGTTTGTACTAGACAAAGTCAACTTAGCATTTCATAGGAGCTGGTCAAGTGTTCCCCTGCTCAGCATTCTCTTTTTTCCCCCTCTCTTATTGTTTAAATAAATTATAGGAGAGAATTTTAGCTTGGAATGGCTCCTCATCCATAACATGAAAGTGGTGTTTGGGAATATTTGTGTTCTTGGCCTCCTATCCTTCAAAAACTGTCCTTTAAGATGACTTTTCTACAAGTCATGTATTTCTTTTGTTTCCAAATCTCTTGCCTTCACAATGCAGACACGGTTTCTTAGTGAAACATACCCTTCTAGTATGCCTTTTAATGAGGGTTGTGGTATCTGCTAGAGTCTCACTCATTCTATTATATCTCTTAATCAGGTAAGCACCTTCAAATAGATTTTTCCTTCAGTTATTAGATTTTTTTTTCAATTGGAAAGTAATCTGCAAAAGAGAGATGGAGCTTGGGGTTTTTCTGACTAAAAATAATCGGGACATGCTACATTAAAATCTGCAAAATAGCAGCTGAGACACTTGGTCTTAGACTTTGGGTGATAAATTTTACAATTCCTGCCCACCCCGGCCTCTATGACTTATTTTCCCCCCTCATTTGTTAATACCCTACTATTATGGCATTGTGTTTGATTCCATGGAGACCCTGGGTGAACCTCTCACACTCACCCATGCTTTCCTTGCATCAGAGCACGACATAGTTCTAGGCAGCACAGAAGTGCAGCAGAGGCTAATCTGGCTGAAAACGGAGGAGACAAACAGTGACCTCCCTGCTCCTCCCAGATGCCAAGAATCTTGACTTTGTCCTTGAAAAAACCTTTGCTTTGATTCAAGGCCACCACACCTCCCAGCGGAGTATGGTGGCACCGGAGAGAAGTGGAGATCTGAGCTTTCAAGGTCTCATACGTGCACACGAGCTGCTGAGCCCTCGATGGGCACAGCCTCTTGAGCCTCCCGGAATCCTCCGCACCCAAGCAGCAGAATCACTCTTTCTCCACACAGATGTCTTTACATCCTTGCCCCAATGCGTCCATCCCCAGCCCAACATCTCTTTTGCCTTCTGCTCTCTCAGGAGTAGCCACAGCGTTTTCCTCCAGAATGCTTTTACTCTGGCCCTCTCAGATGTTTAAAAAGCCCCTCTCTAAGCTTCCTCCTAGGTCCCTCATATTTAGTAGTGAGTTGTGCAGCAGCTGAACCAACGACAGTAAAGAGACAAGGTTGCTCCTGAAACTAACATCTCTGGCCTCGCGAAATTGTGATGAACCATTTGGAAGTCATCACTGCCAGTCACAGGACACCCACTTTAAGAGTGACTATTTCTCTCTTCTATGTGCAATTATAGTTTGTCCCTAGAAGATGACTCATCTCTGATGGTAGCAACTGCACAAGGATACAGCCAATTAGCCACGAGCTTTAAAAAGTTTTAACTTGCTGGGCATGGTGGCTCACACCTGCAATAATCCCAGCACTTTGGGAGGCCAAGGCAGGTAGATTTGAGACCAAGAGTTTGAGACCAGCCTGGGCAATGTGGTGAAACCCTGTCTCTACAAAAAATACAAACATTAGCCAGGCATGGTGGCATGAGCATGTGGTCACAGCTACTGGAGAAGTTGAAGTGGGAGGATCCCTTGAGCCCAGGAGGTCAAGACTGCAACGAGCTGAGATAGTGCCACTGCACTCCAGCCTGGAGGACAGAGTAAGACCCTGTCTCCAAAAAAAAAAAAAGTTAGGCTAGGTTTATGATGGACTAGTTTTAATCGTTTTTGAACTTCTAAGAGGTGGATACATAATTCTTATTTTTTAGCCTATGTCTTTTATTTATTTTATTTTTATTTTTATTTTCTTATTTTTTGAGATGGAGTCTTGCTCTGTCGCCCAGGCTGGAGTGCAATGGCATGATCTCGGCTCACTGCAACCTCCGCCTCTTGGGTTCAAGCGATTCTCCTGCCTCACCCTCCTGAGTAGCTGGGATTATAGGCACCTGCCCTCATGCCCGGCTAATTTTTGTAGTTTTGTAGAGATGGCGTTTCACCATGTCGGCCAGGCTGGTCTTGAACTCCTGACCTCAGGTGATCTGCCCACCTTGGCCTCCCAAAGTGCTGGGATTAGAGGCGTGAGCCACCGCGCCCAGTCAGCATATGTCTTTTAGATTCTGGGTACAACCAAGAGAAGCTATTCCAGTTCTTTTGTTTTGAAACCAAATTTGCTAGGATTCTGATCGTCAGTGGACAAAATGGATCCTTGTGGCTCTGAACTTGTATTTGAGATATGCTTAAAACAAAGGCTGGGTCTACTGAGAAAGCAGCTCATAAACATTTCCCCTGGAGAACCAACTTGAGAAACCCCATTTTTTCTTGTCCTCTTTTCCCTGTATTCTCTTTACCTTTCTCTCACCCATCTCCTAACAGATTCAAGATCAAGACTGCTTGAATAGGATCAAAGGGTAAAGCTAACTAAAACAAAGGGAAATTGAGTTCACTGTGAAATATGCTGCTGCTTTTCTGATTTTGCCAGGTAACACCAATTTTGGAGGCCCAAATAGAAACCAACCTTTCTGGATGGTGTGCCTTTACTAAGATTCTAGAGCTGGTGCTCCAAAGGGAAGAGGGTACTTCAAGTTGGAGAGACATTTTTTAGCCATTTGGAGACTGGAGTCTTCCTCATGGTCAAGAGGAAGTAGCAAATCACTTTTTCAGAGTTTGCATGCTGCCCTCTCCTGGCCTGTATGGACAGGAGTGTTACAGTACATCAAATGCATTTATTTTAATTCCACACCTGTGTGGGATATACCTAAGAACACAAGAGAGTTTATTTAAAATATTCAGGATGTCTCATCAAAAATGTATACTTGAAGCTAATCAAAAATGTATATCCGAAGCTAATTAGAGGAAATACATTCATTTTCATTTTCCTTTGGCTCCAGGATTTATACTGAAGCATGTCAATCTTTATGTCATCTCACTTTATACCCTTGTGGCTTCCACCCGCTCACTTTCCAACCTCTTAACACCCATGTGGCTCTGGGACTCTGTTCTGCGAATCGGTGCCCCAACACCGTCTGCGTCCCGTCAATGTGCTGGCCACTTAAAGACATCTTTCCAAGTAGAAGTGGTGGTGATAGGAAATCTGCTGAAGTCATTGGTCAGTGTTGAGTCTGAGGACCACATTTCAGCCTGACATGTGATCAAAATTAATTCTAGACATGATTAGATCCATTATACCGAATATTATTAGAAACAAAAGAACTATCAAGAAGCAGCTAATCCAAGAAGTGGATGGCACCATAGGTCTAATTTTTCACTGAACACCTTGTCCTTCAAAACAATGTCTTTCTTGTGGGTGCTTTATGTGACCCATTTAAGTCCAATGCTGGGCATGTTTTCCCTGGTTGAAATAATTCTTTTTTTTCCCTAGATAGTTGAAGGGCCCTGATACTGAGAACACGCCTGCAACCTGGCACATCGCACAGGGGCAATTTGCTGTAGGAACACCGAAGTACAACAGTGACTGAACTAATCTGTCCTATGCCTGTGCCTCTGCAGTCTCTCAGTGTCTGCCCTTGACCCAGACAGGCCAATCCTCTCCATATCAATAAGAACTGAGAGTCTAATACCATTCCTTTGCATTAGAAAAAGGGGTGTTTACTTTAAAGAGATTTAAAGACATGTACCTTGTTTAAACTTTACCAAACTTATAACTCGAGGGTATGTAAAGCTCTGGCTGGCTCTAGTAAGATTCATAGAGAATGAACTGTTGATTACCTCTCTCAATGAAGAATGATAGCACAAAACAATGAATAATCACAGCATTGTTTATATTTATCTTTGAAAAACCTTCAGTGTCTCCTAGTCTATACAAAGTGAATATAATCAGTCTCACACTCACAAAGTTGCTACCAACACACCCAATATTGCTTTAGAGTTAGAAAGGTAAGAGGGAAATAGATCCCAACCTATTACATCTATTTTATTTATAAAAGATGGACAAATGCTCACAATCATACAAAACAACCCTTTACTGATAGAATGTAGTTGGGTCGATTAACTTATATTTATTTGAACAGCTACATTATTTACAGTTTCTTTCTGATATAAAAGGAAAAAAGTATTCCTCTATAAAATCAAAATGCCTTCTCCTAAACATAGTATTCACTTGCCATGTCTATACTTTGACACGATTTCAAAAAACACTCTATAAAATCATTCAGATCAGTCAATGGGCAAAAACTATGAAGTTTTCCTGACTCCGTGCGAGAGCTAAGCATGCATTTCCTTTAATGACAGAAAGAACATGTTCATCTTATAAGAAATAAAAAACAAACAAACAAAAAAGGTCTATATAAATTCTCCACTGTGATACACAACACAAATACCTTTCTTATAACTTCCTTATCTTCCTTGGTCGGGCACATGTCTTGGGACAAGGGCTACCTTGAAAACTAAGCACTGCTGAATGGTGAGTCGATTGTAAATTATCAGTGAATGGTTTGGCTATGATCGACTAAGACTCCACCGGGAAGAGTGTTATTTAGACGAAAGGTAAGGTATTTGATTGCCCCTGCACCTGCTGCAGAGCCATTCTCTGGCTGTACTGGAGTTCCAATCTGTTCCACTGCAGAAAAAGCGCTTTTCATAGGGATTCAAAGCCACATGAATACCAGCCAGCCCTTGAAGACTGCAAAGCAAGACCGATTTTTAAACTGAGACTTCATGCAGTTCCCTCTGGCTTTTCCCAGGAAAAACTGAACTCATTAAGCAATGCTAATTTAAACACAAGTAATCAACGGGGCGGGGGAGGGGGGAGTTATATAACCACCTTTAAAATTTCAAATCAAACCTGATAAAATCTTAGGAAATAGATTTTTTAAAAACAAAACCCACACCTCAAAATTTAAAAAAAAAGAAAAAGAAATAGAAGTCTATGAGTTTTAGGATCAAATAAAATAAAATCAAACATCAATATTTTCATACGACTATCACATCTACTAGATAGTTCCAATACATGACTTTTTAATGTAGTAATACATGAGATCCTGGAACTGATCCTTCCTGGCGTGCAGAATACAAATGCATTTTTCAACTCGTAAGACAATGTAGAAATAAGTCAGGTACACAGGATCACTGACAATCACATTAAAAAATATCTACCTCCCTTCTCCTCCAACCACAGCATAGTGATCATAGTGATATTTCACTCATGAGGCGAGTGCACCTTGGCCATATGTTTTAAAAAATCAGAACTCTGCCGAAGTCCGCTGTGGTTCTTATTCCTGTAGGGTGGATATTAACCTGATAGGTAGGTGGGAGAGGTTCATAGCCCGCTTTCTAACAATCGGGTGGTGCTTGCCTCGCTATAGGCATGATTAGAATGGCGGTCTCCAAGAGGTATTTATTGGCGGTATGACAACATATTGATATGGATGTTATTTAAAAGAGAAAGAAAGAGCGATCACGGTCAAGTTTGAAGGTCCTTATTTTACACCCCCGCATAATTCAATAGGTGAATAAACCTTGTGGCCCCAAAACACACGCCAACAGCTTGAATTACCCCGGGTGAAACCGGCGAGACCTTCACTCGGGGCTTTCTGTCCTGACCGGCCACGGAACAAACCACGTCAATTCATTCCAAGTGCCCAGTGAAGGTAGAAATCAGAAACCTTGCCTGTGTCACGTTAGTCGTGACAAGCTGCGTACCTGCAACGACGTGACGGAAGCCTCCTCCTCGGGTCCCTTCTCTCTCTCTCTCTCCCTCTCCCTCTGTCTTCTCTGAGTTCTCTAGCGCGCAGCGGGGTCTAAGTTTGGTCTCCCGCCGCCGCCTTCAGTTCCACCGCAGCCGGCCGGCCTGCAGCAGACGCCCATAAGAGAAGCGCGCCGGCTGAGGGTGCAGGAGAGGCGAGAGCGCGCCCCGCGCCGCGCGGTCCCAGGCTGGCTGCTCCTGCAGATGTGAAAGGAGCCCGGAGACTTAGCTCTGAATCCTCTCGGCGCTGCATGGGGATATTATCACAGTCTGGGATTTCTATTGGCTCTGAACACCAAACAAATCACACCAGCCACCCCCCTTCTCTGTTTCACTCAGCGCTTGTTTCTCATCTAACCCACAAACATTGCAGCCACACCACACACTTCAGTCGCTTGCAATGTTTCTCTTTTCCTCCTTCCAGTCAGTGGATTTACAACCCTGTGGTCAGCTCTAACATTTTTTTTAGCAGACTTCCAATTCTAACCTTCTTGTTTATGTGGAGAAATTCTCCCTCCATCCCCTAAACCAGAAAAAAACAAAAAACAAAAAACAAAAAACCCCACTCATTCCCTTCAGATCTTCTTCCTTTTGTTGATGGATTTGCAATGTGAAGAATGTAGAAAGCCGGTGTGTGATATGTCTGACATTGTCACACACACACATACACGTGCGCTTACACACACACACACACACAGACACACACACACCAGGCTCCTTTTGTTTGCAATAACTGAGGCCAGTGAAATAAAAAGCAAGCTGAGCCTAATAACCTAAGTGAGAGCTTAACTAATAAAATCTTGAATGAATTCAGTGCAAAACACTCATTGCTTGAGTTTGTTTTCTGTTCCAAATAGTACTTTGGTCATTATTATCCTGATTATTGTTTATTGAATGCAGAGGTTTCTAATGCAAATCAGACTCTTCAACATCCAGAGAACATAAAACAATGACGCCAGACCAATTCTTATGCTTCATGGGTTTGGGGCATTATATCAGAAGCGTACTGTGACGCCTGCGTGCTTGCTCTTTTTATTATTTTTTGAACTACTCGCCACTGATCATCGCAGGACTGAGACTCCCTTAGTGTGATTCACTAGCCAAAGAAGACTATTCAGACTCTGCTGATAGAGGTCCCTGGATGAATTTTTTTTCTCTGTATGTGTCAATAGAGATAAACCTTTGGCCCCTTGGCAGGGAAAGGGCCCAAGAAAAATCTGAGATCTTACAAACTTGGCTGGGGAAATTCAGAATAAAATAAAGTCTCACTGTGTCTTATAAAACAGACCCTCCCTTAGACTTTTCCCCAAAATCCATTTCACTGGTGCTTATGGAAATTTTAATGACAGTTATTCTTGACAAGAAGCCATTGCTTCTGAAATCTCTGAGCTCTGTTTCGATTTTTGACTTGAAATTTTTTTTGTAGTGTTATTCCTCTTGTATACTATTTGGTATTTGATATTCTAGTTCCAACTCAACTCACAGAACGTTGTGTTGCAAATTCACAGGAAATAACAATTAGCTCTTGAAATATATTATCACCAAACAGACTACCTGCCTTCTTTTCTTACGTGGGCACATTCCAGGAATTGTGAAATGCAGCCTTATTTTCAGAATGGGTCAGCCTGAAATCAGCTGAAATTGACAAAGGAAATACAAAACAAAACCACATTTAGCTGTTGGTTCCTGCTAACCACAGTCTAACCTCAACTGGCATATCCTTATTACTTTAACAACTCCAGTTCATTCCCTTTCTTTAGGTAGGCAGCTAAAAAAAAAATACTGTCATAAATCTTTGAATGTGTAGAGTGTAGTTCTTCTGAAGATCTTGACAGTCTTAGAAAAAAAGGAGTTATAGGCATGATATTCCAGCTTTTCCAGATGGAGAAACAGAGTGGAGGAATGATAAAGTGACTTGCTGAAGGCAGACAGCAACTAGAGCTGGGAGAGTGGATGACTGCCCCATTTGTTCATACCAACTCTTCGACTCAAAGGAAAGCAAAGGGTTAACACAGCTGACTCTCATTCCTGCCTGCCTTTTCACAGAAGAGCTAACAATTCATGAAATCATCTGTCCAACTTGGTAAATAGTCATTTATGTTATTTCAGAACAGGTCATGATATTTTCAGATAAGTTACCAATAATTTGCCTTAGAATTGCCTTTCTAGAAAAGAGAGAAACAGTGACTGATAAAACCATTACATTTTCTGCTTGTTATTTTCAGGGCTCATTACAGCTCTTCATATCACTGAAAAGACAGTGTAAGTGAAATTGTGGATGACTTAAAGTCACAGATCTATCTTAAACTTCATTTTAGATAACAATTCAAGCCCTCTGTCCTTCAGTTAAGGAAGAGCAAAACTGGATGATTTAAAGGACATCTCCTATACCCAACCAGTTGTGTGGTTAAGGGAAAATAAATCATCAGTGTTTATTCTTCTACATTTAGTCTTTTGGTCATTTTACTACCTTTAGAAGAGTTTTTCAAAGACATTTCTTAAATCCTTTATAAATGACCCAGACGTTGGTAATAATAAAAACTCTTGCATCTCAGCATGCACACTAGCGGACAGCCAGGCAGATTCGTGACAGAACCATCATTTTATTTTCCACTTATTCAGCCACATCAGGATCATCCTGCTTAGTTCAGCGTGGCACTTTTTACAGGAGACATTCACAAATTGGCATGTATCCAAAGGAGTTGATAAGATGATGATTCTGAATATTATAATTCATAAGAAATGCAAGAGAGAATTAGGCATCTTGGAGCAGGAACTGAGGTGAAAATGATAACATTTTCAAACAGTAAAGGTAAAAGAGAAAATATGTTTATTATTCATGTAAGGCTTCAAATGTATTGTCATTTTTGTAAACATTTTCTTTCTTGATTTTTTAAACAACTCTATGAGGAATGTAGGATAAATCCTACTAGGCTAATTTTACAGATTGAAAACGTTTGTATAGTAAAGTCACCCTGATGTAGTCATAGTTATGATGCCAGAGGTTGGGAATAAGTTGAAGTGGACCCGAAACCCAGTGCTGTTCTGGAGAGAAAATAAGGGTGGGCAAAAATCAGGATAGTGAAAGGCTTCTCAAAGTTAAAGCTTTCGGAAACTGAAAGAATTGGCTGGCAAATTGATGATTTGGAGATTTTGATACAGGTCAATGAAGTGGTCAAGAAAAGGACTCTCAATTATTTGGGGAGATTATGAAGGGATTGTTATAAAGGTAAGACTAAGTAACCTAGGGTTTACTTCAGCTCGAAATCATCTTTGAAGCTATTATTGGCTTTTAATATATTACAGAATAATTTATAATTTCATTGAATAATTTTCACAGTATGTCATTAAATTTTTAAAAAGATTATGATTATGATCTAAGTATATTTCTGAACTATAGATGACCACAGATGGCCTTTTATCCTTCTTTTGACATATCTGTGTGCTCTGTGATGAATACGTATAATTTGTAAAAAGAAAAAAAATTTAAAAAAAAACAAAAAGAAAAAGTAGAAGAGCTTATAATTCTTCCTCCAGTATACAAAGATACAAGATTTCCATATGACTAGTTTGCTGAAGACTGAACATTGCGTTCCCAGTGTGATAAGCGTAAGATCACATTCTTGATCTTGTCTGTACCTATTCATGTGTTTTCTTTCTAGCCTAGGTTGGACGGCATTCTAATGCTAATGTTTTCCCCTTGGTTATCTCTTTATTTATCTTAACAGCTTCCTTTTAACCTATGGATTTATTGATAAACCCATACACGCTTGTTTTGTCCTTTGATAGCTATAATTCTTTCTTAGATTATCATAGTCTACATTTTAAATTGTTAAAATGATTTTGATGCACGAAGTTTGTAAATTCTTCAATTTACTGATTATTAAATAATTATTCCTCCACCATACAAGAAACCTTTATTTTCTACAAAGTCATAAACTTTGTTTATTCATACTGTATGTCTACATCAAAACCTCAAAATGAAATCTATATTTATGATTCACTGATATATATGACTCTATGCTCTTATGGTTCACAAATTTCAACTGTTCACATGTATTAAATAACATTTATCTCTCTTGTGTCACGGTGATTCTACCCAGAATATATGAGTGATTTATAAGAGTTTTATAGCAAAATATATAGATCTCACTGTGTCACAGAATAAACTCCTTGTCCATGAGAGTGCCATCTGTCATGTTTGTGTCACCCCAGTGGAGCAGAGAGCACAACCCACAGAGGAGCTGGGGAGATTAATAGGACAGGGAATGACCACGTATTCAGCTCAATCTCTACATTTTCCCTTAAGACCCAGGGAGCAGGTGGCTGTGGGTTTTTTTGATTCATTAGCCCATGCTTATTAGATGTCAGCAAGGCCTCTGCGCTGTACTCTGACTTCTGAGATATGGATGGGAAGAGGTGAAGAGGGCAAAACGAGAGTGAAGAGAAGGCAGAGCCACCTTTGACCTGCAAGTGCTGATGACATCATATAAGCAGTGAACGCAGGAGATGGTTAAACTAAGATTCAGATTGACAAATGTAGCTGAAGGAGTGGCCAGAATGGCTCCACCATGGCACCTGCCACTTCTTTGGCTCTTTCCCAGACCCGATAGGCCAGATGAGGAAGGATACCTAGATAGTGTTATAGATAGCTGTAGAAATATCACGTTCATCTGTCCCTACAGCTACAGACATCAGACTAGGAGAGCATGCTGGACTCAAAGGGATCCAATCTGCCACCCATGCAGAGATAATGGGAGTTGACTGTCCATCAGATTTCCCCTTTTGAGGAGATTGAACTAGGGTTATCTATCTATCTATCTATCTATCTATCTATCTATCTATCTATCCATCTATCTATCTATCTATCATCTCTCTATCTGTATCTATCTAACTTTGTCATTTGATAGCAATAACATAAGCTTAAAGAGTCAGAAAATCAAGCCAGGCACGGTGGTTCACATCTGTAATCCCAGCACTTAGGGAGGCCAACGCCGATGGATCACAAGGTCAAGAGTTCAAGCCTGGCCAAGATGGTGAAGCCTCTTCTCTACTAAAAATACAAAAATTAGCTGGTGGTGGTGCACGTCTGTAATCCCAGCTACTCGGGAGGCTGAGGCAGCGAATTGCTTGAACCCAGGAGGTGGAGGTTGCAATGAGCCGAGATTGCACCACTGCACTCTGGAGCGAGACTCCGTCTCAAAAAAAAAAAAAAAAAAAAGTCAGAAAATCAGAGAAGAGAGAGTATACTAGTTATGGTCATGGTTAGAATATGTCTATGAAGATCTAATAGACCTCTAATGTATGTCTTGCATATGAGCAAGAAAAGATGAGTTCCAGTTGTTTAATCATTTTGAGCTTCCACAGGCCCTGACTGTGTTTATTTCCCTTGTTTCTGTGTGTATCCATCACCAAATCTCTCAATGTTTGAGGTCAGTTGTGCAACGTTCTCCTCCTTGAAGAGTACATGAGGAAAAAAGCCCAATAGGAAATCAAAGCAGGTACCATAATTTAAGAAATTTGAAAATTTAAGAAGTTTGAAAATTTATGAAGTTTCAAAAGTTTGAAAACTCAAGCTAAGTTTCAGACGATGAACACTATTGCACCGTAGTTTGGTGCCTGGACTTCGATGTCAACATTAGGTTGAATCCTGAGTCACTTACTGCTTGGATATCCTTGCTTTTTTGTTGTTGTTGTTGGTGGTGGTGGTGGTGTTTTTTGGAGAGGGAGTCTCGCTCTATCACCCAGGCTAGAGCGCCGTGGTACGATCTCAGCTCACTAATACCTCCACCTCCCGGATTCAAGCAGTTCTCCTGCCTCAGCCTCCCGAGTAACTGGGACTACAGGAGCACGCTGCCATGCTTAGTTAATTTTTTGTATTTTAGTAGAGACAGGATTTCACTGTGTTGCCCAGGCTGGTCTCGATCTTATGAGCTCAGGCAATCCACCCACCTTGGCCTCCCAAAGTGTTAAGATTACAGGCATGAGCCACCATGCCTGGCCTCTTTGCTTTTTTCTGGGGTTTCAGTTTTTGCATATATAAAATAAAGTTTACCTGACAACGATGTAGGTTCTAGGAGGATTAAATTAGATTTTCGTTTAGAAGGATTACACAATGTCTGGCCCAGAGAAAATACTTTATAAAATTCAGGATCCAAGCTCAACAGAGCAGGCATTTCACATGCTGGGAATAGCAAAGGCTGCTGAAGGGAATAGCAAAGGTTGCTGAAGCTCACTAGCCAGCGTTTGAATGTGGAGGGAAGAATCTATGTGTTCAAGATAGTTTGGAGGAGTGTCCTCTCTGGGATTGTTTTGGGCACCCATAGAGTAGTATACTGATTTGGCTTTTAGAAATCAGCCCAAACCATTCAGAGCTATTCCTCACCAGAGAGATTAAACTGGCCATTTTCATTTCCATTTTAGAGTACAATTAAAGCAATGTGATATATGAAGAGTCTCTAAGTTCTCTAAGGGCAGAAACTGTATCTTATTCAACTTTTTCTAACCAGTGCTTGCCACTATTCTGGGTACAGAGCTGGCACTCAGTAAAGGTGAGTTGAATAACAATTTATAAATTAATTTATTAAAAAATTAACTACTGGGTGTGGTAGCTCATGCCTGTAATCCCAACAGTTTGGGAGGTCAAGGTGGGTAGATCACTTGAGGTCAGGAGTTTGAGACCAGCCTGGCCAACGTGGTGAAACCCCATCTCTACCAAAAATACAAAAATTAGCCAGGCGTGGTGGTGAACGCCTGTAGTCCCAGCTACTCGGGAGGCTGAGGCAGGAGAATCGCTTGAACCCAGGAGGCGGAGGTTGCAGTGAGCCGAGATCACACCACTGCACTCCAGCCTGGGTGACAGAGTGAGACTCCGTCTCACAAAAAACAAAAAACAAAAAAACAAAAAATAAAAAACCAATTGATGATTTATTGGAGGAAAGATGACTTCCTTATATGGATTGTAAACTGGCACAGAACGTAATTCTAAAGAAGGAATCCCAGTCTGTTTCATCCAATAGAAATATTGTTTGAATTAAATGTTTGATGGTGGTTGATTGTATTATTGTCCAAAATATTCACTTCCCTGCCCACAGGACCCATTCCTAAGCAAGGATAATATAGGCCTACTCCCCTGACTGAGGCTTGGCAATTTGGCTTATTGTAGCCATTAGAATATGTCCCAAAGTTCTGTGTGTGCTTCCAAAACAAAGCTTTAAAAGCCATTGTGTGGTCTACCACTTCTCTTTTTTCTCTTCCAGAAAACCTGTGAGGTCCATGGTTCCCTGAATAAGAATGGCGTGCAGCAAAGCCAAGGGATGGGAGGCAGATTCGTCATACAGGTGAGAGATAAAACCTAGCTGTCACAAGCCACAGGGATTTGAGGTCATTTCTTGACTGTAGTGTACTACAATCTAAACTGACAGATGCTACGCATTTCTACAGTCACTTTTTTGGAGACCAGAACTCTTATGCACAGATAAGATCCAGCAAGCTTGTTAATAGATACATGTACATTTATCTTAGTTATACTGGATATTGTATAATTATGAATGCTATGTCATTAAATTCCCATCCAAAAAGCCAACAGAAAACGTTTCAGGGTTGGCTCCTAGCTTCCTTTCATTCCCAGTTTGTCTTCACCCCAGTGCCTATTCTCTGAATATAAAGTTCTTAAGAATCCAGGAATCACTTGGTGACTATGACCAAAGCTCATTTGCCAACAGGTGGCCACAGAGGACAAGGTGTGGGGGACACTTGAAGGAGCCCATGACTGACAGGCGTGTTGCCTGATGCTACAGAAGATCCACTGATCGCATCTCAAAGCAGTTTCTAGAGAAGCAGGAAGAATTTAAAATGCTCTGGAGAAATTATTTTCACCATTTGTGCTTTTAAAGAATAGGACGTATTAATTTTTCATTAATTCTTGTTACCCATGGCAATACACAGTGCCATTATTTCTTAAACTGTGGGTCAGGTTATTTACAAAATAGGTCAGGTCACCCGTTTCCAACCCAGAGCCAGAATTAAAATGAAACCACCCTCATTGCAGCTTCTGTTCTCCCCCGCACACATTCCTGCCGTCTGGAAGGACCCGGAGCAAACGTTCCTGATATATTTGGAAGGGAACAAAAGTTAGTACGGAACAGCATTTGACCTCTGTCTTGTATTAATGTGAATCTTAGGCTGCCCTGCACGCACTTCCGAAAGCGACATATCTCCCTGCGGGATCAGTGACAGGGAGACAGCTGGCCGGCCTCAGAACGAGCTCCGCCCCGTAAGGACTGCACGGCTGTCCTGTTAGAAAAGCAATGGTGAGGGGCTCCTCCCCAGCTGGTGCCTTTGTGAGGACTTTCTCATCAAGAGTCATTACACTGTCAGCGTGGTGGAGTTACATATCCATGGGGATTTGGTAACAACGAGATTCTGTACTGTAGGCTCATGAATTCAGGAATTCATGAATATTGAAGAAATGCACATGGCTCACTGCAAGAAAATATTGATTGAACTTCTTTACCCAAGTGTCAGCATATTAGGAGTTAATAAAGTGAACTAAATTGATAGGTAACATTGATCTCTGACTCAGGCAGTAGAATTAGACCTTGGGTGGGTAAATAAATCAAAGCTAGTAGAAGCACCTGATGTCCTTGTGAATAGCTCTGAAGTCAGTCTATTCTTTGGTTTCATATTATCAAGAAGACTCTTTAATTTTTATTTTATTTGAGATGGAGTTTCACTCTTGTTCAGGTTGGAGTGCAATGGCGTGATCTCCACTCACTGCAACCTCTGCCTCCTGGGTTCAAACGATTCTCCAGCCTCAGTCTCCCTAGTAGCTGGGAATTATAGGTGTGCACCACCACGCCCAGCTAATTTTTGTATTTTTAGTAGAGGCAGGGTTTCACCATGTTGGCCAGACTGCTCTAGAACTCCTGACATCAGGCAATTCGCCTGCCTCAGCCTCTCAAAGTGCTGGGATTACAGGCGTGAGCCACCGCGCCCGGCCTTTTATTTTATTTTGTTTATTTATTTTTTGAGACAGAGTTTCACTCTTGTTGCCCAGGCTGGAGTGCAGTGGCATGATCTCTGCTCACTGCAAGCTCCACCTCCCAGGTTCAAGTGATTCTCCTACCTCAGCCTCCCAGGTAGCTGGAATTACAGGCATATGCAACCATGCCCGGGTAATTTTTGTACTTTTAGTAGAGACAGGGTTTCACCATGTTGGGCAGGCTGGTCCCGAACTCCCAACCTCAGGTGATCCACCTGCCTTGGCCTCCCAAATCTCTGGGATTACAGGTGTGAGCCACTGCACCTGGCCTCTGCCTTTTAATATTTATTTATTTATCTATGTGTATGTATATGTATATGTATGTATTTATCAGAAATCACTTTTAAAGGATGCAAAACAGAGTCAAGCTTGGTGTGAGACCCTAAAGTCTTCATACAAATCACATTGTATAAGCCTGAGCACCTTGATCCTTTGTAATTCTCAATGGTTGCACCACTCCTCACCTTGTTCAACCAGAAGAAAACATTCTAGAGATTTTCTAAGCTTCACCTCATTCCCATGTAGACTTTCCTATCTATTTCAGGCCTTAGTGATCTCTCTTCATTATGTCCTGTCTTTTGGCATTACTTCATTTAAAAATACTTGGTATTACATAAACCTAATACTAGCATCCAACTCTGCCTGCCTTAGTAGCCCAATATACCACTTGGAAGGCCATGATCTCATGTGCCAGGTGGAGTCCTTAAGACACAAATTAACGAGTTATTTCCTAAATGTTATGTCTACCAGCTGCCATCAGATGTTGAATACCAGCCACACTAAGACAGTTCCAGGGACAGATTTCATGATTAGCTTCCTTTGGCCTATTTTACTTTCTTTAGTATATGAATTTCCTGGCACTGACATGACAAAATACATATCACAAACAGAGTGTCTTAAAACAACAGAAGTTTCTTCTCACAGAGTTCCAGAGGCTAGAAGCTCATAATCAAGGGGTTGGTGGGGCAGTGCTCCCTCTGAAATCTCAGGGGAACCTTCCCTTGCCTCCTCCTGGCTTTGGGTGGTGGCTGCCAATCCTTGGCATCCTTGTCTTGCAGCTGCAGTATTTCCATCTCTGTCTCTGTGGTCACATGGCATTCTCCTCTCTGTGTGTTTCTGTCTCCTCCTCTTCTTACAAGGACGCCAATCTTATTAGATTAGGGTTCACTCTACTGACCTCATTTTAACCTGATTACATCTGCAAAGACCCTATTTCTAAATAAGTTCACATGCACAGAACCCAGGGGTTAGAACCTCAACACGTCTGGGGGAACATAATTTGACCTGTAACAAGCGGTAACTGATACTCTGTCACCACATCTCCCTGGCTTTTCCCAAGGCCTTTTCCAATCCAATGAGCTCCCTTCACTCACTCATCTCTCTTCTTTTTATTCTTTTTTTCTTTTTGTTTTTGAGACAAGGTCTCATGTCCATTGGAGTGCAGTGGCAGGATCATGCCTCAACTTCCTGGGGTCAGGTGATTCTCCCACGTCAGCCCCCAGAGTAGCTGAGTCTATAGGGATGCACCACCAAGCCTTTTTGTATTTTTAGTAGAGATGGGTTTTGCCATGTTGCCCAAACTGCTCTTCAACTCCTGGGCTCAAGTGATCCTCTCAACTCAGCCTCTCAAAGTGCTGGGATTACAGGCATGAGCCACCATGCCCCACCCACTCACTCATATCTGATCCCATACCCTCATCTTTGAGTCATACAGGAACCTTAGATCCACTAGTTGTTTCTTTAACTAGCTTGCCTCTGCTCAGATAGGGATGCTTCTTTTTTTTTTTTTTTTTTTTTTGAGATGGAGTCTCACTCTGTTGCCCAGGCTGGAGTGCAGTGGCTCAGCTCACTGCAACTTCCGCCTCCCAAGTTCAAGCGATTCTCCTTACTCAGTCTACTGAGTAGCTGGGATTATAGGCACGCTCCACCACACCAGGCTAATTTTTGTATTTTTAGTAGAGACGGGGTTTCACTATGTTGATCAGGCTGGTCTCAAACTCCTGACCTCATGATCTGCCCGCCTCAGCCTCCCAAAGTGCTGGGATTACAGGCGTGAGCCACCGCGCCCGGCCTTGGAATGCATTTCTTTTACAAAATATGCTACTGTTCTTCAATTTACTGGTTGAACAAGGCTCAGTTTCTTCACCTATAAAGTGTTGTTGTGAGACTCAATATGATATAAGACATGATATAAGAACTGTGGGCCAGGTGCGGTGGCTCACACCTGTAATCTCAGTACTTTCAAAGGCCGAGGCGGGCGGATCACCAGAGGTTGGGAGTTTGAGACCAGCCTGGCCAACATGGAGAAACCCTGTCTTTACTAAAAAACACAAAATTAGCCGGGGGTGGTGGCATATGCCTGTGACCGCACCTACTTGGGAGGCTGGGGCTGGAGAATCTCTTGAACCCAGGAGGCGGAGGTTGTGGTGAGCCTAGATCGCGCCATTGCACTCCAGCCTGGGCAACAAAAGCAAATCTCTATCTCAAAAAAATAAAATAAAAAATAAGAAATAAAAAAAAAGAACTGTAACAATGCAGACGTCTGCTGAATTTCAAGGTCAAATGCTGTCATGGAGCACCTCAAGCCATCTGCTCAACTGTTGATGAAACTGGAGATACAACCCACAAACCACGCAAAACTCTTATGATGTTAAACATATTACATCGTTTTACAATCTACACAGGATTGGCTAACCTAAAGTTTGCAATCTTTTGGGATTTCCTCCAAATAAAATAATCTCACAATATAACAGGTTTAGATGAAAGAAAATCATTCTCACACAAAAGATATATTCTAGGTGAAAAAAGAAAAAAAGGTAGATAAAAGAAATTATTAGACACAGCCAAAGTGCCAGGTGCAGTCCCTAAGACACAAATTAACCAATTATTCCTTGAGCATTATGTCTACCAGCATTTTTTACCCCTCATTCTGATCTTTACGATATTTCAGTTCTTTGACTATGTGCTTAATAATAAAAACTAAAATCAGGAGATGCGTGAAATCCCGAAAATACACGGTAAAAAATGTATCTGAAAAGTGAGGTGTAATTTAGGGATGTGACATGATTTTAGCTACATGGTAATAGAAACGTCCTCTCAGAACTGTTTATTAGCATGGTGCCCTGTAGCCTGTCTGCCTCAGGATTACCTGGGGTGCTTTCCAAGAATGTAAATTTCTCTGCCTCAACAGGGATAAGGATTGGAACCAGAAATGGTATTTAAACAAATCCCTCAGAGGGATCTTAGCCACTTTAAAATTTGAGAACAATTGCCCTTAATATTTATTTTCCGAGGGGTCAGTCTTCATATGTCTGGCTTTTGAGTGGGTTTTCAGAAATGTGTAATAAACTCGAGGGATGTCCCTACAGTGCATAGTGTGATTAAAGGCTATTCGTACACAGATTCAAATTGCTTGAAAATGTATTTTCCAATATTGCCATCCCATCATGTATGAGACGCCCAGTAGTATCATGCTTTGAAATGGAAGGTTTCCTCATTCGCCCAAGTTAGGGTTTGTTGTTGTGTTTGTCATAGTTGTTTTAATGAGAATGACTTGACAATTACGTGTGTGTGTTTAAAAGAAAAACAATGGTTGTGTTTTACCAGTAGATTTGCTTATGGATTCCTCTTGCCATTCACTCTTCCATCCTGGAGGAGTGAGAGCGTGGATGCTGAGTTCAGACGCACACTCTGACACCCCAAGGGAAGACCCTGGGCAAGCTGCCTCAAGTGAGCTGTGTGCGTCCACATCCTTGGAGCATTTTCTGCAAAGTTTATCTTAGCCATCTGTTTGTTCTGCAAACTGTTTACTTACTGTTTATTTGTGTATGCTCTACTCCTTTAACTTTTAAGATCTTAGTGTTTTTCCCGACTCTATGCAGCGGCTCTTTTTTTCTGAGACAGAGTCGCACCCTATCGCCCAGGCTAGAGAGCAGTGGTGCGATCATGGCTCACTGCAGCCTAGAGCTCCTGGGTTCAAGCAGTCCTCCCACTCAGACTGCTGAGTAGCTGGGGCTCTAGGTGCATGCCCCCATGTCCAGCTAATATTTTTATGTTTTGTAGAGACAAGGTTTCATTATGTTGCCAGGCTAGTCTCAAACTCCTGGGCTTAAGTGATCCGCCCACCTTGGCCTCCCCAAGTGCTGGGATTACAAGCGTGAGCCACCACTCCTGGCCATGCAACAGCTCTTTATATCATCATATTAACCTTTTGCCACATGTATTATATTTTCCCAGCATATTGCTTCTCTATGCATTTACCTATGCTGAAATGAAAAGATAGTATTCAGGTTTTAAAGCATATGTTGTCAATATATCAATATTTTTCTTTGTTGTTTATTTTATTGTTTTACTATTTGCAATGAATTTCTCATCCAGGGTTGAAGTCAATTTGGGCCTATATTTTCTTCTATTTATTACTTTAATTATAGCATTTAACATTTTAATTTAATAAAAGTAATTTATTAAAGTAAAGTAGATTTTAAGTAATATTTAGTAAAACATTAAATGAATCTGGCCAGGTGCAGTGGCTCATGCCTGTCATCCCAGCACTTTGGAAGGCCAAGGTGGGTGGATCGCCTGAGGTCAGGAGTTCGAGACCAGCCAGGCCAACATGGTGAAACCCTGTCTCTACTAAAAGTATAAAAAATTATTCAGGCGTGGTGGCACATGTTTGTAATCCCAGCTACTCAGGAGGCTGAGGCAGGAGAATCGCTTGAACCCGGGAGGTGGAGGTTGCAGTGAGCCGAGATCATGCCATTGCACTCCAGCCTGGGTGACAAGAGCAAAACTCCATTTCAAAAAAAAAAAAAAAAAAAACTTGAATGAATTTAATTTAAGTGAAATGTGTTTTGTTACTTAGTATAAGGTAATAGTGTTGCATCCTGAATAACACTTAGCCACTGATTTATAGTTGATTAGATTTTTATATGTGTCCTAGATTATATATAGAATACGTATAGATTATGTTATACATATATACATATATAGATCGATACAGTTTCCCTGCTTTAATCAGCCCTTATCTAATCAAATACTGATCCTGATCCTCCTGGCTATGAGGACTTTCACATCCTCTTAGGACTGTGACATTGGTAAGCAGCTTTGACTGTTTTCCTCCTGGTTTAACCGTAATGACTCATGACCACTAAATAGTGTTTCCCCCATTAAGTATAGAGTGGGCTCTTGGTTTCATATAATGGATATTTGTGAATTATCATAAGGCAACGTTCTGGTTTTGGGGGATAAGGGAATATTTTGAACATGTAGTCAGCGTGCTCTCTTTCTCACACTCATTCCGTAAGAGCCACCCCTGCTTTCGGGTAGAGTTGTAACAACAGGAAGAGGAGAGAAAGAATTTATTCAGAGCCCAGCTTTTGAGTTTCAAAATAGATCTTCATTTGTCTTCCAAACCAGAACACTTTTGATTGTGAAAGGAGGCACCATTAATAATTATGCTGGGACAACAGGCGTAAACCTGGCCTGAGAGACAGTCACCCTAGCCACAAACAACAGAGCTGGAATAATGCATGAACATGCAAGAGGATGTTTTTCTTGCTAAAGAGAAAAAAATGATCAGAGCTGCGAGAGACAGAGTAGTCTGAGGAAAAGCAATGAAGTTGGGAATTGTTTAGCATCCCTCAGAACAGGCCCCGAGCAGATGCTGCAGTTGAACCCGTGCTTACTCCTGGGTGGACTTAGGAAATGAAGCACCCTCTTGCAGTTGTTCTTATCCTGTTAGTATGAAGCTGACATGGCTGAGGATAAGTATCAGGCACAGGAGGCTCCAGCAGGCGCTCGAGGGCCAATCCCAGTACTGGGTGGCATCAGAAGCAACCAATGGAGAGAGGCCCAAGACCTCCAGGAGGCTCTTTGGTTGGAGAACAGGAGGATGAGGTAGCAGATAAGCTTCTCTCCCTTGTTTCAGTAGTTCTTTATCTTTTGGTGGAGTATGAACCCGTTAGAGAATCTTTTCAAATCTATAGACCTCGGCGCGGCGTGGTGGCTCACTCCTGTAATCCCAGCACTTTAGGAGGCCGAGGTGGGCAGATCACCTGAGGTCAGGAGTTCCTGACCAGCCTGGCCAACATCGCAAAACCCTGTCTCTACTAAAAATACAAAAGATTAGCCAGGCATGGTGGCGCGCCTGCAATCTCAGTTACTCAGGAGACTGAGGCAGGAGAATTGCTTGCCCAGGAGGCGGAGGTTGCAGTGAGCTGAGATTATGCCACTGCACTCCAGCCTGGACGACAAGAGTGAAAACTCCATCTAAAAAAAAAAAAATGTATAGACCTCGGCTGAGCGTGGTTGCTCTCACCTGTAGTCCCAGCAATTTGGGACGCCAAGGTGGGAAGATAGTTGAGCCCAGGAGTCTGTGACCAGCCTGAGCAACATAGGGAGACCCCATTTCTACAAACAAACAAAATGTATAGACCTGCACTGTCCAATATGTTAGCCACTAGCCACACGTGGCTCTAGGGCACTTGAATTGTGGCGGGTCCAAATTGAGATGTGCTGTAAGCGTAACACGCACAGCTGATTTCAAAGACCACATACAAGGGGATAAAAAGGGAATGTAAAATGCATCTATTAATTTTTAAAATGTTGATTGCATGTTGAAATGATAATGTTTTGAATATATTGGGTTAAAGAAATTATTTAAATATTATTAAAATTTATTTCATCTGTTTCCTTTTTTTTCTTTTTTGAGACAGAGTCTTACTCTGTTGCCCAGGCTGGAGTGCAGTGGCACGATCTCTGCTCACTGTATCATCTGCCTCCTGGGTTCAAGCGATTCTCCTGCCTCGGCCTCCAGAGGACCTGGGACTATAGGCGCCCGCCACCATGCCTGGGTAATTTTTGTATTTTTAGTAGAGATGGGGTTTCACCACGTTGGTCAGGCTTGTCTAGAACTCCTAGCCTGAAGTGATTCACCCACCTTGGCCTCCCAAAGTGTTGGGATTACAGGCATGAGCCACCACGCCCAGCTGTTTCCTTTTATTTTTTAAGTAGCTACCAGAAAGTTTAAAACTACGTGTGTGGCTCACATGATATTTTTGTTGGACAGTGTCAGCCCAGACTCTTTCTTCAGATAAATGCACAGTCACATACACGACTTAAATTTATATCTAATTGTTGGTGTCCATGACTCTATTCGGAATTGTTGGAATGCAGGTAGAAAACCATAGCTCTTGTTTATTCTCCACAAAGCTTTCTGACAGGTTGTTCAAAAAACAAATATAAAAATGTCACGGCCGTGGCTTAAAATTTTGAATGAATACCTCATTGCCTACAAGACAAGGTATAAATTTCTGTAACATTATAGTCAGAGCTCTTCTCAACATGACTCTAATTCACTTTGCCAGCCTTCTTTCCTGACACGTCCTGACCACACACACACATCTGTTCTCTAGCTCCTCCAAACAATGTGACCTCCTCTCAAACGGGCACTCACACGGCTTCCGCCCTGTCCTCATCCTCTCCTCTTAGCCTAGGGATGCCCTCCTTCCAATTTTTCACCTGTCTAAATCCTCTTCATTCAACAACGCCCTGTTCAAATATCATTTCCTCTGTTAATCCCTTTCTGTCATCAAAGACTGAATTGATTCCTCCTCTCTAGTTTGTCCCAAGGCAGTTTGCTCAGATCACTATTACGTCAATTTATTTCCTATTGCAGTTAAATATACACATGTCCACGGGTATTTCACATAGATGCACGCGCCTGTCTCCCATACTCCAATATGAACGCTTTTAGACAATGACCTTATATGTTTTATGTTTGCTTCTCCAGTGCCTTGTATATGATGGGTATGCCAGAAAAGTTTGTTAAATGAATTTTTAAAAAAAGAAATTATAGAGAAAGGATAACACATTAGATTCCTAGGTAAATCAATAAGAACCTAGGCTGTGTCAATAGAATAGTAGAATTGGAAAAGGGGAGAAATAAAGGAGATCTGTGGCATGGTTTGGATAGAGGAAATAAAAGAAATGGGACCCAGAAGACCTTGGGTGCCCGCGATGGGACTGAATGGTGGTACTGGAAACGGGAGAAATGGGAGAAGATGGGAAGAGCAGCACTGGCGAGAGGGTTGAGATGGAGTGGGCGGAGGTAGGTGTGGAGTTCTGCTGGGTCTCAGGTGACAGCAGGGCAGACAGAAGAGGTCTCAGCAGATATAAAACATGTGAGTCAGGGGTTTGGGTGACACTGAGAGCTACCTACTTAAAATTTGTGCATGATATCCTGGGAGATGAACTCAAGAAAGACAACATGTGGGAAAAAAGAAGGGAATCGAAGCCAGAGACTTGGGTGATAACGTTTAAGGGTTGGAAGGAAAAAGTAAACCCAACAAATAAGATAAAGACAAAAAAATCAGAGACAGAGTTTCCTAAACTGTACCTAGAAATTTAATGATAAAGGATCCTGGAAATTCCAGTTTGTTTCCTTTCATCCCTTGAAATACTGATTTAGGGGGACATAGAAGGGGAAAGAATGGACACCAAATGCCAATTGACCTATTCAGTGTTTTGGAATTCAGAGGTTACATGTGATCCATGAGAGAGCAGTTTTAGTAATGTGGGAAGATGAAAAAGCAAGTTGAAAAGGTAAGAAATGAAGAGTAAGAAGGAAGAGAAGCACTGGGGGTAGACTGTCCTTTTGCAAAGGTTGCATCCTTTTCTTGAAGAATCCATAGAATCTCCTAAGGATTAGGAGCACAGTCTGTGGATTTCTTTGTTGTTGTTTTTTGCTTGTTTGAGCTGGAGCTTTGCTCTTGTTGCCCAGGTTGGAGTGCAATGGCACAATCTCAGCTCACTGCAACCTCTGCCTCCCAGGTTCAAGCGACTCTCCTACCTCAGCCTCCCGAGTAGTTGTGATTACAGGCACCCACCACCATGTCCAGCTAATGTTTTGTATTTTTAGTAGAGACGGGGTTTCACCATGTTGGCCAGGCTGGTCTTGAACTCCTGACCTCAGGTGATCCACCCGCCTCGGCCTCCCAAAGTGCTGGGATTGCAGACATGAGCCACTGCGGCCAGCCCCAGCTTATGGATTTCAGTCTCAGCTCTGCCACTGATTAGCTGTGTGTTTCCAAGCAAGTGCCACAAGCTCTTTGATTCTCTGTTTTCTCATTTATAAAATGAGAATAACAATACTGTCTGTAGGATTTACTATGAGGGTGAAATGATTCAATCCATGCTGAGTGCTCAGCACAGTACTTGGCACCTTGCAACAGACTGAGGAGTTGTTGCTCTTGTCAATTTTGCTCCATGCCTTTTTGAGCAAGCATCCCTGGTTAAGCATCAATTTCTTTTCTTTTTTTGAGACATAGTCTTGCTCTGTCTCCCAGGCTGGAGTGCAGTGGCATGATCTCGGCTCACTGCTACCTCCGCCTCCCAGGTCAAACAATTCTCCTGCCTCAACCTCCTGAGTAGCTGGGATTACAGGTGTCCACCACCACTCCCGGCTAATTTTTGTATTTTTAGTAGAGATGCAGTTTTAGTATGTTGGCCAGGCTGGTCTTGAACTCCTGACCTCGTGATCCACCTGCCTCGGCCTCCCAAAGTGCTAGGCGTGAGCCACTGCACCCGGCTTTAAGCACCAATTTCTTAATTTGGTGTTGCATAAGTTTTATCTTAATTTGGTGAGTTGTTGTATTAGTTGTATTAGTTTGCTGGGGCTGCCATAACAAAATACCACAGCTGAGTGGCTTCAGCAACAGAAATGTACTTTTTCACAGTTCTGGAGGCTGAAATCCGAGATAACGGTGTCAGGAGGGTTGGTTCCTTCGGAGGCCTCTCTCCTGGGCTTGGAGATGGCCATCTGCTTCCTGCATCCTCACATGGTCTTTTCTTCTGTATCTGCCGGTGTTCTAATCTCCTTTTCATGTAAAGACATCAGTCATATTGGATTAGAACCCTAGTGACCTCATTGTAACCTCATTACCTCTTTAAAGACCAAATCCCCCAATACAGTCATATTCTGGGTACTGGGAGTGAGGATTTCTTCTTCTCCTTCTTTTTTTTTTTTTTTTTTTTTTTTTTTGAGACGGAATCTCACTGTGTTGCCCAGGCTGGAGTGCAATGGCACGATCTTGGCTCACTGCAGCCTCTGCCTCCCGGGTTCAAGTGATTCTCCTGCCTCAGCCTCCTGAGTCGCTGGGATTACAGGCACCCACCATCATGCCTGGCTAAATTTTGTGTTTTTAGTAGAGATGGGCTTTCACCATGTTGGCCAGGCTGGTCTCAAGCTCTCGACCTAAAGTGATCCACCTGACTTGGCCTCCCAAAGTGCTAGGATTACAGGCGAGAGTCACCACGCCCCGTCCCATGACAGGTGCTTTTGACAAAAAAAGGCACCCTGTTTATATTTTATTCTTTAAGAAGGCAAATTTTGAGGCATGTTAAAGGACTAAGAGAAAAGTTTCCATTGGAGGAAAAACTCAGAAACTCAGAGTGGTGAAACCCAGATTTGCTTAGGTTTAGTTAGTTTGGTTGTTTGTTTGTTTTGTTTTTTCTGAGACAGAGTCTTGCTCTGTCGCCCAGGCTGGAGTGCAATGGCACGATCTTGGCTCACTGCAAACTCCACCTCCCGGGCTCAAGCGATTCTCTTACCTCAGCCTCCCGAGTAGCTGGGGTTACAGGCACACGCCACCACATCTAAATGTTTGTATTTTTAGTAGAGACAGGGTTTCACCATGTTGGCCAAGCTGGTCTTGAACTCCTGACCTCAGGCGATCTGCCTGCCTTGGCCTCCCAAAGTGCTGGGATGACAGGTGTGAGCCACCGCGCTGGCCACTTGCTTAGGTTTAGATAGTTAATGAGTGGTAAGGGATTCTGCTGAGTTCTTTTTTTTTTTTTTTTTTTTTTTTAATTTATTTATTATTATTAAACTTCAAGTTGTAGGGTACATGTGCACAATGTGCAGGTTTGCTACATATGTATACTTGTGCCATGTTGGTGTGCTGCACCCATCAACCCGTCATTTACATAAGGTATAACTCCCAATGCAATCCCTCCCCCCTCCCCCCTCCCCATGATAGGCCCCGGTGTGTGATGTTCCCCTTCCCGAGTCCAAGTGATCTCATTGTTCAGTTCCCACCTATGAGTGAGAACATGCGGTGTTTGGTTTTCTGTTCTTGTGATAGTTTGCTAAGAATGATGGTTTCCAGCTGCATCCATGTCCCTACAAAGGACACAAACTCATCCTTTTTTATGGCTGCATAGTATTCCATGGTGTATATGTGCCACATTTTCTTAATCCAGTCTGTCACTGATGGACATTTGGGTTGATTCCAAGTCTTTGCTATTGTGAATAGTGCTGCAATAAACATACGTGTGCATGTGTCTTTATAGCAGCATAATTTATAATCCTTTGGGTATATACCTAGTAATGGGATGGCTGGGTCATATGGTACATCTAGTTCTAGATCCTTGAGGAATCGCCATACTGTTTTCCATAATGGTTGAACCAGTTTACAATCCCACCAACAGTGTAAAAGTGTTCCTATTTCTCCACATCCTCTCCAGCACCTGTTGTTTCCTGACTTTTGAATGATCGCCATTCTAACTGGTGTGAGATGGTATCTCATTGTGGTTTTGATTTGCATTTCTCTGATGGCCAGTGATGATGAACATTTTTTCATGTGTCTGTTGGCTGTATGAATGTCTTCTTTTGAGAAATGTCTGTTCATATCCTTTGCCCACTTTTTGATGGGGTTGTTTGTTTTTTTCTTGTAAATTTGTTTGAGTTCTTTGTAGGTTCTGGATATTAGCCCTTTGTCAGATGAGTAGATTGCAAAAATTTTCTCCCATTCTGTAGGTTGCCTGTTCACTCTGATGGTAGTTTCTGCTGAGTTCTAACCCAACATTCTTATCTACTTCCTCCCACCCTGCCCCCATTCCTCAGCACCACTTCTGCATGTCATTCTAAGTCTGCATGCCTCTTTGGATATGAGAATGATTCTTACAGCTTCTGGTGATTGGATGCTTTATTAAATAGTGCTGTTATTTCCCTGGGACTGAAAGGCAGAGATATAGGCAGTTTTACAAGAGAGACTGAAAAATACAACAATGACGCAAAAGGGTGGGGCTATCCCAAGAGGACTGCTTGCTACTGTGTGCTTGCTCCAAATCTCCACCAACTCCTCATAAAACCTGGGACTGGAATTCTCCAGGCCCCACGGCTGCTATCACAGCCGCCTGTACCACACATGTGCCTCCCTGATGTGGCAAGGGTGGCCATATGTGGCTTATTAATGAACTTTTTCTGTCTTACAGATTGCCTCGAAGATGCCAGATTTCCCCAACGTTTCATTTTGCTGGACTCTCTCCCTCATTAAGTCTCCAGTAGCTATAAACACTGCCATCTCTGTCTGAATTCTTAATGACTGGAGGTAAAAGATTCTGCTACTCTAATGCATTCATTCTAAACAGGTGATCTATTACTACAAAGGATTAAATTAAACAGTGTATCACTTTGATATGGTTTGGCTGTGTCCCCACCCAAATCTCATCTTGAATTATAGCTCACCTAACACCCTCGTGTTATAGGAGGGCCCCAGTGGGAGATAATTGAATCATGGGGGCGGTTTCCCCCATACTGTTCTCGTGGTAGTGAGTAAGTCTTATGAGATCTGATTCTTTTTTTGGCCCGGGAATCAGAAAATAACTTTATTTCATCATGGGGAGCAGGCTGACGTCCAGCATCAGAGCTCCTGAACAGCTTCTTGGTGCTGGAGGCCTTGGTGACCTTGAGCACATTGAAGCACACTGTCTTGCTCAGGGGCCGGCACTCGCCCACTGTGACGATGTCACTGATCTGGACACCCCTGAAGCAGGGGGACAGCTGTACGGACATGTTCTTGCGGCCTTTCTCGAAGCGGTTGTACCTGCAGATGTAGTGCAGTCTCGGCAGATGACAATGATCCTCTGCATCTTCATCTTGGTCACCACACCAGAGAGGACCTGCCCTCGAATGGAGACATTCCCAGTGAAGGGGCATTTCTTGCCAATGTAGGCGCCCTCAATAGCCTCTTGAAGCCCAGACCGATGTTCTTGTAGTACCATGGGGGCTTCTCCTGGCTAGTTTCTGCCAGCAGGGTCCCTCTTCTTGTTTTGAAAGATGGTTGGCAGCTTTTAGTCGGCACCCTCTGTCTGAATGTCTGCCATCTTCCTGGCCACCTGAAAAAAGGGTCTGATGGTTTTAAAACAGGAAAGTCTTTTCAGTTGGCTCTCATTCTCTCTTGTCTGCCACCATGTAAGATGTGCCTTTGCCTTCCGCCATGACTGTGAGGCCTCCCTGGCCATGTGGAACTGTGAGTCCATTAAACCTCTTTTTCTTTATAAATTACCCAGTCTCGGGTATGCCTGTATCAGCCACGTGAAAATGGACTAACACACACTTCTTTCTTCATTGTCTTTTGTGAGGCAGTAGATTTTGGAGGTTACAGGAGTTTGATTTTGATTTCTGGCTCTGCCTGTTCTTACTAGGTATATAACTTTTTGCAAGTTACCTAGCCATCCTAATACTATTTTCCTTATCTCTGAAGTAAGGATAGTAACAGAGTCTTCTCCTGAAGGTTATTGTGAGGATTAAGTGAAAAGATGTAGGTGACACTAGTTGTGTAGTCTGAGATATAATATGTACTCAATAAATGTTAGCTATTATCATTAGTATACATCTTGGAGGAGGATGGGAATGAACATGGGAAAAGTAACTAAGAATTAGTTTTGGTTCCCACCTACCAACTGGAGTTTGGGTCTTAACTTTTCAACTTGGTATGTCATATATAAAATTCTTTTGTGAACCACCTATCAGGTACTATATTTACTACTTGGTAGACTGGATCATTAGAAGCACAAACTTCAACATCAAGCTATAGATTCATGTAATAAACCTACACATGTACCCCCTGAATCTAAAATTACAAAACAAATAAATAATTAATTAATAATTTTTTTTTTGAGACAGGGTCTCACTCTGTCTCCCAGGCTGGAGTAAAATGGCACAATCTCAGCTGATGGCAACCTCCACTTCCCATGCTCAAGCAATCCTCCCACCTCAGCCTCCCAAGTAGCTGGGACTACAGGAATGCACCACCACAACTGGCTAATTAAAACAATTTTTTTTTTCTAAAGATAAGGCCTCACTGATTGCCCAAGCTGGTCTTGAATGAACTCCTGTGCTCAAGCGGTCCTCCCACTTCAGTCTCCTGAAGTGCTGGGATTAGAGGTGGAAGCCACCATGCCTACCCATAAAATTCTTTCTTTCTTTTCTTTTCTTTTCTTTTCTTTTTTTGAGACAGAGTCTCACTCTGTCACCCAGGCTAGAGTGTAGTGATCTCAGCTCACTACAACCTCTGTCTCCTGGGTTCAAGCGGTTCTCCTGCCTCAGTCTCCTGAGTACCTGGGATTAACGGCACCCACCACCACACCTGGCTAATTTTTTTCTATTTTTGTTAGAGAAGGGGTTTCACCATGTTGATCAGGCTGTTCTCAAACTCCTGACCTCAGGTGATCCGCCCCCCTCGGCCTCTCAAAGTGCTGGGATTACGGGCGTGAGCCACTGCGCCTAGCCTAAAATTCTTTTTCAGATGGTGCATCCCCTTTCCTAGCTCATCCTTATCATATGAATGTGTTTTATATTTCTTTCCCATTTTTGCCATTCTCTTTTTATTATTATGAAACAATTCTGACATATAAAAAGTATGGAGAACAGTACAATTAGTAAGCATGTACCCATAACCTACATTACGGGTAGGTTGTGGGTACATGCTTTACAAAGCATTACAAAACACTTTACAAAACATAGTTAAAACCTGAAAGTTTCTATACACGATCCCCTAAACCTCTCCCAGGTCATCAGTCTAAAAAGTCCTACACACTTTTATTCCACCTTAAAACGAAAATTCTGGCTGGAGCTTATCATTTGGACAAAACTTCAAAACAGTAGCTCTGTTTGAGAGCTAGTAAAGGAAGAAGGCAATGAGTAAAGGATAGAAAAATTTCTAGCTGGGCCTCAAACTCTGAAAATTTTGTTTTCCTGATTGGGATTGTTCATCTGTTCATTAGCTCAGAGAGAAAACTGCAGCCACCATTTCTCTCTCATCTACAATATTCAGAGCAATGTTTTTCAAACTCTATTCCCTGACCCCTTAGTAAATCATGAAATCAATTTGGTGGATCAGGACCAGCCAGATTAAAAATAACAAAGCAGACAAAATAGAACAAAAGGAAGGATAAGCAAGGAGAAAATATCAAAGTGTGTAAGGGGGCCGGACGTGGTGGCTCATGCCTGTAATCTCAGCACTTTGGGAGGCCGAGGCAGGTGGATCATCTGAGGTCAGGAGTTCAAGACCAGCCTAGCCAACATGGTGAAACCCTGTCTCTATTAAAAATACAAAAATTAACTGGGCATGGTGGTGGGTGCCTGTAATCCCAGCTGCTCAGGAGGCTGAAGCAGGAGAATCACTTGAGGAGAAATCACCGGGAGGCAGAGGTTGCAGTGAGCAGAGATTGCACCACTGCACTCCAGCCTGGGCAACAGAGGGAGACTGTCTCAAAAAAAATATGTGTAAGGGTAAATTTTGTGGTGGAAGCTTTTGTTTCCTATTTTTATATGATTATGTATTTGTATATGTGCACACAGTTGCTATGTACTATTGTATTCCTCTCCCGTGGGTTCTAGAGAAAAAAACCCTGACACCTGCTGTTGCGAAGACTTGACAATGTTCCAGAAGGCCTGATGTCCAGTCTCCAGCTTCTAGGTGAGAAGGAAGTGATGAGGCAGGAGGATAATATCAAGGCATTGCTTCACGGACCCAGGTTTCCTCCTGGAAACATACAGCATGAAATATACAACCTCCGCACTTCTCTCTCCCCACCTAAACCGTTTACTTCCTGGGGCTATACGTGGGCAGAAGTACACCCTCTGACCAGAATGCTGAAAAATCTGACAGGCAAGCTTGAGTCTTACTTATCCTTGTGTTCGCAATCCCTCCTACTGCCCAGTGATTTTCAAAGCCATATGCAGAAAGTAGGTATTTCATTAAAGGTGTTTCAGGGATACCTGAAATGTGTCTGAATCAGGTATGGTAAGGCACGCAGATGTGGAAACGACTGTCATGAGGGAAGAAGTTATTTGTACTCACAGATCCCTGGAAACAGGGGTCACAGCAGGCCGCACAGGGCCACATGGGGAAGCACTGGGGTCTGTTGGGACACAGAGGGACCAGGGGGGCAAACAGGGGCAAGAGAGTTTACTGTGGCTCTGCAGGAAGGAACAGGCTGGGCAGGGGAAGTAGGCTGAGCAGGTTCAGGGCCAGCTGGTCTGAATAATTTCAGTGGGCCTTGGGGTTGGGGGTGATGCCCCTCATTTTGGTAACTGGTCCTGAGGTAAACAGGACACATGATGGATAATGGCCCTGAGTGTGAGAGCCTTGAGAGAGCCCGAGGAAGGAGGTGGCTGGGAGTCTGGGCTCTGGCTTGGTTGGTTTGCACGTGTGAGGTATGCTGAAAGGCAAATTGTTGCCTACCTCTAGGAATTTGCTAGCCCTGAGAGGAGGCCTCTTTCCAGGGTCAGTAAGGACCCAAGATATCAGAGCATCAAACATACAAAAAACGATCGCTTGAGGCCAGTAGTTCGAGACCAGCCTGGGCAACACAGTGAGGTCCCATCTACACAAAAAATAAAAACTAAAAAAAAGAAGACGTGATTAAAACAGTTTTTGAAATGGAGATAGAGTATCTGACTGATACACTTTTTATGTGCTCGTTCTATTGTGAGGAAAAAAGTAGAATATTTAGGCCAGGTGCAGTGGCTCATGCCTATAATCCCAGCACTTTGGGAGGCCGAGGTGGTTGGATCTCCTGAGGTCGAGAGTTCAAGATCAACCTGACCAACATGGAGAAACCCTGTCTCTACTAAAAATACAAAATTAGCCGGGCGTGGTGGCACATGCTTGTAATCCCAGCTACTCAGGAGGCTGAGGCAGGAGAATTGCTTGAACCCAGGAGGCAGAGTTGCAGTGAATCGAGATCGCGCCATTGCACTCCAGCCTGGGCTACAAGAGCAAAACTCTGTCTAAAAAAAAAAATGTAGACTACTTGCCCATAATTCATGTTCTCTCTCTCTCTCCTTTTCTTTCCCTTCTTTACATGCCTAGTTTGGTGCTTGGTACTTAGTGGGCATTCAAAAGTGTTCAATTTTCTTCCCTTTACATTTAAATATAATAATTTTGGCCAGGCGCAGTGGCTCATGCCTGTAATCCCAGCACTTTGGGAGGCCGAGGTGGATAGATCACGAGGTCAGGAGTTCGAGACCAGCCTGACCAACATGATGAAACTCTGTCTCTACTAAAAATGCAAAAATTAGCCGGACGTGGTGGCACATGCCTGTAATCCCAGCTACTCAGGAGGCTGAGGCAGGAGAATCACTTGAACCTGGGAGGCAGGATGCAATGAGTCAAGATCATGCCACTGCACTCCAGCCTAGGCAACAGAGTGAGACTTTATCTCAATAATAATAATAATAATTTAGAATTAGTAGATATAAACAAGTAGTTTCTGTATGAAAGTGAATTCATTAGATCATGTAACATTATTAAATGATTGTCTCTGCAAATGTGGAAATTAGCATTTCTGGCATGCTAAAGCAAAGAAAGTGTGATAATAGTGGATTATATTTATTCGAGTTGTCAGGTAAAAATATAGAATGTGCAATTAAATTTGAATTTCAGGTAAACAGCAAAAATGTTTACGTATGTCACAAATATTGCGTGAGATATACTCAGGCTAAAAAAAATTGATTGTTGTTTTCTTGAAATTCATATTTAACTGGAAATTCTGTACTTTTATTTACTGACGCCTTAATGTGGCAGGCAGAATTCTAAAAATAGCCCCCCAAGACTTCATAGCCTAACCTCTGGAGGCTTTGGATCTGGAAAGCTACCACTCCCATGATTACATTCTTATATACAGGTCTACAGGACACAGTTTACCTTAAGAGAGGAAGGTTTTCCAGTGGGCCTGCTCTAAGCGAATGGACCTTGAAAAGCAGAGAATTTGCCCTGGCTGATAGAAGAAGGGGGCAGAAACGAAGACCGAAGAGGAAATCACAGAGACTCAGAAAGTGAGAAGGACTCCATGCTCCATGGCTGACTTTGAAGATGGCAAAGGCTGCTGAGAAGAAATGTAGGCAACTTTGAGGAACCAAGAACAGCCCTTACCGACAGCTACCAAGCAAAAAAGGCACTTCGGCACATCAATTGCAAGAACTCAAATTCTACCAAAACCAGGCTGAACTTGGAATGGATTCTTCCCCAGGCTCCAGATAACAACTAACCCCAGCCAACACCTTGACTTTCGCCTTTGGGTAATCTGTGCCTAGGACCCAGCTGAGCCTGTCTGGACCTACAGAACTATGAGCTAATATTATGAGTATTATGAGTGTCATTTTCAGCTGCTAAATTGGTGATACTTCTTTCTTTCTTTCTTTCTTTCTTTCTTTCTTTCTTTCTTTCTTTCTTTCTTTCTTTCTTTCTCTCTCTCTCTCTCTCTCTCTCTCTCTCTCTCTCTCTCTCTCTCTCTTTCTTTCTTTCTTTCTTTCTTTCTTTCTTTCTTTCTTTCTTTCTCTTTTTGAGACAGGGTCTCTCTCTGTTGCCCAGGCTGGAGTGAAGTGGCGCAATCATAGGCCACTACAGCCTCCAATGCCTGGGCTCAAGTAATCCTTTTACCTCAGCCTCCTGCGTAGTTTATGGGCGTGCACCACCACGCCTGGCTACTTTTTAACTTTTTGATAGAGATGGGGGTCTCACTGTGTTGCTAGGCTGGTCTCAGACTCCTGTCCTCAAGCAGTCCTCTTGCCTCAGCCCCCTGAGTAGTTAGGACTACAGGTGCCTGTCACCATGCCCAGCTAAGTTTTTCAATTTTTTTTTTTTTTAAGAGACAGAGGTATCTTGCTATGTTTCTCAGGCTGATCTTGAACTCCTGGTCCCAACTGATCCTCCAACTTTGTCCGCCAGAGTAGCTGGGATTATAGGCACCAGCCACCCTGCCCAGGTATGCGGCACTTTCTTATGCAGCGAGAGATGAATACACCTAGTATTTACATGGTTTTTTTTTTTTTTTTCAAAGTTTGTCACATACTTTTTAAAAAAATTTGATTGTCAAATGTGTGAGAGAAATCAGTCTATCAATAAGATTTATGATGGCCAGGCGTGGTGGCTCACACCTGTAACGGCACTTTGGGAGGCCAAGGCAGGCCGATCACTCGAGGCCAGGAGTTCTAGACCAGCCTGGCCAACGTAGTGAAACTCTGTTGCTACTAAAAATACAAAAAAATTAGCCAGGCATGGTGGCACTCACCTGTAATCCCAGCTAGTCAGGAGCCTGAGACACAAGAATCCTCTGAACCCGGGAGGCAGAGGTTCAGTGAGCCAAGATCGTGCCATCGTACCCCAGCCTGGGTGACAGAGTAAAAAACAAAATTTTTTTTTTTTGAAACCAACAAATGTTGAATAAAATACGTGAAGTAACTCATGGATATTTTTGAAAACCTACATTTTTCTGCTTTTTACTTTATCTTTTCCTTCACATTCTGAATAAGGAAGCCATTCTTTTGGAGAGGGTTTCCCTCGCTCAGTACTACAGAAGAGTTTTCAAAAGAAGTGAGCTTTCACAAAGGATTGAAAACTAAAGAAAGAGAGTCAGTTTGAGGGCCTAAAGTTGATGAGATATAAAGAATTAAAGGTCTTCGTACGAGATACAAGAAGAATCGTTTCAAAATGATTCCGTCACTTTGGCTATAGAGATAATGTAAAGCTTTGTGTGTGTTCCACAAACTCCTAAGTGAGTACATTTCTTTGCGTGTGTGTGTGTGAAGCAGGGCTAACCCATAGGCCAGTGAGTCCAGAGCCAGCCTATCTTTTTTTTGAGATGGAGTCTCACTCTGTGGCCCAGGCTGGAGAGCTAGAGTGCAGTGGTGTGATCTCAGCTCACTACAACCTCCGACTACCCTTCCGGGTTCAAGTGATTCTCGTGCCTCAACCTCCTGAGTAGCTGGGATTATAGGCGCGTGCCACCATGCCATGCTAATTTTTGTGCTTTTAGTAGAGATGGGGTTTTACCATGTTGACCAGGCTGGTCTCTAACTCCTGGCCTCAAGTGATCTGCCCACCTTGGCCTCCCAAAGTGCTGGGATTACAGGCATGAGCCACCACGTCTGGCCATATCTAAGTAAATTTGAAAAGTAGCCTGCCCCATTCTTCAGTCTACATATTGAGGAACAGGATTATCAGGAGAGCTGCAGTCAATAATCTGGTCTATGGGGCTTCTTAAAAGAAAAATCTTAGACAAATTGACAGAGTGTAATTGAGCAAAGAACAATCTGAGAGTCAGGCAACCCCCAAGCCAGAATACCTTCAGAGAGGCTCCAACGCAGTCACGTGATGGACAGAAAAAGGAAAGGACACACAGAAAACGGAAGTGAGGTGCAGAAACAGCCGAATTGGTTGCAGTTCGGCATTTGTCTTCTTTGAACCCAGTTCGAACAGTCAGTTCACTGACTGAAACTTAGTGATTGGCACAAGAGTAGGTGATAGCCTATTTACACCTCCATTTAGGGTATAGTTCACCATGTACAGAGAAACCTTTAGGCTGAATTTAAGATATGTAAGGAGGCAGCTTTAGACTAAACTTAATTTAACAGACTCTAAGAAATGTAAGGCTGGGCGCCGTGGCTCACGCCTCTAATCCCAGCACTTTGGGAGGCCAAGGCGGGTGAATCACGAGGTCAGGAGTTCGAGACCAGAATGGCCAACATAGTGAAACCCCATCTCTACTAAAAATACAAAAAATTAGCTGGGTGTAGTGGCAGGCGCCTATAATCCCAGCTACTCAGGAGGCTGACGCAGGAGAATCTCTTGAACCCGGGAGACGGAGGTTATGGTGAGCTGAGATAGCACCATTGCACTCCAGCCTGGGCAAAAAGAGTGAAGCTCCATCTGAAAAAATAATAATTAAAAAAAGAAAAGAAAGAAATGTAATCCATGTTTTCATGGAGAAGGAAGACAGTCTAGTGTAATCGTCCAATAGGTTCTTCTTGCCTGCGGCACAGATAAAACCAGTTTACTGAAACAGCTTTACTGCACTAAAGAAATAGTTTAATTGACACAGGGCAGTCGAGTGGAAGCGTGGGAGTTATTACTCAAATCTGTCTCCCCGAAGGTTCAGAGGTGAGGGTTTTTCAAGGATAGTTTGGTGGGTGCAGGGCCTAGGAAATGAGTGCTGCTGATTGGTTACGAGTGAAATCATAGCCGGGCATAGTGGCTCATGCCTGTAATCCCAGCACTTTGGGAGGCCAGGGTGGGCAGATCACTTGAGGTCAGGAGTTCGTGACCAGCCTGGCCAACATGATGAAACCCCATCTCTACTAAAGATAAAAAATATTAGCCAGGCATGGTGGCACGTCCTATAATCCCAGTGACTTGGGAGGCTGAAGCAGGAGAATTGCTTGCACCCAGGAGGCAGAGGTTGCAGTGAGATGATATTGCACTCCAGCCTTGATGGACAGGGAGAGACTCCATCTCAAAAAAAAAAAGAAAAAGAAAAAAGAGTGAAATCTTAGGCCTATGGAAAGGGAATGCTGTGTGCTGAGTCAGCCTCCGGATAGGGGCCACGGGACTGACTGAGCCAGGAGTCACAGGTCTGGGTGGGGTTGTCAGTTGCAAAAGTCTGAAAAACATCTCAAAAAAGCAACCTTAGGTTTCACAATAGTGATGTTATCTATAGGAACAATTGGAGAAGTCACAAATCTTGTGACCTCTGGCCACACGACTCCAGAGCAATACGGGATTATGGAAAAACAGGCTAGGGCACATGACTGGTTATCATTTAGCTCCACCTACATTTTAGCAGAATTCAGGCTAATCCTAATCTTGTGGGCTTTCATTAGCCTTACAAAGGCAGTTTCAGTTCCAGAGCAAGGAGGGGATCGGTTTCAGGGAGAGACGATGATCATCTTTGCTTTAAAGTTAAATTATGGACTAAATTTCTCCCATGGTTAGCTTGGCCTATGCCCAGAAATGAGTGGGGCCAGCCAGCCTGTGAGACTAGAAGCAAGGTGGAATCAGCCACGCTAGACTTCTTTCACTGTTAGAATCTTTGCAAAGGTGTTTTCACTGGAGGCCTACTTGTGCTGGCCTGGGGACTCACACTGCTCAGAGACGGTGGAGACTGAGCCATCCTAGGTGGTTATCCACGCTGGCCGCCGAAGTGGCCCCTCAAAGGGAGGTTCACAGCATTTACGCCACCCAGCTTCTTTTGATTCCACAGGCAAATTCCCCCTTATTTCCATGATCCGGTTCATGATCCAGGGAGTCAATACCCACTTTTCTCTGTGCTTTCTTTGACCTAGTAGTTAAAATCATAAGCTCTAGAGGCAGATAAACTTAGGTTTCCTGGTTCTGGAGTTAACTGCCTTTCTCATTTTCAATAAGTTGTTTGATTTCTCTAGGCCTCAGTTTCCACATCTGTAAAACTGGAATTATAACCAAACTCATAGTGTATTGTAAGCATTAAATAATGTAGGCTGGGCATGGTGGCTCAAACCTATAACCCCAGCATTTTGGGAGGCTGAGGCGGGTGGATCACTTGAGGTGAAGAGTTCAAGACCAGCCTGGCCAACATGGCAAAACCCTGTCTCCACTAAAAATACAAAAATTAGCTGGGCATGGGCCAGGCACAGTGACTCAGGCCTGTAATCCCAGCACTTTGGGAGGCTGAGGCGGGCGGATCACGAGGTCAGGAGATCCAGACCATCCTGGCTAACACAGTGAAACCCCGTCTCTACTAAAAATACAAAGAATTAGCCGGGGGTGGTGGCGGGCGCCTGTAGTCCCAGCTACTCGGGAGGCTGAGGCAGGAGAATGGCGTGAACCAGGGAGACGGAGCTTGCAGTGAGCTGAGATCGTGCCATTGCACTCCAGCATGGTGGCACAGCGAGACTTCGTCTCAAAAAAAAAAAAAAAGGAGCCGGGTGTGGTGGCATGTGCCTGTAATCTCAGCTACTCCGGAGGTTGAGGCAGGAGAATTGCTTCAATCTGGGAGATGTAGGTTGCAGTGAGCCGAGACTGCACCAACTGCACTTCAGCCTGAGTGACAGAGTGAAGTCCAATCTCAAAAAAAAAAAAATTATTAAATAATGCATAAATGCAGTCAGCCTCATGCCTGGCATGTGTTACATTTTTTTGTTGTTGTTGTTGTTTTTTTTGAGATGGACTCTGGCTCTGTCCCCCAGGCTGGAGTGCAGTGGCACAATCTTGGCTCACTGCAAGCTCTGCCTCCCGGGTTCACGCCATTCTCCTGCCTCAGCCTCCCAAATAGCTGGGACTACAGGCGCCCGCCACCTCGCCCGGCTAATTTTTTGTATTTTTTAGTAGAGACGGGGTTTCACCGTGTTAGCCAGGATGGTCTCGATCTCCTGACCTCGTGATCTGCCCGCCTCGGCCTCCCAGAGTGCTGGGATTACAGGCGTGAGCCACCGTGCCTGGCCATGTGTTACATTTTTAATAATTACTACCCAATATTATGATTGATATTATCATTACTTTGTTGTATTGTTACTGTGTTCCTTGGTATTTCTTTCCTATAAAGCTCTGGGCAGCTTTGGAGGGCAGGGACCATATTTTATTTTTATTAATTTTCCTGAACATTTACCATTATGTCTGGCACATAATAGACACTCCATACTTGTTTGCTGAATGAATGGATCAATGAATCAGCAATTGCTTTGAAGTGTCCCTGCTGGAAAATGTGTTTGTATGCTTTTTTTTTTTTTTTAAAAAAAAAAAAAAGGATAAGTATGCAATGGGTTTGGGATAGGCCTGAGGTTTTTCTTTCATGTAGGTCTGGGACAACATGTTGTCAGCATCCCCGTGAACTTGGAGAGAGAGAACTGGATGACATCCCTTCCAGATATATCACATTAGGTGACGGAAAGCCAGCCACGCTTCATTCCTTTCCCTATGTACTTTTTAAACAACAAGTAATCACTGTAATAACTACCTTGTCCGATGTCTTGCCTTCTCTCTGCTCATGGTCTGTTTCCCTAATCCATCCCCACCACCAAAGCGAGAAGACTGCTCTCAGACTCCTGGCTCTGTGGACATGCCAGCATGGTGTTCGTTCACATTTTGCCTGAGGTGTTACAGCCATGTGGATTCACTTGAACAACAGGAAAGCCAAGTCGATTCCCGAAGGATTCCAGAAATGACTTTTTGGAAGCACATTTAAAAAAATTCCCAAATGGATGTGCCTGGAGTAAGAAAAAGCTGCAAACAAGTATATCCACCTTCACTGTGAAAATCTCTCCCATCTCAATTGCATTCTTTTAGGGTTGGTGCTTCCAAGTGTTGGGTAAGACCCCTTACATTATATGTATATTATCACATCTCTAAATATTTAAGCACAATTCTCTATCTAAAAAATTTCCACATTTTCCATGGAAACTCTCCAGTTTTTCTAAATTCACATGTACTCTTTGTGTGTGTCTGTGACAGAGTCTCGCTCTGTCATCCAGGCTGGAGTGCAGTGGCGTGATCTCAACGCACTGCAACCTCTGTCTCCCAGGTTCAAGCGATTCTCTTGCCTCAGCCTCCCAAGTAGCTGGGATTACAGGCAGGCACCACCATGCCCGGCTAATTTTTTGCATTCTTAGTAGAGACAGGGTTTCAGTATGTTGCTCAGGCTGGTCTTGAACTCTTAAGCTCAGGTGATCCACCTGCCTCGGCCTCCCAAAATGCTGGGATGACAGGCATGAGCCACTGCGCCCAGTCCACATGTACTCTTTATAAGGTGAGTCTCCTACACTGTTACCCTCAGAAAGGAAGTGTATTTGTGTGTGCACGCACATGTGTATGAGAGGTGGGAAGGTAGCACTTATGGGTGAATTATCAAAAGATTTCACAGATTCTAGAAGTAGGTCATGTATCTCATGATCTTCATGTTGGAAAGATTTGTTTGGTTCCTGAAAAACCAATCACTTATGCCTATAGGGATATTTACTCACCAAATATTCATTGAGCACTGCTGTACACAGGACTCTACTAAACATTCCAGAAAATGGAAAAGGCTCTGAATGGGTAAGAGTCCAGTTGTGTACAATTATCCAAAATACAAGAAAAGGCAGAAATAATTCTGGTTATGGCGTTTAATAAAGAGTGATTATTTCTGGCTTGAGTGAGCTGGAAAGGCTTCAGAAGGAAGTGAAATCTGAACTCAGTCTTGAAGAATGGGTAGTTCTGTCGTTAGTGGAATAGAAAGGATACAGTGGAAGAACATTCCCAGAAGGTAGATCAAGAAAGAACAAAGAACAGAGCTGGAAGGTGACTCAGGGATACACTCAGGCCTGTTTGTTCCAATAAGCTTTTACACTGGGAAGCAACAGGAAGAAATTCTGCAAAGTGGACAAGAGTGTCCAAGAAAAGACCAGAATGGCAGTAGTATTAAACAGGACTCATTAGTTTGTAGTGGGTAAAGATAAAACGAATTAATGAATGACTTAGCATCTTTCAGGAAAGCAAAACAAAACAGAAACTCTCAAGCTTTAGGAAAGTAAGGGGAGGGGAGACTCATTTAGCTTGAAAACACATTGAGACAGTTCAAGGTATCAAGAGAACCCTAAGAGAGGGTATAATAGGGATTTAGTGGCTCTCATACTCCAAACTGCTATCTATTTCTTTTACTTTCTTTCCTTTGTTTATTTGTATTCTCTTCTAATATGCAAGTCTTTGCTTGTAGCCCCAACTTTTTTATTTTGTTTATTTTATTTTTAATATTTTATTATTTTATATTTTATTTGAGACAAAGTCTCACTATGTTGCCCAGCTTGTCTCAAACTCCTGAGCTCAAGCGATCCTCCCACTTTGGCCCCCTAAAGTGCTGTAACTATGATTCACCTCACCAGACAGCCCCAACTTCATAGTCCTCTATTATTGTGATTTTGGAGGCGAAATTTCCTCTTGTACAGCTCCAAACAAAAAACACTAGGGTGAGCCGGGCGCGGTGGCTCACGCCTATAATCCCAGCACTTTGGGAGGCCGAGGCGGGAGGATCACCTGAGGTCGGGAGTTCGAGATCCACCTGACCAACATGGAGAAACCCCATCTCACTAAAATTACAAAATTAGCCAGGGATTGTGGCGCATGCTTGTAATTCCAGCTACTCAGGAGGCTGAGGCAGGAGAATCGCTTGAACATGGGAGGCAGAGGGTGCAGTGAGCTGAGATTGCAGGATTGCACTCCAGCCTGGGCAAATAGGGCAAAACTCTGTCTCAAAAAAAAAAAAAAAAAAAAAACTAGGGTGGAGCTCTGATTTCTGTGGCTTCAGTCACAGGACCACCCTAGTTGAATCACATGACGATGGGAAAGGGGCATTTTGATTGGCCAGCCCTGTGTCACATTCCTACTCTGTGAGTCATGAGAAAGCTTTGTGGACAGGCAGGTGCAATAACCACCAGCATTCATTGCACCATGCTAAGTGTTTTATTCTTTCATGAATTAATTCACTCCTTCATGTATTCATTTCTTCCGTTTTTTTCTTTTGAAAAAGGGTCTCCTTTGTTGCCCAGGTTGGAGCACAGTGAGAAAATACGGCTCACTGCAGCCTTGAACTCCCAGGGTGAAGGGATCCTCCCACCTCAGCCTCCTGAGTAGCTGGGACTACAGGCATGTGCCACCACTCTGGCTAATTTTTGTATTTTTTGTAGAAACAGGGTTTCGCCCTGTTGCCCAGGCTGGTCTCGAACTTTTCAGCTCCTGCCTTGGCCTCCCAAAGAGCTGGGGTTACAGGTTTGAGCCATCACACCCGGCCTGACTTTCATCTTATAGACGATGGAGAATTATTAAAAGATTTTTCATCTAGTAAGTGACAGAGATTGTAGTGGTCTCCAGGGTGCATTAGGATGGAGAAGAGTGGTCTCCAGGGTGCATTAGAATGGAGCCATCTGACAACCATATAAAAAGTGATGAAGCCTGAACCAAGGTGGGACAGAGGGAAGAAAGGAGGTGACAAATTGGGTATGTGAGAGGTAGGTCATCACGTCATGAGAGGACCCAATAGGTCTTTCGTCAGTGAAGGTCCCATGTATTGCGTAAGATTACTGGAGCCTTTGCTGACTCCAAAATTTGACCTCTGTACTAAGTTGTGTTAGGATCCAAAACATTACGTAGCAAGGAATGGAAAGCGTTTTATACAAATACTTTTTTAAATGTCCATGAATGTCCAATGCAGTGTACAGATTCATCAAATGTCAGCAAATTAGTGCTGACCTTGTAGCCACAATACCCATCTCCTATCCCCGTGCCAGGAAGAGGCACAATCCTGGTTGGACTTTACCCAGCAGCATAAGTGTAAGCTGAAATTCACCACCCTCGGTATGCCCACAATCAAGGATTTTGAGTTGTACTTGAGATGAGGCCAATATGATGGTGGAATTGTTAGGGAAACAGGAACATAGGAGAGCCAGGGTGACATCATTTTCAAATCAATTCCTTCTTAAAACTAGCAAGACACATTTCTTGCCAGTCATGACCCACAGTCTTAAGATGTTTACCACCAAGGAAACAGCTTAATAACGCCTGCAAGGACAAACTCCTGTGACAGCAAAATGTCCAGATGTCCCAATATTGCAAAACAATATGTGCTTTTAAGGTGACTATAGTCATGCTTTGATGTACTTACGCACTAAAATGCCAAGAATAACTTTCTTTAAATCAACAAAGTAATAAATGTTGTCATTTTTCCGGCTCACCCGCATGTAGACATAGCTTAGCTTTTACATAGATAAGATCCCTATATAAGAAGAGTTTAAAACAAAGATGGTGCGTTCCTTGTTTTGCTTCTGAGAACATCCTTACTCTGTTACTGAGTAGCTTTCAATAAACCATCTCTTCTCATGGTACTCTGCAACTCACTTTGAATTCCTTCCTGCGAGAGATCCACGAACCCTCTCTTAAGGCCTGAATCGGGACCCTTTTTCCTGATCGAAATGTTTTCTCTAGATGTGTGCATTTCCTTCATGAATGAAGAAATCCTTCCACAGCTTAAGCCTTAGGAGAATGAATGTCTCTAAGGCAGTTTCCTTCCATTTTTATTCATGTCATTAGAGAATTACACAATAGGGAGGTGAAGGCTTTCTCCTGAGTTTTCTGCAAAAAGAAATGGTTTGTTACCATTTGCAATGGTGAAAGTCCCACAGCGAATGGGCACACAGTCTCACTAGCTGTGTGACTGGGTGAGTCACTTTCCTGCTCCAGCTTACAAGCATCTCTTATGTAAAGTGAGTGTTAGATCATTTCTGAGCAGGTTGACCATATAATTAACTTTCTAGAATGAAAAGTGAGTGCCTTTGAAATTATACCAAGACAACAGGCATAAACTGGGACTCTCCTGGAGAAACTGGAACATTTGGTCATCTCCTCTCTCAGAAGCTTTGAAGCTCTAAAACTGTATGGTTCTCAGGTTCATTATCTGCACCCAGATCCAATCCTTGAGAGGGTCTTTATGTTATAAACTTCCCTTTGGGCAGGATATGCTTGTTCTGTTTTGGGGAATAGTTCAACTGAACAGAAATGTCCATCTATCCCTTAGCTAGAGCAGAGGTAAATTCTTCAACTTGGGTCACTGCTGGGGAATAGTCAGCTCTGCCATGTCTTATCTGAGTGAAATCCAACTCCAGACATAAGCTTCTCCCACAAGGGTTGATACTCGGGTCCTGAGAGAGAATACTTTTTCTCCACAACTGGGGACCTGGCTGATCATGAGTCAGTTCTAATACTTTGTTGTTCTAGGACTGATGTTCCCTGGGCATGGTGGCTCACGCCTGCAGTCCCAGCACTTTGGGAGGCTGAGGTGGGAGCATTGCTTGAGCCCAGGAGCTTGAGACCAGCCCTACCAACACAGGGAGACCCTGTCTCAACAACAACAAAAAACAAACAAACAAATGAAAAGTTATTTAAATACCAAAATTTTTAAAAAAGTGTTTAAAAAGATTGTAGTGAAGACTGGTACACATATATCATTGTCTTTCAATTGTGCAGTGATAATAACCGTGATCCTTGCTATCAGTTTGCTTCTCACTGAAGGGACTATGGAAGTAAGCTATGAGCAGCTGTCTTTTTTACCTGCATATCGACGGCAGGAGGTGTAATTTTCAATTCAGAGCTAACCTGTTTCACTGATTAATACATTCATTCAGCAACTATTTAATGATTATAAACTATGCAAAAACATTGTGTGGGAGACCCAGAATGAAGCGGGAAATGCAAGTGAAGTAAGTGGTTAATTGATGATTACAGCACAACATTATAATTGGTGGAACAGAAATCTCAACAAAACACTGAAAGAATATATATTTTGTGAGACAGTTGATTTCTGTCTTTAAATGGTTTTCCTGCCTACATCATTTAAAATTACCTCAATTCATGAAAATGCAGGGATATAGTTAACCATCTCGTCATCCAATTCTACTATGCTTTACAACCCAGAGGAGCTGGATTAAGATTGAATTTCTTGTTGGTGGTACTGGATTGACATGCAATGTAGTCACACCAAAGTGACATCATATATGTATAAATCCCCTCTTGCTGGAGAGAATCTCAGTCTCATCCATATTTTGTATCCCTCCTCATTTATTTCATTTATTTTCCTTCTCTGTGTGTCCACACACACACTTAGTCACACATCTGGTGTCTTTCTGGAACACATATTCATTCCTGCCTTCTTCACTGTCTCACACGCTCACTGTCCTGGGTACATTTGCATCTCTATCAGTCATTCTGCCGAAGTCTCTTCCACACTGAGTTTCTCACTCTTAAATACACATGACCTCAAGTTTGTAATTTCCTACAGATGCTCTCTGTCCCGGGGGACAAATTCTCTCTCCTTTGAGCACAGGGCCATTCTCCAACAGTCTCATTTTCAAAGGCACACACCCACATCTGCAGGCACTCACGCTTTTGTCGACAGCCCCTCCCACACCTCAGGCGTCTCTCTGGTGATCGGAGTAGGGACAGGAGACAGGATGGGTGGAGGAGATACCAGTAAGTCATCTGTCCTCCACCCACATTTTCTTTCTTAATTTGTTTTCTTGAATTTCTTTCTTCCTTTCTGGTAAGCAGGAAGAGAACTCGCTGAATAGCATGGTAGAACTCTTTCCAAGTGTCATTGTGGTGCTAAGGATGAATGAAGGGGAGAAGGCATCGCTTAGAGGGATAATTGGAGGAGACAGAGAAACATTTCACTGTTCCCAAAGAGAAAGACCAGTCTCACTGAACAGCTGCTCTTCTAAGAATTCTTACAACTGGGACATTTTGTTGATATAAGGCACTGTGTCTCTATGAAACAAATTGGAACTCTAGCAGAGAAAACATATCAAATTATTGGAAAGATTCTTGAGTATTGATTTATATCGGGGGTTGACAAACATTCTCTAAAGGGCCACATAGTAAACATTTTAGGCTTTGAAGGCCATATGATCTCTGCTGCAACTTCTCAACTTGGCCATTATAGCTTGAAAGCAGCCATAGACAATACATAAGTCAATGTGTGTGGCTGTGTTCCAATAAAACTTTATTTATAATGCTCATTCTTTAGAACGAATACATTTTTTGCCATTTACTCAAAGTTTCCAAGGAGAGCAACAGTATGAGTTGATAACCAAATTTTTTGAGGTCTTGCTTGGGCAGGGCTAATAAAAAGTTTTTAAAAAAACTTTATTTAGGGTAGGCACATGGCTTTTGCCTATAATCCTAGCACTTTGGGAGGCTGAGGTGGGTGGATCACCTGAGGTCAGGAGTTTAAGACCAGCCTGGCCAACATGGTGAAACCCCATCTCTACTAAAAATACAAAAATTAGCCGGGCGTGGTGGCACACACCTGTAATCCCAGCTACTTGGGAGGCTGAGGCAAGAGAATTGCTTGAACCTGGGAGGCAGAGATTACAGTGAGCCAAGATTGTGCCACTGTACTCTAGCCTGTGCAACAGAGCAAGACTCTGTCTCAAACAAAACAAAACAAAACAAAAAACTTTATTTATAAAAACAGGCAACAGGCTGAATTTGGACCATGGTCTCTAATTTACAGACTCCCGATCTACGCAAATGACATCATGTTTTGCTCTATTTTTTTTTCTTTTTTTGTGATTATGATTTAACTTGAAAATGACTAGATAACTTTTTCATCAAATTTGGAAGATTTATTTATGATTTCTCAGACATAAAAACCTGGATATATACTTTGAGAAAAAATTCCCTTTTGGCTGGCCGTGATGAAAGATAATAGAGAGAATTGTCTGACCAAGTCACCTGACACCTGTCGTGGCTGCCTCCAAGGGCCGGGGTAAAACGAGTGCCAGGGTTCTGCTGTGGGCTGCCAGGGACACCTAGTGTAACAGACCCAGGAGCTCTTTAGGGTCCAGGGAAGCGTAGGTGCCGGCAACAGCCAGGAAATTTCAGGAGATAGGCTGATGTGCCAGGCAGGAAAGGAAGAGCCCAGCTGCCCTGAGCGGCCCAGGGATGTGGTGAACATGGTGTTTGTAGACCTGTCAAGCTGGCGGATCCCAGTGAGCTGCAGAGTCGGTGGACGATATTCTCCACCTGACCCAATGCCATGGGTTGAACCTGAAAGGCACCTGTGAAGCCTTCCTGGCATGCTCCGCCTGCCATGTGCATGTAAGCAAAGACCAACTGGGCCTTCTGCCTCCTCCCGAAGAGAGGAAAGACAGCGTGCTAGACGTGGCCTCCCTCCTCCAGGAGAACTCCCCGCTGGGCTGGCAGATCGTGCTGATGCTAGACCTGGAAGGGGCAGAATTCAGTCTACCCTAGAACACCAGGAACGTCTACGTGGACTGCCATGTCCCCAAGCCCCACTGACATGGACAGCTGGACCTTCCCGGATTGTCATGGCCTCAGGGCCAAGACTGAAGGAACAGCCGAGTGTCAGCCAAGCCCAGCTCAGAGCACATATAGTCCCAAGAGAGACTCCAAGGAAGCCTCCAAGAAGGACAAAGCCCCCTGCTTGAAAGAGATCCCATGTCCAAGCTCTGGGGAGAACAGGGTCCCTAGTGGGGTGGCCTTCCCCAAGCCCCTGAGAATAGAGTGTGAGTAGGGTAGAGTCAGATTGGAGCTACAGTAAAACTATGTCATGGGCCTAAAAAAAAAAAAAAAAAGAGAGAGAGATTATTTTCTGGAGTATATAGTGACTATCACACAACAGGAACAGATAAACAATTTATTCAGTTATGAGCCCCCGTTGGATTTTCATCAGCATCAGGCTGCCACTTCTTAGGTAGGCAACTCTCTGTAGGATGCCCCCAGTGTGAAAGAAGATAACGTACCGAGGGAACGAGCCCCAGGACAGAGGAGTTGGGGTGTTGGGAGTGGGTGAGGCATCGCCAGTGTGCAAAGCAAGATTGAGGAGCAGCTACGGGTCTAGTTCTGACTCCAGCAATCGATGGTCCAATTAAGGTGTTTAATTTTTTTCTGCTCTGGGAAAATTTCATCTGAAAGTGTCTGCTTCTTGAGCCAACTAGCTGTAGGGTACAGAGATGGACACCAGAGAACAAACACACTAGAGATACACAATATAGGTAGTTTCAGATTTGCATGTTGTTCCACTCTTCATTAACTTTATTTTGCTCTTGAAATGATATTTAAGTTTGGTAACCATTTCTAAATAATAGAACATAGTGAAGTTCTTACAACGAATTGAGTAGCTATATGCATCATGAGATATTTAAACAAAATACTGTTAAATAAATGAGAAAAGCAGATTGCACAGAAGCCCTTATAAGAAAATCTCATGTTTGTGTGTGTCTATGTGTACATACTTAGACATACACATGCATTTGCCTAGAAGAAATTTCGTAGAAATACATACAAATTTTGAACAGTGATCATTTCTGGGTAGCATGGGACTACCAAGGAACTCTACTTTTTCCTTACCCATTTTTCTTTCTCTCTCTTTCTCTTCCCCTACATGAAGAAGTATTAGAATTATAATTCAAAAGGGCAATGAGGATTTTTCCATTTAAAATGTTTATGAAAAATTTGGTGGTTATGACTTCAATTCCAAAAGGAGGAATTATCCATATGTTGAGACTAGGGAAGAGAAAGTGTTACCCTACGGCATCTTCTTTGCTGTTTCTGCATGGGTTATTTGGGATACAGCACATTTTCTATGATGATTCAAAAAGTGTGTTTTATCAAGCAAAAGGATCACTTTCTCCTTGCAATATACATCAGCTATGAATGAACAGGTGACTCATCATTTAATTAAGGGTGAAAAACAGATAGATTTTGAAAGCAGTGTCCTGTGCAGTTTCAGGCAAATTACTTAACCTTTCTGAAAGCCTGCTTCCTGATTTCTGTAACAGGGTTCATAATACACACCTTCTAAATGTATGAGGATTAAATGACAGTATATGGAAAACACTTAGCTGAGCTTGACATCTGGTAAGTGCTAAAAAAAAAAAAAAAAGAAAGAAAGTTACTTTCTTTCCCATTCTTACTTTTTTTTTCTCCTCCAGCAACAGCCTTCCCAAATAAGAAGAAAAAGCACTGGGTTATGCTGCCATCTTTGCTAAGTCCCATTGTGTATTCTTCCCCACATCCTAAGCCGTTTGCCTTCCCTTTCTTTCTCTGAGAAGGCAAATACCCAGACGGCAAGAATATGCTGGAGTAGGAAACAGATGGCAATCCAGTCTGTGCTTTGAGTGGCCAATATAATTTTATTTTAAAATGAAACTCTAGAAATAACATTTGAAATAATCCAATTACTCTTGATAATACCATGTTCGAAAAGGAAATGAATCAGGGAGGTCCTATTTTAAATCCAAAATATGGCTTACTGCATGTAATAGCATTTCCCCATTATTCCCCAGTTTCCCACTGAATCACCACCCCCTCGCCAGGCGCTCCTATACCCAAAAGACTGCCAAGATTTATATAAAGTCCTGTTTCTTTCTGTCAATGAAAGATTGCCATTTTGATGTGTGCATATTTCCTGATTCTCTCTTTACATGTCACTGTCTTACGGTGTGCGTTGGCATGTCATACCTCCCTACGAGGGATGATGGGACTTTCATTGTAGACAAAGGTATTACTATCAATTATGTGATGTTTCCTTTTTTTTTTTTTTTTGAGACGGAGTCTCACTCTGTCGCCCAGACTGGAGTGCAGTGGCCGGATCTCAGCTCACTGCAAGCTCTGCCTCCCGGGTTCACGCCATTCTCTTGCCTCAGCCTCCCGAGTAGCTGGGACTACAGGCGCCGCCACCTCGCCCGGCTAGTTTTTTGTATTTTTTAGTAGAGACGGGGTTTCACCGGGTTAGCGAGGATGGTCTCGATCTCCTGACCTCGTGATCCACTGGTCTCGGCCTCCCAAAGTGCTGGGATTACAGGCTTGAGCCACCGCGCCTGGCCAATGTGATGTTTCTTATCAAAGGGGAGCAATTTCAACGTTAGCGTAGCCCAAACTGAACTTAGAAACTTCCCCAATAATCTTTTTCTCCCCTCTACCTATTTTCTCTTGTGGTGCAATCACATTCCATCATGTCACACAGTTGTGAAGCAGAACATTGTCCTTTATTCCTCCTTTGCTTTTCCCCATGTCCAAACAATCATCCAGTCCTCTCCATTCCTGACACTGAGGCCCTAATTCAGGCCTTTATCCTCTCTTACTTGATCATTGCAAGACCAGTTTTCCAACTAGAGTCCTTGCTTCTAATCTTTTTGCCCTCAGATCCATCCTCCATTCATTCTGTTACCAAATGCAAATTTGATGATGACTTTTTTTGTTTGTTTATGGGTGCTCATTGGCTCCTCAGGAACTATAGGATCAACTTTAAGTTTTCTAATATAGCATTTAGGGCCCTTTGTAATACATTTCTAGATATATTTCCTGCCATTCTCTGCTTCCAATATTCCATTCCAGAAGCATTAAACTGATTCCAAATCGCAGCATACAGCATACTACCTCATGAATTCAGCTTTGGCTAATAACTGTTTCTTCCTTGGAATACATTTTATCTCCTCATTGACTGATTCTCCTTGTTCTGAAAGACACAATGTAAGTATGGTAGTTCTATGAAGCTTTACCAAACACTCCTCGATAAACTTTCTCTTTTTGCGTGCTTTTTAATGTAACTTTTTCATTGCACTTACCAATTTGAATTAACACTATTTATGCATTTGTGTTCCAAATGGTTCTGTTAGCTCCTTGAGGGGATATATTGTTTTATTATGACTCTGAAGTGTGTAACAGAGATCGAAAGACCATAGACTTTAACAGGTACTTGTTGAATAAATGAATTCGTAAATGAATGAATTCACGGGTAGTCTATTAGTTATCTGTTGCTTCATAACAAACTACCGCAAAGCTGAAAGGGATAAAACAACAAATATTTATTATCTCTCATAGTTTCTGTGAGTCAGGAATTCGGGAGGAGCTTAGCTGGGTGGTTCTGCTGCACGGTGTCCCAGGAGGCTGTAGTCAAGCTGACAACCGGGGCTACAGTAAACTGAGGGTTTGGCTGGACTGGAGCTTCCAATTCCAAGCTCACTTGGGTGGCTGTCGGCAGGAGGTTTCAGTTCATTTCCACAGTGGACACTCATGACACGGCGGCTGGCTTCCCCCGAGGAAGCGATCTAAGAGACAAAAGAAAAGTGCAATCAAGAGCAAGCTGTGGTGTCTCTTATAACTTAATTTCAGACATGACATGTCATCACTTCTGCTGTATTCTCTTGGATACACTGACCAACCCTGTCCCAATATGGAAGGGAGTTATACTGGGTGTAAATATCAGAAAGTGGGGATCATTGGAGGTCATGTTGGAAGCTGGGTACTGCAGGCAAGTATTCTCAATGCTCCAAAAATCTTCCCAAGTAAATATTCTCTTTTAACTACTTATAAGGCCATTTCTGCTCATACAAGTTATTCAAAGAATGAACAAGAGTGAATCATGCAGGGTTTGGACAAAGTCTCTCTAATTTCTGTAAATTGTTTATAATTTTTTTTTTTTTAATAGACCGTCTCACTCTGTTGCCCCATTGCCCAGGCTAGAGTGCAGTGGCGTGATCTTGGCTTATGCTGCAGCCTCCCGAGTAGCTGGGACCACAGGTATGTGCCACCATGCCTGGCTAATTTTTGTACTTTTTTTGTAGAGACGGAGCTTTACCATCTTAGCCAGGCTGGTCTTGAACTCCTGACCTCAAGTGATCCACCTACCTCAGCCTCCCAAAGTGCTGGGGTTACAGGCATGAGCCACCCTATCCGGTCCATTTATTTCGTAATTAATGAGGACAGTGAGAGACAGAGAAAGAGAGAGAGAGACAGAGAGAGAGAATTTTCTTGGTGAAGGAGATTAGAAGTGGGAGAGACACATTTCTATTAGCAGTATTGATTTAGCGGCACTGGATGAATTGGTCCAACAATGAGGTATTTATTGTTGCTGGTTTTAAAGGCTCACGCTTGATTATTTACACATTTTTGCAATTTATGGATATCAGACATATAATCCAAGAATACCCTGAATGAACAGACAGGTAAGGAATGACCACTGCAACTAGGTTGATTGTTATAGTCAGGAAAGTGGGCAAGCAATGGAAATAACAACAACACAAAACAGCCCAGTGAGGTTCCTAAATCAATGTTGCTCAGCCCAGGGCTAGAAAGGAATTCAGTCAAGAGCACAGCCCGCAGATACAGCTTGCAACAGGTTCTGCTGATAGCAGTTCTGCTAGTCAAGTTCCTTTGGCTTATTGATGCGGTTAAAATATGAATTAACCTCATTCAGATATACCCATAAGGCAAAGGTTTGAAATGGCTTCTTTTTTTTCTTTTGAGATGGAGTCTCACTCTGTCACTCAGGCTGCAGTGCAGTGGCATGATCTCAACTCACTGTAACCTCCGTCTCCCAGGTTCAGGCAATTCTCTGCCTCAGCCTCCCGAGTAGCTGAGATTACAGGCACCCACCATCACGCCCAGCTAATTTTTGTATTTTTAGTAGAGATGGGGTTTCACCTTCTTGGCCAGAGTGGTCTTGAACTCCTGACCTCATGATCCACCCGCCTCGGCCTCCCAGAGTGCTGGGATTACAGGCGTGAGCCACAGCGCCTGGCCTGAAATGGCTTCTTAAAGGAGGGTGCACTTGCTCATGGACAATGGCTCCCCATTTCCCATGTTTTACTTTCTAAGCCTTCCTTCCTCCTCTAGACTCTCACTTTCTCTCTAGTCTCACTTCCTCTGCCAAGCTTATCTTTATCTTTCCAATCCCTTAATAGCTCTTAAATCTCGTCACTCAACCAAGCTACATTATAGTAAGATAATAAATGCCTTCCATTCGATATGGGTGAAACTTCCCACATCAGAAGATTTGCATAAATATCTCAAAGTATTTTCTTTTTCTGAACATTTCTAGATTTAGGGTAAAAGAAATCTCAGTTCATTTATCAGGTAGTTTCCCTTAACTCAAAAACCTCTGGTTGATTTGAAGAAACCAATTCATTTATTCATCTGATTAATTTACTATTCAGTGACCCAGAGTTTTAAAAAATCAGTATTATCTGATAACCACGAATACAAGAACATTTTAAAAGACTTGTAATGATCATTCTTTACAGTAGCTATAAATAGTTGCTTGATGTGTGCCTCATTGTCTTCCACCATAGCATTCATTTATAAACACTGTATCGACCAAGGCACTGTTTCTAGTAGGATCTAGGAAAACAAAAATGAATAAGACAGGATTTTTCTTTTATTTATGGAGTATCTCTTTCCTTTCTCCTTCCATGGTTTTTTAAAATATACATTTCTCCTCATTTCCTCACAAGGTAGATCTGAAAAAATGTACCAGAACAAGTATCATTTAAAATTATTGTTTTTTAAATCGAGCGTGTTTCTGACGCCTAGAAAAGCCACAATCTGCCGCGCCACCCCTCATGTCGGTTCTCGTATACTTTCCAGGGGTGGGTTTAGAGGTCGATTTCTCCCTGGCTACATGCGTATTTCCCGTGCCTCACATGTCTAACAAGCGGTGGCACTCTCCCCTCCCAGAACAGAAGGATATTTTTCACTCATTTGCTTTCTCTATTCCTTACTGGCTTTCCTTCACAGGCGAAGTAGCTTAGCTGGTTGAAAACTTCGGGATAAGGATGAGTGAGTGTGCAACTCTCCACCTTCACTTTCTCTGGTGTTGCCGACCACCCACGGGCTACACCTGTTCTGGATTTCTACTTTCTTCAGGCAGCAAGCCCAACCCAGGGAACACTAATGGTTGAGCATCTCTGTTTCCACTGAGTGGGTAAATGTAACTTGTGATGAGCAGGAGGTGAAAGTCATTTTGCCTTTGGGTTCAGGCCACTTTCTCGGAACCATATCAGCAACAAGGCTGACATATTGAAACCGATTTGATTTCTGTGTCTATTTTTCAATGGGTCCCTAACACTCCAGAGAAGCCCAGGTTCCATTCGATTTTTCGGTTATACACTCTCATTACTTCCCAAGTCTTCATGACTCTCCTTTCACCATTCTTTTTCTTCTTCTGCTGCTATTCCCATTCCACACATGTTGCATCTTTTGAAATTGTCCCACAGTTCTTGGATATTCTGTACTGTTTTCCTTTTTTTAAATTTTTGCAGTTTTTTTTTTCATTTTCCTTTTGCAAGTTTCTATTGACATCTTGTTAAGCTCACTGATTCTTTCCTCAGCTGTCTCTAGTCTACTGATGAGCCCAGGAAATACATTCTCTCCAGTTTTTTTTTTTTTTTTTTTTTTTTTTGAGACAGAGTTTCACTCTTGTTGCCCAGGCTGGAGTGCAATGGCATGATCTCGGCTCACTGCAATCTCCACCTCCCAGGTTCAAGCAATTCTCCTGCCTCAGCCTCCCAAATAGCTGGGATGACAAGTATGCGCCAACACGCCCAGCTAAATTTTGGGTTTTTAGTAGAGATGTGGTTTCACCATGTTGGCCAGGCTGGTCTCGAACTCCTGACCTCAGGTGATCCACCCGCTTCGGCCCCCCAAAGTGCTGGGATTACAGGCATGAGCCACCACACCCGGCAAAATGCTTTCTTTGTTTCCATTACAGCTTTTGATTTGCGTCATTTCCTTTGGATTCTTTCTTAGAGTTTTCATTTTTCTGCTTCCAGGTTACCTCCCTTTCTGCATGTTGTCCACTTTTTCTATTCAAGCCTTTAGCATATTAATCATAGTTATTTTACATTTCCAGTCAGATAATTCCAGAATGCCTCCCGTACTGAATGTGGACTGATGCTTGCTGTGCCTCTTGGGATGGTTTTTTGCTTTTCAGCATTCCTTGACATTTTTAATTGCAAGCTGGACGTAATACACCTGGTAAGAGGAACAGAGGTAATGTGAGGGTTTGCGTTTTCATGCTTTTCTGGCTCTTAGTCTATGCTTATTATTTCTTTAGCTCTGGTGTCAGAAGCTAAAATACCTTCCAATGTCATTGTTTTTGTCTCCTCTGTTAGCTTTCGGTTTTTCTAGAGAGTCTTTAAATATAGTTTGAGGCTTACAGTTATTTTAGCTGTAATCCTGTGTTATTACACTGGAACCCTGTTGATATGGTGGTAGGGTGAAGAGGATAGAAAATATTTTGTAGTCTTACGATTAGATCTCAGTCTTTTGGGGAGTCTGAGTCACTTATTTTTTTTCCCCCACATGGAAGTCAACAATGTACTAGAGTTCAATATTTCCCTTGCTATAGGTTCGTTAGGTTTTGGTAAAAATGCCAGTCAGAGGCTCTGGTAAAATAGTTTTCTTTTGAGGGTAGCCCCCTTTTTCAGGAGAATGGAGGTGTCTGGTCATATTTCAAAATGGCCCCTCTTCTTCCCCTGCCAGAACTAGGAGAGGACTTTTTTCAGATCATCACCGCAAGAACCTGGTAGAGCTCCTGGAGATAAAACTCACCAAAGTGTGAAGGCTCCTTAAGACTGGGCTCCCTGGAAGCTTTAGACCTTGGGTTAATCTACACTGAGCACCCAGCAATTCATTAATCACAGTTTTAAGTGTTCCTGCCATACTAGGTCTAGCTGTAGGGATTTGGCTGGAAAGCTGTGATTCTCTGTATCCACCTGTCTTTGTAGCTTTCAGGGCAGCAGTTTGCCCTGTTGCCTTAATTCTCCGATGGATCTAAGAAGAATTGTTGATTTTTAGTTTACTCAGCATTTTTTTCTTGTTAGGAGGATGGAAATAATGACTCCTAAGCTTCTTACATTCGGGAACAGAAACTGGAACTTCATTCAAGTTATGGTACTTTAACTTTTTTTTGTGCTTCATTTTCTTCATCTGTAAAATGAGGATAACTATAATATCTAACTCACAGGATTGATGTGATGCTTAAGTGATGTACAGTGATTGGAATGGACCCTGGCATGTAGTAAATTCACAATGAGTATTATTATTAAGAGGCATCAGGGCAGGGGCCAGATCTCTCTTGTTCATCGCCGCTCCCCACTGCATAGCAGGCCATGACTCAGTGATCTGAAAGCCTGGCTAACATATCAGTAGTCTCTGTCATATCACAGACTTTCTCTGGCTGGTAGAATCAGGGCACTCTGCTCATGTTTGTGGGCCTTTCACTCTGAATCACAGGCATGTGGGGGTGATTCCATGATTGAGGACAGGGCCATCTTAGCTACTTTTTGTGTATGTTCATTAGGGATGAGGGATTCATAAGTGACTCAAGAGACTTACACTGTGATATCATTTTATATTTCTCATGGATCCAATAGAACCTATGATACAGGTCTGAATCGGCTGTCAACCCACTGCATAGGATGATGGCTTCCGTCATCAACTTTGTCATCAGTCCCTCTGAGATCTTTGGTTGATCTTTTTATCTTGCTGGTTTCTTATTTATCACCTGTAAGAAAGCAACATCACATCCTTCTTATGGGAATGTCTTGCCAGTCTAGGATGTCATGGACATGACAGAGAACATATCTAGAACTCCTAGCCTGAAAAAATTTGACCATGTCAGTGAGAACACTTTATGATAGAGGAAACTTGGGTAGCCTCACAATTTCAATACCAATTATATAGTTTTGGCTTTACTTCATCTAGTGGTTAAAACCAGAAGTATTTATTTATTTTCCAATTTTGTGTTTATTGATACATAATAGACGTACGTATTTTCAGGGTAGAGTGATAATTTAATACATCCATGTAATTTGCACAGATCAAATCAATGTACTTGAGATATCAATCACCCTAAGTATTTGTCTTCTCTTTCTGCAAAAACATTCCAATTATTCTTTTCTAGCTGTTTCAAAATATGCAATAGATCATTGTCAACTACAGCCACCCTACTCATCTGACAATCACTAGGTCTTGTTTCTTCTGTGGAACTCTGTATTTGTACTCATTCATCAACCTCTCCAATCAGCAGTATTTAAATTTAAACTGGGTCTTTGCTCCTTCTCCTCTCCTTCCTTAGTTTTGTTCTAGTTTCTTTAACAACTTACTTTCTCTTAGTCTTATGTCATCCAGTCTCCTCTATAAACAGAGGGGTCATCTTCTGTAACAGTCATCCACCTTCTATAAATGGAAAGAGTTGTCTGAAGTTACAGATTTTTTGTTTTGCAACTGTTGGCCTTTTATTGGGACGCTTTCAAAATGGCAGACAAAATAAATGAACAAACACAATTTATGCTTTTTTTAAAGACAGATTTTGCTCCTGTCAATTAAAAAAACAAAACAAAAACAAACTTCTACCTATAGAGGGGAGGAAAGATTGGCTACAAGAAAAATAAATTAGCACTTGCCAGGCATGGTGGCTCATGCCTGTAATCCTAGCACTTTGGGAGGTCGAGGCAGGTGGATCATAAGGTCAGGAGTTCAAGACCAGCCTGGCCAATATGGTGAAACCCTGTCTCTACTAAAAATACAAAAATTAGCCAGGCATGGTGGCATATACCTGTAGTCCCAGCTACTTGAGAAGCTGAGGCAGAATAATCGCTTGAACCCAGGAGGCGGAGATTGCAGCGAGCCAAGATTGTGCCACTGTACTACAGCCTGGGTGATAGACTTGAAAGAAAGGAAAGAAGGAAGGAAGGAAGGGAAAGAAAGAAAGAAAGGGAAGGAGGGAGGGAGGGAGGAAAGAAAGAAGGAAAGAAAGAAGGAAAGAAAGAAAGAAAGAAAGAAAGAAAGAAAGAAAGAAAGAAAGAAAGAAAGAAAGAAAGAAAATTAGCACTTATTCAGCATTTTATTCCATTTTCCTAATCCTACTGTTACTTGTTCTAGAAACTATTTAAGGTGGTTTACAAAGTCTTATAAACTTCAGTAATATCTCATACAATAAACAGAGGAAAATTAAAAAGAGGAAAGAGAAAAGAGGCGAGAGCGTAACATGGAGGTTAAGACACAAGGGTGATCAATCAACAAGGGCCACAGATTGGCTCTAAAGTTTCCAGTAGTAACTCCTAAAAGGGGAGCCTGATTAATCACAAATTTCATAATTAATAATCAAAAGAAAACAAATCAAATACTCTGAAGAAGCACAGCCATTACAAACATTCCTGAGAGACTGGAATGAGATGTCTGCCCAGGATTATCCTAAAAATCGTCCAATGTGATATAGCGAATCCCAGCGGCAGCACCGTTCTTAGCATCAGTGTGTCGATACAGGCCACAGAACTCTCCTTTGACACACCTTGCTCTCACTGGTGGTGTCACATGAACTGAAATTCAGTTAGTGCGATTCAGGCCAAGGTGATATAGCTCGGAATCCTTATCTCCTGGAATCCTTATCTCCTGGCAACGCTGCCTCCATAAAGGGGTGAATTTCAGAGTAACCAGAGAAATGACTGAGCATATAGTTTTTTGTTTGTTTGTTTGTTTTTGAGACAGAGTCTTCCTCTGTCGCCCAGGCTAGAGTGCAGTGGTGCAATCTTGGCTCACTGCAACCTCCGCCTCCTGGGTTCAAGCGATTCTCCTGCCTCAGTCTCCCAAGTAGCTGGGATTACAGGTGCACACCACCATGCCCAGCTGATTTTTGTTCTTTTAGTAGAGATGGGGGTTTCACCATATTGGCCAGGCTGGTCTCAAACTCCTGACCTTGTGATCCGCCTGCCTCTGCCTCCCAAAGTGCTGGAATTACAGGCGTGAGCCACCGTGCCTAGCCGCATATAGTATTAAAACTACATATCTATCCTGAACATTGCTTCTCCCCACGGTTGTTTATAGATGTGTGAGCTGAGATCTCTCAGGAGTGGGGTGAAGTCAATGATGCAGTACCTAGTGACTAGTGACAATATAGTGGTCTCTGTACTCCTCACCTTATGCACATGTCTGTTGCCACCACCGCTGTGGAGAGCCACCTCTTCACACTTACTCTGTTTCATTGGCTTTCTTGTGGGCATCTCTGCCTCCAACCTGTCTCACATACTCCTTCTGATGAGCCTCACAAAACTTCCCTTGATCATGCCACTTCCTGTTTATGGTGCTAAAGTAGTTTCCCTATTGCTTGAATGATAAAAAGCATCAATCTTACCTTAGTATTTAAGACCTCACCATTACAAACATTATCTGTTGCAGCTCCCTGCACAAATATTTGAATCCTCTGAGAATAAATGCCACTGTTGGAAGTTTGCTTTGCATCACAGTGTTATTCATTTTCTCTCACACTATCATGGCCTACAGAAAACATATCATGCCTTCAAATCTCATCTTAAAATACCATCTCCTCAGACTGGGCGTGGTGGCTCATGCCTGTAATCCTAGCACTTTGGCAGGCTGAGGCGGGTGGATCATGAGGTCAGGAGTTCAAGACCAGCCTGGCCAAGATGGTGAAACCCTGTCTCTACTATAAATGCAAAAATTAGCCAGACGTGGTGGCGTGCACCTGTAATCCCAGCTACTTGGGAGGCTGAGGCAAGAGAATCGCTTGAACATGGCAGGCAGAGGTTGTAGTGAGCTGCGATCGTGCCACTGCACTCCAGCCTGGGCAACAGAGTGAGACTCCGTCTCAAACAAACAAACAAAAACCACAAAACGCAAAAAACAAAACAAAACAATAATAACAACAAAAACAAAACATTAATAACAACAACAACAAAACAAACACCATCTCCTCTGTAGTATCTTCTGGGTCCTGCTTCATGCTTTGCCCTCTGCATTCTTGTGTAGCGTGCACCTCTCCAGTGCTAATCTCACTCCAGTTTTCCTTTCCTTTCAAGAGGTCTTTCCCACGTGCACTGTGCTCCAGCCACACTGGCTTCCTTCCATCTACAGGAACACGGTGCTCCTTTGTGCCTTGGAGCCTTTGACCACCGTCCTCCCTGTCTCAGGAGCTGTCTCAGTCCTTGAGGGATGCCACACACAGGCCTCCTTTAATAAAGCTCATTTAAGCAGATGTCCTTCTTCATTCTTCGTCTTCACCCTGTGTGACTCTTTTCCTAATGTGTAATTCAAGATGTCATTTGTTTGCCTACTTATTACGTCTTTCTCCTATAGATTGTGAATGTCAAAAGGTAGGCTTAGGAGAAAGTTTTGTTCAGTGAATGAATAACAGATATCATGCATGCTATTATATTACAATGTTGAAATTATTTTGTTTGTTTGTTTGTTTTGTTTTGTTTTGAGACCGAGTCTCGCTCTGTCACCCAGGCTGGAGTGCAATGGCGCGATCTCAGCTCACTGCAAGCTCCACCTCCCAGGTTCACGCCATTGTCCTGCTTCAGCCTCCCGAGTAGCTGGGACTACAGGTGCCCGACTCCTCGCCCGGCTAATTTTCTTTTTTATTTTTAGTAGAGATGGGGTTTCACTGTGTTAGCCAAGTTGGTCTTGATCTCCATACCTCGTGATCCGTCCACCCCGGCCTCGCAAAGTGCTGGCATTACAGGCGTGAGCCATTGTGCCCGGCCGAAATTGTTTTGATTAAGCATCACAACTCCTCTGTGCCTAGCCCAGTATGACAAATAGAAGATGGCTGGTAAATAAAGATGGTTGTTGAATTTAGTTGACTGTGTGGCTTGTTCCCCTTCATGATTTGTAAAACTCTTGCGGGCAGCAGTGGTACTTTAAAAAAAAAAAAGTTTTATTTCGAGACAGGATCCTGTTCTGTCACTCAGATTGGAGTGCAGTGGTGTGATCGTAGCTCACTGCAAGCTTGAATTCTGGGGCTCAAGCAATCCTTCTGCCTCAGTCTTCTGAATAGGTTAGGACTATAGGCGCACACCACCAAACCCAGCTGATTTTTAATTTTTTTAGGGATGGGGTCTCACTATGTTGCCAGGGCCGTTCTCGAACTCCTGCCCTCAAATAGTACTTCCTCCTGGGCCTTCCAAAGTGTTGAGATGATAAGTGTGAGCCACCGTACCCACCCAGTAGTACTTTTTTTTTTTTTTTTGAGACGGAGTTTCTCTCTTTGTTGCCCAGGCTGGAGTATAGTGGTACAATCTCGGCTCACTGCAACCTCCGCCTCCTGGGTTCAAGCAATTCTCCTGTCTCAGCCTCCCGAGTAGCTGGGATTACAGGCTTCTGCTACCACACCCTGCTAATTTTTTTTTTTTTTTTTGTATTTTTAGTAGAGACGGGGTTTCACCATGTTGGCCAGGCTGGTCTCGAACTACTGATTTCAGGTGATCAGCCCGCCTCGGCCTCCCAAAGTGCCGGGATTACAGGTATGAACCACTGCGCCCGGTCCCCAGTGGTATTTTTATGCTGTTCTATGTAACACGACTTTAACAAAATGGAACACATTGTAGTGCGTATTATCTTTATACACTCAATGGATAGAACATTGGATTATGGAAAATACTTAGCTTTTATTTCTTCTGGGAAACTAGTAGATCAAATACATATAATTGAAATTATGGTATTTTAGGACAGATTATCACAGTGAGTAATTATACTATCACATATAATTAAAGCAACAAATTATAATGTGCTATAAATAATAGGCATGTTTATAGAATACTGTATATTTTTTTGGCCATTGCTTTAGTTTGCAATGTTGTCAGACCAGTCATCCTCATTTACTTCTAAAAGGAGCATGTTGTCATTTCTACTCTCTCTTTTCTGGGATCCAGTGAGTATTATACTTACCGGCTATATATATCATACCCACAAAAGCGTTTCTATAAAAGGTGTTATTTTGGTTATTGCAAGTTCCAAATTTGAACAGCAGCATGGTTCGTAGATCAGTAAAATGATGTATTGGAAAGAGCTTTGCCTTCAGCTTATGACTGACATAGCTTCAAGTTGTGGCTTCACAATAGACATGTTTTGTTTCTGTTTTTTTGGGGAAACGTGCAATTTGGTTACAAGCATAGATTGCATAGCGGCCAAGTCAGGGCTTTTAAGGTATGGATCATGCAAATAACACATTGCAGCCATCAACTAATTTCTCATAATCCTCCCCCTTCCACTCCCTCACCCTTCTGAGTCTCCATTGTCTATCATTCCACTCTCTATGTGCATGTGTACACATTTTTTTAGCACCCACTTAGAGTGAAAACAGGTGATGTTTGACTTTCTGTACCTGGCTGGTTTCACTTAAGATAATGACCTCCAGTCTCCTCCATGTTGTTGCAAAATACATGATTCCATTCTTTTTTCTGGCTGGATAGCTTTCCCTTGTGTATATATACCACATTTTCTTTATCCATTCATCTGTTGATGGACATTTATGGTAAATATTGCTGTGATAAACAAGGAAATGCAGATGTCTCCTCCATATACGGAATTCCTTTATGTTGTATGTATGTCCAGCAGTGGGATGTATGAATCCCTTGGTAGTTCTATTTTGAGTTTTTTGAGGAACCTCCATACTGTTTTACCATAAAGGCTGTACTAATTTACATTCTCACTGACGGGGTATAAGAGTTCCTGTTTCTTCACGTCTTCATTGGCATTTGTTATTTTTTGTCTTTTTGATAACAGCCATTTTAACTGGGGTGAGATGATATCTTATTGTGGTTTTGATTTGCCTTTCTCTTAGTAGTGCTATGGAGCATTTATTCACATACTTGTTGGTCATTTCTATGTCTTCTTTTAAGAAATGTCTATTCAGGCTGGGCATGGTGGCACTTTGGGAGACCAAGGCCAGTGGATCACCTGAGGTCTGGAGTTCAAGACCAGCCTGGCCAACATGGTGAAACCCCATCTCTACTAAAAATACAAAAAAATTAACTGGGCGTGGTGGCAGGTGCCTGTAATCCCAGCTACTTGGGAGGCTGAGGCAGGAGAATCGCTTCAACCCTGGGGGCAGAGGTTACAGTGAGCTGATAACATGCCACTGTACTCCAGCCTGCACAGCAAGAGCGAAACTCTGTCTCAAAAAAAAAAAAAAGAAAAAAAGAAAAGAAAAAAGAAATGCTTATTCAAATCCTTTGTTCACTTTTTATTTTTCTATTGTTTTTATTTTTATTTCAGTAGTTTTTGGAGGTACAGGTGGTTTTTGATTACGTGGGTAAGTTCTTTTAGTGGTGATTTCTGATATTTTAGTGCACCAGTCATCCAAGCAGTGTATACTGCACCCCATATATAGTCTTTTATCCCTCACCCCTCTCAGCCTTTCCCCAAAGTCCTCAAAGTTCATTATGTGATTCTTATTCCTTTGCATCCTCATAGCTTAGCTCCCACTTATAAGTGAGAACATGCAATATTTGGTTTTCCGTTCCTGAGTTACTTCTCTTAGAATAATGGCCTCCAGCTCCATCCAAGTTGCTGCAAAAGATATTATTTTATTCCTTTTAATGGCTGAGTAGTATTCCATCGTGTATATAAACCACATTTTCTTTATTCATTGGTTAATGGGCAACTAGGCTGGTTCCACATCTTTGAAATTGCGAATTGCGCTGCTATAAACCTGCATCTGCAAGCATCGTTTCCATACAATGAATTCTTTTCCTTTGGGTACATACCCAGTAGTGGGATTTTAGATCAAATGGTAGTTCTACTTTTAGTTCTTTAAGGAATCTCCACACTGTTTTCCATAGTGGTTGTACTAACTTACATTCCCACCATCAGTGTTCCCTTTACCTTTTGTTGTGTGTGTGCGTGTGACAGAGTTTCACTCTTGTTTCCCAGGCTGGAGTGTAGTGGGTGATCTTGGCTCACTGCAACCTCCACCTCCCAGGTTCAGGTGATCCTCCTGCCTCAGCCTCCTGAGTAGATAGGATTACAGGCACCTGCCACCACGCCCAGCTAATTTTTTGTATTTTTAGTAAAGACAGCATTTCCAATGTTGGGCAGACTGGTCTTGAACTCCTGACCTCAGGTGATCTGCCCACCTCGGCCTCCCAAAGTGCTGGGATTACAGGTGTGAGCCACTGCGGCCGGCCTAAGTGTTCCCTTTTCACCACATCCATGTCAACATCTGTAATAGACAAGTTTTGACCCCTAGAAAATAACTTGACTCTTTTCAACCATATTTCCCTTCGCATCTCTCTTAAGGTTGTAGAGAAGACTGTAATAGTAAATTATTAGGAAAACTTCAAAATAGGAGAATAAATTATTATCTTCTAACAATCTTCCCAATAATCAGAAACAAACCCATGTATACGGCTTCAGAAGTAACTCAATTACGTGCATGTTCATTTCTCACCTGAAGACAGTTATTATCTGCTTAGGTCTTCTTACTCGAATCTTGCCTCTGGCAATATGTTTCAGCCTAATACCTCCATTTTAAAGCAAATAATTCAAGGGTTTTTTTTTTTTTTTGAGATGGAGTCTTGCTCTTGTTGCCCAGGCTGGAGTGAAATGGCCCGATCTCAGCTCTCTGCAACCTCTGCCTCCTGCGTTCAAGCAATTCTCCTGCCTCAGCCTCCCAAGTACCTGGGATTACAGAAACACGCCCCCCCGCACACCAGGCCTGGCCAAATTTTTGTATTTTTAGTAGAGATGGGGTTTCACCATGTTGGCCAGGCTGACCTCAGGTGATCCACCCACCTTGTCCTCCCAAAGTGCTGGGATTATAGGCATGAGCCATCATGCCTGGCCAAATAATTTGATTATTAGATAAAACAATCATCAACGCCTCTGTTTTCATGTCTAGTGGACTCCATTCTTAGCCCATCAAATCCACATGGAGCAATGGTTTGATCTGCAAACAAAAAAGCTGCTTGATTTAAAAAAAAAATAACTCTTTGTGATGTGACCATTATTCAAAATAGTCTGCAAATATCAGATGTGTGGTTCAAACTCTAGTCAAGTGAAGTGAGTAATTTTCAGTCACTTGTCCAGTGGTTGAACCAGGAGATAGTAAATATTTATAGGTTTATCCTGGGGTGCTGGCTAACAGAGTGCCTGGACTGCCTTTTAGAGCAAATAAACAAGGATCTTCTGCAATGTTTAAACTCATCCAGTATTTCTCAGCCAGCTTCTCTCTTTCCTCTTCACAATGATTATATACCACTCATTTCCAACCACATTTTGATTGTCCTGCTGTTAAATTATAACAATTAATTTACAGAGAACAAGAGTTGTTTTCTTTTTCTCTCGACCACATGTTTAGATTATATGAGCCAATGTGTTTATACCATTTTTTGCTCCTTACTTTGTTTATTTCATCTCAATAGGTCACCACAATGTTTGCTTTTGTTCATTAAGCTTTTTGAACATCATGCAAAACATTGTAACAGACAAGAATTTAAACAGTAGAATACATAAACTGATCAAGTCATTTCATCTGAGATCAAATATCTAACTTTCAAGAGACTTGAATTTGAGAGATAATGGATTTTATGAGATTCTGAGAACTCACAAAGAGTTTAACTTCCTGTTTAAATACTTCATTGATTATGTTAATAAAATCGTGTCTGTTGCAAGGATATTGTAACCAAGTGTCTTGTTTGTTTATTTTATTTTTTTAAAGTTTATGTGTGAGTCTTCAATACTAATCCTACAATTTTACAGCTGGGGGTGATCTAAGAATTCATCTTTCTAGCCCAAACTTCTTATTTTACAGATAAGGAAACCAAGGGTCTGGGAGGTTGTAAGGGTCATACCCTGGACTTAGAGACTGTTAGTGACAATGTGGTATGTTTTTCCAAGATGAGCCTCTTAGCTTTTCTGATAATATTTAAGTCTTTGGCCTCATGAGCACTGGGTTTATAATTTCAAAATAATTGGGGATGGAGAGGAAATGTTATTTTTAAAAATCCCTAAAGCATGGTGTTTAACTTTTTTTTTTTTTTTTTTTAAGTGGTGTCTTGCTCTGTCTCCCAGGCTGGCAGGCTGGAGTGCAGTGATGTGATCTCGGCTCACTGCAAGCTCTGCTTCCCAGGTTCACACCATTCTCCTGTTTCAGCCTCCAGAGTAGCTGGGACTACAGGCACCCGCCACCACACCCAGCTAATTTTTTGTATTTTTGGTAGAGACGGGGTTTCACAGTGTTAGCCAGGATGGTCTTGATCTCCTGACTTCGTGATCTGCCTGCCTCAGCCTCCCAAAGTGCTGGGATTACAGGTGTGAGCCACCGCGCCCAGTCCTTCTTTTGGTCATAATTGCTTTGAGAATCTGTTGGAAACTCAAACCCTCTTGATTAAAAAAAAACCTCACATACACTCAGAAATTCACAATCAATTTTATAGAATCCATAGACTCCTGAACCCTTAATTCTAGATTCATGTATGTGTTAACAAATGTTTATCAAAATAATGGTTGCCTAATTCTATTTCTATATTTGAATCAATTTAGATCATCAATAACATTTGAAGTAATGTGGTGGTTATTCAATAAATGATATCATTTGTTGAATACATTAAGATGTATGAATACTAGGAAGATGATTATAATTGTTATAAAGTAAAATAACTGACTTACAATGAGTAAAATTAACACACTGCAAAATACTGTTTTTGATTTCATTACATCACTGTCAAAAATAATGCAGCTCTTCCTATCAGTTTCTTTCTTTCTTTCTTTTTTTTTTTTGAGACAGAGTCTCACTCTGTCACCTAGACTGGAGGGCAGTATCATGATCTTGGCTCCTGCAACCTCTGCCTCCTGGGTTCAAGCGATTCTCTTGCTTCAGCCTCCTGAGTGGCTGGGATTACAGGTGCACGCCACACATCACGACATCCAGCTAAGTTTTTGTATTTTTAGTAGAGATGGGATTTCACCATGTTGGCCAGGTTGATCTCGAACTCCTGACCTCAAGTGATCCGCCCGCCTCGGCCTCTCAAAGTGCTGGGATTACAGGCATGGGCCACCACACCCAGCCAATTTCTTTTCTTTCTTTTCATTTTTTTTGAGGCACAGTCGCACCCTGTTGCCCCAGGCTGGAGTGCAGTGGCATTATCTCGGTTCACTGCCACCTCCTCCTTTTAGGTTCAAGTGATTCTCTTGCCTCAGCCACCACGTAGCTGGAATCACAGCCATGCACCACCATGCCTGGCTAATTTTTGCATTTTTAGGAAAGACGGGGTTTTATCATGTTGGCCAGGGTGGTCTTGAACTCCTGAGCTCAAGTGATCTGTCCACCTTGGTCTCTCAAAGTGCTAGGATTGCAGGCATGAGCCACTGCGCCTGGTCCTCTTTCTTATCAATTTGAATTCACTTATGTAAACAGGTTCTGTCTGACAAAATGGGATGCTTTATAGGTAACACAGAATATAGATTGAGGAGATTCCCTAACATGTATCTGAGAAATTTCAATAGCAAATACTGCTGATCAACACTTAGGTACAGGAGTGCAACCGTAGATCATAGCAATGTGTCATCTGCTCTTCAGTGGCTAAAATGAAGTTGTTACCAGGTTGTGAGGAGACTTCTTTTGAGGTGGGGAGACTGGCTTGAATTTTTCATCATGAGGCTATTTCTATCAAATTTGCATTGATCAAATATTCGTGCTACAAATATCGGCTGTGGTATTGTCAGGGCAGTTATGAGGGAAAACGTTCACACTTAAACATAAGAAGAAAGGGCTGGATGCAGTGGCTCATCCCTGTAATCTCAGCACTTTGGGAGGCTGAGGCAGGCAGATCACCTGAGGTCAGGAGTTCAAGACTAGCCTGGCCAACACGGTGAAACCCTATCTCTACCAAAAATACAAGAAATTAGCCGGGCGCTGTGGTGGGTGCCTGTAATCCCAGCTATGCGGGAGGCTGAGGCAGAAGAATCACTTGAACCCAAGAGGTGGAGGTTGCAGTGGGCTACGATTGTGCCACCGCACTCCAGCCTGGATGACAGGAGCAAGACTCTGTCTCAAAAAAATAAAAGAAGACAGGCCTTAGGTGAAAAGGACCTAAATTAGCAGTCTCCAATCCAGTAGCTCCTGATGGTTATCCCATCAAGATAACAAAGAAGAGGGACAAATTACCATACAAAAAAATACAATTCTGGATGGAATTGGTACCTGAAAAATCAACTACATTAAATTAATTGAAAAATGCCTAATGAAAAAACATGCGTTTGGGAGGCCGAGGTGGGTGGATCACTTGAAGCCAGGAGTTTGGGACCAGCCTGGCCAACACAGCAAAATACAAAAAATTAGCTGGGCATAGTTTAGCATCTGCATGCTTTTTATTTTTTGTTTTTATTTGTTTATTTTTTTGGAGACAGGATCTTGCTCTATCACCCAGGCTGTAGTGCAGTGGCATCTCAGCTCACTGCAACCTCCTCCTCCCGGGTACAAGCAATTCTCATGCCTCAGCCTCCACACGCCTGTAGTCCCAGCTACTCAGGAGGCTGAGGCACGAGAATTGCTTGTACCTGGGAGGTGGAGGTTGCAGTGAGCTGAGATGCCACTGCACTCCAGCCTGGGTGATAGAGCGAGGCTCTGTCTCCAAAAAGATAAATAAATAAAAATAAAAACTAAAAAGCATGCGGATGCTAGAGTTATTCCATCAAAATAGACCAATACTGATTGCCTGAAATTAGGTCGGGAAACATTTTATCTCTCTTTTTTAAAAACAATTAATTAATTTTTTACATTGTAATTACGCATATTTATGAGGTATAACTTGATGTTTTGATCCATATATATTCTGTGTAATGATCAAATTGGGGTATTTAGTATGTTCATCATCTCATGCATTTGTCATTCCTTTATGGTGAGAGCATTCAAAAGCCTCTCTTCTACCTGTTTGGTAATATGCTGTCTCTTCTCTCAGTTCCTTTCTCCTTACACCCAACCAGGGACTCTCAGAGGAGAAGTAGGCAGAAAGATGAAGGCAGAGGAGACATCAGTGCATTAGGTTGCCTTACAGGGGAAAGCCTCCCATGCCAAGAGCAAGAAGTAGATGAAGAAAGTGTTGATGGATGTACTTGTTGAGAATCATGGTTGTCAAGTACTTAGTGTTCTCTCAGGTCACCAGGCAACGTAATAGAAGATCCGCTGTCATTCCAGCTGAATGACAGTTTTCCAGTTTGGAGCTGGTTGGCAGATGCTCACGTCAACCCACCTTCCCTCAATAGATAGGAAAAGTAGATTCCTCCAGAATCAACATGAACAGAACGAGCCGAGAGTAATCCAGGCAGGCCACCGACTTTGGAATGGTGAGATCTTTTGTCATTCTCAAGTTAAAAGGGATAAAAAAGAGGGGGGATATGTGATAAAATGCTACAGAGTCAGGGACCAGAACTATTAGCATCTTACAGAATTTGATTAAGAGGCGACCTCGGAACAGGCCTTACTTTAGACCCAGGAAAAGTTTTCGGAAAATGGCTGAACGATTTGGCAGAATGTTAGAAGATATAACCTGTATGTAACAGAAGCAGAAAGTCATAAGGAGGGAGTGATTTAAAATAAGCAGTTGCAGAATAAGATTAAGAAGCTGGGTGAGAGTACTAAGAGAGACAAGAAACTGAAGGTCCAATATTGGATTGAAATTTATATTGCAGAGAGAAAGACAGAAATGAGACTCCAGAGAAACAAATCAATGATGCGGAGGACAAGCTTTTCCTTTCCATGAGGCAGAGAAAAATAAAATGTATGAAAATGATGAAAGAGAAGACATTGTGAGACAAAGTACATGGAGATAGCTGGGAATTTTGAGCAGCCCTGAGGAAAATGCGCCCCTCCACCGCAAATTATAAGCAGTACTCAAAGATGCATTTGAGGAAATCATCTAATGTGATTGAAATCTGTGTATGTAGACTTTTCAGTCTGACTACGTTTCTAGGAAAAAAATACATAAGAGAAACACACTAGACAAATTCAAGCAAATTGTTTGGAAATGAGACAAAGGGAAAAAATGGTAAATACTTAGACAGAGAGAATAACATGTTTACTTTGAAAAGTGCTGTACGTATATTAGACTGACCTCAAACTTCTCCATGCAATGGAAGGATTTATAAATGTTTAATTAAAATATATTGTGATTTAGAGGTCGGGCGCGGTGGCTCACGCCTGCAATTCCTGCACTTTGGGCGGCCGAGGCAGACACATCACTTGAGGTGAGGAGTTTGAGGGTAGCCTGGCCAACGTGGCAAAATCCCGTCTCTACTAAAAATACAAAAATTAGCAGGGAGTGGTAGCGTACGCCTGTAATCCCAGCTACTAGGGAGGCTGAGGCAGGAGAATGGCTTGAACCCAGGGGGCGGAGGTTGCAGTGAGCCAAGATTGCACCACTGCACTCCAGCCTGGGCGACAGAGTGAGACTCCATCTCAAAAAAAAAAAATTGTGATTTAGAATTTTATGACATTCATTCATTACATTTATTGACTTTTATGTGGGAGGAAACCTGAAATACATTTTCAAATATACTATTAGTGTATTTGAAGAATACCTTAAAAAATGATGTCATCAGGCCATGACTTGAAAGGTTTTGAAGTGAGCATTGAAAACCATGAAGTCTAGATGATTACTGTACATTTCATTCCAAAAGGATATATCATACTATTCAAAAGTATAGAAGTACATATCATAAGTGTATATCAAAACTATATAAGTATTCTTGAAAGATAAACTATTTTGTTATGATAATTTAAAAAATAATCTGCTTTCAGTGCCTTCAAAATTGTTATGAATAGAATTTGTGAACAAGACAAATAAAACAGTCTTTGTTACAGAAGACACACACACAAAGGAAACAGCAGAAAAACATCAAAAATCAGAAAATATTAAATCACATATTAACATGTTCATATGATATTAAGTGTAAACATCAGAGCACAAGTCTATATACATGCTATGAACTTAATTTCATTTAAAAATTATATACATACATAGATACCTAAATATATACACAGATACTTAGATGATAAAGTTATAGATTGTTTTTAGTTTCACTGTATATTTTTATATATCTTTCAATAATTAACAGGTCTTATTTTCATATCCAGAAAATAGAAAAAAAACTTTTTTTTTTTGAGACAAGGTCTCGCTGTCACCCAAGCTGTAGTGCCAGGCTCAGACAATCCTTCGAAGCCTTCCAAGGAGCTGGGACTACAGTCGCGTACCACCACACCTAGCTCATTTTTATATTTTTTGCAATGACAGGTTTTTGCCATGTTGCCCAGGCTGGCCTTGAACTCCTGGGCTCAAGTGATCTGCTCACCTCAGCCTCCCAAAAGCTCATGCCTGGGATTACAGGCATGAGCCGCAACACCTGGCTGAAAAAACAGCTGTTAAGAAAATTGATAAGAATATTAAGGAATTGGCTGAGGTAAAGAAACTTGATCTCCAGCCCAGTTTCAGCCCCCTTTCAGTCCTCTGAGTCTAAAGATAAAGGCTATAAAAACTTTGTCTTATATTTGACATTTTGCCTTTTATTGCAGTTTGTATTGCACACAGGGTGAGTACATTAGCAGTTTGTTTCTTCTGAGTGCTTAGTAAAAAGCTGTTTTAAAATTCACTTTCAGGTTCGGTGCAGTGGCTCACGCCTATAATCTCAGCACTTTGGAGGTTGAGGCAGGAGGATTGCTTCAGTCCGGGAGTTCAAGACCAAACGGGCCAACATAGGGAGACCCTGTCTCTTATTAAAAAGTATAACCTTCATGAACATCAGTGCAAAAATCCTCAAAAAAGTACTAGCAAACCAAATCCAGCAGCACATTAAAAAGCTTATTCACCTCGATAAAATAGGCTTAATTGATAAAGTAGGATGCAAGATTAGTTCAACATATGCAAATCAATAAATGTCACTTATCTCATAAGCAGAACTAAAGACAAAACCGTGATTATCTCAATAGATGCAGAAAAGGCCTTTGATAAAATTCATCATCCCTTTATGTTAAAAACTTCCAGTAAATTAGATATTGAAGGAACATACCTTAAAATAATAAGAGCCAGATATGACAAACCCACAGCCAATATCATACTGAATGGGCAAAAGCTGGAAGCTTTCCCCTTGAAAACCTGCACAAGACAAGGATGCCCTCTCTCACCACTCCTATTTAACATAGTATTAGAAGTTCTGACCAGGGCAATCAGGCAAGAGAAAGAAATAAAGCATATTCAGATAGGAAGAGAGGACGTCAAACTATCTTTGTTTCAGATGACATGATCCAAAACCCCATCGTCTCAGCCCAAAAGCTTCTGAAGCTGATACACTTAAGCAAAATCTCAGGATACAAAATCAATGTGCAAAAATCACTAGCATTTCTATATACCAACAACAGCCAAGCAGAGGGTCAAATAATGAATGAACTCCCATTCACAATTGCTGCAAAAAGAATAAGATACCTTGGAATACAGCTAACAAGGGAAGTGAAGGACCTCTTCAAGGAGAACTACAACTCACTGCTCAAATAAATCAGAGAGGACACAAACAAATGGAAAAACATTCCCTGCTCATGGATAGGAAGAATCGATATTGTGAAAATGGCCATACTGCCCAAAGCAATTTATAGATTCAGTGCTATTCCCATTAAACTACGATTGACATTCTTCACAGAATTAGAAAAGCTACTCTAAAATTCATAGGGAACCAAAAAAGAGTCCAAATAGCCAAGACAATCCTAAGCAAAAAGAGCAAAGCTGGAGGCATCACACAACCCAACTTCGAACTATGCTACACTAACCAAAACAGCATGGTACTGGTACAAGAACAGACACATAGACCAATGGAACAGAATAGAGAACCCAGAAATAAGACCGAACACCTACAACCATCGGATCTTTGACAAACCTGACAAAAATCAGCAATAGGTAAAGATTCTCTATTTAATAAATGGTGCTGGGAGAAATGGCTAGCCATATGCAGAAAATTGAACCTGGATCCTTTCCTTAAACCATATACAAAAATCAACTCAAGATGGATTAAACCCTTAAATGTAAAACACAAAACTACAAAAAACCCTAGAAGAAAACTTAGGACATAGGCATGGGAAAATATTTCATGATGAAGATGGCAAAATCAATGGCAACAAAAGCAAAAATTGACAAATGAGATCTAATGAAACTAAAGAGCTTCTGCACAGCAAAAGAAATTATCATCAGAGTAAACAGACAACCTACAGAATGGGAGAAAATTCTTACAATTTACTCATTTGACAATGGTCTAATATCCAGGAACTTAAACAAATTTACAAGAAAAAAAAAAACCATTAAAAAGTTAGCAAAAGACATAAACGGACACTTTTTCCTTCCTTTCTTCCCTTCCTTCCTTCCCTCCTTCCTTCTTTCCTTCCTTCCTTCCTACTTTCCTTCCTTCCTTCCTTCCTCCCTCCCTCCTTTTCTTTTCTTTTTCTCTTCTCTTCTTTTCTTCTCTTTTTTTCTTTCCTTCCTTCCTTCCTTCCTCTCTCTCTCTCTCTCTCTCTCTTTCTCTCTCTCTCTCTCTCTCTCTCTCTTTCATTTTTGCTTTTAGGCGGAGCCTTGCTCTGTCGCCCATGGAGTGCAGTGGCAATCTCGGCTCACTGCAAGCTCTGCCTCCCAGGTTCATGCCATTCTCCTGCCTCAGCCTCCTAGGTAGCTGTGACTACAGGCACCTGCCACCACGCCCGGCTAATTTTTTGTATTTTTTTGTAGAGACAGGCGGGTTTCACCATGCTAGCCAGGATGGTTTGGATCTCCTGACCTCAGGTGATCTGCCTACCTTGGCCTCCCAAAGTGCTGGGATTGCAGGTGTGAGTCACTGCGCCCGGCCTCAGTATACACTTCTTAAAAGAAGACATACAGGCGGCCAACAGACATTCTAAAAGAAGCTCAACATCGTTGATCATTAGAGAAATGCAAATCAAAACCACAATGAGATACCATCTCACACTAGTCAGAATGACTATTGTTAAAAAGTCAAAAAAAAAATTGATGCTGGTGCGTTTGTGGAGAAAAAGGAATGCTTTTACAGTGTTGGTGGGAGTGTAAATTAAACCATTATGGAAGACAATGTGGCGATTCCTCAAAGACCTAGAACCAGAAATACCACTTGACCCAGCAATCCCATTACTGGGTATATGCCCAAAGGAATATAAATCATTTTATTGTAAAGATACATGCATGTGTGTGTTCATTGCAACACTATTCACGATAACACGATAGCAAAGACATGTAATCAACCTAAATACCTATCAATGATAGATTGGAAAAAGAAAATGTGGTACATACATACCATGGAATACTATATGGCCATAAAAAGGAATAAGATTATGTCCTATTCAGGGACAGGGATGAAACTGTAAGCCATTATTCTCAGCAAACTAAGGCAAGAACAGAAAATCAAAGCATGTTCTCACTTTTAATTGGGAGCAGAATGATAAGAACACATGGACACATGCAGTGGGGAACAACATACCCTGGGGTCTGTCAGGGTTGAGGGTGGGAGGAGGGAGAGCATGAGGAAGAATAGCTAATGGATGCTGGGCTTAATACCTAGGTAATGGGATCATCTGTGCAGCGAATCCCCACGGCACACGTTTAACTGTGTAACAAACCTGCACATCTGGCACATGTAACCCTGAAAATAAAAGTAGGAAATAAAGGAAATAAAAGTAATTTTAAAAATTAAAACATTCACTTTCAAAATGCTCTTTATTATTTTATAACAAGAAATGTTTAAAACAAATTGGCAACTTATTAAATGTGCTTTATTTGCCCCCATCAAACAAACAACAAAAAACTAAACCTATGTGGGCTTGTGTTTTATTGTTTAGATTTTTTTTTTTCCATAAGTCCAAACTCTTAGGATTCCTGTGGGTCTGTTTTGTATTTGAAATTTCTTGCTTTGGCAAAAGCACTAGATTCCTTTGAGGAATACTGGGGCCTACTGTGAGCAATAATCTTTGTCAGAGATTCCATGATTGGCACACCTTGTCTTCAACTAGGAGATTGTTACGGTGTTTGTGGAACCATTTAGTCTTTCCAAGTCAAGAAACCTACCAGAGGTAAAGTCCAGTAATACTGTGACCTTTTTTTACATATGCATATCATGCCAATGGTGCCCTGTGATTTCATTGGCTTGTAGGCAGTTCACTATTTGCACTTATGAGAAACAACTGGATGTTTCAAGATAAGTCAGGCTATTCTCAGACATGCTATAAGCACAAGAATGTGTCCAGAGTTTTGGTTTGCATTTTTCCACATCAGTGGGCTAAAATTGGACTTGTGTTAACATAATTAATCTCTATACATGTGGAATAAGAATTTTCTTACAATGTTAGGACAATAACTCTTCTCTTTTCAAAGTTAGCAATACTAAAGATTGCCTTGTTGTCTTTTTATCCAACTCATTTATCTTTCTAGTGTTATATAGAACTAATGAATCTTGAATATTGAGTCCAGCTTTCCCCTTTTAGTGAGAACAAATTGATTAAAGTGTCTGTGTTAGTGTTTGTGTCACTGGAATTTATGCTGCCAAAGAATAATGCTTTCCAGTATTGAGAGAGAGAGAGAGGAACTGAGTGTGGAGCTGTCAAACGTGCATGTACCCTTGACCTCACTGTCCTTTCCCTCTTTCTTTCTTTCTCTTTCTTTTCTTTTCTTTTCTTTTCTCTTTTCTTTTCTTTTCTTTTCCTTTCCTTTCCTTTCTTTTCTTTTCTTTTCTTTTCTTTCTCCCTTCCTCCCTTCCTTCCTTCCTTCCTTCCTTCCTTCCTTCCTTCCTTCCTTCCTTCTTTCTTTTTTCTTTTTTTCTTTGAGTCTTACTCTGTCGCCAGGGCTGGAGTGCAGTAGCACGATCTCAGCTCACTGCAACCTCCACCTCCCAGGTTCAAGCGATTCTCCTTCCTCAACCTCCTGAGTAACTGGGATTACAGACATCCACTGCCACGCCCAGCTAATCAGCTAATTTTTCGTATTTTTAGTAGAGACAGGGTTTCATTATGTTGGCCAGGCTGGTCTCGAACTCCTGACCTCGTGATCTGCCCACCTTGACATCCCAAAGTTCTGGAATTACAGGCATGAGCCACTACACCTGGCCAACCCTCCCCATTTTCTCAGGTGATGGCTGATTATGCTGTAGGTGGGAGGGAGGGCAGTTATAAACTTTTAAAAGAGAAGTCCTGTGTATCAGTTAGTATTTTCATCTTATTGAAATAATGGTACATAACATACACTCCCAAAATCAGTGTCTTAAAGTCACGGTCATTTATTTCTTCAGGACATGCTGGTTGGCTATGGTGACTCTGAGTCTGTGGCTGAGCTCATTCATGAGTTTGTGGGAAGGCTTGAGTTTCTCGATTTAGCTGGGGCACGGCCAGGCAGTTCAGCTTTAAGCTTTAAGCTGTGGGTTTGTGGATTGGTCAGGAAGCTGCTCCACATGTTTCTCATCCTTCTTGGAGCAGCAGGCCAGCTAGGCGAGTCTTCCAATGGCGTAACAAGAGACTGAGAAGGCACGCTGAGCCAAGCAAATGCATCTAAAGTCCCTGCGTGCATCATGTCTGCTAATATCCCCAAAGCCAAAGAAAGCCACAAGGCCAAACTCAAGGCCAAGAAGGAAGGGAAGCAGCTTTCTGCCATAGTAGTTAGGAGGTTGAAAGGAGGAGAACTTTTGAACGAGAACTGAATCTGTAACACTTCAGGAGGTTTAAATACTGGTTGAAGAAACTACTTCTGCCGAGCGTGGTGGCTCATGCCTGTAATTCCAGCACCTTGGGAGGCCGAGGTGGGTGGGTCATCTAAGATCAGATGTTCAAGACCAGCCTGGTCAATGTGGTGAAACTTCTTCTCTACTAAAAATACAAAAAATAGCCGGGTGTGGTGGCCCATACCTGTAAATCCCAGCTACTTAGGAGGCTGAGGCAGGAGAATTGCTTGAACCTGGGAGGCAGAGGTTGCAGTGAGCCAAGATTGTGCCACTGCACTCTAACCTGGGCAACAGAGTGAGACTCCATCTCAAAATAAAAACCAAAACAAAATAAAACAAAAAACCAAAAATAGCAACAACAAGAACAAAAAACAAACAAAAACAGGAAGAAGAAGACTACTTCTAGCCATGTTGACATGGCTTCTATCAAACTAATTCCCATATTGGGAACTATCATAAAAACTGGATAAAATTAAAAAGAAAACAACTGGCCAGGTGTGGTGGCTCACATCTGTAATCCCAGCACTTCTGGGAGGCCGAGGTGGGTGGATCACTTGAGGTCAGGAGTTTGAGACCAGCCTGGTCAACATGGTGAAACCCCGTCTCTACCAACAATACAAAAATTAGCTGGGCACAGTGGCACATGCCTGTAATCCCAGCTACTCAGGAGACTAAGACAGAAGAATCGCTTGAACCCAGGAGGCGGAGGTTGCAGTGAGCCAAGATTGTACCACTGCACTCTAGCCTGGGGGACAGAGTGAAACCCTGTCTCAAAAAAAATAATAATAATAATAAATAAAAAATAATATCAGCAAATAAGAAAATATTTTGAAATGAATGATAATGAGAAATGGTACATAATGTGAGGGATGCACCTGAAGGCCTAGAGTGAAATATAAATGCACATATTAGAAAAGAAAAAAAATCTACAAAACGTCTAATATTTGGCCGGGCGCCGTGGCTCACACCTGTAATCCCAGCACTTTGGGAGGCCAAGATGGGTGGATCACAAGGTCAGGAGTTCAAGACCAGCCTGGCCAATATGGTGAAACCTGGTCTCTACCAAAAATACAAAAATTATCCAGGCGTGGTGGCAGATGCCTGTAGTCCCAGCTCCTTAAGAGGCTGAGGCAGAAGAATCGCTTGAACCCGGGAGGCGGAGCTTGCAGTGAGCCAAGATCACACCTCTAAACTCCATCATGGACAACAGAGCAAGACTCTGTCTCAAAAAAAAAAAAAAAAAAAAGTCTAGTATTCATCAAATAGGCTAGAAAAAGGATATTAACCTCAAAGAAAAATAAGAAATGAAATAATGCTAACAGCAGATATCAAACAGCAAACATAATAAAAAGGAAATCAATAAAGCCAAAGTTGAGTTTGAAAATTCTAATAAGATGTAAATTACTAGAGACCGGGCGTGGTGGCTTATGCCTATAATCCTAGCACTTTGGGAGGCCGAGGTGGGTGGATCACCTGAGGTCAAGAGTTCGAGACCAGCCTGATTAACAAGGAGAAACCCTGCCTCTACTAAAAATACAAAATTAGCCTGGTGCGGTGGCACATGCCTGTAATCCCAGCTACTAGGGAGGCTGAGGCAGAAGAATCGCTTGAACCTGGGAGGTGGAGGTTGCAGTGAGCCGAGATCACGCCACTGCACTCCAGCCTGGGCAACAAGAGCAAAACTCTGTCTCAAAATAAAAAAAGATACAAATTACTAGAAAAACTGATATCATAAAAATAGGAAAACTCAAATTGACAGACTGACCACAAATCCTACAGATATTAAAGCAGTTAATAAAATAATCTAACGAGCAACTTACACTAAAATTTAAAGAGTTATTGTCAAATGGACACACTTCTTCAAACAAAAAGGATTATTGAATAAAATCAAAATAAGAAGAAAAATAAAATCTGGCATGCATTTCCATAAACTACTCCCATCTCTCCCCGCCACAAAATTCTAGGCCCAGATTTTTTTACTCATCAGTTCTTCTAACATTTAAGGAAGAATCTCCTCCAGATAATAGAAAATGTAGGAACACTTCTCTTTTTCTCTCTCTCTCTTTTTTTTTTTTTTTTTGAGACGGAGTCTTGCTCTGTCGCCCAGGCTGGAGTGCAGTGGCCGGATCTCAGCTCATTGCAAGCTCTGCCTCCCGGGTCACTCCATTCTCCTGCCTCAGTCTCCGCAGTAGCTGGGACTACAGGCACCCGCCACTAGGCCCCGCTAATTTTTTTTGTATTTTTGTATGTTAGTCAGCATGGTCTCGATCTCCCAACCTCATGATCCACCCGCCTCGGCCTCCCAAAGTGCTGGGATTACAGGCGTGAGCCACCGTGCGCAGCCCACCTCTCTTTTTCTATAGGGTAGTAAAGGTGAATAGACATGAGAAAGGTTTCGAAGGTGTGATTAAACATTCTGCGTCTTGATCTGGGAGGTGGTTTTACAGGGGTATCCCCTTTGTAAAATTCAGTGAGCTCTGTATTGTACTTAACATTTGCGCACTTTGTGTGAGTTATATTTCATAAAATTCTGCCAAGATGTGGGTAATGTAGTGATAAAATTCTATATAATATAATTTCATTGTATATATACAGATAACATTATTGTATATTATGTATATGTGTATACATGTAATATAATCTGTATATCTGTGTGCATATATATAACATATAGCAACATATATCTGTACCTACAGACATAAAGCATTATTTTAATATGTTTTTTAAATATTATATATACACACATATATAATGTTCTAATAAATAGTAGCAGAGCCAATTTTTTTTCTTATGCTACTTCAAATGATGTGATTTTTGTTCCCTTATATGACATCACTGCTAAATTCAGGGCCAGTTCCTAAATTTAAAATATAAATATATTATAAAAATATATATATATTATAATTTTTTTTAGAAATAGAGATGAGGTCGTGCTATGTTGCTGAGGCTGGCCTCAAACTCCTGGTCTCAAGTGATCTTCCTACCTTGGCCTCCCAAAGGGCTGGGGTTACAGGCATGAGCCATGACGCCCAGGCCAGTCCCTTAATTTGAAAGCACAGTTCTTCCTATAGTCATTAGATAATATGATTACTATCACACCTGTATAGTAACAAAGTATCCTCTAGAAATATTTTTTGATTATAGTCTGAACATAAAAATTTGATCCTATATTCTTAGACATAACTGAAATCAGTGATGAATATGGATGCTATTTCGCTTACCCATTTAATTTGTGCCCATGTGCAAATCAACTCAGGTGTTGGTAACGACTATTGTGTGGACAGGAGCTCCAAGATAAGTGCTGGTAACAATTAATGTACAGGATTGTATCAAAAAAACAAGTTGTCCATGCTATAAACTTCACTGGAACACAGAAGAATTATCGGAATTGTCTCTTATCGTCAAACACATCACTGTCCTTTGAAATCAAGGAGTTCATTGTTTAATACCTGAATTGTTTATTCACCTGTATAAAAAGCAGGTCACAAATTTTTTTTGTAGTTTTGCCAAGCAACCTAGGGTCACTAAATTTCATAAGCACAGATCACCGCTATGCTTTCTAAACAAGGCGGGGCAAGGCAGCCTCTCTGTAACACACAAAGGACATTCAGAGCTAAAATGATGCCCTCGTTACACTTTGGAATGAAACAAAATGTAAAAAAAATGTCTCTATTCTGAAGGGGGTATACACACTTGGAATTCAGGTCAAATGTGTTAGCCATTTTTATGTCTTCTGATAAACTGAATTTTTCACAATGTTGAATAGAATACTTTCCTTAGGTGGTACAAGGAGAAAAGACTGGGAAATATCTTAGTTGGCAGTCAGAACGAGTCTCCGAATTGGTCTGAAGGCCATGCTTTTTTATATTTCCAGTCAAACAAAAGATTTGTTTTTGTGTGCAAGCAAGCCTATCCCATCCCAGCTATTCAGATCTACCACGCTACCTGTAGTTAGCCTTTGTCCTTAGTTTTAACTCCACAAAATGTCAAGGTAACAGGCATAGCTCTTTTGGTCTCAGTTTTAACGTGAAATCTATGCCCACAAAATGCCACTCTCAGATTTGTGTTATTAGCTGTTCTGAATCCATTCACCAATCTACAAATGATAAACACTCAGACCTAGTTTCCTTTCTTGGGTCAAAAAGCATTCCCCAAGTACCATTTACATTGAAAGCTGGAAATGTGGCTAAAAGTCTGTGTGTGTGTGTGTGTGTGTGTGTGTGTGTGTGTGTGTGTGTGTGTGTATGTGTGACAGGTCTCGCTCTGTCTCGCTCTGTCACCCAGGCTGGAGTGCAGAGACCATTTGAGGCGTACTATAGCCTCAAACTCCTGGGTTCAGGTGATCCTCAGCCTCCCAGTGGTCTTTGTAGGCAACCTGATGGAGTCTCATGGCACAGGAGATTAATTAAGCAATGTCTTTTCATTTTAATAAATTTTTGCAATAAAAAAAAAAAAGCCTCATTCGGCCAGGGTGAGGAAAGGATGACAGGATTGTTCAGCAGTGTTTCTACTTGACTTTGTTGTATAGTCATTTAGGGTAAGGAAACTTGGAGAATCAAACTACTGGTGTTAAACTGGCTAAGCATATCATTTTAGGAAACTCCTTTCTGATCTTCATTAAGGAAACCAATATATCGATGGGGAACTCATTCAAAAGAGAGACGAGTGTTCAAGTATTTTATATTTTCAAGGATTTGGAGGCTGATGCCAACACTAGTGCATTAATTGCCTGACGTTCTGAGCTCAGGCCCACTACCTTTTGGTTCTGAGGTTTTGACTGATCTACATATTCTGGCTTTCAATAAAGGCCTGTCACAGCAGAAAAACAGAAAAGGGATGCTGAGTACGAAGTCAGTTTTAAGCTAAGTGGTTCTTCAGGCTTTTGCTGCTTTGCCATGAAATTTGCATCTTGCAAAAACTGGATCTGTGCTCTAGGCACAACAGATGTTTCAAATTTGCCAAATAAAGTTTCGGTACCTTTGCCTCTTGTTCACTGACTTCCTGTCTGTGACATACACTTCTTCCTTTTTCTCTGAATGACAGTAGTAAGTCACAGTGCTCTTCCTGTTCAGATTACCATCTTAAAGTGACTGGCACTCACTCATGGCTTCAGAAATGCTATTTTTTTCCTCTTGCTTCTGGAATGTGACCAAATGAGATCATTCGTATGGCAAAATATGGTTGAGAAATAATATTTTAGAGGCTAGGAGATATTGCTTCATGCCACATCAGGTAACCGTCTTAAGTAAAAGACATAAGAAAGACACAATGATGTGATGCTTTTCAAAGACCTTAATGATTGAAACAAATGCAACCAATAAGTAGAGATGCAAGAAAAATGTCCATGTGTTTACATGCCAGTTTACATTGAGGAGCATTAAGAATTCACCATTCTTAATTAGCTGGGTGTGGTGGTGGGCACCTGTAGTCCCAGCTACTCGGGAGGCTGAGGCAGAAGAATGGCATGAATCCGGGAGGCAGAGCTTGCCGTGAGCTGAGATCACGCCACTGCACTCCAGCCTGGGTGACAGAGCAAGACTCCGTCTCTTAAAAAAAAAAAAAAAAAAAAAAAAATTCACCATTCTTGGTATGCCATTGTAATCGCTTATTTTGTTTATCCATATTTTTTCTTTGAGGTAGGATGGGAGGGAAATGATTCACCGTAACTACTATTTATTTAGGACACAGTTAATCACTTTCCCTCACCAATAACCTTGCCTCACACTACCTCCCCAAGGTTTGCAAAACTCATTACCAAACAAACAAACAAACAAAAAAGATGAAAAACAAAACAAAACAAAGCCAGAAACTCTATTCTGTGTATGAGTTATTAACTTGTCATATGTGCAAAATAATTATGAGTGAAATTTCATGAATGGAATGGAAAATTATGCATTTATATTTGGGGGAAGAGAATGCATAGCATTTTCCAGATTCTCAAGGCAATTCAATGCTCCCAAAAGGTTAAAAGCCACTACAATTGCAATTGCCTTTTCATCAAACACCTCCAGTCTCCATTTTCCATGTAAAGTGTTGAAGTTTTAGGCCTCTGCTGCTTGCCTACACTGCAATCATTTCTTTTTATTCTGTAAATTATCAAAATAAAGAGATCATGCTGTTCTACATTTCTTGTTTTTACTTTATTCTTGTCTATGTCTGGGTGACTTTCAGAAAAGCAGAAATCCATGTCTGGCCTCTCAGCTGACTCTTTTAGGGCCGGCAGAGCGGTGTCTGCCCATCCCAGTTAACAGGATTTTTCTTTTTCTTAACTCTTATCTGTTTCTGGAAAGCTTTTAAAATACATTTTCCCCCTTCTCTTTCAAATATCCTCAGCTTTCCTAGCTCAGGGGGATTCATGCAAATTGTGTGTTCTCTGAGGGGATGCATGCTGGTAGATTATAAAAAGTCTCAGCTTTTATCCTCCCATTGTCAAATACAATGATAATTTCAGGCTTATCTTAAAGGAGGTTTTGTTTCCATAACTCACTTCAGTTGTGGAAGCAAAATATCCTTTAATGTAGAAAACATTAAATGTGCAGAGAATTCGCTCTGCATCTCCAGAGAAGTTTTTAGGATGTCAGTAATTGGAATTGCTATATTCCATCTACTAAAGAAAGATCTAGTCTCCTTAATCTATCCCCCGACTTTGATCGCATGAGACCACAAAGCCACCCAGGTAGCTACAGCCCGGCCATAGTCGCCAAATGTATACTTGATTTAGCCAAAGATACCAGCCTAGGGCCACCCATGGTTTTCTCACCAGATCCCCTGTGGTGATGATTTGTCAACAACTGGGCAGGAGGACAATGGACTGGGATAAAATTCAAACTTTGAAAAGTACAATTTTCAAAGTGTTTTAAAAACATTTTGAAAGACTACAGTGGAACATCTCTCAGTGACAGGAAATTTTTCTTTTTCCTTTTTTTTTTTTTTTTGCCAATAGGTTCACATTTTAAATTGGCAAAAATTTGTATAATGAATATGATTTCATAATTTTGTGTATTAGAGCAGATGGAGATTAATGATTTAGCTAATCCTACTCATCTTCCTAATCAGTTAATGTTTGCTAGTGGGAAACCAGAGGCAGCCAAATGGCTTATCCTAACAATGAGGCAGAAAACTTGCTTAAGAGAACGTTCTCGCTTACTCCCAAGTTGTGCTAAAACTTCAAGTGACTTTCAGTCCCTTAACTTTGCTCCACTGGAAAATACATTTGAGGCAAGGCACAGTGGCTCATGCCTATAATCCCAGTGTTTTTGGATGCTGAGGTGGGCAGATCCCTTGAGCCCAGGAATTTGAGACCAGCCTGAGAAACATGGTGAAATCCTGTCTCTAGTAAAAATATAAAACTTAGTTGGGTGTGGGGGCATATGCCTGTGGTTCCAGTTACTTGGGAGGCTGAGATGGGAGGATTGCTTGAGCTCTTGAGCCCAAGAGGTCGAGGCTGCAGTGAGCCGTGAGCGTGCCACTGAACTCCAGCCTAGGCAACACAGTGAGACCCTGTCTGGAAATAAAAAAAAAGAGAGAGAGAAAGGAAAAGAAAATACAAGTGAAAGTTTTTCTCAAAACCAGCGTTCTTTCTTTCTATGAACCCAACATTTGGAAATCTATTGGCCAGGTTTCTGTTAAGATGATTGCCCTGTTTCTGAGAAAGGACAGCCGATGATAGTCAAGAGCAATTGCATGAAATTCTGAACTCCATGTCAATGAACCAGCTGGGAGCATATAAAGCTTACAAATGCCGTTCAGTATTGAAGTTACTTTAACAATATTGAACTCAGGAAGTTAAAGTGTTAGGACCTGTGATCCTAATTTCTTATAGGACTGATTTCATGAAAAATATAAACTTCCATAACCCAGCTTTGTAGTGTTTGACCACAAAACTGAATGATCGGCATAAGTACAGTTTACTGGTTATGAAACATAAACCAGGTTAACAATCTGTTGAATTATGGAAAACACAAAAGAACAGATTTACCTTTTAGGTTTTAGCACAAAGAAAGAATACAAGTTATCTAATAACTCAAGAAGATAAGACCAGCTACCTCACCTCGCACCCTCTGTTCCTGTTAAGCCACTGGAAACCCAAACCTAATCAAATCCCCAAATCCCAACATCACTGACAGTGCTTACGGCTTACTGACTTCAACATAGATAAATGACCCCATTAATGTCAGGGTAGTTACTTTTGTCTGAAGAATATACGTCTGTATTTTAAATTGCATTATCCAGTTTATCCATGGGATAAGACTTGTTTACCTTCACAAATTCCAGGCTTCTGAGCTGAACTAAACAGGGCAAGTTTAAAGGCAGGAGCTCAGAGCAGTTCATAGCCTTTTGACAGCTCTGATGTGGTCTGCCAAGCCTGAATTGGTAAAATCCAGGCTTATCTCTCAGCACTACGCAGTTTGCCCTCAGGTCTTTTCTGCTACCTGCAGCCCCCATGAAGCCCCTACAAAGCTGGACGTTGCAAAATGGATGGAATAATTCTGCAAAATGTTGTTTGGTGTTGGATTAGCATTCACAGATGTGGGTCCAAGGAATTGCTCAACAGCCCATGGAGGCCAAGGAAGATCTGCCACGACATCAATGCCACGCCTGACTAGGTCACTGCAGGCTTGAGTCCAGTTCAGCGTGTCCCGCCAAGCCCCAGCTTTTCTCTCCTCCTCTTGTTTCCAGTTTGCTGTGCTTCTGTGAAGTGAGGTGTTTGTTCATCACTGGGCAGGGCACAAAGGTAGAGACAGAACAAGAGATGGAGGACGGGGGACTCTAACAAATCAACGTCCATCTTTGCCTCCATTCAGCCTGACTGGTGCTGGCTTGAAAACAGTTGCTGACCAAGGTTTGGAAAACGCAGCAGCTGCTTGCTGCCATCTGCTGTACTTTCTGTTGCTAGCAAGCATGGGACCGTGGCTGGCTGCAAAAGAGGGAAAAATGGAAAAGTGGTGGAAGCAAGAGATTGGCAGCCTCCTCTTTACCCAGGAAACACCCACAATAATGCAGTTATGGATTCATGTCACAAAAGTGGCCACCTTTTTCAGCGTGAATAAACCACAGTGATTTTTCAGGACGTAGAATATACTTTCCTTTACACTAAACGTGATTATGTCTTCCATGTTGTAACTACGGAGGGGAAAATTGTGTGTGCAAATAAATATAGATTAGGCTCCATGGAATTTAAGTTGTCTGCCCACTTGAACTACTTCTTAATCTTGAACTACTTCTGGATAAACACTGTATCAAAATAGAGGGTAAAGAATTACTGGTGTGGCCGGGCGTGGTGGCTCACACCTGTAATCCTAGCACTTTGGGAGGCTGAGGTGGGTAGATGACTTGAGGTCAGGAGTTCGAGACCAGCCTGGCCAACGTGGTGAAAACCCATCTCTACTAAAAATACAGAAAAATTAGCTGAACATGGGGGCGCACGCCTGTAATCCCAGCTACTTGGGAGACTGAGGTACAGGAACCGCTTGATTGCAGATCACGCCACTGCACTCCAGCCTGGGGTGACAGAGTGAGACTCTACCTCAAAAAAAAAAAAAAAAAAAAAAAAAAAAAAAAAGAATTACTGTTGTGTAAAATTCTAGGAGTGAGTCTCTAAGATATACATCTAAAGATGATCAAGACTTTCTAAAGAAACCATCACATCATTCTTCCTTCCTTCCAATAGCTCAATCTCTTTATTTTCGCTCATTATTAGACTCCTTAAGTGACCCTATTTCCTTTTGGTGAACTAACTTCCAGATGCCCACTCTAATGTGTCTTCCAGTATCAATGCTCAGATGAAATGCATAAAATGAAATTCACCCATGGTCTCCTTAGCTCTTGACTTGGAAATAGTCCTTTTGGACTCACTCCAAATCCAATTTCTGAAACAACATCTGTTGATGGTGTCTTCAAAACTCTTCCATTTTTCCTTTGAAGGGCTTTTCACTTCTCCCTTCCTACTAATTTTGGAAATTCAAAGGGAAAGCTCAATTTTTAAAAATTCTAATTGTAGGTAATAGGAATTGAAAATCTGAGCTTGGCCATGTGTAATTTGTTTTTCTAACTCAGAGCTTGTTTTGCTTTTTCCATTCATTTATTCAATTTCAATAATGATTCTGCTAGTGACGTCCATAGGAAATCTTAATTTTGCCCTTCTCATTGTGGGGTTTCTCACTCCCTAGCACTGTTTGATGAGATAAAGACCTTTTGTCCCATAATGTGTGTAGCATAAACCATACAAATTCCATAAGAGAGACTACAGAGTAAGTTGAAGAAAATAACCATGCAGTGGTAACATCTGACCTTTGGGGAATCATGATTTCTATGACTTTTAGTGTTGGGTTAACATCCTCTGTCCACATACCCAGTATCTAGCAGCATCTGGCAGCACACTCCTAAAAGAACAATACCATTTTTAGATGTTTAACTTGCAGTGAGGATATGTTCTTTTTATTCTCAGTCTTCCATAGGATGGCATAAAATATTTCTCTCACTGCACATGGGACAAACTGAGGACAAGATACCAGTAACCTAATGAGCAATGGATCTCTTTGTAAAATCTGGTAGACGGTGTTGTGAAGTGGAAATGAGAAACTGTGCTGGGACTGGCAGGCTCCTGCAACGTGAGTACTTAGTGATAAGAAGGTAAGCATGTGCCCCAAACTATCCACATATATTCAATATCCACATATATTCAATAATGTACATCTTTAAAGACAATCTTTGGAAACTGCATATTGGGTTTCTGCTTATTTCAAAAAGTGCCAGCAGCATAACAGGGACCGATGGGAAGAGAATGATAAAATCTAAACAGCTTTTCCTTCCTTTGTGAAACTTTTACTTCCTACTGCCATTTCACAGTACAAACACTTTCTCATTCTTCTGCGATCCCATTGAGCTCTGTATAGACTTCCACTGTGGATATGTAATGATTATCGAACTCTTTGTTTTCACTCTTCTCTCACAATTAGACTGTAAACTCATGGAGGCAAGAGACTGCTTTTGTCACTATGTATTTCCAGATCCTATTAACTTGTATATAGCAGATGCTTAATACATGTCTATTGAATTAATAAATTAATGGTTTCCAATCTTAAACTAGATGGTCAGAAAAGATTCAAACACATAAATTATAACAGAGGACAGCAACAAAATGTGCCAAATTCCGTAGACAGTATGTTTTGTCAAGATTGGAACCCCAAGGCAGTTGCTATTCTATTTTTATCTCCTGTCTGAATGTCACTGAATCTTTTAGCAAGAAGTAATAATCTGGTCTAATATCTTTATTTCACAGAAAGAGAGAGAAAGTAAAGTAAATTTATTATTTCTTAAGTGCTAAATGTTATCACTGCATAGTTGTTCTTTATAAAGTTTAAAAGACTTATCCAAGATAAACAGATGCTTTATCTGTTTAGAGTTAGCACTCAAGTTTCTTCATGTTTCAAAAATTCCATGTACTTTTCATGTTGCTAATTGTGTAATGTGTTATTTATTATAGCTTTACCTCTATGATTTATTCTTTATGAATTTGTGTGAAGTGTGAATACATGTCATCATTAGTTAAAATAATTACTAACTAATCATTAATTTAAAATTGTGGTTTTTATTAAATTAAATGAAAATAATAAAATTATTGCTATGACATTCTTTGACATAAAATAATCATCATAATAATTTATCTTATGGAAGGCTTACCTCTCACCATGTGCCAGGCACTCTTCTAAATGTTATATATATGTATATATATAAATGTATTTAATCCTCCTAGCAACTACTCAAATATATAAAGATGAGGAAACTGAGGCACAGAGCAGTTGTGTGAATTGGCCAATATCACAATCTCATCAATGTCAGAGGAGGATTTGAATGGAAATCATCTAGTTCTGGAACCCAAAGAATTGACTCTGAGGATGTACCCTCCCTCAAATCAGACATAGTTTTCATCATCAAAATGGAGAAGCTGGTACATAAATGAACATAGTACAAGTCAACAAGTCCCAAAGTTTCGACATTTGGGAAGCCCAAGGAAGGAATAAATAGATGATATTCATGAGGCCTGTAAAGGTGGCCATAAATCAGCATGGAGTTATGTATGCACTCCCATTCATGAAACTCTTAGGGTAATGAAACCCCTCACTTGGCCACTGTCACTGGAGCCCACTCCTTCACCTCCTCTTCCACTTCACCAGGCTTGGTGTTGAAAATGTCACTAGGTCCTGAAAGAAATGCCACCTGTTGAGTGTGCCCTTTACTCTCTGCCATACAGATTGATGTTCACTAGTGAAGAGCTCTAGCGCTTGGAAACAAGGGGAAATTTGACTCTTTCCATTCTTTTCTGGATGTCTCTATTTGAGTTTCTCTACCCATTATTATGCCATTTTCTTTTCTTTTCCTTTTCTTTTTTTTTTTTTTGAGACGGAGTCTCGCTCTGTTGCTCAGGCTGGAGTGCAGTGGCCGGATCTCAGCTCACTGCAAGCTCCACCTTCCGGGTTCATGCCAATCTCCTGTCTCAGCCTCTCGAGTAGCTGGGACTACAGGTGCCCGCCACCACGCCTGGCTAATTTTTGTAATTTTGGTAAAGACGCGGTTTCGCCGTGTTAGCCAGGATGGTCTCCATCTCCTGACCTCGTGATCCAACCGCCTCAGCCTCCCAAAGTGCTGGGATTACAGACATGAGCCACCGCGCCGGCCTCTTTTTTTTTTTTTTGAGATGGAGTCTCACTCTGTTGGTTAGGCTAGAGTGCAGTGGCACGATCTTGGCTCACTGCAGGCTCCACCTCCTGGGTTCATGCCATTCTCCTGCCTCAGCCTCCCCAGTAGCTGGGACTACAGGTGCTCACCACCATGCCCGCTAATTCTTTGTATTTTTAGTGGAGACGGGGTTTCACCGTGTTAGCCAGGATGGTCTCGATCTCCTGACCTTGTGATCAGCCCACCTGGGCCTCCCAAAGTGCTGGGATAACAGGCGTGAGCCACCAAGCCTGGCCTATTATGCCATTTTCAAAACTGCCACATATCACAGTGATTAAGAGGTCTTCTTGGCGGGAGATCAATCAATATTTATAGGATTTTGATTTAGAGTACATTGAATTTAGCATCAATACTAACGTATTCTAACACATCTCAGAATTACTCTGTTATGTAGTTGAGGTCCTGGTAACCTATTTACCATGAGGTTGCTTTGAAATGTGTCCCTGAATTCTCCCACCAGGTGGTGTCACTGTCAATTCCCCCTTCATTTAAATTTGCCCATGGGAAATTATAATTCCCTATCAGTGCAGTCAGCTGGGACATTTTTTTAAAAAGAAATTGTAATTCCCATGAAAACTTGAAATACATTGGTGAAATGACTTTATGTAACATAACTTTGCCTCTGTTGAAAGAACAAAGACAGGTTATTGAAAAACCTGTAATAAGGTTGGTGTAAAGAGATTGGCCTTGTAGAAGTTGGGCTAAATGTATTCTAGATTAATGAGCTAAACTAAGAGCTGATATTGATATAAGGAATCAAGGCATCCCATAGCAGACACAGTATGCTGATGTGAAACTCAGTGTGGTACTTAACCAATCAGATTAAATTAATTTACACCTCTAATTTTGCACTTTACAATAAAAGAGCATCATGATACAATGGAAGAGCCACACAAATCTTTCTTAGTAATGCTACTTAGAGGTTATATGGCTTTGAATACATTATTTATCCTGGTTGTACATTATTTCCCTTTCCATCAGCTGAAGGTGTTGGTAAGGGATGATTTCTGAGGATTCTACTAGCTCTCAGATTCTGTATCAAAGGACATGGGCTGTTTAATAAAGCTTTCAGAGTAAAATATTAGGGAAATTATAAGGGTTCTGTTAAAGATCAATAAATCTACCAAGCCCCGTGATTCATACCTGTAATCCCAGCATTTTGGGAGGCCGATCACGAAGTCAGGAGTTCAAGGCCAACCTGGCCAACATGGTGAAACCCCGTCTCTACTAAAAATACAAACATTTGCTGGGCATGGTGATGTGTGCCTGTAATTCCAGCTACTCAGGAGGCTGAGGCAGAAGAATTGCTTGAACCAGGGAGGCGGAAGTTGCAGTGAGCCGAGATCACGCCACTGCACTCCAGCCTGGGCGACAGAGCAAGACTCTGTCTCGGAAAAAAAAAAAAAAGGAACAATAAATCAAATAATAGGGATATTGTTGCTGATTTTCAATAATTCAACAAGTAATCGAGGTGACAGAGTGACAGTAGTACAACTTTGATTCAAATAAAACTGCGTTTAAGTCCCATTCTGCCACTTCCTAAGTGTGTGAACTTAGACGACAAACTTCAAATTCCTGAGCCACGGATTCTTCTATAAAACAGAGTGAGTCCCTTACGCAACTCTATCGCCATGTATATTAAATAAAGAATGCACGCATAGTCATTAACACATATGGATCTGACATCTAATGAATTCCAAATAACGATTGTTTCTCTTTTCTCATAAGCCCTTGAGCAAATCATTCTTCTTACAAATCTAACTAATTATAGAGTCATCAACTAAGAGTCCATATCATTAGGTTTTATTTCTAATGACTGGAAACTATACTCTCTCAAGACTTAGGTATTCATGACTTTTGGTTATACAATTAATCCCATGACATCTGAACCAAGCAAGGTATAATTAACACAAAACTGAAAACTGTTACATAAAGAATATCATACGGATTAATTTTATTAGAATTTATTTTTAAGTATTTTATTATGAAAAATTAAAGAAATAGAAATATTAAAATATTACAACTAACACTTAGACACCCACCACCCATGTTCTACACTGACATTTTAGGACATTTTAATATATTTGCTTCTTCACATTTCTATCTATCCATTTATCTCTCCACCCAACTGATGGCATTTACTGCTAAATTAAAGTAAGTTTACTTTCATCAAAATTCTAAGAACAAAAATAATAATAACTATTAGGTTGGTGAAAACGTAATAGTGGTTTTTGCTATTGGAAGTAATAACAAAAACATCAATTATTTTTGCACCAACCTAATAGAAATATGCTTCTCCCAAGAACCAGATAAATGAAATGTCAAGTTTTCAAAACTCTTTGAAAATAATAATGATAATAATAATAAGGTTTCATAAAATTTGTAAAAAATTTTTTTTAACCTCTTTGATAACTACAATATATAGTAGGAGGATAGTGAGAACTGCAGAATTGAATGATATTGTAAAACGAGAGGGCTTAGTAGTCACAGCATAGCACACATGTGTGTCTTATTTTTCTAACTTGGGAATCAAGCTAATTAATTACATATTTTCTACGTTGTAAAAATTATCTCTAAAACGTATTCTTGTATGAATTGAAAGTATTATCTTCCAAATGACATATTTTGACACTTATGTAACATAAATATTGGGTGAAATGATCTTCTGGGAAAGCCTTTCTCTGCCAAGTTCAAGTCCAGAGGGATCTTTCTGTTCAATCATCCTATTATAACCCTTTGAAACGAGTGCAGCTAATGAAAATTCCAACGGCCACTCTGTTAAGACATATAGTTGACCATGAAACTCTCCACATTTCAGTTGGTTTTATTAAAAAACCCAGCTTTTCAGCCTCCCCAGCACTCTCTTGAGTCAAATATTCAATGGCATTTTTTATTTTCATTAAAATTGTCTTTGTGCACACATTGTTTCTATACTACAATACTTCTTTTCTTTTTTTTCTTTTCTTTTCTCTTTTTTTTTGAAATGAAGTGCTACTCTGTCACTCAGGCTGGAGTGCAGTGACGCGATCTTGGCTTACTGCAACCTCCACCTCCCAGGTTCAAGCGATTCTTGTGCCTCGGCCTCCCAAGTAGCTGGGACTACAGGTGGACGCCACTATGTCTGATGAATTTTTGTATTTTTAGTACAGATGGGGTTTCACCATATTGGCCAGGCTGGTCTCGAACTTCTGACCTCAGATGATCTGCCAGTTAATATTTTGTATTTTTAGTAGAGATGGAGTTTCACCATCTTGTCCAGGCTGGTCTTGAACTCCTGACCTCGTAATCCACCCGCCTCGGCCTCCCAAAGTGCTGGGATTACAGGTGTAAGCCACCATGCCTGGCCATATACGATATTTCTATGTGAGCTCTGCCCATCAGCAAGTAAAATCTTTTGGGATCTGAGCCTTTCTCCAGCTAGTCTTAATTTCATGAGACATACTCTTCTCTTTCTCATCACAGCCACTGGGACCATTCCTTGCTTTCTTGCTGTCTCAGAAGTCTCTGCCATAGCAAAGTGTGGCTTCTGTTTCTCCAGAAAATGCTCATCCAGAATTGTTTTCCTTTGATTGTTTTCATCGTTTGCCTTCAGTGGGAAGATAATCTGTTGCAGTAGAAATAGTAACACAGGCTTTTAGAGTCAATTACTCAAAAATGTCCACTGTGTTCTTGCAGAGTGCCAGGCACTGTCCAAAGAGCTTGGGTTACAGGAGTGAGAAGCATCCCTTACCCTTATGAAGCTTACTTTTATTCAAGTGGGAGAGATAAGAAGGGTGTAAAACTGGCCAGGCGCAGTGGCTCAGCACTTTGGGAGGCTGAGGCAGACAGATCACCTGAGGTCAGGAATTCAAGACCAGCCTGACCAACATGGAGAAACCCCGTCTCTACTAAAAATACAAAAAAAAATTAGCGCCTGTAGTCCCAGCTACTCGGAGGCTGAGGCAGGAGAATCACTTGAACCTGGGAGGCAGAGGTTTCGGTCAGCCGAGATCGTGCCACTGCACTCTAACCTGGGTGACAGAGTGAGACTCAGTCTTAAAAAAAAAAAAAAGAAGGGTGTAAAAAAATGGCTAAGATAACTGTTGGTGCTAATAACTGCAATGAAGGTGGTAAAGCAATGTGGGGAGGAAACTCTTCGGGATAGCAGGAGAGGCCTCTTTGAGAAGATAACGTTTGAATTTTTAGCTGAATGATGAGAAAATGCAGTTGTGGAAACATCTGGGAAAAGCACTTTTCAAACAGCTGAGGAGGAGTAACAGTAGTCATGTGTCTTAAGAAGGTCCTGTGGACTCCAGTGTACAGAGTAGAGAGGTTGGCCTTAGACAGGAATGCTTATTCCTCTATAACAGGAGACAGACAGGCGTGGCACTGACTGTGGTTTAAGTGATTGGATAGTGTAACAATGGAGGCATTCTGGATGAACTATGAGATGTGGCCAACATCTGTTAGTAAGGTGAGTGGGGATACTGGAGTTTTTTTGTTTTTTTTTTTGAGACGGAGTCTCGCTCTGTCACCCAGGCTGGAGTGCAGTGGTGCAATCTCGGCTCACTGCAACCTCCGCCTCCTGGGTTCAAGCGATTCTCCTGCCTCAGCCTCCTGAGTAGCTGGGATTACAGGCACCCACCACCACATCCAGCTAATTTTTATGTTTTAAGTAGAGTTGGGGTTTCACCATGTTGGTCAGGCTGGTCTCGAGCTCCTGACCTCGTGATCTGCCTGCCTCAGCCTCCCAAAGTGCTGGGATTACAAGCGTGTGAGCCACCATGCCCGGCCTGGTACTGGAGATTTGAGAAGAGGGGGAAAGAGAAGAGACCAGGGAAGCATGGAGGGATTACATGACTTTGTTGAATTCCTGTTTCATACTTGTGGTTTTACATTTGAGATGTATCCAGTTATCCTGGTTGTGTAACTTTTCTCAGACTATTTTCAGCTGCTCTAGGGAGGATATGGAGTAAGCAATATCTGGGAATTCTAGACAAATGTGATTGTGGGAAAGAGGAGCAACCTAAGAAAACGCTGTTTGCAAGGGAATGGATTTTGAGTTGTATCATGGAAGCTAGGCTGGATAGGAAGGACATTCTTGGGGTGATAAATAGTAAAAAAGTCATAGAGCAAATGAACCAGAGGGCTCAATGCAGAAGGATATTTGATATAGGGTGAGAACTAGAGTAAATTAGATGAAATGAGTGGAAAGAGATGTTCAGACATGGACTTTTAAAATACAGGATTTAGGCTGGGCGCGGTGGCTCAAGCCTGTAATCCCAGCACTTTGGGAGGCCGAGACGGGCAGATCACGAGGTCAGGAGATCGAGACCAGCCTGGCTAACCCGGTGAAACCCCATCTCTATTAAAAATACAAAAAATTAGCCGGGCGAGGTGGTGGGTGCCTATAGTCCCAGCTACTCGGGAGGCTGAGGCAGGAGAATGGCGGGAACCCGGGAGGCGGAGCTTGCAGTGAACTGAGATCCGGCCACTGCATCCAGCCTGGGTGACAGAGTGAGACTCCATCTCAAAAAAATAAAATAAAATAAAATAGAGGATTTATAAGTGGTAATAGTAACCATAATAAGAATAACTGTTGGCCGGGCGCAGTGGCTCAAGCCTGTAATCCCAGCACTTTGGGAGGCCGAGATGGGCGGATCACGAGGTCAGGAGATCGAGACCATCCTGGCTAACACGGTGAAACCCCGTCTCTACTAAAAAATACAAAAAATTAGCCGGGCGTGGTGGCGGGCTTCTGTAGTCCCAGCTACTGGGGAGGCTGAGGCAGGAGAATGGCGTGAACCCGGGAGGCGGAGCTTGCAGTGAGCTGAGATCACCCCACTGTACTCCAGCCTGGGCGACAGAGCGAGACTCCGTCTCAAAAAAAAAAAAAAAAAAAAAAAAAAAAGAATAACTGTTATTGAATATTTCAAACATGACAGACAATGTCCTGGGAGGTTTATATTCATCAACTCATTCAAACTATACAACAGCTTTTGGAGTCAGAATCATAGATACACTCATTTTACAGAAGAAACTGCAGCAGAATGAGATGTTAACTAACTTAAGTCATAGAGAGAAAGCGTCTGGGTCACATTACAAAATGATAAGCAGATCTAGAGTGTGACAAGATAGGTGAGTGTCTAAGGTGGAGTGTGAGAAAAGATTATTGCAGCAAAAGAAGAAGACGTGGACAGGAAAACAAGGGTGAAGAATAAATCATTCAAGTAGATTTTAACATTAACGAGAACTATGAGAGGCATTGCAGCAGTGGAAAGAAGGCTAGGTACTCATATTCATCAGTACTGAAGGCAATTAGCTAGGAGACTGACACATACCAATTAGAGGAGTAACAGGTGCAAACTTCTGATCACTTGAGTTTCAAGGGATCTAGGGGCTTTGAAGGACAGAGGAGAGATGATTTGGAAGCAGCAATGAAGGGCCGGGGGCCGTGGCTCACACCTGTAATTCCAGCACTTTGGGAGGCCGGGGCAGGCAGATCACGAGGTCAAGAGATTGAGACCATCCTGGGTAACACAGTGAAACCCCATCTCTACTAAAAATACAAAAATTAGCTGAGTGTGGTGGCACACGCCTGTAATCCCAGCTACTCAGGAGGCTAAGGCAGGAGAATCACTTGAACCCAGTAGGCGGAGGTTGCAGTGAGCCGAGATTGCACCACTGCACTCCAGCCTGGGCAGCAGAGAGAGACTCCATCTCCAAAAAAAAAAAAAAAAAAAAAAAAAAAGTAGCAATGAAGAACAAGGAAAACCTAGCCCACCTCTAGGATCTGAGGCATTTGGAGATGTGGGAACCAAACAACTTCCTCTTAAAAAGGCCATGAGAAAAGCAGGGACCTCAGTGTACAGCAAGGTGTTGGTTAGTGCTAGGAAGTGAGGAGAATGTTCAGAGAAGAGTTTGAAGATATTGGAGACTTCTTGGCACCAAGGAAAGATTTGGGAGGGCGACTGGTGGGTCAGATTGGGGAAGTATAGATGTGTGTGGATGAACTGGTGGGGACATCTGTGTAATGATACATGGCCTGAGACTTGGACTTCTTACGGGGTTCAGGAGAATGAGGATGGGGGTGTGATGGGGGGGACTGAGTCACTGGATGGAGACCAGGAATAGGGCTTGCTTATGGCTTGCGTCCTGGGCATAAATGTTGGTTCTACCATAGACCAAGTGGTTGACTTTGGCCAAGCCATTTAAACTCAGTTCTCTCATTTATACAATGTTTAATAATATCTACATTTCATGAGTGTAATTAGGATGAGCTTATAAGTGACTAGCACAGATTGAGCACCCTAAAAGAATTCACTAGAACGGTGATGATGAGGATGATGATAGTGATGATGATGATTTATGATGCAATATTCTAGAAACTCACCAACATCTCTCACTTTTTGTTTTTGTTTTTCTTTTTCCTTTTGAGACAGAGTCTTGCTCTGTCACCCAGGCTGGAGAGCAATGGTGCGATCTCAGCTCACCGCAACCTCTGCCTCCTGGGTTCAAGCAATTCTCCTGCCTTGGCCTCCCGAGTAACTGGGATTACAGGCATGCGCCACCACGCCCAGCTAATTTTGTATTTTCAGTAGAGATGGGGTTTCTCCATGTTGGTCAGGCTGGTCTCAAACTCCCGACCTCAGGTGATCCGCCCACCTTGGCCTCTCACAGTGCTGGGATTATAGGCGTGAGCCACCACGACCAACCAACATCTCTTTATTTTCTACCATATTTCTTGCTAATATGTCCAGCTTTATGGAACCACACTGTGTTAGGATTTGGAGCTCTGGCAGCCTTAGAAAATATTTGGGGGAAAAATACAGTTGAGTTAAGCAGTAGGAGAGCAGCCATAGCAAATAATGTTTATATGAGAAAATAGTATGGTCATTCTAAGGGATGAGAAGCCAGACAAATGGAGCCTGGAAAGAACTTCATCTGGAATCAGAGCGGGCTGTGTCGAAAAGGCGGAAAAAATGGACTTGCACGTACACATAACTTCTGGCATCTCATACCTGAAACCTTCAGCTACAGAAATGCTAAGAAATAGCAATGAAAAGACGTGCAGGGCTTGAAGGATGAGTTACCCTCAGTGTTACTGCGGTCTTGCTTCTTCGTCTTCCCCAGTGCCAAGCACAAAGGAGACAGTCATGGACTGGCTTGAAAGATAGCCCTCAGCCCTCAGCACCACTGCCCTCTCCTACACATACATCTTTTGTTTTCATAGGATTAAGTAGGCCAAAGAAGAAATAACTTTTTACTTTAAGAGATTACTGATATTTTTGCTAATATATTCTTAGCTCTTTTTCTCTCACACAAAGCTTTCCATCCTACATTACCTGAATGGGCCATTCAGCATGACGCTGATAACAGTATAAGTAGAAAAACAGAAGTAGAAAGATACTCGGGCTTAAAGGCAGGATGTCATGGTTTGAATTCTGGCTTTGCCATTTAGGAGACTGTGGTTCTTGAGAAAGTTTTTTTTTTTTGAGACAGAATTTCACCCTTGTCATCCAGGCTAGAGTGCTATGGTGTGATCTCGGCTCACTGCAACCTCCACCTCCCGGGTTCAAGCAATTCTCCTGCCCCGGCCTCCTGAATAGCTGGGGCTACAGGCGTGTACCACCATGTCTGGCTAATTTTTGTATTTTTAGTAGTGATGGAGTTTCACGATGTTGGGCAGGCTGGTCTCGAACTCCTGACCTCAGGTGATCCACTACCTCAGCCTCCTTATGTGCTGGGAATACAGGTATGAGCCACAATGCCTGGCCTTGAGAAAGTTCTTTATCCCCTTTGTGCACTAATTCCTGTGAGTGGAAAATAACTATATGCCTCAGAGCCCGTCATATTAACAGAGAGAGTGGATAAGAGAGTATCTATAAATTTAAGAGTACATAATCAATATGTGAAAATGTTTATTTCTTTATTTATTTCTTTGTTTATTTATCTATTTATTTATTTTGAGACCAAGTCTCACTCTGTCACCCAGGCTGGAGTGCAGTGGCGTGATCTCAGCTCACTGAGTAGTTGGGATTACAGGCGCCCGCCACCACACCCAGTTAATTTTTTGTATTTTTAGTAGAGATGGGGTTTCACCATCTTGGCCAGGCTGGTCTTGAACTCCTCACCTCGTGATCCACCCACCTCAGCCTCCCAAAGTGCTGGGATTACAGGCATGAGCCACTGTGCCTGTCATGAAAATGTTTATTTTTATACATGTGTATAAAGATGTATAAATACATATAATAATGTAATATAAATTGTTGAATATAAAAATGACTAGTAATCACTGGTCACTGAAGTGCAGTGATTTCTATGTAGCTAAAGTGATGACAGAGTTGGTATTTTCTTTTCCAGTGGCACAGATAATAGGTTTCTTTGATATATAATGTATGTGCCAGAAGTAGAAATAGGAAAATACTTATACTTGCCAACAAAGTAACAATAAACAAGTTAGTATGAAGATGGAAATGGAGATCAAATAACTCAGAAAATAAGGAAAGGAGTAAATAGAGAAAAATCAGAATCCTGGGAAAATCCATGGAAAAACAGAACATTAATGGCAAAAGAAAAGAAGGAAGGAAATGCATACTGCAGAAAGAAGAGACCACAAAACAGTCTGGCACAAGGAGAGGAGAGAGCATGTCTAAGAGAAATGGAATGAAGCCAGTGGAAACGGGACTCATGAAAGAAAAACTACTGGAACAGAATAATTGGGTAAGAATAGGAAAACCAGTGAAAGCGGTTCAGAACAAGGATTAGAGGTAAAAAGACATTTTTAAAATAATGTGCTAATATAACAAACTGCCTTAAAGGTGGAAATTTAAATTTTTTTTTAAAACGTAGGCTAGGTGTTCTTTTTATATTTTTCTTTTTTAAAGAAATTATCTAGAGCCCCTCTGATGATGCACCTGGATGAAAAGTTAGACATAGGATTGTCATCCGCAAACGTTGCTCTTTGGTGTTTGGACTCTCTTGAGGTCAGAGAGTTTCATCAATTTTTACATTTTCGTTTGATAATTTGGATGTCATTAGAGTATTGGGGATTACTTTAGATCAAGTTGGCCTGTTCTGATTTAATCTAGTTGCCAATGATTTCAAAAGTCCTTGACTGCCAAGAGGAGATGCCAGCACATTTTTCCTGTCTTGGCCTTTCCTGAGTTTATCCCTCTTTGTAGACATAAATCTGGGATGGAGCCAAGCACGTCAGAGAGTCACATCTCTTTGCTCTCCCTGTGCAGTATTTAATCACTGGACTTAGTGAAATCACTAAGATGAACTTATTGCAGCCAAGATCCAGAGATGGATGGCGGCTCCAAAGGGCAGTGCTTTGAAACTGTTTTTGACATGATGTCAGAAAGCATTTTGACTAATGGTAGATTCTTAGGAGAGCATTCATTCCAGACTCTTTATAGCTCTTTACCTAATTTCCCCTCATCTTTCAAGTCTCAGTTTAAATGTCACTTTATCCAGGAAGGCTTTTCTGATCCCCTTTGACTAAGTTGGGACCACCTATTTTATGCTTCCTTAGCAGCCTGCTTTCTTAGCAATACACATCATTCTTATAATGACTGACTCAGCGTAGAACTTCCCAGCCCCATTACAAGTTCAACTATAAGATGCGTAATATCAGATTCCGTGACTTGTTCAATGCTGAAACCCCAGCACCTAACACATCTGATTGGCAGATGGTCAGTCCTTAATAAGTATTGATTTAATGTATGAATTAGTAAGTGCATGAGCAACTAAATGAATAGAACCAGAAGAAAGATTTAATAGTGCTATGAATTACAAAGAAAATCTCCCATGTCCTTTTAATCACTTGTCTTCCTGGCAGAGCTGTGAGGTTGATGAGACAGGCTTACAAATAGGGACATGGTTAAATGACCACATTTTTATGTGGATCATAGGCTTCCTACCTCTGTGAAAAGGAAAATGTTTATTTCACAGAATTCATGTCAGTTCGTTAGAACATATGATGACAGTAAACTATATATGTTCACTTTTTTTTTTTTGAGACGGAGTCTCACTCTGTCACCCAGGCAGTTGTGCAGTGGTGCAATCTCTGCTCACTGCAAGCTCCGCCTCCCAGCTTCACACCATTCTCCTGCCTCAGCCTCCCAAGTTAACTGGGACTACAGGCACCCACCACCTTGCCTGGCTAACTTTTTTGTATTTTTAGTAGAGATGGAGTTTCACCGTGTTAGCCAGGATGGTCTCGATCTCCTGACCCCGTGATTCACCTGCCTTGGCCTCCCAAAATGCTGGGATTACAGGCGTGTGCCACCGCGCCTGGCCATATGTTCACTTTTATTTGACTTCCAACATAAGAAAATCTAATATCAGTTCCTCATGATTCATTTCTCACTTCCTTTCTTGTTTTTTTTTTTTTTTTTTTGGACAGGCTGGGGTGCAGTGGCGCAATTCCAGTTCATTGCAACCTCTGCTTCCTGGGTTCAAGTGATTCTTCTGCCTCAGCCTCCTGAGTAGCTGGGATTATAGGCGTGCACCACCACCCCCAGCTAATTTTGTATTTTTAGCAGAAACGGGGTTTCACCATGTTAGCCAGGCTGATCTCCAACTCCTGCCTCAGATAATCCGCCCACCTCGGCCTCTCAAAGTGCTAGGATTACAGGTGTGAGCCACCGCGCCCTGCCTGATTTCCCAGTTTCTAAGTTTAGTTTGATGTTAAGTCAGGTATGCTGCCTTTTAACCAGCACACAGAGAAAAGACGGCTGAACTTTCATAAATCCCGAAGGATCCTGAGGACCTTCCAGATTGATACAAAGGACCAAGGTTTAGGATACTTGGGAAAAGCCAGAGTTTATTCAGTGAAGCTTCTTTGAACACGAACAGAAGAGAAAAAAATTGACCCCATGATGGAATGACAGACCCTAATTAGAGATCTTTCTTGGCACTCTAAACCTTGACTAGTAACATCTTGAGGTACTTAAAAGTGCTACAGCCAGGGACTTAGAGTTAAAAAAAAAATCTTGCCCCTTATTCCCTGGAAAGTCAGTGGCAACTTCCCAGGATGGCAACCTCAGGATCCCTCATGGTACTGAATCACCAGGTCCGTAAGATCTCTAGATTTAAACCTAAAACCTCCCGATGACCCCTTAAAAATACGTAGTAACAAGTCTGAGAACAGAGGTGTGTTACCTAAACACCCTCCTCCCCTCTCTCGGGACTTATTGCACAAAACCCCTATTTTATCTCGTGGATATGGAGGAGGGATTCAGGAGTCTCATTCAAAACCAGTCCTATGGATTGAAAGTCTTCGGTGAGAGCATGACTGAGAGAAGCTGGTGTCTGCATGGACAGCTGGGTGCAAATCGCCATGTATCAAGCAATGAACTTCAGTTGTTACTGGTAACAGATTCCCTATCTCCAAGGCCAAAGTAAATTGTGTTCACAAGATCAGAAAATCGTCTAAGTCAACTATTAAACCCATCTCTAGGAGGAATAAGTTATCTGCAACAAGGTACTTCTTTGGAAGTTTTTCTATCCTCAGAATAGACATGCAAGAAAAGCTTCATGTATTTTCACTTGATGGTGTCTTGAATCAAATGAACAAAAAACAGACATAATTTTTAGAAGGCAAAATTTCCATTCCATTCCTTTCCAGACAGGCTTTTACTAAAAACATTGATCATGAAGGCACCAGACTTAGTTTTCTAAACTTCAGAATTTAAAATAAACAACTATCAGTCTCCTCTCTGTCTCTCTTTTCACCCTTCCGACTGAGGAAAGTTAAATAGCACATTCTTTTCCACTAAACCAGAAGCAACATAACACAGAAATTCTACTCACAGCTTTAAAATAAATTACTGGATACAAAAATAACAACAATCCTTTGGTTCAGCCAACCAATCAAACGTTTTGCATGATTAAAACTTGCTCACTGCCAAATCCCAGATTTAAAAGAAAAATTTAGATGCTATTAGAATTTCCATTTCATAAAGTAAATCCAGTATACTAGCTTTTATCTTCAGCAACTGAAGCTTTTCTCAACAGCCATTACTACGCCTCAGTGCAGGGTCAGCCTCTCATCATTTCATGACTAAAGTATTGTTTTTTCATTCCAGTCTGGAGTACTGTCTCCAATCTTTCATCTTTTCCTTTTTTTTTTTTTTTTTTTTAAGAGACAAGATTTCTCTATGCTGCCTAGGCTGATTTTGAACTCCTGGGCTCAAGGAATCCTCCTGCTCAGCCTCCTTTGTAGCTGGGACTACAGGTTCATACTACCGGCCCTGGTTCCACTTCCACTCTTAGCTTGATTATTCAATACAGAACAATGGTTACCTACCTTACATTTCATGAAGTCTGGATGTGAAGGCTGTTCATTCTCTACTCCTCAAGCTGTTGAACATCCTCACTCCGTGCCTCCAGCCCCCACACCTTCCTGTCCCCACACAGTGCCTTTCCACATATCTAGGGCATAATCACCTACACATTCCTGCTCATGACTTTCTCTGGTCCACCATGTCTGTAATGCTCAGGTGTGCTCTGCTTCCACTCAGAAGCCTTCCCCGGGAAAGAAAGCGGTTATGATCACTTCTTTCTTACTTCTTGTGCAATTGTTATTCATTCTTTTTTCTTATATTTTACTCAGTGTCAATGCTTTTCTTCTCTCTTCCAGTCACTTTATGCTTATGTTTGCCACATGAATTAGTTTCTAAAAGTTTTTGGTTTTTAGTTTGTGTGGGTACATAGTAGGTATATATATTTATGAGGTGCATGAGATGTTTTGACAGGCATGCAATTCATGATAATCACATCATGGAGAATGGGGTATCCATCCCTCAAGCATTTATCCTTTGTGTTACAAACAATCCAATTATACTCTTTTAGTTATTTTTAAATGTATAATTAAACTATTATTGACTATAGTTACCCTGTTGTGCTATCAAATAGCAGGTCTAATTTATTCTTTCTAAGTATATGTTTTGTACCCATTAACTAGCTCCACCTCCCCCTTTACCCCCACTCCCCTTCCCAGCCTCTGTAACAGTTGAGACCTATTGATTTCAAAATAGTTTTTTTTTTTCTAAATATATAGTATACCTTCTAAACATAAATTGGTTGATCGACTCTGGCTCCATGGCGATCTCCAAAGCTCTTCTATGCCATTATTTTCAAACTTTACTGACGAACATCAAAGAACACCACAGACTAATTTTTCTCATCTCTCTTTTCCTATCATTCTCTAAAACAAACTTTAATAAGACAAATTAGATAAAAAGGAAGCACACCACCACATGGTGGAAACATTGAGGAGATGAGCTTTCCACATTCCATGTCCTTGGATAAATTAATCCATAAATATTGAGCTCTAAAAACAAACCTTAGTCATCAGCACATTTTCCATGTTCTGATCCTCTGGAGTAGAGACTCCCACTTCCAACAGCTCTCAGGTGGATTCTGTGATCACGCGTCTTCACCCCGCCCTCTCTCCCCGCCATGTTTCTGCTTCCTGCCCGCCACCCTGGGCCCCTCCATCATGGCAACCTTATCTGTAGCTTTCTGCTGTGCGCAGCGCTCTCTGCTGCTTGTTCGGGGCTCTACCGGCAGCATTCCCTGACCCCTCCCCCTCCTCGCACTCTAAGGGCAGGCACAAGGGGCTTTTGCGGGACTTTTCTCTGTAGGGTTGAAAGGCAGTCAAGCATGGTATCAACTGAGAATGAGTTAAGCATTCTACAGTCAACCTGGATAATTGACAAAGAAGAATCTATTGGATCTAGATTTTCTTTTGGGGGTTTGGAGACCACAAAACATATATTTATATTGAGGGGCAGGAGCAGAAAAGAAAGCAGCCCCTATGGTGGGCCCTATTCAGTGACAGCGTCTTGGCCCACAGGGTTAAGGAAGACTTTGAGGAAATAAAAGTTGTTTGGAAAAATCCTGGTGTGGTTGTTTTGCATGCCGTGATGGGTAGAAAGGATGAAGTGTGAAGGCCCCTTGCCCCCTGCATCCTGCCTTAGATTATGTTCTGGAACCCTCGGGTGGAGAAAGCGCCATTTTCATTCCTGCTTCCTGGGATTGCTGGTGGCCACAGAGCGATAGAGAACCACATAGGAGAAGCGTGGCACGCCCCACACGCTGGCCAAGTTGGGGAGCTGTGCGTCCGTGGTCATCCTGATCAGCTTAGTGGGGCTCCATGCAGTCTGCGCACAAGCTCTCCATCTAGGTTTTCTAACCAGTCTCTCAATCACCTGGGTGATGTCAAATAATTTTGTCAACATCAACTTGACTTTGACCGGGAGGCACATCACTAGGCTGTACAGAGAGAGATTCTAGTCTAGCAACAAAACCTACCGCCCTTCTCCAAATCAGACCAGCTTCTCTGTCCATCTGCAGCCTGTGCTATTTCATCCATGTACCAGTATCACCGTGAAGTCATCATGATTTCTCATCTTCCCTATTAGTTTGTTAATTCTGGAAAACTAAAGGAAGGGCAGTCTTCTTTAAGAAAAAATTCTCATATTTTCTCCCTGGTCCTCCAAAAACCCATACTAATGGACCACTGTGCAAGCTGCTTTTAATCATACTTCTCCCATTCCAAGCTTGCTTTATCACTTCCTTCCGTCTCCCAAACAACTTTCAATTTCAAACTTTCACCAGAAAACGTTCGGGTCAAACAAAAGATGTGATTACTTATTCTCATGCAATCTCATCCTGGTTCAATACATGCTACGCTTTCATCTTTTTTTTTTTTTTTTTTTTCCTTTCCATGGAAGTTCTTTTACTTAGATATAAGTTAAGTGTAGTATTTATTTTTGTTATGTAATCCATTCATAGAGTTCACAGGGAATTCTTCTGTTTCATTATCAGTTCCCTGTCTTAGGTTACTGCAGTCTCCCTAGAAAAAAAGGTATATGCTATAATAAATCTTGAAAAACTACTAAGTGCCAGGCACTGTACTGGCTGCTTTTTTATGTATGCATTATCACCTTGGTTTCCACTGAATGGGACTATGTTCTTTTTTTTCTTTTTCTTCTCCTTTTTTTTTTTTTTTTTTTTTTGAGTCATGGTCTTACTCCATCATCCAGGCTGGAGTTGAGTAGTGTCATCACAGCTTACTACAGCCTCAGACTCCTGGGCTCAAGCAATCCTCCTGCCTCAGTCTCCTGAGTAGCTAGGTCTACAGGTTCGTGCTGCCATGTCCAAGTAACTTTCTAAAATTTTTTTTTTGTAGAGAATGGGTCTTGCTATGTTTCTCGGGCTTGTCTCAAACTTCTGGCCTCAAGCTATCTTCCTGCCTTGGCTTCCCAAAGTGCTGGGATTATAGGTGTGAGCAATCATGCCCTGCCCATGCATTTCTATTTACATGGTACCATGTTCAGTAAATCACTGAGGACACAAGTATACTCAATTCTCTTTTCGGGTAGAAAGACGGTGATATGGTCAGGATGATGATACACTTCATTCAAGCAAAACTACCAACAACAGCAGTCAAAACACAGCAATAGATCATGCCTCCCAGAATAAAGGAAGCATCTTTCTAGAAAAAACAGAAGTTCTTTTAAGTGACCAGGCTGTGAATATCCTCAGGGAATATTGTTTTGTTTACTTGTGACACAAGTAAAGCTGATAGAAGCCCTAAGCCCTCAGCACTCACACACACACACACACACACACACACACACACACACACACACACACTTTTTTGGAGTCTCGTTCTGGCGCCCAGGCTGCAGTACAGTGCCACAATCTCAGCTCATTGACACCTCTGCCTCTCAGGTTCAAGCAATTCTCCTGCCTCAGCTTCCGGAGTAGCTGGGATTACAGGTGTGTACCACCACGCCTTGCTAATCTTTATATTTTTAGTAGAGATGGGGTTTTGCCATGTTGGCCAGGTTGGTCTCAAACTCTTGACTTCAAGTGATCCACCTGCATCAGCCTCCCAAAGTGCTGGGATTACAGGCATGAGCCACTGCGCCCGGCCACATATATATGTTTTTAAGATGGGGGTCTCCCTATGTTGCCCAGCCTAGTCTCAAACTCCTGGTCTCAAGGAATCCCCCTGCCTCAGCCTTCCAAGTAGCTGAGACTACAGGTGCCCAGCTTTCCTCCTTGTTTGGTACTCATCACTGCTTTAAGCAAAACACAGAAAGGAGAATGAACAGAGCAATAGGCTTCCATTTCTCAGGGACCAGGTACCCTCAGAGCCCCTGCCTTTGTGTTTCAAGGATAACAGAGAAATAGTTTTCCCCAAAGCCTCTGTTAATGGAATTATTTATGTCTTGTTCACTTTTTTTTTCTTTCGGAGATGGAGTCTTGCTCTGTTGCCCAGGCTGGAGTGCAGTGGTGCAATCTCAGCTCACTGCAACCTCTGCCTCCCAGGTTCCAGTAATTCTCCTGCTTCAGCCTTCCGAGCAGCTGGGATTACAGGCATGTGCCACCATGCATGGCTAATTTTTGTATTTTTAATAGAGACAGGGTTTCACCATATTGGTTAGGCTGGTCTTGAACTGCTGACCTCGTGATCCTCCTGCCTCAGCTTCCCAAAGTGCTGGGATTACAGACGTGAGCCACTGCACCCGGCCTTGTCTTGTTCACCTTTCAACATGTCTTTCTTCTCCCTTTGCCTCTGCTTTCTCCCCCACTATCCTATTCAGTCGTTTCTCTAAAGTTGGTCATAAAAGACTTTGCATCTTGGTTTTGGGGCCGGAGTCACATCAATTCCAAGCATAGCAGGCAGGCTCCAAGCCTGTTGCCAAGGGGAGGCTGACAGAAGCGAGGCAGTCTCTATGTAGGAGACAAGAACACAAGGGGAAGTCGATATTTCAACCCTGGAGGGGCAAGAGTGTTGGCTCCAGGGTGACAGATGGCAGATTCCACAGCCTGCTAAACAACATGGAGCCGGGTGGAGACTGTACCTGCTGCTTGGAGATGCACTTTGCATGTTTCAGCTGGACCTTCATTCTCCCCTTCTTTTGCCATTGAAGCCAGTGATGGATGGTGGGATCCAGATATTTGAAAGTTATGCAAGTGCTCTGTGGTCTCCGGGGAAACTGGTGCCAATTCAATCAAACCCATCATGTGATACTGAGCTTCTATGAGGCACTTGTAACTGAACTAGGTACACTGGAGAAGGGAAGACACAAAAGAAGCAAATGAATCATCTCCAACTTTCAAGATCACGATACAGATTACAGACAATATATTAAAATTCTGTGATATGTAACAGAGAGTAAAAAAGAGTTTGAAAATCTCAGTGGTATATATGTAAACTAGGTTTATTCACTTTTTAGATACAGAGGTAAATATTGCCATGTGCCCTACAAAATGTGTAGGTAGAAAAAGAGGTATAGGCTGGGTGCAGTGGCTCACGTCTGTAATCTCAGCACACTGGGATGCCAAGGTGGGCGGATCACCTGAGGTCAGAAGTTTGAGACAAGCCCAGCAAACATGGTGAAACCCCATCTCTATTGAAAATACAAAACTTACCCGGGCATGGTGACACGCCTGCCTGTAATCCCCGCTACGTGGGAATCTGAGGCAGGAGAATCACTTGAACCTGGGAGGTGGAGGTTGCAGTGAGTTGAGATCACACCACTGCACTCCAGCCTGGTGACAGAGTGAGACTTCGTCTCAAAAAAATAAAAATAGAAAAGAAAAGAAAAAGAGGTAAAGGGGTGGGAACTAAGTTTCGCTTCCCAAACATGGAGGTGTGACTATAAACTATAAGTACCTTTTACAGAAAACCTTATTCCAGATAACCCACTGGGTAAATAACAGGTAAATGGGGAGGAGGCCTGAGGGAATTGCTTTCTGCCAACAGACATACTTGGGATCATAGGCTTTGAAGTCGAATACAATTGGCTTCCAGATTGTGTCTAAATTACTTCACCTCTCTGAGGCTGTTTCCTCATCTGTGAAACAGGCAATAACCATACCTCATAGTGCTGCAGTGAGAATTAAATGAAATAAAGGCTGCGGGGTAGCCCATGGCTCGCCACACTGTGATTACTCTAGCAGTAACACAGCCCAGGAGTGAAAGAGGGGAGAGGAGAAGGCCAGTTTAAGATGCAGCACATCTGAAAATAGAGAGACCTGTGTTGAGAGCTCACTTGGTGATCAGTGCATCGGGTGGTGGTGGGCAACTCACATCACCTCTCTGGGGATAAGTTTCTCATTCTGGAAAATATGGGATTAGTCTTATGGGATTAGCCTATAGGGAAGTGTCCTTTTTAGCTTCAACCTTCTGAGATTCTTCAAGTTGTTGTCATCGTCCCTGAAATTCTCCCCTCCAGCCAGGTGTCAGTGGGTTTACTGGGGGAATCATTGGAACGTTTCAGAAATTGCAAGACTTCACTCATCTCCTGACTCTAATGAGAATTTAGTTCTGTTTTCCCGAGGGGAAGAAAACACTGCAGTCTTTCCTAATCTCCTCACATTCTGCTGTGTGACCAGGCAAGCATTATTATTATTATTCTTTGCTGTCTCTGCATATTATTAAACTGACGCCAAATTCAACTTGGCATTTCCAAAAAAAGAGTTTCTGAAATGCAGACTGCTTTGGGATGTAAGATTTTTATGCAAATACAAAACATTAATATATTTCAAAACTTAAAGCACTTTGGTCTCCAGGAGAGAAAGAAGCTTATTTTCAGATGCTCAATTCAGTGTTTACTTAATAAGTGTTTACTAGTTGTGAGGCAGATTCTTTAACTCCTCCCTTTCTGTATAATAGTAGGAAGTTAAGCGCCGACTGAATCAGTCTTCTTGAGATTTTGGTGGTGAATGAGAACAGAATTAGCTTTTTCTTTTTCTTTTCTTTTCTTTTCTTTTTTTTTTTTTTGAGACATTTTTGCTCTTGTTGCCCAGGCTGGAGTGTAGTGGTGTGATCTTGGCTCACTGCAACCTTCACTTCCTGGGTTCAAGTGAATCTCCTGCCTCAGCCTCCCCAGTAGCTGGGATTACAGCTGTATGTCACCATGTCCAGCTAATTTTTGTATTTTTAGTAGAGACAGGTTTTTACCATGTTTGCCAGGCTAGTCTTGAACTCCTGACCTCAGGTGATCTGCCTGCCTCAGCCTCCCAAAGTGCTGGGATTACAGGCGTGAGCCACTGCACTTGGCCTATTTAACTGATTTTGAAAATAATATATATTCATTACAGAAGACTTCTATGAAATAGAAAAACAAAAAGAAAAAGGCACTGTGTAATCTCGACATCTCGAAATAACATTTCATTGATAGACTTCTGATATAATATACACATATATTTCAGATTATGATTAGATAATAGATACAGCCCATATATTTAATATATATTTAAATTTACATTTTTTTTTCTTTTTTTCTTTCTCTTCCTTTCTTTCTTCTTTTTTTTCTTTCTCTCTCTTTCTCTCTTTCTCTCTCTCTTTTCCTTCCTTCCTTCCTTCCTTCCTTCCTTCCTTTCTTCCTTCCTTCCTTCCTTTTTTTTTTTTTTTTGACAGAGTCTTGCTCTGTGGCCCAGGCTTGAGTGCAGTGGTAAAATCTCAGTTCACTGCACATTCATCTCTGGGTTCAAGTGATTCTCCTGCCTCAGCCTCCTGAGTAGCTGGGATTACAGGAGCCTGCCACCAGGCCTGGCTAAGTCTTTTGTATTTTTAGTAGAGACAGGGTTTCACTATGTTGGCCGGGCTGGTTTTGAACTCCTAACCTCAAGTGATCTGCCCACCTCGGCCTCCCAAAGTGCTGGGATTACAGGCGTGAGCCAGCACGCCCAGCTCTTTTTTCTATTTTGTATTCTACTTTAACAAATTTAATAATAAATTATGAACATTTACCCAGATACCAAATATTCTACTATAACATGGTCAGCAACTTTTTCTGCAAAGGCTCACATAATAAATATTTTTGGCTTTTGGAGCCACAAGGTTAGTCACAACTAGTTAACCCTGCTGTTGTCTTGAGAAAACCATCACAGATAGTGAGCTTGGCTGCATTCCAATAAAATGATATTTACAAAAAAAGGCAGCAGGTCAGATTCAATCCTTCTACTAAAATATCATTTTAGATGACAGCATGATATTTTATTTTGTGGATGCACACTAATAAGAAAAAACACATAATCGCCTATTGTTGAGCACCAGACTTTTTCAGCATAGTAGCAATGTATATTTTTGTAAATAATGTCTTTGTGTGTCTATAAATTTCTTTCCTTAGAAAGGAAAGTGTAATTTTTTGGCATAGGGGCTGTTCAAAACACTTCTGATACACTCTGAAAGAGTGCCCTTCAGAAAGGCTGGGACACCTTTCCTGTCAGAAGAGAACAGTTTTGTAGAAGCCCAGGGTTGACAGAGTGTAGAGCATTTGATGCAAAGAAAGAGGCTCACTACGACACAATCAAAGAGATCAAGGACGCAGAAATGTCAACACAGCTCACCACCAGCTGTGTCACTTTTGCTGCAAATATTTATTTGTGATGCTTTTTTTTTTTTTAAATGTGGGAAGATTGCAAGTTTTATTTAGCCAAATGAATCAGTCTCTTCCTTCATTGATTCATGTTAAGAAAGTTGCCCCCAATATGAAAAACATACACTCCTATACTTTCTTCAAACTCTCTTTAGTTTTAGTTTTCTTTCCTTTCTCTCTCTCTCTCTCTTTTTTTTTTTTTTTTTTTTTTTTTTTGAGACAAAGCCTTACTCTGTTGACATGATCACGGCTCACTGCAGCCTTGAACTCCTGTACTCAAGCAATCCTCCTGCCTCAGCCTCCTGAGGAGCTGGGACTACAGGCATGTGCCATCACACTGGGCCTAGTTTTCGTTTGTACATTAGAAATGTGATTGCATCTTCTATTTACTTTGTGGCTGATGTTAAAGTCAAACGTTCTTCTTTCTTCCTGTTCTCTCTCTTTCCTTCCTTCTTTCTCTATTTCTTCTTTTCCTCCTTTTCTCATTCTCATTCCTTTCCTTCTTCCCTCTTCTCTAATAGCCAGTAATTACACAACCAATGACTGAATAATTCCTCCTTTTTCTACTGCTAAGAAGTGCCACTTGCTATGATCTGAACATTGTGTCTCTCCAAAATTCATATGATGAAACCTAACCCTCAAGGTGATGGCATGAAGAGATGGGGCCTTTGGGAGGTCATTAGTGCCCTTATAAAAGTGCTTGAGGGAGCCTGTTTGCCCTTTCTGCCACGTAAGGACACACAGAGGCACTATGTATGAGGAATGTGTCCTCACCAGACACTTAATCTATCAGAGACTTGATCTTGGACTTCCTTCCCTCCAGAACTATGAGAAAATAGATTTCTGGTTTTATAAATTGCCCAGTCTAAGTTATTTTATTATGGCAGCCTGGAATGAACTAAGATACCATCTTTATCATGTCACATGATATTAAATATCATGGGTCTGTTTCTGAGTTATCCATGCTATTTCATTAATTTCTGCCTGTATCAGCATCAGTACAATACTGAATACTGTCTTGATAATTATGGCTTTATTTATGTCTTTTAATATACGTCAATCTTCCTTTGTGTAAGTTTCCTTTATTATCTTCGGGAATTTATTCTCCTGGAGTCTTGGCGAAATTAAGTTTAAAAACATATTCGGAATTTTATAATAATTGTATTAATTCATAGGTTGATTAGGGAAGGCCCGCCATATTTCCAGGACTAGTTCATTATCTCTAATATATCGTATGCCTGTTCACTTAGGAATGTTATCTTTTAGGAAATATATTTTATTTTATTGTTGTTCTTATTTAATAAATATATTTTATTTCTAAAAGTTGTACGTAGTTTTCTTAAATTTATTCACAAGAATTTGGTACTTTTTGTTATCCTTGTGAATTGCATCACCTTGTCTTATACGCTCTATTTTTTTTTAATTGGAGTAGCAGTAAAGAAAAAAATCACTGAGATTTTAGCATTTTTTTGTAATTAGCCAGCCTACTGAACCCTGTATTATTTATTATAATAATCTTTAAGCTGATTTTCATGGGCATTCTGTTACATTTCACTTCCTTTTGTATACAAATATTTTCATTTTTTTCTCATTGTATTATGACATGATTTTCAGCAAAATATTAAGGTAGCAATATCAAGAATTCTTGTGTTCTTCCTTATGCACTTAGGTTGGCTCTATTATTTTTACTATTCCATGTGAGCTTGGCTATTCTTTAATTTCTTAATGCTTTATCATATTAAGAAAATATCCTTTTGTTATGGTTTATGAAGATATATTTTAGAATTACGAATGTATTGGATTTAATCAAAAGAGTTTTTTCATCTTTCAGAGTGAGCATATGATTTGTCTGCTTTGATTTATTGATGTGATGGAAATAGGCATATACTAAATAATACTGAACCATCATTGTGTTTTTCATTAAATTATACTCACATTTTTTATTATAGTACCTAATCCTGATGTTTGCATCTATGTTCATGAATAATGCACGATTCTCAAACATTGTAATAAAGTTAAAATGGCTTTTGCTCCTATTATATTAAGTGAAAGAAAAGCAGATTGCAGGATTATTTATCTATTTATTATATGATCCCACTTTCCTTTTTAAAAAAATCCCTGTAACGTGAATATATGTGCATAAATCTAGGAAAAAGTGGGGAAGGATGCATATCAAACCACTAATTTTGCTTACCTGCAAAATTAAGCAAACCTTAATTTTGCTTGCTAAGAGAGAATTAGAAAGTAGAAGGGGGAGTTTATTCATGTATTTCATATACTTCTATACTGTTTGAATTGAATGAACATGTGACGTGTGACTTAGTGTACTAATTCTATAATAAAAAAGCATAACATATTCATTTAAGAAGGATAAAATTAAGGCTGGACGGGGTGACTCACGCCTATAATCGCAGCACTTTGAGAGGCCAAGGTAGGCAGATCATAAGGTCAGGAGATCGAGACCATCTTTGCCGACATGGCGAAACTCCGTCTCTACTAAAAATACAAAAAGTAGCCGGGCATGGTGGCACACTCCGTAATCCCAGTTACTTGGGAGACTGAGGCAGGAGAATTGCTTGAACCCGGGAGGCAGAGAGCCAAGAGTGTGACACTGCACTCCAGCCTGGTGACAGACTGAGACTGTCTCAAAAAAAAAAGGTACAATTAAATAAAATACTCACAACAACTTCATTTCTCCCCACTAAAACATCATTTTACAAGTCAAATAAATGAATTGTTCCCTATGTCTCCAGCCATAGATGTTGCTGGCATTTGTGTTCAAGAGTTTCCCATTGCAAATCCACTTTCTGCCATTCCACACCACCCAGACGGTCCTGCTGTGTTTCCCTCCACCATATGTAAGCCAGATTTTGTTTCTATTAACTTTCTATGACTGTCTTAGGTCTTTCTGTTTTATCTGTCTTTGACACCATGGTCTAATGGTTTCAATCAAACAATCACATCCAGCACTGTTTTATGGATAAAGGACAGAAAAGTAATCATTCTTTGCCTTCAGGACACACAGAAAAGCAGAATATCTGTCCACATAACAATAACTAAATTATAAGGGGTTTTCATATTCCTGCTCTCTTACCTATCCCTGTTTTCTGAGACAGAAGTGATAACGTTAAACTATGAGGGATTTCTATTCTTTTCCCTGACCCCCTGCTCACTCTTTCCCCTACTCCACAGCTCCCAGGCTTTCCAGTGTGACCCTCCTTAATTGCTTTGACCTCACAATACCCTTCATTTGTTCCCTGGAGTATTGCCTTAGATCTGTAGATCCCTTTGATTACTTCCACATCTGGGATTCGTCACATGCTTGTGTTAACCATGACCATGTGCAGAATTACCCAGCAGGATTTAGGAGACACTCAGTCAGAAGAATCACCCCTACTAAGAACAACATCTGGAGAGAATTAAGAGAAGATACTTTCTATTGAGAATCCTTTGGAAATATATTTATGATGTAGAGACAGACAGACACTAGTGCCCAGGCAGAAGTGGATGTCCCTTCTCTCCGAAAGGCTGAGGAAGAGTGATACATCTTCAGAAGATTCGCGAATTAATTATGCTCCATAAACATAAATGCCTGGCAAGTTCACTAATAAACAAGGGATTTTCTCACAGTCTTGTTTAGAAGCAGGCGTCGTCTCCAATAGAAATGAACTTTTCTGATGCCATGTGTGCGAACAAATAAAGATTTTATGAAAAGGAGAGGGGAAGTGGGCCGCGTTTTCTTCAGTTGGGTCATTGAATGTCTCCAACTATTTTTCCAAAGCTTTGGGTTTCGCAAAAGCCAAAATTCGCTTTGCCAAATGTTTTTCCCTTAATTTTTAAATCCCTGTGCATTAACAAAAATTTAATCCGTCTGTTTCTGATTCATTTACACTTAACTCATCGAAATATTGTGTGTTAGAGTCATTTGGCCCTCTCAACAAGACGTAGGAGTCCTCTTTGGAGTACACAAATACACACGTGGATTACATGAGCGCACACACACGTTTTTGGTTCTTTAGACTCCAGAGTCACTTTCTCTCTCTAAACCCAGATCCAAGTGGCTATGTCTTAGTAAATCGTGAGCATTTAATTGCATTTAGTTACACAATTACATTTAGACTTAAACAAATAAATGACTGTGCAATTATAAAACATACACTTCTTTGTATGATTTGGAATGAATCAGGAGTCCCTGCATTAGGTGCGTATCTTGACGATGGGTGATCGTCTCCTTTAAGGAGCTGATGTCAGGCAGCTTAGTTTTCTATGGTACTTCAGTGCAATATACAATAAATATTGCATTAATTTCTAAAAATTGAACTACAATCAGTTCAGAGGAGACTAATAATGATGATAAAGACATAAGGAAAGGCAGACATGAGCATCTCTGAGGAGACTGGGTTTGAGGGAGACGGGTTATGTACATGAAGGCATAGAATTTGGGAAGGTTGTGGGAAGGTTTTGTTATCTTTCCAATGCTTGAGCATGAAGAAATGATTTACTTGCAGCCCTAGATCATGGTAAACATTTCAGTAGAATTCCTAACATTAAGAGTTGGAAAATAGCTGGGCACGGTGGCTGATGCCTGTAATCCCAACATTTTGGGAGGTCAAGACAGGAGAATAGCTTGAGGCCAGCTGGGCAGCATGGTAAGACCCTGTCTCTACAAAAATAAATTTTAAAATTAACTAGCATGGTGGTACATGCCTGTAGTCCCAGCTACCTAGGAGGCTGAGGCAGGACCTTGCTTGAGCCCAGGAGTTCAAGACAAGAAAAAAGAAAAAAAAGAGTCGGAAAATATTGGAATGTATTCTTTTTTTTTTGACAGAGTCCCGCTCTGTCACCCAGCTGGAGTGCAATGGCACAATCTCAACTCACTGCAAGCTCCACCTCCCAGGTTCAAGCGATTCTTGTGCATCAGCTTCCCAAGTAGCTGGGACTACAAGCATGCACCACCATGCCTCGCTAGTTTTTGTATTTTTAGTAGAGATAGGGTTTGGCAAGTGTTGGCCAGGCTGGTCCCAAACTCCTGACCTCAGGTGATCTGCCCGCCTCAGCCTCCCACAGTGCTGGGATTACAGACATGAACCCACATGCCCAGCCAGAATGTTTTATTGTTGTTGTTGTTTTTGTTTTTTTGTTTTTTGAGACAGAGTCTCGCTCTGTCACCCAGGCTGGAGTGCAGTGGTGTGATCTCGGCTCACTGCAAGCTCCGCCTCTCGGGTTCACGCCATTCTCCTGCCTCAGCCTCCAGAGTAGCTGGGACTACAGGGGCCCGCCACTGCACCTGGCTAGTTTTTTTTTGTATTTTTAGTAGAGATGGGGTTTCACCGTGTTAGCCAGGATGGTCTCGATCTCCTGACCTTGTGATCCGCCCACCTTAGCCTCCCAAAGTGCTGGGATTACAGGCGTGAGCCACCGCGCCCGGCCAGAATGTATTCTTAAGAGATGTAACAAAGTATGTGAGGCTGCCTAACAAGCTGTGTCAAAGTGGTAGGATAAATTCCAGGACCTCTGAAGGCCTAGTCTCATCTGATACATATTTTTCATTAGCCTCTTTCTCTTATATGGCAGATGGGTTTGGAGTTGCAGTTCAGACGGCAGAAGAGGGCTCAAATCGTTTCCTCTGCGGGAGAATGATGATCTTTAGTGTTGTTTTTTCTTTTTTTTAGAAACAGGCTCTGGCTCTGTCATCCTGGCTGGAGTGTAGCGGCATGATCACGGCTCATTACAGCCTTGACCTCCTGGGCTCAAGCATTCCTCACTCCTTGGCCTCTTAAAGTACTGAGATTACAGGTGTGGGCCACCTCGCCCTGCCCCACGGCAACCACGAGAGATTTGGTGAGCTCGACTGTCATGTTTTGCAAATCCATATTGGAAGAAACAGTCTGTGACGGGTGACAGCATTTTTTACAAAAGGACATGTCTTTCCTGTTGTTAACATGACGTCATCGTTTGTTTCCCTCACTTTTTCACGGTTACTAGTTTTCTCTTCTCAGGGAAATATCAATGGTTTAATTGTAGTTTTCTAATTTGACAGCAGGTAATCTTCCTTCCTGAAGCTGCCTTTTCACTGTAGATGATTTTGTCAGACTAACAAATTTTACTTTTTTGAACGTTTGTAGGTATTTATTTTTCTAGGTATTTATTTCCAAATGAAATTACGCTAGTTTAATTTTGCTTAGGATGAGATACTATTTATATTTCTCTTCCAAAGCTTTGAAACAGAGTATGACATAACGGGCTTTATAAAAGGAATATATTTAATAGCAAATTAGATTTAACTATCAAATCTGTTTCTGGGGAAAAAAAAAGAAATCTGGTAATGGTTTGATTTCACCAAACTACTTTGTATATTTTGATTTTCTCTAAAAAATCCTATTTCCTGAAGCTTAAGCTTTTCAAGTTTTTTTCCTCCATTTAATTGAAACCACTATTTTCAAGGGAAATGGAATTAAAAAAAGATATTTTCTCACTCAGTGGAAACTTGCATTATGTGAGTAACACAGATTATCTACTGATACAATTTTATGCTTATTTTTAGTATGTGTGATTTTTTTTTGAAGCCATAGCATCCCCAAATCCCACCTTTCTTAAAGCAGAGATAATAAGAAATTCATTCAGTCTTTTTTTTTTTTTTTTTTTTTCAGACGGAGTTTCACCCTTGTTGCCCAGGCTGGAGTGCAGTGGCACCATCTAGGCTCACTGCAATCTCCGCCTCCTGGGTTCAAGTGATTCTCCTGCCTCAGCCTCCTGAGTAGCTGGGATTACAGGCGCATGCCACCAAGCTTGGCTAATTTTTGTATTTTTAGTAGAGACGGGGTTTCACCATGTTGGCCAAGCTGGTCTTGAACTCCTGACCTCAGATGATCTGCCCACCTTGGCCTACCAAAGTGCTGGGATTACAGGTGTGAGTCACCCTGCCCGGCCTATTTTTTGTTTTTTGTTTTTTGTTTTTTTCCCTGAGACAGAGTTTCACTCTTATTGCCCAGGCTGGAGTGCAACGGCGTAAGCCACAGTGCCTGGTCCAGTCTTTGCTTCTGATCTCCCACTTTTGCTCATCGCCAGTTGAGACAGCTATTTCCCTTCTTGCTACACACCCGATGGCCTCAGGCAGCATGGCTGGGCAGTGGAACCTACAATTTCTTCCTCTGCTTTTCCAGCAGCTAGTATCTGCTTACCCTGTGAAGACTGGCTCAAAAAATCTCACAAGACTTCTTTTCTCACCAGGCAGAACGATTCACTCGTTATTTCCTGATAAACAACCATAACATCAGCTACTATTTACAGAGTGCTCAGCACACACCAGCAATTGAAGAAGTGGATAATAATGTTTGATGTTCACCCTCTAATGGTCAAACGCAACATATTTGTTAAATATATTTACAATGGAACTATTTATGTCTGGATCTGTTTCCCCTAATAGATTTTGAACTCCATGTTATCAGGGATGATATTTAATTCAAGGTTTTATACTTTGTTCCACTACATTGATATACTATCTATTTTATATACTTACCAAATATTAATTAAGTTTAGCTGTCATTATAAAACATACAGCAATTAAGTATTGAGATATTATCCTTTCAAAGTAGGGAAATTCATTCATAAGTCCAAGACAGATTGATTCAGCTTCACACATTTATAATGTAGTAAATATTGGGTTCCATTGTTTCATTGAAGAATGTTTGACACTTTTGTGGCTCATACTTTCAGGAAATATAGTTGAGCACTGAACTAGGTGCTAGGCCCTGTTTTAGGAGCAAGAGAAACAGAGCGGAAGAACTCTTTGACTTCATGGATTTTACGTTCTACTGAGCATCAAGGCCAGGCACGGTGGTTCAGACCTGTAATTCCAGCACTTTGGGAGGCCAAGGCAGGAGGATTGCTTAAGCCAAGGAGTTTGAGACCAGCCTGGGCAAGATAGTGAGATTCCATCTCTACAAAAAGTTAAAAAAATAAAATTTAGCTGGGCTCAGTTGCGTGCACCTACAGTCCCAGCTACTAGGGAGGCTGAGGTGGGAGGATTGCTTGAGCCAGTAAAGTGGAGGCTGCAATGAGCCAAGATTGTGCCACTGCACTCCAGCCTGGGAGACAGAGCGAGATCCTGTTTCCAAATAAATAAATAAATAAATAGTCTAATAATAAACAATTGGACAATAAATAAATTCGATAGCATATGATAGTTCTTGTAGAGAAAAATAAAACAGGGAAAGAAGGAAACTAAATGCAAGGGGCAGACGGCAGGGGCCTGCTTTACAGCAGACAAGGAAGGCCTCACTGATAAGGGGGATAACTGAGTAGAAGCGTAGAGGGGCAGCTGTCCTAGTATCTGAGGGCAACTGTTCCAGGCATAAGCACTGCGACAGTCGTAAGGTGAGAATATGCCTTCTGAGAAGGAGGAAGGAGAGAAGAGGATGAAACTGCCTTTGCAAAACTAAGACAGTAAGAGAAATCTGACATAGTTGTCTATCTTGCTTCAAACCTCTAAGCTGTCCTTGGTCAGGGTGTAGGCCAAGCTAACTGTGGGAAGAATTTAGTTTATAGCTTAACCTTAAAGTAAGGATGATGATAGCTCTTCCCCAAACTAAACTGCCTTTGTAAAACTAATCAAAGACCAGGAGATTAGGATTATGGGTGGAATCTAAATTCTGCTAAAACTCAGACATAGTTTTTTTGTTTTGTTTTGTTTTTTGACGGAGTCTCACTTTGTCACCAGGCTGGAGTGCAGTGGCATGACCTCAACTCACTGCAACCTCCTGCCTCAGCCTCCTGAGTAGCTGGGATTAAGGGTGCATGCCACCATGCCCAGCTAATTTTTTTTTTTTTTTGTATTTGTAGTAGAGACAGGATTTTGCCATGTTGGTCAGGCTGGTTTCGAACTCCTGACCTCATGATCGGCCAGCCTTGGCCTCCCAAAGTGCTGGGATTACAGGTGTGAGCCACCACCCCTGGCCAATGAAGGCATAGTTTTGTAATCCCTTACTGCTCAGGAGTCATGTGGCCAGAAGTCACAAGACTTGTGATGCCTCCAATTGTTCCTGTAGATAACATCACTGTTGTAGAACCTAAGGTTGGTCTTTCGAGATGTGTTTCAGACTTTTGCATTCTAGCAACTGATAGACTCCACCCAGACCCTTGACTGATGACTCAACCAGTCCTGTGGACTCCCCAACCAGAGGTGGACTCAGTGCACGAGGGCCATTTCCCACACCCTGACAATTCCATCTCCAACCAATCAACAGCACCCATTCCTTTGTCCCCTGCCCACTAAACTATCCTTCAAAACATGTAACCTCCGGGAGACTGATTTGGGTAGTAACGCCATTTCTAACAAAGCCAGCTTCATTCCAATTAAACTCTTTCTTTACTGAAATACCATGGTCTTTGGTGAACTGGTTTTGTCTGTGTAGCAGGCAGGAAGAACCCATCAGGCAATTACAAGGTACAGAACAGTGGTTGCTGAGATCAGAGAGGACAGAGGCAAATCCCATAGAGATTTCTGATAGAATGTGAAGATGGAGAGATGTGAACAGGGCAAAGATAGCATGCTCCGACACTTTTTAAAAGAATCACCTTGGAAGGTGTCTGGAGAACAGATTGAAGCAGAAGGAGGAATAAGTTGGGAGATCACATAGGAAGCTCATGCAATCTTCCCGGGGAGAGAAACAGATGCCTGCAGTGGGGAATTGGACTGGAGATGGTGAGAAGTGGTCCAATTCTGAGTTTGTTTTGGAATTTGAGTCAATAGGATTTAGGATATATTGGAGAGTATGGACTGGGTGCGAAAAGGAGGAAGCAAAGATGACTCCAAACTTCTGGCCTTTGAATGCTGGTATTGCAATGTACTGAGATGGAGAAGACTGCAGAAGAAGGAGGCAGCCTGCGGGGAGAGTTGTCAAGGTCATAAGCCCAAGGCTGACCAAGGTCAAGGCCTTGATTTGGCTGATCTTACTGGTAAAGATATGATGAGACACTTTTGCACAGCTTACTAAATACATAGGTAGTGAACAGAGGAGTAAGTGACAGAGACCAGTTCCCTCTCTGGTTCTTGTCTCACACACCAAAATAACAATCTGAAACAAAAAGGGCTGGGCGATGGCAGCAGGAATGCTGCCTCCTTGTTGCTGAGGAGCCAATTCTTGACTACAGTACAGTGGCCTCTGCAGCTGTCTTCTGAGGGTGGTTGGCAGGACATTCTACATTTCATCAGAACTAGAGAGCCGATGAGAACTTATCTCCTGGTAGCATCCAAGGGAAGGCAAGGAGGCAAGTGAGGGATGGTCTCATAGCTATAACTTGTAGACCTTCCATCCTCGTGTGTTCTGGGGAAATCACGAGGCATCTGCCAAAACTCAGATTTAGCTGTGGTTCAAACCTTCGCCTACATGATGGATTCTGATAAGCGCAACATCAACGTGGTGCAGGTGTTGCCCTGTGGGAATCAAGAGTATGGGTTTGGATATGTTAGACATCCACATAGATGGTTGAGATTGGGATTTAGGGCTGGGAGTCTGGGGAGTTTAACCAGGAATTCATATATTTGATTGTTATTGGATATACATTTTTTTTTTTAAGAGATGGGGCCTCGCTATGCTGTCCAGGGTATACTTGGAACTGCTGGGCACAAGCAATCCTCCCACCTCAGCCTCCTGAGTAGCTAGAACTACAGGCACACACCACCACGTGCAGCTCGAATATACACTTCAAATGAACACCAGGAAACTTGGCTGGGCTTAGCGACTCATGCCTGTAATCCCAGCACTTTAGGAGGCCAAGGCAGGAGGATTTCTTGAGCCTAGAAGTTTGAGACCAGACTGGACAACATAGCAAGTCCCTGTCTTTACAGAAAAAATTATAAAAAGATTAGCCAGATGTGGTGGCATGTGCCTGTGGTCCCAGCTACTCAGGAGGCTGAGGTGGGAGGATTGCTTGAGGGCAGATGGTTGAGGCTGCAGTGGGCCATGATGCTGCCTCTGCACTCCAGCCTGGGCAACAGAGCAAGACACCGTCTGAAAAGAAAAAGCAGAAAAGAAAAGAGAAAAGAAAAGAAAAAAGCGAGGAAACTTGATGAAGTAGATCACTTAGAATGAAACAAAGAGAAGAGAAGAAGTGCTCAGTTCAAGGTTATTCACTAATTTTTTTTTTTTTTTTTTTTTTTTGAGACAGAGTCTCACTCTGTTGTCACCAGGCTGGAATAGAGTGGCATGATACATTTACTTTCCTTATCAATGGATATAAAATAGGGTAAGATTCAAGCTGCCTTGATTCTGCAAATCTTAAATATTAGCTAGCAAAAATAGAAATTAAAAAAACTTAGAATGTATAAAATGAAGCATGAAGAAGGAAACACAAGGTAAAAAAAATGTGTTAAGGTCCTTTGTAGAAAGCAGAGGAAACTCGGGAGAAGTGGCAAGATAAATAAGACAAACCATCTACAAAGATCCAGACCATCTCATTTATACTGTACTGTCATTGTAAAGAGGAAAGAGGGATTACACCACAAGGGAATTTTTCAATTTATCTTACTTTCTTCAAAGTATATGTTTCCAGCATTTAGTCAGGGCCAGGGTCAGACATGCGTGCCTCATGAATAAAGGAATATCCCTGGTACTTTAAAAGAATGAAAATCATTTTAAAAAGTCCCCAAGGAAAACAAATACATCTGGAGAAATATGTTTTATACTTCTATTCCCCTCTCCTGAAAAGTTATTAGAGTGAAAACTTTGGACCCTGGGGTTTTAATTCCTATTCCTCACCCAAGTTGGAAGATAAATGGTGATTAGAGTTGAAAACCTTCTCAACTATAGCTCTTCTGAGAGAGCATATGGACACAGAAAGTTCAGAGAGGTGTCTGGGCGCCTGTAATCCCAGCACTTTGGGAGGCAGAGGCGGGCAGATCATGAGGCCAGGTGTTCGAGACCAGCCTGATCAACATGGAGAAACCCTATCTCTACTAAAATTACAAAATTAGCTGGGTGCGGTGGTGCACGCCTGTAATCCCAGCTACTCGGGATGCTGAGGTAGGAGAATCGCTTGAACCCAGGAGGCGGAGGTTGCAGTGAGCCAAGATCGTGCCACTGCACTCCAGCCTGGGGAACAAGAGCAAAATTCTGGGTTTAAAAAAAAAAAAAAAGAAAAGAAAAAGAAGTTCAGAGAGGTGATATGTCAAAGTAATTGAGTTTTTAACAGACACCTTGTAGGATTCTAACTAAAATCCCATTCACCCGCTTTAGGCATAAAACAAAACTTGCATCTACTTACATGGATATTTTTAAAGGGTCAGTCCTAGGTGTTACCCATTTTATTGGAGCAATGTCAGTGCTTTCACTGTTGTGACTGTTGTTGCCATGTGGTTTGCTGTTGAAACTATCTCTGGCAGCCTGGCGGAGTCATTGTCCCCCAGGTTAGGCTGCAGGTGACCTAATTACGATACCATCAAGACTTGGCTTTCTAGGGTGCAGAGACCCGACTGCAGCTGAAAGCCCTGGGCATGTTCTGACACTACTGGGCCAGCAATCAATTCTCAGCATTTAGCAGATTAAGAAGCCCATTCCTATTGGTATTAAACTGGGCCGACACTCTTCGTTGACTGCATGCCTGGACTCCCAACCTTAGCATATCTACTTACCCAGCTCTTTGAGCGCATAGACTTTAGTCTTTGTCTACAACGTACCACCCCGAGAGGCAGGTGGCTCTCCAGCATCCGGAGTTTAACTCTTGAGTGAAGCAACATCCAGACCTTAGACAAGAGAGGAAATCTGATCCCAGGCCTGCCCATTTCCTGCTCGCCATTTCTTTCAAGGACAAGTGGTCTGTTGTTAAATGGTCAATGACTGTTGTAAGCAGTGAGAGCGTGCCAGTTTTATGAATTTCTGTGTACCCACCCTGCCCCCCAGGCACCTCATTCATGTACATCACCATCCACTTTCTTCCTTGTTTTCATGCATAGGAACATTTTCTTTCTTTCTTTTTTTTTTTTTTGAGACAGAGTCTCATTCTGTCACCCAGGCTAGAGTGCGCTGATGTGATCTCAGCTCACTACAACCTCTGCCTCATGGGTTCAAGTGATTCTCCTGCCTCAGCCTCCTAAGTAGCTGGGATTACAGGTGCATGTCACCACGCCTGGCTAATTTTTGTATTTTTACCAGAGACAAGGTTTCACCATGCTGGTCAGGCTGGTCTTGAACTCCTGACCTCATGATCCACCTGCCTTGGCCTCCCAAAGTGTTGGGATTACAGGCGTGAGCCACTGTGCCTGGCTGGACCATTTTCTAGGTCACTTGCTTGATGTGTTTTTGGATCACATTGCCCCTAGAACCCTTACTCTAGCTCAATTATAGTAGGGGTGTCTGACACAGACGGGGGATCTGGGAGCTCTGGGTAAGTCCCTTGACATCTGGAGGATTCAGAGGAATTCTTCCAGAAATTATGAGGTACAAACTGAATAATGTCCTAAGATATTTAGAGTGACGCAAAACTTAGCCCTACAAAGCAATGTAAAGTCCAGCCATGGCTATTGCCTGGGCCCTGTAATCTCTAAATTTAAAAATCTTTGAGCAAGTCACTGAATTTCTGAAGGCTGGGTATTGGTTGGAAAGACACCTAAACCACTGTCCTTGGTTGAAAGGCTTCTCCAAGAGTGAAAGTTTGGCAGTGCTTCAAGCTATCCACATCTATTGGGAATTTGTTCTCTGACCAGAAAATGGGGATATGGAAGGAGTAAAAATCTCTTTGATTGCCCTTTCTAGTCTAATATAATCTCCAGCTGGAAATCATAACATTCTAAAGGAAAAACAAAAGCAAACATGAAACAGGATCAAAGAAAGTCCAATATGATTCACACACACCAATTGAATAGCAAAAACACTCAAGAGCTCCGTATGATGCCTTTAAAAAATTTGTCTTCAATGTATGGATGAATATGATGCCATAATAACTTGTCAATTTAGAGAGAATAAATTGCTTTTGCTCTCTCTCTCTCTGCCTGTTGAATAATAGAGACAATATGGCGTGGTGGCCTAGTTGGAATGTAAAAGATTTAGGATCAGCCAGGCACTGTGGCTCACGCCTGTAATCCCAGCACTTTGGGAGGCCAAGGCGGGGGGATTTCTTGAGTCCAGGAGTTCAAGGCTAGCCTGGGCAACATGGCGAAACCCTGTCTCTACAAAAAATTAGCTAGGCGTGGTGGTGGGCCCCTGTGGTCCCAGCCACATGGCAGACCGAGGTGGAAGTGTCACTTGAGCCCAGGAGGTCGAGGCTTCAGTGAGCTTTGTTTGTGCCACTGACCTCCAGCATGGGTAAGACCCTGACTCACATTAAAACAAACAAACAAAGGAATCTAAGATGGTGATTTGGTTCTACTAAGTCTTGTTTATAAGAATTTGGGCAACTCAGCAAGTCACTTTGCTCCTCAGTTTCATCATTGATGAAGTGGGAATTACAATACTTGTTTTTCAAACTTTCTGGAAAGACAGCAATGTATGAAAAGTGTAAGACCCATCGTACAGTATCATATCAAATAGCTATTATTGTGATTATTAAGAAATATGCAAATATGCACTGCCTCGGGCTCATTCTTTTTATTTATTTATATTTTTTATTTTATTATTATTTTTTTTGAGATGGAGTCTCACTGTGTCGCCAGGCTGGAGTGCAGTGGCACAATCTTGGACCACTGCAACCTCAGCCTCCCAGGTTCAAGTGATTCTCCTGCCTCAGCCTCCCGAGTAACTGAGACTACAAGCGCACGCCACCATGCCCAGCTAATTTTTTTTTTTTTTTTGCATTTTTAGATCTCTTGATCTAGTGATCCACCCGCCTCGGCCTCCCAAAGTCCTGGGATTACAGGCATGAGCCACTATGCCCGGCCTCATTCTTTTTTCTGTCTCCCTTTCCCTTGTGAAGTGACTGCTCAGAACTCCCGGCTCTTGGCCCACTTCAATAACGTTATCTTATCATAGACAGGTGGAACAAACATCTGAGTGACTTGCATAATAATTTCCATTCTTCCCTTTTAACCCAGTCTCACTGACTCCGATGATCAGAAGTACACTTCCAATATCTACACAATACTTCCATCACAATTAACTTGAATAAAGGCCGATCTGTCTCCTTTAGCTACCTTAGATACACCGGTTGACCACTAGATGTCAGGCTTGTTAAATAGTTAGGAATGTGTTCCATCATCATCCTTAGGACTTGAAAACCACTTTTATTTTATTGTTTTCCCTTTTCTTTTCTCTTTTCTTTTCTTTTCTTTTTTTCGACAGGGTCTCACTCTGCTGCCCAGGCTAGAGTGTGGTGATGCAATCACAACTCGCTGCAGCCTTGACCTCCTTGAGCTTAGGTGATCCTCCCACCTTAGCCTCCTGGGTAGCTGGCGCTACAGGCACATGCCAACATGCCCGGCTAATTGTTGTATTTTTTTGTAGAGATGGGGGTCTCACTATGTTGCTCTGGCTGGCCTCGAACTCCTAGGTTCAAGCATCCGCCCACCTCTACCTCCCATAGTGCTGGGACTACAGGTGTGAACCACCCTGCTTGGCTTTCTTTCTCCTTTGTTAAGAAGCTTTCAGTGACTTTGGCAATGGTTCACGAGGGTCACATTACCACTGGTTTCGAATGTGCTAATATGTGGATCAACTTTGTCGGGAGTCTGTGATTCATGCCAATATAATTTGTTTTGTTCAAATATACATTTTTAAATTTTATTTTTTATTGACACATAATACATGTACGTATTTTGGGGGTACATGTGATATTTTAATACATCCACATAATGTGTAATGATCAAGTCAGAGTAGCTGGGATACCCATCACCTTAAATATTCAGAGATAACGTTTGAAGGATAGATTGTGCGGTCTTTGCACCCATGTGATGGAACTGTGGGTACACACTTCTCCACGGATTCAGATTATATTGAAGAATAAACACAACTGTTAAGCCCTGAGGAAATCAAATAATGACAAGAGAAACCAGGCTTACAGAATGGTCCAATAGCAGTGACTATCTGAGGCTACATCTAAAAGAAAACACTTATTAAGATTTTTTTAAAAGTCACCTAACTTGGCTGTAATCCCAGAACTTTGGGAGGCCAACGCGGGCATATCACTTGAGGTCAGGAGTTCGAGACCCGCCTGGCTAGCATGGTGAAAACCCGTCTCTACCCAAAAAAAAACAAAAACTAACAAACAAACAAAAAAATCCAAAAATTAGCCGGGCATGGGGATGGGTGCCTGTAATCCCAGCTACTTGGAAGGCTGAGGCAGTAGAATTGCTTGAACCCAGGAGGTGGAGGTTGCATTGAGCTTAGATTGTGCCACTGCACTCCTGCCTGGGCGACAGAGTCAGACTCCATCAAAAAAAAAAAAAAAGTCACCTACCTTTGTGTCTTAGACATCAAGGCTCTCAGAACAAAAGATCTTTTATTTTCCTTTAATTGCATGGGGACTCTGAAGCTGGGCAGTGGGGATGTAAATTTGGAATCATGAAGGGGCTGGTTAAAGAACCGAGTCTCAAAGTGTTACTTAGATAATTGCCTGTGCTTAGCTACTTTAGTGCCTCGTTCAGAAAATCATTTAAATGTGGACCCCCTCCACTGGTAACATGGGGACCAGCCTTATTAAGAGGATGGTATTTTCAGTTTCCCGTTTGCTTAAACAATGGCGCTTCAATGCTAACACCCTATGAATTTGAGCTATTTAAATAAATTGCAATATTCTATCAAATTAATCAAATCACTGCATGTAGAACATTGTTACTATTTGCTTGCCATCTGAATTGGTTCATTTTACGTGTCAACTGCCTGGGCCAGGAGATGCCCGGGTTAAACGTCATTCTGGATGTGAGGGTGTTTTGGATGAGATTAACGTGTAAATTGGCAGGCTCAGTGAAGTAGATTGCTCTCCCTGACGCGAGAGGACCTCATCCAGTCAGTTGAAGGCCTGAGTAGACCAGAATTGCTGGTCATCCCCTGAGTGAGAGGGAATTCTTCCTGCCTGACGGCCTTTGAACTGGAGCATCAGCTTTCTTCCTGCCTTGGGAATGAAACTGAAGCATCCATTCTCCCTGGAGCCTTGAGCCTATCAGCCTTTGAGCTAGAATTTTATCATCAGCTCTCCTGATTCTCAAGTGTTCAGACTCAGACTGGAACTATTCTATTGGTTTTTCTGGTCTCCAGCTGGCTGACTCACCTGGCAAATCTCAGGACTTGTCAGCCTCTGTAATCGTTTGAACAAATTCTTTTTTGTTTGTTTTGTTATTTCTTTAATTTTTTATTTCCAAAGGTTATCGGGGAACAGGTGGTGTTTGGTTACATGAGTAAGTTTTTTAGTGGTGATTTATGAGATTTTGGTGCACCCCTCACCTGAGCAGTATACACTGAACCCAACTTGTAGTTTTTTATCTCTCACCCCCTTCTCACCATTTCTTCCTGAGTCCCCAAAGTGTCATTCTTATGCCTTTGCATCCTCATAGCTTAGCTCCCACTTATGAGTGAGAACATACGACGTCTGGTTTTCCATTCCCGAGTTACTTCACTTAGAATCATAATCTCCAATCCCATCCAGGTTGCTGCACATGCCATTAATTCATTCCTTTTTATGGCTGAGTAGTATTTCACCGTGTATACATACCACAGTTTCTTTATCCACTCATTGATCGATGGGCATTTGGGTTGGCTCCACATTTTTGCAACTGCAAATTGTGCTGCTCTAAACATGCCTGTGCAAGTATCTTTTTCATATAATGACTTCTTTTCCTCTGGGTAGATACCCAGTAGTGGGATTGTTGGATCCAATGGCAGTTCTAATTTTAGTTCTTTAAGGAATCTCCACGCTGTTTTCCATAGTGGTTGTACTAGTTTACATTCCCACCAGCAGTGTAGAAGTCATGTGAACAAATTCTTTAAAATAAATTTCTTTATAGATGCACTTTCCTATTGGTTCTGGTTTTTTGTTTTTTGTTTTCCCTGGAGGACCCTGACTAATAATACACCATCTGGCATTTACTTTTTCTTCCTAACAGTAACCTAGTCTCTTTTTAGGAAATTAACTCACCCATAATACACGCAGTCAATCACAGTGGGACTTCGGGTGCCTGCAATCCTATCACCGAGACTAAACTGGATGCTTTTTTCATTAGATAATTGTAAAGGTAAAAACATTAACAAGATGAAAAATAATACCTACAAAACCCTGACTCTGGGCCAGGCACTGTTCTGTGTTATTTGTATTCACTCTTTTAATCACACAGCAACCATTATGCTCATTTTATAAAAACTGAAATTGAGACTCAAAAAGTGAGATACTAATGGTGGGGCCAGGATTTGAGCCGTAAATATTCTGACTCCAGAGATTATGAAGAGCCAAATAAGAGTCTCGGATTTTTACCCAGAAAACAGCCAGAAACCATGAAGAGGTTTATTTTAGGAACTTCATATAGTCAGATGAGGCATTTTTTGAAGCCTCCGATCTATATTATGTGACTATGTTCACCTGAAGAGGTGGCCCAGAAGCAGTGAAGGCAGCCCAGACAAGGAATATTATATTCACTGCTTCTGGGCAGCCTTCTCTGGTCAACATAGTTAGATGAGATAGGAATTGGATGACCGGGAGCAGTGGCTCACACCTGTAATCCCAGCACTTTGGGAGGCCGAGGTGGGCAGATCACTTGAAGTCAGGAGTTTGAGACCAGCCTGGCCAACATGGCAAAACCCTGTCTCTACTAAAAACACGAAAATTAGCCAGGTGTGGTAGCTGGTGTCTGTAGTGTCTGTAGTCCCAGCTACTCAAGAGGCTGAGGCAGGAGAATCGCCTGAGCCTAGGAGGCAGAGGTTGCCGTATGCAGAGATCACACCACTGCACTCCAGCCTGGGCTGCAGAGTGAGACTCCGACTCAAAAAAAGAAAAGAAGAAAAGACTTGGAGGAGTCTTGATGGATTGGGACCAGGACCTCATTTGGGCTGCTCATTCTGGGAGATTTACCTCTTTATTTCCAAAAACACTAATTAAAGCCTAGCACCCCAAATAAGTGCTTTCTCTCATTAGCTCCCAAATTGCCGACTGACAGTCTTGTGACTTCCACTCAGGTTGTTGGAAACATTCTGCTAGGATCATGGTGCCGAGGGCTGAAGAGTGGGCAAATGGGTGGAGCTCTCTCTCATTGCCTTACAGCCAAGGTGCAGGGCCTGCGCTCCTGCTGTTGAGGCCGCCTGGTGGATTCAGATCCAACTTTTTGTTCTAGTTTTCCCTCAGGTGTGTGAGTCCCGACAGGCTTCCCAAATTCTTTTTTTGTGAGTTAACTAGAACGGGTTTCTTTGCTTGCAACTGAAGAATTCAAACGAATGTTCTGAGATATTTGTTGAAGACTTTACACAATTGGCCCAGCATGGTGGCTTGCACCTGTAATCCCAGCACTTTGGGAGGCTGAGGCGGGCAGATCACTTGAGCTCAGGAGTCTGAGACCAGCCTGGCCAACATGACGAAACCCCATGTCTACTCAAAATACAAAAACTACCTGGGCATGGTGGCAGGTGCCTGTGATCCCAGCTACTCGGGAGGCTGAGGCAGGAGAACCACTTGAACCCGGGAGGCAGAGGTTGCAGTGAGCTGAGATTAGCCACTGCACTCTAGCCAGGATGACAGAGTGAGACTCCCTCAAAAAAAAAAAAAATAAAATAAAATAATAAATAAATAAATAAATAAATAAAACAATGGATGAATTCATATTTTTTCACAAATGACTTAGTGATTCATCTATATTTCTGTTTTCTCTGCTTTAAACAGAAAATCATTCTTAATATCAACTCCAACATTCAGCTGGCGAAATGGAACTTATTTTCCTTTCCAATGGCCCCACCAATGGTTCCAAAATTCCTATCTAGGTGAAATAAACGAAAAAGGATTTGTCAAAGTATATTTAAATTTAATTTCCTGCACCAGAATAGAAAGTAAAAATCTAAAAAGTCTGTATCATTTTGCGAAGAGATACACCATTAACTTGGACAAATAATGACAAGGTAACTATCCATTCCCTGCAATATATTTTTTTAAACTATCCTGATATTCTGATGCCAGTGTAGTGTGAAATGGGAGGGAAAGCATCCCTGTATTCTGTTTTGGATATTCTAAAGCAGACTGTATTCTAACTTTCAAGTATACGAGATGATGATTCACTTTTACAAACAAAACCATTTGTGTTAGTATAACATTCTGCCAAGACACTTTTGAATATTTAGCCCATTTTGGTTGCAAGGGTGACAAGGTGGGTCTCATGAACAGGAGTTCATCTCTTTCTGACTCTTGCGTGTGAATCACACAGCCAATTTTTGTAATAACGGGTAGAGCAATGGAAACAAAGACAAAGACACAGTAATTCCTTGAAATATCCTATATTTGCCTAGTGCTTTACATAGTGATTTCAAAATTCTGGCTAACTTGATACTCACTGAATAATTCTGTGGGTAGAGTAAGATAAATGTTATTATTATTCTCCGTATAATACACTTGAGGGAGCTCAGATTCAAAGATATTAAGTAATAAGAATAATAATATCTAAGATTCATTGAACTTTCTACTAGGTATCTGGAATTAATTTCTTACAAAGGTATTTTCAGTAACTTTGTATTTCCATTATCCTCATTTAACAGATGGAGAAATTGAATCTGTAGAAACTTGAACACCTCGCCCAAAGTCCCATAGCTAATGAGTCACAGGGCCAGGATTAAAATGTGGCTTTCTTCTCACTCCAAATTCAGGGCTCGAAACACTTTTGCTCTCCTGCCCAAGATGACACAAACAGAAAGCAGCAGATCCCAGCAAGGGCTCCAACACAGACATTTCCACCCATATTTACCTCTCTGAAATTGGGGCGCAACTTGCAATCACTATCTCATACCCTAGCTGGCCTGCCTGTACATGCAGTCATTGGTTGCTATTCTGGTGCAAGACTAAACCACCTGCATACTTCAATGCTCAGGCCAATAAACCACTTGAGAACCATTTCAGGAAGGAATAAGAATATTGGTTGTTGCCTGAAAAACCTTCCACTGACACTTTCTGGAAGACAAAGAAGAGATGGCTAGGTGTGGTGGCTCCCCCCTGTAATTTCAGGACTTTGGGAGGCTGAGGTGGGAGGATCATTTGAGACCAGGAGTTCAAGACCAGCTTGGGCAACACAGTGAGACCCCATTTCTACAAAAAATAAAAATAAAAATTAGGGTGGGCATGGTGGCTCATGCCTGTAATCTCAGAACTTTGGGAGTCCAAGGCGGGTGGATCATTTGAGGCCAGGAGTTCGAGACCAGCCTGGCCAACATGGTGAAACCCTGTCTCTACTAAAATACAAAAATTAGCTGGGTGTGGTGGCGCACACCTGTACTGCCAGTTACTCAGGAGAATGAGGCAGGAGAATTGCTTGAACCCAGGAGGCGGAGGTTGCAGTGAGCCAAGATCACACCAGTGCACTCCAGCCTGGGCGACAGAGTGAGATCCTGTCTCAAAAATACATAAATAAATAAATTAATTAAATAAAGTAAAAAATAAAATTTAAAGTAAAAAAATAAAAAAAATAGCTGGGCACAATTGCACACACCTGTGGTCTCAGCTACTTGGGAGGCTGAGATGGGAGGATGACTTGACCCTAGGAGGCCAAGGCTGCAGTGATCCATAACTGTGCCACTGCCCTCCAGCCTGGGCAACAGAGTGAGACCCTGCCCCCCACCCCACAGGAAAAAAAGAGGCCAAAATCAAAACTTGTAAGATAAGTGCCAGTGTTCATTGATAATAACATTGCCATCTTCTAGGAAACTCTGTCTTACCATGCTTTTGATCACATATTTGGTGGGAAAACGAGGACGTCAAAGAGTCTGGGTTGCAAAATCGTTCTGAAGAATTCAATTCTGAACAAGAGGAAACATTTGGAAATCTTTCATTTATATCTCTCATGTTTCCCTTTTTAATGATTATGCAAGAATGAAATATGACAGAATTGTTTAAATATGTTCTAAACAAAGCTCTTTCAATAAGGCTAAGATAAAAATTCTGAATAATACAAAAGCACTGTGTTGGTTTAATTGGCAGTGGTTTGGGGGCTTTTATCCCCCTTGTTTTATGATGGTGCATGATATAATGATTGATTTATGTTGATGCATCTTTGATGTGATGAAAAACAGAAGCATTCCAATGAGTCAGTTCTCTCTCCGTGGTACAAAGGCATTTGGTCTTACTTTTATATTGTATTTTCCTCACTTTAGAAAAAAGCTGGGGCTCAGAATATACGATCTAGATTAGCAGTTAAACAAATGGCTCTTTAAAATATTACCAACCAATGAACAAGGGATCTTGGACATTCAGATGCAGCTCGGGATTACTTAGAGCTTTTTAACTGATTAGCTAGGGCCAGGTTTCAGCAGACCACTGAATCTGGCAAACATGAGCATGTAGAGACGCTTTCGTGGGTCCCAAAGAAGTCTTGTAGACTTGGAGTCGCAGTTAACTTTAGATCCTAAAAAGCGGGAAGCATGGCCACACTCTCGAGATTGACCGATGCATTTTAAAGTTATGCAGGTGTTCCACAACAGGTAAGTAGTTTCAAAACCTTCTATGCAGCATTCAGGGTGTTCCAAGTTCTTTGCTTGATGCTGGATAGAGAAAGACAGATTAAATAGCAGTTCAAACAGAGAAACAGGCACTGAAAATAAATAGTGATATAGTGTGCATCTATGATGCTAAGATGAAGGAATGCCAAGAGCTCATTGGGAAGGACTTCCAAGGCCCAAAATATGTGTTAAATCCTGATTTATGAGGAAACAAAGGGAAATTATTGTTTTAACCAGAAAAAAAAAAATATTTCAGTAAGTTCTCCAGCATTCTTTTTTTTTTTTTTTTTTTTTTTTTTGAGACGGAGTCTCGCTCTGTTGCCCAGGCTGGAGTGCGGTGGCGCCATCTCGGTTCACTGCAAGCTCCACCTCCCGGGTTCCCGCCATTCTCCTGCCTCAGCCTCCCGAGTAGCTGGGACTACAGGCACCTGCCACCACGCCCGGCTAATTCTTTGTATTTTAAGTAGAGACAGGTTTCACCGTGTTAGCCAGGATGGTCTCGATCTCCTGACCTCATGATCCACCCGCCTCTGCCTCCCAAAATGCTGGTATTACAGGCGTGAGTCACCGTGCCTGGCCTCCTACATTCTTTAGCTGACTGAGTTGAACGTTAAATTTGCCTAGTGAAGATTTTTGCTTTCGTGAGAGTGATGTCCACTTGGAAGTGTGTATGTATTTTAAAGAAGCTGGCTGCCCTATGTGAAATATAAGACCTTAAAAAATCTATTTCAGGTGGCTGAGTTTTTCTTCCAGTTAATCGGAGATGGCCCGCACCAAGCAGACTGCACGCAAGTCCACCGGTGGCAAAGCACCGCGCAAGCAGCTGGCCACTAAGGCGGCTCGGAAAAGCGCGCCGGCCACCGGCGGCGTGAAGAAGCCTCACCGCTACCGTCCCGGCACCGTGGCTCTGCGCGAGATTCGCAGCTACCAGAAGTCGACTGAGCTGCTGATCCGAAAGTTGCCTTTCCAGCGCCTGGTGCGAGAAATCGCTCAGGACTTCAAGACGGATCTTCGCTTTCAGAGTTCCGCGGTGATGGGCCTGTAGGAGGCCTGCGAAGCCTATTTGGTGGGGTTCTTTGAGGACACCAACCTGTGTGCCATCCATGCTAAGCGAGTGACTATCATGCCCAAGGACATTCAGCTCGCTCGCCGCATTCGTGGGGAGAGAGCGTAGAGGTTTCTGGGTAATAATTCTCTCCAACCCAAGGCTCTTTTAAGAGCCGCCTACTTTCACCCGAAAATAGCTGTGATTGACTAATCGAATCTTTGAAACTGAATGTTGGTTGTAGTACTTAAGTCCTCATTTGATTGGCTAAAGTTAATGGTAAGCTTGCTATATTCCCGTGCTTTCTCCCGAACGTGCCAGATTGTCAACGTCTCTTTTTTTTAAACTTAAATTTAAATTTTTAGTTTTTTGTTGGCTATTAGGGGTTTGGTGCTTCGATTTGGTAGTGGAAGGGGCCATCTGGGTTCATGTTATACATGGTTTGTCTCAAGCGTGAGTTGCGTTGTCTACTTATTATAGAAGGGTTTTTTTCCGTAGTGTATTTGTAGTTAATCCCTTTTAAAACCTTACAGTTGATGAGCATTGGCAGTTGAGAATAGGTACAGATGTCCTTGGTTGCTGCTTTTTCTTGTCTGAAGTAAGCTATTTCTACAATCCACCGCCCCACTTTTTTTTTTTTTTAAACAGTTCCTGGTCTTTTCTGTGAAATGATCCATTTTTGACCGATAGTTGATTCAATATCAGAAATTGGTGGCAGAAACCAAAGCCAGATTGGCTTCTACATTACTGGCAGCGTGGGCATTACCTGGGAACTTGTTAGAAGCTTGTTTCAATCCCCATCTAGGGCTGGAGTCAATCTGTATATACCTCAGATGATTGTCATGAACACTGATTTAGGAAGCCTAGGTTGTTGGTTTTGGTCTAATCAATAAAGGCATCCTGCCTGTGAACTGTTACAAGGAGTGAGCTTTTGCAAAATGTATGTTTATTTTACAGAATGAAATAGGCTATGAAATGTTCTCTAAAGCAAGTGCACAGAACAATCCCCTAAAATAGTTTGATTTCTTTACAGATCAGTTTTCTCAATGTAACATTGCAGTCACATGGGAAGGCTTTAGAAAAATCTTTACCTGGTGTTCAATGAGACTAATAGCAGTCTGTAGAGTGGGCCCAGGGAATGGTAATTATTAATATTCAGGTGCTTCTAACAAACAGCTGGGGCTGAGACTCCTTGCCACATAAATTTTAACACTCTCATTAGCTCTGGTTTGACTCCAGACTTAGCACAGTTTTCTAATTGAATCTGTTTCCTTGTAGTTTGCCCTCAGAATATACTGGTCTCTAAAGACTTTCTGGCTTGCTTGACTATCTTTCAACACCTGGCTTTTATAAGAATTTCTTAGGGCAACACTAATGTAAGGTTTGTTTTTTTTTTTTTTTTTTTGAGACACCAAGGTCCTTTCAGTGAAAGTATCAAGTTTTTAGGGATGTTACAAGGAGGAACACATACCATCCTGGGCTGCTTGGCATACAACCAAGGTATCTGTTTGCATATAGAACCCTTCCTTTACAGATTAGCATAAGGCCCTGTTTGGGTATTCAGCAGATCCTCCTTTATGACCTTTATTAATTTAGCAACTTGTCATTTTTTTTCACATATTGTTTTTATTTTAAAAACTTATTTGACATTCCAGAATATATGGGAAAGGAGATAATAGTTTAATAAAACCTATGTTCCTCTCATCCAGCTTCAATAAAAACATTGGCTAAAAAAAAAAAAAAAAAAAAAAAAAATCTATTTCATATAACCTTGGAAATTAACCAGTCTATAATCTTAAACATCTATTGGATAACAAACGAGCGTACCATTTCTTTGAAATGTTAAATTGAGGCCAATTCATTAACTCTTCCCCAGACATCACCACAAACTCAGTCTTGTAAATGTGAAGTGGCTATTAATGTCTGTGAAGTCAAATGCCTAGATAATGCTTGCTTCCCTATTTGAAGCTGTGTTTTAAATTCTGGGACTCCCATGAAGACCACATACTATTAAAAAAGTGATAATTCTCCAATCCGGATCTATTCACTAGGATCTTACTCTTGGAATGCTTCTTGATTTACTGTATCTTATATGTTTCTCTTTCTCTTTCAATTTTAATTTTTATGAATTAAAAATTGTGATCTGTATTTTCTATATATATATTATTTAATTATTTATAAGGCCTCTAATGAAACTCTTTTAGATCATATATGTACGCTTGGGTTGCCTTCTATTTAATTTAGTAGTTATTCATACAATAACCATGTATTAAGCATATACCATGGGCAGGGACAGTGTTCAGTGCTATATAAGGAGACTTGTCTTGAGTAAGGTGAGGAACATGGGCTTTGGAGTCAGCCATACATTAATTTGAACCCTAACTTCTACCACTTGCTAGCTGTAAGGCTAGATTTACCAAGTAGCTAATAAAGCAAATATTTTCTCCCACTCTGACTTAACTTTTTATTCTTTTAACAATGTCTTTGAAAGAGCAGAAGTTTTTAATTTTGATGAAATGTAATTAACTAATTTGCCTGTTTGTGGATCTTGTTTTGGTGTCATATGTAAGGAATCCTTGCCTAACACAAGGTCATAAACATTTTCTTCTTCATTTAGTTCTAGATGTCCTATTGTGTTAGTTTTATGTTTAGGTCTATGAACACTTTTGAGTTAATTTTTGTGTTTGAAGTTTCAGGTTTTTTTTCCTCATGGATATCAAATTGTTATAGCATCTTTTGCTGAAAAGACAATACTTTCTTCATTGAATTATCATTGTGTCTTTGTTAAAAATCAGTTGTCAATGTATGTGAGTCTATTTTTTCCAACCCATGAACAAGGTATATCTCACCATTAAATTAGATCTTCCTGAATTTCTCTGTCATATTTGAAGCTTTCACTGTACAGATCTTTCACATATTTTGTTAAATTTATTCTTATTTCATCTCTTTTATGCTATTATAAATACTATTGATTTTAACATTCTAGTTTCTGATTACTGCTACTATAAAGAAATATAATTAATTTTAGTACAACTTTTTTTGAGATATAATTCACATATCATATTGTTTATCTTTTAAAGTATGACGAAGATCTAACACTTGTGAAACTTATCAAAATTATTTTTTTTTCAAAACTCTGGAAATTAACCAAAGTCTTGCAACAATGGAAGGGCTTTTCCTTGAGAAGAGGCTCTGCCCAGAGGAGTTTATCACAGGTAGACAGAAGGCATAGGAATCCTGGTCCTTGCCTTGGAGCCAACGTAATATCTGCCGACAGTTTTAGTCTTTGTTTACCTTGATGCTCTTTTTCCCAGAGAATGAGGAGAAACTAAAGAGATCTGTCAGAAGCTGAAATTTCAATGATCCACATTTTGGACCAATTGAACCTACGTAAAAGCTACTGGTACCAATAAGTGAGTGTTGCAAGCTTTTAAACCTGAACTTCAATCCATACACAACAATTAACTTAAAACAAGTCATAGACCTAAATATGCAACTTCTAAATATACAACCAACACAATAACACTTCTAGAACTAAACATAGCAAAAATTCTGTGACCTTGGGTTATGCAAAGATTTCTTAGGTTTGACAGACATGTCAGTTTAGCTATTGGTAGAATAGACAACTTGGAGTGTGCAATGAAGACCCAGGTTTTTTATAGACATGCTACCGTGTAAGTCCCATTTGGACTTTGAGTTTGGACTTACAATATCCTACTCTAGCCTAGGACTTTAGTCATTTTCTACATTCTATCATTTCTCTGAAATTCCTGATTACAGAGAGTTTATAGGAGCTTTTCCTTGCTAATTTGTTGGCCGCTAATCCTTTTTTTTTTTTTTTTGAGACAGAGTCTCATTCTGTCACCCAGGCTGGAGTACAGTGGCACAATCTTGGCTCACTGCAACCTCTGCCTCCTGGTTTCGAGCGATTCTCATGCCTCAGCCTCGAAGTAGTTGGGATTACAGGTGCCAGCCACCACATCTGGCTAATTTTTGTATTTTTAATAGAGACAGGGTTTTGCTATGGCTGGTCTTGAACTCCTGGCCTCAGGTGATCTGTCCCCCTCAGCCTCCCAAAGTGTTGGGATTACAGACGTGAGCCATTGCGCCCAGCCCATTAGCTGTTAATTCTTAATAGGCAGTATTTGCTTTCTCTTGGCGTATATATAATATAATCCTTGCATTTATGTATTTTTTTACCCCCCCAGAACTCTGGAGGTGAGAACAAATGAGTCTTGTGATGAGATTATTGTGGGAACTTTCCTAAGCTAAAGATAAAAAATCCAGTTATTACTATTTTCCTGTGTCAGTGGTGCAATTTTTAATCCTACAATGACAACAAGAATGTTAGAAAGTCACATGGAAAAGTTTTGACCACCCTCATGTGTGGTCACAGGAGAACACTTTAGAACCCGCAGTTAAAGACAGAATTTTGACTTTATCATAGGGCCTTTCCAGTTCTACTTTCTTCACTTCAAAGCCTCAGAAGAACTGATGCAATGAGAGCTGCCAGTGAGCCCAAGTTAAAGGTAAGTTTTTCTAAGGGTCAGGTGCGCTGGCTCACAGGTGTAATCCCAGCACTTTTGATAATGTCAGGAGGCAGTGAAATGCCTAGGCAGATAGGGGCAGGTCCTGGCTGAAGCCCCACCTTCAAGCCAAAAACAGTTTAAAGCCTGAAAGCCAAGTTACAAGTCAAACCCACAGACCGGATTAAGAACCTGTCTTCCTGTTTGGCACGCCTTCCTCTGATTGATCCCCACCCTTCACCTATTTTACATATATCTACCCCTCCCTGATGAGTGGCTTTTTACATTGTCATGCCCACGTTGAGTGATGCCTTTGTTTTAACCTTTTTTGTATACTCACAAACCAGTGAGCACACACTTCTCATTCTGAGCCCGTAAAAGCCCCAGACCTAGCCACACGGACAGACAAACCACCTGACTTCAGGTGGGTGGCCACCCTCACATCCCCTCTCTGCTGAGAGCTGTTTTGTCGCTTAATAAAATTCTTCTTTGCCTCTTTACCCTTCAATTGTTAGCATATCCTCATTCTTCTTAGACATGGGACAAAAGCTTGGGAGCCACTGAGTGTGGATACAGAGAAAGCTGTAACACCTTGGCACTCCGCCCTCTGCCGAGCTGCCCCATGTGAGGAAGCAGTGGCAGGGCCAAGCTAGCCCCGAAGCTGCAGGCCAGAGTCGGGCAAGGGGCTGACAGAGCTGTTAACATGCTGCTGTCTTCGGGCTGCAGACAGTGGGACTAAAATAGCTAATTGGCACACTGTAACACCCCCTCTAGGGCTTTGGGGTGGTGGGCACCACTGCCTGGGCATCAATACATTCCCCTTGTCTAGACACTGGAGTCCACTATGGAAGTGGCTTGCGACATGCCTGGTCCAGCTGCAAGCACTGCACAGAATCCGCTTCTGTGTTGGCACTTGGAATAGCCAGTTGGATCCTGTGCTCACTTGCTTACTCACTTGCTCACACACCCGCTTCTGCTGGGGGCTGAGTGCACAGTCACCACAGCTGTGGGATCCATGCTGGGAATGCAGGCTGGGCATGGCCCAGTAGGCTGAGTGGATGGGGTGTCTCCTGTAGCAAACCCAGGCCCGAGCAAGGCCTGGGCAAGGGCATCACCTGCTGGGGGTCTCCAGCTGACATGTGACTTGAGAAAAATCCTGCCTCACTTTGAAAGGCTGAGGTTGGTCATTCGCTTAAGTGTAAGAGTTTGAGACCAGCCTGGCAACACAGCAAGATCCTGTTTCTAAAAAAAAAAAAAAAAATGCCGGCAGTGGTGGTGGTGGTGCATGCCTGTGGTCCCAGCTCAGGAGGCTGAGGTGGGAGGATTGCTTGAGCCCAGGAGGTTGAGGCTGCAGTGAGTTGTGATCGTGCCACTGTACTCCAGCCTGGGCAACAGAGTGAGACCCTGTCTAAAACAACAAAAAAGTTTCTTTGAAAACAGAGGAGACAAAGCCACATGCTTATGACTGGTTTTATGTCTGGTGCAGCTTGATATGCTCCTCCAGGCATCTTTGGCAGAGGAGATGATGGATCGGGGCTTTGAATCTTGAAGTCATTTTACAAAGAGCAAATGGATAAAAGTTTAATCTGTTTTTGATCAGTGTGTACAGCAATTCACACACAGGCCATTTGATGGTCCTGACTTTTTGCCTGTAAATACAATATTAGAAACTTGTTCTTCAAATAGGTGGTGGGTGTTGATGACAGATAGGGGAAAATTAGATCTGTCTATATATAATATAATATAGAATATATAATATAGAATACATATTGTTTGCACCCACAGATTTTGTGTTAGCAAGACCTGCCTAAGAAACCCATGAGATCGATCCTTACCAGCACATATTCTCCCAGGAAGTATCACGTCTTCCAGTCTCTGTTCTATTTACTCGGTTGCCTGGATTTCATATACTCACAGTTAAAGTAGGTAAAGATGTTAAATGTTGTCCCTTCCTTATTTGCTGATCAGAACCACCAGCTCTTGGCTGGTTTGCTACGTCATAAATACTACTTAGACATACAGCTTATGTGCAGGATTTTCAGTCCTTGGAGTCTAAATCTAAGCACACAATCTGGAGCTTTCCATTTTGGGGATATTGTTTCCCCAGTCCGTAATCAGTGAACTCAGAATTCAGAGCTTTAGGCTTCGAATCTTAGGCAAAACCCACCAAGAGTTTTAAAAGGACCCTAGATTACTTTTAACTGACATGGCATCCCTGAGACTAATCTGCATTTGGATACACCAGGCTTTGTGAAGACCACAAGAGGCTCTGTGGCTTTCACAATTAGTTTGCCACTCTTCTTTCAGAGCTAGAAGCCAAGAGCAAAATGGGCATTAGATTACTCAAAGATTTAGTATATTAGGTACTCAAGTGCCAGGCATATGCTGTAAATGGAGTAAAGAAAGTTCAGGATACAATCCACCCTTATCTTTACTAGTTTAATTTGCTCCTCTATAGAGAGTACAGTTAATAGATAATTGCCTCTATTCTCCTCCCCCAGTCTCTTGAAAATAGCATGCTTTCTTCTTGCAGCAGCTGATGAATTATCTTTATTAGTAATAATAAAGAATTCTGCCTTTTCATTCTTATAACTCATCTGAAATGCAATATATTTGAACACTAACATTCAGGCTCAAATTGATCTTTAGTGGAAGCATATGATAGAAAAAAAGATCCAAGAGAAATGGAATCTGTTGGTAATTTAAACTTTTTGTTTAATGCCAGGACTCAGAGAAATTTTGGGTTTTTCAGGGCATGACAAAATTATAAAATTATTTGAAATCAATGAATAGTAGTACTTATGTATTTTTAATATGAGGAACTTCACTCCTACTGGAATAGGTAAAAGATTTCATGTTGAAGTCAGACAAGAAAACTCATCCATATTGGCACCAGTTGGAATTAACTGGTGTTAAGATATGAGCATGTTGGCTTTTGTTTTTTTATCACGTTTTAAAAAATTGCACAAGTTATACACGAATATAGATAATTTCTTTAAAAACTAGAATGTTATGGTTAGAAACGAACTATCACTTTGACATCTATCATAATCCATACTGACTCAACCTCCAAGCAGAACCAATCACTATTACCAGAGTTCTTTTATATACTTTCACCCCCACACACTCACACACATATAACCAGAGAAAATACTCTTTTTCTGGGGTTTTATACATATTGGTACATGTTATTTGAAAGCTTACTTGTTTACTCAATGTTATTTTTGGAACTATATATATAGATACCTACAAATATAACTCATTCTTGTAACTGTTGAATAATCACCCATGTGATTTTAAATCATTTGCTCACTTATTTGCTCATTCCCCTGTTGAATTACGTGGTTACTTCCTACCCTCCTCCATTCCTCTTTTATAAAGAATGCTGTATTTCTCATTTTTGCATATTTCCATATCCACATATATTTGTTTAACCTAGAGACTGGAAAGAATCGCTGAGAAAGAGTATGTATATTTTCACATTTAATAGATACAATCAAATTGTCCTCCCTAATGGCTGTAGTGATTTCCATCAGCAACTTATCTGAACTTTATTTTGACCCCTCAACAATATGTAATATGTAGATCTTAAATTGTTGGCCAATCCAATGGATGAAAAACGGCACAGTAGTATTTTAATTTGTACTTTCCTGATTACTGGTGACTTTTATCATCCTTTCATATGTTTGTTGTGTATTTGGATAGAGTAATTTTTCTATTGAGTCATGTTTGTCTCTGTAAATTTTAGTTCTTTTGGTATCATATCTTTATTTATTTATTTATTTATTTGAGACAGAGTCTCGCTCTGTCACCCAGGCTGAAAGTGCAGGGGCATGATCTTGGCTCACTGTAACCTCCAACTCCCGAGTTCAAGCAATTCTCCTGCTTCAGCCTCCTGAGTAGCTGGGATTACAGGCACGTGCCACCACACTGGCTAATTTTTTTATATTTTTGGTAGAGTTGGGGTTTCACCATGTTGACCAGGCTGGTCTCCAACTGCTGACCACAAGTGATCTGCCCCGCTCAGCCTCCTAAAGGGCTGGGATTACAGGTGTGAGCCACTGCACCTGGCCTGGTATCATATCATTAAAAGTAACTCTCCATTATATATGTTCTTCATCCTAGATGTTGTCTCATTTTTGTATATGATGTTTCTGTTTAAGTAGAGGTTTAAAATTTTGATATAGCCACATTTATGATTTTCTATTCTATTGTTCTTATTTTGGGTTAATATAATTAATATCTTTGTAACCCCACATCATACACTTTTTGACTCAGTTTACTTTTTCCATAGTTTTGTATATGATTTATTGAGTTTATTTTGTACTTCACAGTTTTGTTTTTCCAATTTTGTTTTTTTCCGTAGTGATAATTGTCTCCCTACCATTTGATTAATAGTGTACATTAACCCCCACTGATTTGTGATGTTTCCCTATCACGCAACTATACTTCTGTTTATGCTTCTGTCTGTATCTGGGCTTTTTGTCTTTTGCATTTACCTATTCACGTATTTCTAGGGTAATTTCACTCTTCTAAAATTACTGTAGCTTGAGAGAAATTAGGCAGGAGAAAGAAATAAAAGACATCCAAATTGGAAAGAAAGAAGTCAAATTGTCCCTGTTCACAGATGACATGTTCTTGTATATACAACACTCTTAACTACTCCACCAAAGAGCTGTTAGAACTCATTTAGTAAAGTCGAAGAATACAAAATCAACATAAAATAACTGGTAGCCTTTCTGTACAGTAACAATAAAATATCAAAAAAAATTAAAAAACTCTATATTGCTATGAAAATAATAAAATACTTAGGAATAAAGTTAATCAAGGAGGTGAAAGATCTGTATACTAAAATTAATAAAATATTGTTGAAAGAAATTGAAGAAGACATACATAAGTAAATGGAAAGATTCCTATGTTTATGTTAGAAGCATTAAATATTGTGAAAATATACATGCTCTTAAAGATATCTACAGGTTCAATTCAATCCCTATCAAAATTCCGATGAGTTTTTTCACAGAAATAGAAAAAGCAATCTTAAATCTTGAGCAAAAAGAACAAAGCTGGAAGTAACACACTACCTGTTCTCAAGACCTACTACCAGATATAATAATCAAAATAGCATACTACCTGTTCTCAAGACCTACTACCAGATATAATAATCAAAATAGCATGGCTGGCCGGGCACGGTGGCTCCCACCTGTAATCCTAGCACTTTGGGAAACCGAGGTAGGTGGATCATGAGGTCAGGAGATCAAGACCATCCTGGCCAACATGGTGAAACGCTGTCTCTACTAAAAATACAAAAATTAGCTGGGCGTGGTGGTGCACACCTGTAGTCCCAGCTACTTGGGAGGCAGAGGCGGAAGAATCACTTGAACCCGGGAGGAGGAGGTTGCAGTGAGTTGAGATCGTGCCACTGCATTCCAGCCTGGTGACAGAGTGAGACACCATCTCAAAAAATAAAAATAAAAAATAAATTGCATGACTCTGGCATGACAACAGATGCATGGACCAGTAGAGCAATAGAGAACTCAGAAATAAATCCACTCCTTTATGGTCAATTGATTTTTGACAAAAATGCCAAGAACATGGGGGAAGAAACGTCTCTTCCACATATGGTGTTGGGGAAAACCAGAAAACTCATGCAGAAGAACGAGATCCGATCTTTGTCTCACACCGTTTACAAAAATTAACTTAAAACAGATTAAAGACTTAAATGTAGGACCTGAAAGTAAAACTACCAGAGGAAAACTTAGGGGGAAAGTTCCATTACATTGGTCTGGGCAATACTTTTTAAAATATGACCTCAAAAACACAAGCAACAAAAGTAAAAATAGACAAGCGGAATTACATATAGCTAAAAAACGTCTGGACAGCCAAGGAAACAATCAACAGAGTAAAAAGACAATCTGTGAAATGGGGGAAAATATTTGCAAAACACACCTGGTAAGAGGTTAATATCCAAAATATGTAAGGAACTTAAAACTGCTCAATAATAAGAAAACAAGTGACCCGTTTAAAAATTGGATGAAAGACCTGAATAGACGTTTCTCAAGACAAGACATACAATTAATCAATGAGTCTGTGAAAAATGCTCAGCATTATTCATCATCAGGGAAATGTACATTAAAATTACAATGAGATATCACCTTACACCTGTTCACACCTGTTGGAATGGTGTTGTCAACGATGTGGAGAAAAGGGAACCCTTGTACACTGTTAATGGGAATGTAAATGAGTACAGCCATTGTGAAAAAATGTATGGAGGATTCTGAAAAAAATTAAAAACAGAGCTACCATATGACCCAGAAAACCCACCACTGGGTATATATCCAGAGAAAACGACATCAGTATGTCAAAGAGTTATCTGCACTCCCAGGTTCATGCCAGCATTATTCACAATAACCAAGTAATGGAACCAACCTAAGTGCCTACCAGTGGATGAATGGATAAAGAAAATGTGGCATATATACACACAGTGGAATACTCTTCAGCCTTCAAAAGAATGTAATTCTGTCACTTGAGACAACACGGATGAATCTGGAGGACATTATGTTAAGTGAAATAAGCCAGGCACTGAAAGACAAATACTGCATGATCTCACATGCATGTGGAATTACAAAAAGTTGATTTTGGACAGACGTAGTGACTCATGCCTGTAATCCCAACACTTTGGGAGGCCAAGGCAGATGGAATACGAGGTCAGGAGTTCGAGAGCAGCCCGACCAACATAGTGAAACCCCGTCTCTACTAAAAATACAAAAATTAGCCTGGTGTGGTGGTGTGTGCCTGTAATCCCAGCTACTCAGGAGGCTGAGGCAGGAGAATTGCTTGAACCTGGGAAGCGGAGCTTGCCGTGAGCCAAGATCGCACCACTGCACTCGAGCCTGGGCGATGGAGTGAGACTCTGTCTCAAAAAAATAAAAAAAAAAGTTGATCTTATAAAAGCAGAGAGTAGAATGGTGCTTACTAGAGAATGGGAGAGGGGAGGAAGGTGGGGATTGAAGAGATATTAGTCAAAAGATATAAAATTTCATTTACATATAAATAATTTCATGAAATCTATTGTACACTGTGGTGACTATAGTTAATAATAACATATCATATACTTTCAAACTGCTATGAGAATAGATTTTAAGTGTTCTAGTCACAAAAAATGAGGTTATATATATGTTAATTTGCTTAATTTAGCCATTTCACAGTGTATACATATATCAAAACATTATGTTGTACACCATACAATTTTATTTGTCAATTTATTTATTTATTTATTGAGACAGAGTCTTGTTTTGTTGCCCAGGCTGGAGAGAAATGGTATAGTCTCAGCTGACTGTAACCTCTGCCTCCCAGGTTTAAGCAATTCTCCTGCCTCAGCCTCCCGAGTAGCTGGGATTACAGGCGCTCACCACCACACCTGGCTAATTTTTGTATTTTCAGTAGAGATGGGGTTTTGCCATTTTGGCCAGGCTGGTCTTGAACTCCTGACCTCAGGTGACCTGCCCGCCTTGGCCTCCCAAAGTGCTGCGATTACAGGTGTGAGCCACCGTGCCCAGCCTTATCTGTTAATTTAAAAATAAATAAAATTCTGTAGGGAATCTAGACTGAAAGAGAGAGAAAAAAACAAGATCTCATGTAGATGGCGTATATTATTTGTTTATGTTTGTTACTTGTGAAATTGAGCTAGCTTTATTTTCACTTATTGTACATGTAACATATTTTCATTCTGAAATAAAGCAAATAGATGTGTCAATAATATAAAATTACTGTAGCTTTAAAAGATATCTTACTAAATGGTAGATTAAGTGGCCCTATCTTGTCTATTTTATTTTTCTGTCCCATTTATTGTTTTGCATTTATGCTTCCATATAAATGTAAAATCAAATTGAAAAGTTCTACAGACAATTTTATTAAGATTTTGATACTGTGTTGAATTTATATATTCATTTACACATAATCAATATGTGTATAATATTGAAAATTTCCACTTACCATTTATTTATGCCCTCCAACAAAATTCATTGTAAAGAAATTATGAAGTTCTCCCACTTTTTCTAACTTTATTCTTAACTACTTTCCTATTTTTGAAACTAATTTCAATGGCATGCTGTGTACCTCATTTTTCTTATTAATCATTGTGTTATTTAGAAATGTGTTCAGTTTTGTATGTGGATCCTCCTATCAGCAATGTATCTAAGATAAATACTGGTTACTTGCTGAAATATCTTATGAGTTCTAATAGTTTGCTCATTAACACTTTTAAATTTTCTATATGAAAGTGCTAATAGTCCCTCCCTACTTTGTATTTCTATGTTTTCTTTCTTCTGAGGATACTCTACATTCTTGTGAACTGAGTTACGCATTTAAAATACTTTTAAAAAATGTTATCCAGGATTTCTAGGTGCGTCAGAAGAGGCTGTAGTTATGTGCTCTACTTGAATGCTCTGAATTATATTCCAGAAATTTATTCATTTTGCCCAGACATTAGAATTGTTGTTTCTCTTTTTTCTAAAAAGTACTCCCAAACCTTATTTATCTCTATGTAATTAAACAATCATCTTTCTTTTCCTGTTTTTGTTGGAAACAATCTCAAATTGTTGCAAATAAACACACAGAACTTTTTCTCCATCATCTGAGAGTAATTTGTTAACATGAAACTTCATTACCCCTAAATAATTTAGTATGTATTTCCTACAAACAAGAACATTCTTTTACATACCAACAATCAAATCATAAACATTAGGACATTATCACTGATTTGTTATTACAATCTATTCCACAACACCCATCAAACTTCGCAAATCGCCCTTCGATGTGCTTTAGAGAAAAAGGATCCAGTCCAGAATCATGCATTACATTTAGTTGTGTTGCTTTGGTCTCCTTCGATTTGGAACAGTTCCTCAGTTTTCTCTTGATGTTTTTGGACCTTGATATATTTGAAAGTTACAGGTCAGTAATTTGTAGAATGTTCTTCAATTTGAGTTTGATGTTTCCATATGATTAGATTCAGGTGTGCAACTTTATCAGGAATATCACAGAAATGATGCTGTGTTCTTCTATTGCAACCTGACAGATGGGAACTTGATTTTGATTTGTCCTGTTGGGATTTGATTAAGGGAGTGTGATGGTCAATTTTATGTGTCAACTTGGCTGGGCTAAGGGATGCGCCAATAGCTGGTAAAACATTATTTCTGCGTGTGTCTGTGAGGATGTTTCTAGAAGAGATTGGCATTTGAATCAGTGGACTGAGTAAGGAGAATCTACTTTCACCAGTGTGGGTGGGTGTTATCCAATCCATTGAGGACTGGAATAGAACAGATATAACAAGGAAGAGTGAATGCTCTCTTCCTTCCTGATATGAGACATTCATCTTCTCTTACCCTCGACACTGGAGCTCCTGGGTCTCAGGGCCTTGGACTCTGGGGCTTTCACTAGCACGCTTCCACTCTCATCTGCTGGTTTCTAGGCCTTCAGCCTTGATTTGTTGGCTCCTCTGGTTCTCAGGCCTTCAAGCTCAGAATGGATTACAGCACTAACCTTCCTGATTCTTCAGCTTGCAATGGCATAGCATGGGACTTCTTGGCCTTCGTTAGCTCATGAGCCAATTCCCATAATAAATCTCCTCTCCTATATTGAGATATATGGGTTCTCCAGAGAAGCAGCCCAATGGGATGTCTAGATATGTGAGACTAATGCAGGTGGTGTCTGCCAGGCTTATATGTTGTAAGGTAATTTATTTTCTTTTTTAATTAATACTATTTTGTGAGGAGGTGCTTTGAGAGTGATCTGGTTTGGCTCTGTGTCCCCACCCAAAACTCATCTTGAATTGTAATTCAAACTGCAATTCCCAGGGGTTGAGGGTGGGTCCTGGTGGGCGGTAACTGGATCATAGGGGTGGTTCCCCCATGCTGTTCTCGTGATAGTGAGTGAATTCTCATGAGATCTAATGGTTTTCTATATGGCAGTTGCACCTGCTCACTTCTCTCTGGCCTCCTTGTGAAGAAGGTGCCTGGTTCCCCTTCTGCCATGATTGTAAGTTTCCTGAGGCCACCCCAGCCATGTGGAACTGTGAGTCAACTAAATGGCCTTTGTTTATAAATTACCCAGTCTCAGGTAGTATCTTTACAGCAGTGTGAAAACGGACTAATGGATGAATACAGAGAACATGTAAATATTGCATTCCTTATCAAACTTTCCATTTATGGATTCATTCGATTTATATTAATTTATACTCAATGATTGCTATTTTGTTTGTTTTGAGATGGAGTTTTGCTCTTTCACCCAGGCTGGAGTGAAGTGGCATGATCTCGGCTCACTGCAACCTCTGCCCCCTGGGTTCAAGCAGTTCTCCTGCCTCAGCCTCCCAGCTAGCTGGGTTTACAGGCTCCTGGTACCACACTTGGCTAATTTTTGTATTTTTAGTAGAGACAGGGTTTCCCCATGTAGGACAGGCTTGTCTCGAACTCCTGACTCAGATGATCCGCCAGCCTTGGCCTCCCAAAGTGCTAAGATTACAGGTGTGAACCACCACACCTGGCCTGAATGATTGCTATTTTATTCACTAGGTTTTAATCTGTTCATTAGGGAATCTGTTATTACCATTATTTATTCTGATGCTCAAACTGGCCAGTGAGACTGCCTTTAGATTGAGTTAAATTGAGTTCTGTGTCCTTTTTCTCTGCCTCTCTGGTTCAAATGATTCTAGTACCTCAGCCTCCCAAGTGGTAGGAATTACAGATACGCACTACCACGCCCAGCTAATTTTTGTATTTTTAGTAAAGACAGGGTTTCGCCATGTTGGCCAGGCTGGTCTCAAACTCCTGGCCTCATGTGATGCGCCCCCTCAACCTCCTAAAGAGTTGGGATTAGGGGTGTGAGCCACTGCACCCTGCCCCTCTCCATATTTCTAAACTCCTTCTCCAACAGTGAGAAGGCTGGCTGCCATTACTATTAATATATTTACTGACTGAATCCTGCATGCTACTCTTTTCACTGCCATTGCCCTTTCCTTTCTTTTCTCCTCCCTCCTTTAACCTGTGTTGATGTCTTTCTCACCTCTTTTGGGCTCCACCACCCTGCTTACCCCTCTGCCTCGGCAAGAATGTCCTCCTCATCTGCCTTGGGCTGGGTCATTTCCTGCATGGAAGCGCTTCTCTCCCATCTTGGGCTCTGACATCCCACGCCAGCCCTCTTACTGGGTGGACACTATCTTTAACCTGCTCAGGCCCCTAGACCCCCTGATGGGCCTTCCTCCTAGACAGACACCTCCCGCTCCCACCACCAGCTTTCTTTTTTTTTTTTTTTTTTAATTAATCAGTGAAGTTTTTTATTTGAGATGGAATCTCGCTCTGCCACCAGGCTGGAGTGCAGTGGCACGATCTCGGCTTACTGCAACTTCTGCCCCCCGGGTTCAAGTGATTCTCCTGCCTCAACCTCCCAAGTAACTGGGACTATAGGCACCCACCACCACACCCAACTAATTTTTGTATTTTTAATAGAGACGGGGTTTCACAATGTTGGCCAGGATGGTCTCGATCTCTTGAACTCATGATCTGCTCACCTTGGCCTCCCAAAGTGCTGGAATTACAGGCATGAGACACCATGCCCGGCCCACCCACCAACTTTCTCTGGCTCTGACACCCTGTGCACCCTCCTCTGGGATGTTCCTGAATAGAGGCCCTCTTCCCTCTGCTCAGAAACCCGTACCTCAGACTCTGGCAATGTCCTCCTCAGTTGGCTTGGTTTCTGATGCCCTAGCTGTCTCTGGGTTATTGCAGATGGTGCACCTCCTTGTGGACCCTCTTCTTGCCCTGCTCAGCCTTCGATAGGCCATATCAGGCTGCCTCCTTATGGGGTCACCTCCTCAGCCTTCGTGGTCTCTGACACCTCGTGCAGCCTCGGTGGCTCTCCCCACAACACCTGCCTTGTTCAGCCCCAGCTACTGGCTTGTGGTTTCAATTATTCAAGAAGCAAAGAAAAAGGAAAAGGAAGAATAAAATAACATAGAAAAGAAAGAGCTGTTCTTTAATGTTGATTTTTTTCTACATTTTTCCTTTTTATGGCTTATCTCAAGATTTCTATTTGCCCTTTGTAAAAGTAATAGATTTGGTTTGTTGATTGGATCTGTTTTCCCCCAAATTAATCCATTTCTTCTTTGATCTTTATTTTCCCTTGTTCTTGCATTCTTTAGAGTTTACTTTGTTATCCTCTCTCTAGATTTCAGTTGAACACTTTTATCTTCATCTTTTTTGTTTGTAATGAGTGAATTTAAGGTTATAAATTTTCCTTTATGTACCACTTTAGCATAATTCCATAAGTTTAATGGATAGGACTTTTGTTGACATTTGGTATCAAATATTATCATTTTGATTTCCTTTTTAGCCCATAAGTAGTATAACAGTTTGCTTTTTACATTCCTTTTATAATGGAGAAAAGTTACTTATGTGTCATTTTATTGTTGATTTCTATGTTTATTGTATTTTGGCAAATAGTATAATCCATAGGATACTAGTTTTCATAATTTATTAAGCCTAGTTTGCATATAGTATTTGACCAGTATTTTAAAACATATTTTAACTGGGCGTGGTGGCTCACGCCTGTAATCCTAGCACTCTGTGAGGCCGAGGCAGGCAGATCACCTGAGGTCAGGAGTTTGAGACCAGCCTGGCCAACATGGTGAAACCCCATCTCTACTAAAAATACAAAAATATCCGGGCATGGTGGCACGCACCTGTAATCCCAGCTACTCAGGAGACTGAGGCAGGAGAATCACTTGAACCTGAGAGGCGGAGGTTGCAGTGAGCCGAGATTGTATCATTGCACTCTAGCCTGGGTAACACAGCAAGACTCCATCTCAAAAAACAAACAAAAAAACCCTCCATATTTTGAAAGTGTTTGAAAATAAAGTTTATTCTCTCTCTATTGGGTATATTTGTGTGGTCACAAACGTGTGTGTAACATAAATGTGTGTGAATAACATGATTAACATGTCATGGTAATCATGTTATTCACATATTGTGTAGCTTTACCAAGTTTTGTATTAGTTTTGGAAAGTTTTAGTTAATATAAGTTTTGTATTAATATGTTAGTTTCCAGCTGGCTTCGGTGGCTCACATCTGTAATCCCAGGACTTTGGGAGGCCGAGGCAGGTGGATCATGAGGTCAGGAGATCGAGATCATCCTGGCTAACACGGTGAAATACAAAAATACAAAAAATTAGCTGGGCGTGGTGGTGGGCGCCTGTAGTTCCAGCTACTTGGTAGGCTGAGGCAGGAGAATGGCATGAACCCAGGAGGCAGAGCTTGCAGTGAGATGAGATCTTGCCACTGCACTCCAGCCTGGGTGACACAGCGAGACTCTGCCTCAAAAAAAAAAAAAAAAAAAAAAAAAAAAAAATTAGTTTCCCACTGTAATTACATCAAATTTGACAACTTCATAATTTGAGGCTATATTACTGAGTACAGATTTATCATTGTTTTCGATTCTTGATGGATTTTAAAATCATTTTATCCATATGAATGACCCATTTGTGTTCAACGATTTCTTTTCATATTAAGTTGTTTTTTGGAGAGATATATAACTTTATTTTGCTCAGTATTTGTCTTATATCACTTTTTCCAATTCTTTATGTTCCAATTTTTGGGGTAGTATTGTTTTAAGTGTCCCTTACATACTATATCTAGATATATTTTTAGTCTACTCTGCGAATTTTTAAGAGGCAGTTTAAAACCATTAGCTGTATTACAACTGCAAATATACTTGAATTTATTTCTTTTATATTATTTTGTGTTTGCAGTTTAATATTATCTTCGCTTCTCTTCCTATTTCCAATTGCATAGGTGAAGTTTTCTTTGTTTCATTTCCCTCTATTTGTTTAAAAAGTTATATTTTCTGGCCTGGTGTGGTAGCTCACGTGTGTAATCTCAGCACTTTGGGAGGCCGCAGCAGGCAGATCACCTGAGGTCAGGAGTTTGAGATCAGCCTGGCCAATGTGGTGAAACACTGTCTCTAGTAAAAATATAAGTATTAGCTGGGCGTGGTGGCGAACACCTGTAATCCCAGCTACTCCTTTAGGCTGAGGACAAGAATCGCTTGAAAACAGGAAGAAGAGATTGCAGTGAGGTGATGCCACTGCCCTCCAGCCTGGGAGACAGGAGACTCTGTCTCAAAAAAAAGTTATATTTTCCATTTCTATATTTATAGTCCATGTTCTATAATTATAGAGTTAACGAAAATTTAAGATGTTTTTTTCTAGTTAAACATAAAGCTATTCTGTACCTCAATCTTCCTCAGAAATATGACAAAATAGTTGAAATACTTTATTTTTTTTTCACTCTCATCTTACCTTCTAACTTCCAAGTTTATTTCCCAGCTCATAACTAATGATACTCAATTTTGTAATAATTTTTAATAATGATACACATTAAGATTCACTAATATTTGTTTACTAATTTCTTTGCTTACCATTAATTCTTCACACACATACACACTTTATTTATTTTGACACGGGGTCTGACTCTGTTGCCCAGGCTGGAGTGCAGTGGCGTGATCTCAGCTCACTGCAGCATTCACTTCCAGGTCTCCAGCGATTCTCCCACCTCAGCCATCCCAGTAGCTGAGACTAGAGGTGCGCACCACCGTGCCTGGCTAATTTTTGTATTTTTGGTAGAGATGGGGTTTTATCATGTTGGCCAGGCTGGTCTCAAACTCTGAGCTCAAAGAGATCTGCCTGCCTCTGCCTCCCAAAGTGCTGTGATTACAGGTGTGAGCCACCATGCCTGGCTACCACATATTAATTCATTCTTTAGACCACTTTTTTTTTTTCTCTTGATAGAATCCATTCTAAGTTGTTCTGTCAATGCAACTCTATTTAAAACATGGCCTGTATGAAGTTGTCAGGAATCTGCCCCAACACTTGGATGATTCTTCAGCTGGATATAAAATTCTAAAATCAGAGTAACCATGTACTGACTTCCAACAGTCCACATTTCCAAAGGTACATGTAATCTCAATCAGATTTATGTTTTTTTGTGTATGTTCTCTAATAACTTTCAGGATCTTTTCTCTATTCTGTACCATTAATTTCAGAAGTTTCACTCTGTGCAGGTGTGAACCTAAAATATTTTTCCTGTTTCTTCTTGTTTTAATTTCCATTCTTTATCACTTTAAGAATTTTAAAGATACTTATCCTGGGATACTTTTCAGGTTGACTTCATCTTTTTCCTTTGGTGTAAACTCTTCCATTCGCTGTTATTCATAATGTTTATCTTCTTAAACATTTTTAGGATTCTTGTTTTGTGAGCTCACATTCTGTACATTTCTCCTGTGGTTCTCTTTCATAGAAAGTCGCAGCCTGTTTCCCACATCCACGCCAGGATGCATTTGGACTGTTATGCTCAGAAAATGCTCCTGCATAGTGATATATTTCCTCCCCTGTGTCTGCTAATGGCACGACCTCACTCACCTTCATGTACAGGGGATGATACCAGAAACCATGGCCACTGCAAACCATGGCCACCGTAGTTCCTTAGTGGCCTTGAGAATGGTGCAAGGCTGTCCAGTTAGTCTCTGTTTACAGGAGTACCGTGTTTCCCACCCTGAGCTCCAGGAAGATAGTGTTTATTGGGACTGCATTCAAAGAGATCTAAGAGATCCTGGCTCCGGCTCCTGAACTTTCTGCTTGGGATCCATGCCCTGTTCTCCCAGGCGAAGTGATTTTAGTCTTTAACAATTACCAAATACCCCTTTGGTTATGTTCTTGTTAGAAAATAGTCACTTTTCTTCTTTTCCTAAGGAACTATGTGTTTGCTAGTCTTGAAATTTTAGAAATCATTCCCATTTGGAGAGTGGAGGGTTTAGAATATGTTTCATCTGCCTTTATAATTATATATATTTTTGTTTTATTATTATTATTATTTTGTAGAGATGAGGTCTCACTATGTTGCCCAGGCTGGTCTCGAACTCCTGAGTTCAAGCAATCTTCCCACTTTGGCCTCCCTGAGTGTTAACATTACAGGTGTGAGCCACCACACCTGGTCTGCCTTTATAAATATTATTATATAATGTCTTTAGCCTAGACGAAGCTGAAATTCTTTCCAGTGAATCTTGTGCTGTGGCTATTGAGGTTTACTGTGAAAAAAAAGCAGAAAGACTTGCTCCTGTGCCTGAATACTGAAGAGGATTGCAAAAGCCAAAGGCAGGAAGAAGTTCAGAGGATAGGATGGAGAATGCGCATAGCAAATTGCTCCTGAACTTAGTCCTGTAATAAGTTTGCAGGGCAGAAGATGCCAGGGCAGATAAACTAGGATAGGAACTGCTATCCTAGTTTACATGGAGTGGAGTGATTTAGTTTGTGTGGAGTGATATGGTAACTAGGTATATGAATACATTCCTCATAGCAACATCACGCCACACAGCCAATTCAAACTCTGTGGCCTGAAGGCAACAATTCTGAGTATATTCTCTATTCCCTGAATTCAGTCTCCCTCAGTCTGTGAATTGCAACCTCACCTACCAAATGTCCGCTACCACTTGAGTGGGACCATCACCAGCCTGGATTTGAGAGCTCACCTGGCAATTTCTCCAGCCATTATATCATGGAATCAATAGGTTACAGGGTGTCCAAGACCTCCCATGCCAAAGAGTGAATGCAGTCTTTCTATGGGGTTATGAGTACCCCTTCCCTGTGTAGTCCAGGAGACTGCTGGAAACTTGGTGTGTGCATGGGTGCAGAGAGTGGGGAGAGAAGTTCCTATACTTGTAGGACAAAAATACTTTTGGAGCCAGAGAAAAATACCTTTGGACACCCTGGACTGGGAAAGATGGGATGATTCCATCCCTGCTACATTATCACTCTCTGTCATCTACTCTCTTCTTCACCTCCAGCTCATAACGGCTGGGTTCCCATAGGATTTTCCATTGTACACACGTTAGTCTGTTTTGTGCTGCTATAACTGAATGCATGAGACTGGGTTATTTACAAAGAAAAGACACTTACTTCTTACAGTTTTGTAGGTTAGGAAGTCCAAGGTTGAGGGGCTGCATCTGATGGGGGCCTTCTTGCTGGTGGGGACTCTGTCCTAGGGCAGCTCAGGGTGTCACATGGCAAGAGGACAAGAAAATGCCAAACTGGCTTTTATAACAGATCCACTCCTGTAATAACCCATTAGTCTACTAATCCACGAATAGGTTCTTCCATTCATGACAGAAGAGCAAATGTAACCCAATCACCTCTTAAATACCGCATCTTCAACACAACTCTTGGAGGAGGCAGACATTCACACCATAGCATGAGGCTGTAGATTTCTTCAAAACAACCTCTGCCTTTGTTTTCTAGAAGTGGAGTTTCCAGAATCCACTTGTTCAAGGATGCTGTCTCCTTGACTTAGCCCAGTATCACCTTTTGGTCACCTTTTTCGTCCTGGTACTTTATGGACTCTATCTGATTGGTTTGCAGCCCACTACGATATCTGACTCTGCTCTAGGTGTTTCCTGTGATCTCTGGGATCCTGATCCACACCACTCAGTTTTGGCCTCCTAAACTTCATCCCTGACCCCACCCCAGCTAGGAGGGATGTGTGGATATTTCTTTTATCTTTCTGCAATGATGACCTTTTGGAGAAAAAGGAAGCAGGTAAGACAAACATTGCTTTATCCATTATGTATCAAGCATTGTGCTTGATAATTTACATTATCTTTACCCTTTCAACCAATACTGGAGAAAGATGATATTAACCTTTAAAAGATATCAAACATGCTCGGCTTTATTTCCCAACAAGTGTGAAATGATTAAGGTCCTATAACCTGATTAAGATATCAGGATTTATTCATCAAATTTTTAAAACAAAATTTGCATTTTATTTAGATTGAAATGAATTATACAAAGTTTATTTTCCTCACCAAAAATAACTGCAATATTTTCCATGTTTTTCTAGATAAGCCAAAACACTTATATTTGTAGGTTTTCTGGGTTTTGCTTATAAATCAAGATGAGGTAGTAGGTAAGAGTCATGAAAAAAGACAAAAAAAGAAAAAGATAAATGAGTTGTCAGTATCCATAGCCTCTGATTCTGTCTTAACCAAGAAACAGAAGTGTTCAACATGTATTTACTAAAAAGCTTAGGAAGATGTAGGCTCCACAAAGGAATATAAACAGTAATAACTAGATGTGGAACAACAGCAGGCTCTTCCATTCAAACTTTAACTGTCATTTGTTCCTTTAAGTTCATTTGTGAAAGACAAAAATCTACCCTGGAATCCTTGCTTGGCAAGCTCACAAGCTTCTCTTTCTCTGGTAATTTATTGTAACTGTCCAGTATAGATTTTTAACATACTTAAAACTCCTATTAGTCAAAGGTCAATTGCGGGCTTCAACACTTTATAAAATGTATTCCTTCCTCCCACACTTCTTCAAAATATGTTTCTTCAAAGAATTGGTAACTCAACACCTGAGCAGAGATCCACAGTGATAATAAATGCTATGTCTAAAATGACTTCAACAATTGCAGAGTGCCACCTGCAGAGATCATGCGGAAGTGAAAGATGGCACTTTCAATGTACTTTTCTGGAAGAACAGACAGGTCTTCAAAGCATGAGGGTTCAAACGGGCCGTTTAAACAGGTAGATTATCAATGGCTAATGTATTCAATGGAGGCCTATAGGCAAAGATATTAAGTGATTAAGACCTACATACACTTTAAGGCTTTTCTTCCAAATATCAAATATAAGAAAGACTATTTTTGAAAGTCTCTTAGGTATTTTCCATTGTTTCTAAATCATCTGTGGGAAACTCTGACTTACTTTTATAGAGTTTAATATGTGTCCACCCAGGAGAATGGCGTGAACCCGGGATGCGGAGCTTGCAGTGAGCCGAGATCACGCCACTTCACTCCAGCCAGAGCGAGACTCCATCAAAAACAAACAAACAAAAAAACAAAAACGTGTCCACCAATAAATCCAGGTCATGTTTTATATCAAAATTTATGTTAATCTAAGCCAAGTTACTTGACCTTTGGTCTGTCAAAGTATTCCTCAAGTATGCTTTAAGATGCTTTCGTCCATTTTCATACTGCTCATTCTCAACCTTCATCACAGGAGGAATATACGGGACCTTTGGCAATAGGTCATTTAGCATACACATTAGGAAAAAACTTGATGTCAGGCAGGTGGAGGGCTTCATAAATGGTGGACAGAGCTGTGTCTTTCCCCGTTTCCATTTGATTCTCCAACAATGAAGCTCGGCTGAGAGCATGTCGGGATTGGGTAAGTCATTTCTATACATGTCAGCCTGGTGTTCCTCTGACGTATTGAATTGGAGGTGTCCCATGACTGAGGGTACCAGAGATAAGCATTTAAGAGCTTTGAGGTACTGTTCTGAGATTATATCTTTAAGTTCCTGAATAATGTGCTCCACTGTTGGGACACTTAGGATTTCTTTTCTTTTCTTTTCTTTTTTTTTTTTGAGACGGAGCCTCGCTCTGTCGCCCAGGCTGGAGTGCAGTGGCTGGATCTCAGCTCACTGCAAGCTCTGCCTCCCGAGTTTACGCCATTCTCCTGCCTCAGCCTCTACTACAGGCGCCCGCCACCTCGCCCGGCTAGTTTTTTGTATTTTTTAGTAGAGACGGGGTTTCACGGTGTTAGCCAGGATGGTCTCGATCTCCTGACCTCGTGATCCGCCCGTCTCAGCCTCCCAAAGTGCTGGGATTACAGGCTTGAGCCACCGCGCCCAGCCAGGATTTCTTTATAGTAACTCTCAGAGGTTAGCTGAGATTCCAAGTTATCCTGGTAAGCTCTGCAAAATTTCTCAGGGAGTTCCACTTGAATATCAAGTTTGGTTGCCAAATTTGTGACTTCCTCAAACCAAAATTCCTGATAAACTTCAATATTCTCCATCACTTCACTGAGTGAATGCACTACTGCCGTCAAGCTACCGGCTGCAAAGAAGACATCAAAGGTTTGCCCCTGGAGATTTTTCCCAAAGGCTCTTGTAAAAGATAGGGCATTTTTAAGAACAGCAATAGTAACAATGAAATCAAAATCTGCTACTGCACTGTAGAGTACAAATGCTCGGCCAGCTACACAGTTATTCCATCTAATATTTGTGTCACTATTTATGCCATCTAAACATAAAACAAATGCTTGCAGAAGTTCCACTAAAATTTCAAAAACATCTTGCCTGCCTGTCCACTGAGAATGGCAGAGTTCCTTCAGTTCTTTATCCCTTTCTTTACTGTTCTGAAAAAAGAACAGCAATTACATTGTCAAATTCTAAAAGCAGTTGTGGTGATTGATGGAAAAAAAGAACAAACTCCCTCAATTGTTCCTAACACAACAGATACTCCCATAACAGGTACTGATTTTATCAATCACATATTTAAGACACAGGAAGAGCAGAGTGGGTAGATAGCTTGGGGATATTTCTCTAAAAGTCTAGAAGGAACAACTTCCATTTTGGAAGAAAATTCAGTAGACACAACGTAAGCTTGGCCATGACAATACTCCATATTTAATCCCCACTTCTCAGCTATCGTAGTGTGAAATTTCACAGCCAAAATTTCTGCATCAGCTTCGTAAGGCAGGAAGCCTGCAAATTACCCTCTTATTTTATGAGACTCATCAACACACCTCAACGAGACTCATCAACAAACCTCACCGACACAGGCAGATGCCCTTCCCCTATCATGTCCATTACATCGTCAGTGATAATGGAAAAGAAATGTGAGTCTCTCACTTCCCTTAGAGTTTATTCCCGAATACAGCTCTCACAGATCTCTACATCTGCCTCTGCTGTGTTTTTTAAACAAAACAACGTGTTAACTGCTCTTGTCTCAAAGCGCTTTCTCAGGACCCCTTGACCACAATTTATCCAGCACTCCAGCACTGCGTGAACGTTATCTGGAGTAAAAAGACCTTCTGGGATTTCATCGGCCTCGTGTCCATCCAGAGGTATGTTTTGCTTTCCCATCAGAATCAAGATTTCAAACAGAGATTTTAGGTATCCTTTGTTTTCCTTCTCTTCAAGGGTTAGAGGTAAAATGTCCTCATCTGGCCCTTCACCCCCTTTTTTACTAGGGTTCTGAGCATTGCTATTGTTGGTTTCTTTATGTTTTTGTTCCTGTTCGGAAGGTTCATCAACAATTCTTTTATTCATTTTCTAGGTGGGTTGTTCAAATGACTGGTAAGAGCAAATATTGTTGGTATTGCATTATCTCATACAACTGTCCTATAAGGACTAGTTCCACAGACCCTAGACGTCTCAAAATGGTGGACCCCTCACCGGTCATGTTTATTTAGCTGATCAGGTGTTTTATCTTCTAAGTCTGCTCTCCTACAATTCACCCACTTCTGGCATCTGGTCAGGTCCCTCGGCAACCTGAAGGCGGCCAGGTCTGACTGCATGCTCTTCCGCGTGCAGTTCGGGGGAGCGCAGAAGTTCTGCATCGTCGCCAGCCCGCCCGCCAGCCTGCCTGCCCAGCCCTTCCCTCCGTCCGGGCCGAGGAGAGCAGGCAGGCCGGCCATCGGGGTCGGGAGAGCAGGCAGGCCGGCCATCGGGGCCGAGGAGAGCAGGCAGGCCGGCCATCGGGGCCGGGAGAGCAGGCAGGTCGGCCATCGGGGCCGGGGAGGGCAGCCAGGACGGCCATCGGGCCGAGGAGAGCAGGCAGGTCAGCCATCTGGGCCCGGGTGGGGAGCCAGGCTGGTCGGCGCACTGGGGAGGGGCGCCGCGGTCAGAGGCCGGGCTGAGGACGCTGCTCCACAGCGCTCTGAGCGGCCGGGAGGGCTTACTGCTGCCACCGCCGTCTCTGGTGCATCATCCTACCCGCCCGGGACGCTGCCGCATCCTTCCCACAATGCCTGTTAATCAATTTTTTAATCAAGAAGTATTCATGTCTACCAGCCTCTAATGACCTTTTTGAAAATGAAGTGGTAAACACATTGCACATTTCAGCTCCAAAAACTCCTCAAAATATCTAAGGGCCTCTGCAAGTTTTTCTTCTAATCTGATTTTTAAATGGAAGCATCTTATGTTTGATACATCATTTGATGTCTTTTAAAAAATGAGTTCTAGAGCACAACATTTTCAACAAAAAGTACACATGTATGGTTGTACAATAAAATGTATAAGATACCTATTTGTGTGTGTGTGTGTAATACATGAATATAGTTCTTCTCTATTCTTTATGTTCTTTAAATTCTTCATTATTATGCACTATTTCTTAAAATGGCTTAGAAGATGGATTGGTAGCTTTGGCTGTTTCCTGCTGACGTTTTAGAGGGTTACTAAAATGTGCAAAGAGGTAGTCACAGACCACAGCAAAACAACTAAATATTCAACGTGCTCTTTCAAATGTGTATTTAAGGACACAGAATCTTCTGTGTGGAGACAATCCGTGCATGCAACTAGACTAAATTCGTGCTAGCAGCCAAGACTTGCCTCTCTCAGTAGACCAGAATTATTCATAAACCATCATATAAAGAGAAGTGAGCAGCCAACCAGGAGAACTAAGGGCACAGCTGTGAGTCCTGAGTAGCAAGATCAAGTCTCACACTGCTCATTACGAAGAGGGAGGGTTTCTGCCTTCGTTTATTTTCAGACACAGCTTAGATAAGGTTGCTGGCCATATTTCTGTTATTTTGATTCAAGCAGAAAATCCTGTGCAGATCCACGGAACACATTATTGTAACATTGCTCAGAGGAGAATTGGGTCAACGCAATTTAGAGGATGAAAATAGCTCTGCAGTGTGAGTGTAGAAACTCTGGTTTATTGGAGGATAACTTTTTTGATGGTCTCAAAGTTAAAAAATTTAAAACTTAAAAACAATTTTATTAAATAGAAACTTGAGGGATTTTTATTCTATGCCTTATAGATAAAATGGTTTTAGCATGGGGTGGGAGGCAGATGCCAAGGGCTTACTGGAGTGAACTGCAAGGAACTCCAACACTTTTCTGTGCTTCTCCTGAAGTACTCTTGCTTTGTATCTGAGTCTTGTCTAGGCCACATTAAATGGAGTCATTAGGCTTGAGTAACTTGAGTAACTTTTTAAATTAGGAATTCTTGACTTGGGGATACTTGCCTGAGGGTTTCTCTTTTCTGCTGTTTTTTTTTTTTTTCTATGATTAAAAATGCCAAGAAGGGCAAATTTTTCCATGATTTGGAATTACCAGGAAGGATGGACTTCTAAGGACTGATGGCTTGTGAAAGATAACCATTGAAACAACCAATTGTATTTATGCAAGGCTTATTGTTTAAACACTGTACTCTTCTTATAGGATTATTGTTGCCGTTAAAAGAATGTTTCTACTAATTAGAGTTTTAATCTAACTTCAGTGCTGTCTGTCCAAGACTGTCCTGAATTGAGTGATTTTAAGGGATACGGTCTATCAATTTAATTTACTTGCATTTTATGGATTCTTCTTCTTCTTTTTAAACATAAGCATATAATTAAATATCTCCTATACTGTTTACAGTGTTTAGATTATAGCTTATATATAAATTTCTCCTATCAAGTCTCTTCCATTATGTGACAGTTTTATTAAATAACCAACAGACTCCACTGCTGATTTATCACGAATGATAGTAAATTTTTTCAGAATTTAAACTTATCTATAGTAAGTAACAGGCATCAATAACTTGGTTTCTTTTTTAAATAACCAGAGTCTGCAATGCCTTGGTTTATGCAAAAGCAGACAAGTGAGGCCCATCTCCTGGCTGGGTAACCTTTTTTTGCCACTGATCCAGCCCTTAAAGTGAGTCACGTTGTTTACTTGGGGTCCATGGATGAGCTACAGAGATTAGTCTGTGAATGTCCTAAAATATAGTACAACTGTGAGTTTCTGTGAACTTTCACATAATTTTTATCAAAAGAAATTTGTGGTATAATGGATAGGTGGGCAGTACAGTGTGCCCTGCAGTCAGACTGCCTGAGTTTATATGATGATGGGGTTTGTGAGTTCTATTCCAAAATATTGAATATTTTAAGCTGAAGAAATTTGAGAAATGGCAGGTTCAGGAGGGACTCTCTGACCTTCCCTTGAAGCAGGTCATAAGACCCTCCTGTGAGAGATGCTGTCTTTATAGCCAGAGAAATGGAGCATTCTCCTCCCTGAAGATGGGGGGTGCTGAAGAGAATCTGAATGAACAGGACTTGCTCAGTTTCTCCCGGTTTACTGCCCTTAGGGCCTATCTCTCTGCCCTATCACATTTTCCCACGACTCTTCATCAAACCTAGTATAAAGAAACACTCAGGTTTAATCATTTTTTTAAGGTATTCATTTCTTAATGAAGCCTCCCATGTCACATAATACTTTTTTTTTTTTTTTTTGAGACCGAGTTTCACTCTTGTAGCGCAGGCTGGAATGCAATGGCACAATCTCAGCTCACTGCAATCTCCACCTCCTGGGTTCAAGCGATTCTCATGCCTCCGCCTCCGAAGTAGCTGGGATTACAGGTGCCCGCTAATCATGCCCAGCTAATCTTTGGATTTTTAGTAGAGATGGGGTTTCACCATGTTGGCCAGGCTGGCCTTGAACTCCCGACCTCAGATGATCCACCTGCCTCGGCCTCCCAAAGTGCTGGGATTACAGGCGTGAGCCACTGCACCTGGCACGTAATACTTCTATTACGTAAATTTGTATGCTTTTCTGTTGTTAATCTGTCTTTTGTTACAGAGCCACAGCTAAGCTCCTAGAAGGGTAGAAGCAAAGATTTTTTTCCTTCCGTATGATCCCAATCCACTACTTAGCTAGGTGACTTCAAACAAGTTACTTAACCTCTCTCTGCTTCAGTGTTCTCAAAATTGCAGAAATGATCTTACAGGACTGCTGCGATGATTAAATGTGAGAATTTTGATGGCATGGAAAACTCTTAATGAAGTGGCAGGCACTTAGTAAGCATCACTAAATTTTACTAATTACATCACACAGTCAGCCCTCCACATCCACAGGTTCCATAGCTTTAGATTCAAGCAACCTTGGATGGAAAATATTTGAAAAAAGTCAAAAATAAAAATAATAATTCAACAATTAAAGTTATATTAATTAAAAATACAGTATAACAACTATACAGCATTACATTGTATTAGATATTATAATAATCTAGAGATTATTTAGTATGTGGGAGGATTTACATAAGTTATATGCAAACACCACACCATTTTATATTAGTGACTTGAGCATCTGTGGATTTTGGTATCTGAGGAGGTCCAGGAACCAATTTCCCAGGGATGCCAAGAGGTGAATGTATTCTCAAAATAATCTGTAACCTCCAAAAAGTTAAGAGGCACTGACCTATGATATTTTTAGAATTGTGTTTTAAAGAACAAATCAGTACCTGATTTAATAAGTCACACTTAAGCCTAAGTCGAACAGAAATATTAGTTTGCAAAATGCACAGATACATATTCATCATGAGGCAGAAAGGCCTTTTAAATAGCTTTGAAAATGTGGAAAGTCAATTTGTGTTGTTCTTCCATGGGAGAAAAAGAATCTACCAAGTCTCAGGTGAGCCTCCAAAAAAAACTTCCATCTGCCCCTGGCTTCCGTACTATCCAAGTGTGTCTTGAAACCCTGAAATAAATTTCAAGGTGACAACCTAAATTTAACTCTGCGATTGTGAGTTTGTGGATTTCTCAGCATTTTCTTTTTCAGTTAGCATAGAAGTCAAAAGTTACAAAAGCAATGAGATTCTGCATCTTTTAATGAAAGATAAAACAACAATATAAACATACACAAATTTACAGAGAAGGGAACAACTTTAATACATTTGGAGTAAAAGGTGTTTCTTCTTTAAATATGGTATAAAAATAAATGCAAGAAACATTAACGGAGAATGTACAGACAACAGACAAAGACAGGAGTTTCTTTCCGACTGTGGATACATTGGTGAAATGAAACTTTCTGTGCGAATTTACTGTTTAATAAATGTGAAGCCGTATGTATACTTATTGATATATACTTTTTTCTTTTACAGTTCTTCCAGTTTTTGACTGACTGAATTTTCAGTGAACTGTGTGTCTAGCTGAAGCTTTGAGAGAGAGAGAGAGAGAGAAGGAAAAAAAGAAAAGGTTTTACTTCACTTGAACTCGTTAAAAAGGAAAAGACACAGATCCAGCGTAAGTAGAGGGAGAAAGAAAGCAGACAACAGTTTGGAATGGAGGCATTGAGATGGAAGAGTCCATTGGAGATGGAATGTACACACACAAATAACAATTTAGGTCCTTTGCTCATGCAACATCTTGTTCTAATGTCCTCTGCTCCAGATCACAACAGCGAGCTACAAAGTATGTGCAGTGACTCCAGTCTGCATTCATGCTACAAGATGATCCGTTTAGTAAGACTGAACAAGGCTTGTTAACCTCTTGGACGTGAGAGATTTCCCCTGAGAAAATATATAAAACAAGAAAAAAGAAAGAAAATCAAGTATGATCACTGAAAACCTGCTTGGTAGTAGCAACTATTTACTGTAGCTGATTTGTGTGCAAGGGTCAAAACTGAACCCTTTAAGTCCATCTTAGTTCAAACTTCATGACCAACCTGCCTTCCCCGCTCCCTCCCTCCACTGACACGTCAAACAAAACTATCCTCCCTCCCTCCACCCTCTTACCCCTCCCAAATCCTTCCTCCCCACTGCAAACAGACTGATGGTTTCACAGCACAGATCAGCAAATCATAAAACATATCCATAAATGTTCCATCAAGGCTTAGCAATGAAGCAACATCTAGGTTCCCAACTGATTATAAACATGTTACAACAAATCTTAGTAAGCTGCTCTGAAAGATAATAATGTGAGTGCATTCTTGTTCAATGGCTGAAATTAATGTCACATTTATAAATATCTAGAAATGTAGAGGATATGATTTAATCAAACAAAATGCAGTTTTTGAGGGTGTGATTCATGAAACTCAAGATTGAGTGTGTCCCCTACCTTACATAATATGGAGAAAAAGGTGAAAATTATACATCTGAAGATAAAAGTCTATTTGTTCCCTGTTTCCAGCTGTTGATGTCTTCCTATCCTTTCCTGACTTCTTCTAACTCTAATCCAAGAAAAAATCTGATCTATTCTGATTCCACATATCATACGATTACGTAAAGCACATACTTAGGTTTTAGAAATCTCGTAAGTCAACATTGTTGCTGTTAATTATAATTACTCTAGAGAGATAAGAAATCTGAGGCCGGGCACAGTGGCTCACACCTGTAATCCCAGTACTTTGGGAGGCTGAGGTGGGCAGATCACCTGAGGTCAGGAGTTCGAAACCAGCCTGCTCAACATGGCAAAACTCCCTCTCTACTAAAAGTACAAAAATAAGTCGGGTGTGGTGGCGGGCACCTGTAATCCCAGCTACTCAGGATGCTGAAGCAGGAGAATCACTTGAACCCAGGAGGTGGAGGTTGCAATGAGCCGAGATCGTGCCACTACACTCCAGCCTGGGTGACAAGAGCGAAACTGTCTCCAAAAAAAAAAAAAAAAAATTTGAAGTATTTGATCAGAATACAAAACTGGTGGTTTTCATTTCATGTCTTATTTTATATGTTCTATTAAAAAATTATGTGGGCCAGTTATTTAATGAATTTTTGTACATCTCAAGATAAAATAATAAGTAAAAATAAAAAATTGGAAACATATATTTTAGTAATAAATTACAGTCATAGCAATAGTCTTGATTTGCTACCTAATGTGGTTCCGTTTTAGAAAGGGGTTGGCGGTGATGGGAGATACATCATCACTCATGGTCATTGCCTTAGTCTGTTTGGGCTGCTATAACAGAAAACCATAGACTAAATGGCTTATAAACAACAGAAATTTATTTCTTATAGGCCTGGGAAGTCCAAGATCTAGACACTTATAGATTGTTTGTCTAGTGAGGGCCTTCTCCTTGGTTTATCAATGGTGCATTCTTGTTGTGTCCTCAGATAATGGAAGAAGGAAATAAGCTCCCTGGGCCTATCTGATAAAGGCTCCTGCTCATAAGGGCTTCACCTTCATGATCTAATTACCTTCCAAAGGCCCTGTCTCCTAATACCGTCACCCTTGAGATTAGGATTTAACGTGAACTTGAGTGGGGAGGGAACAGAAATATTCAGTTCATAAGCAGCCACATTTTTGGAAAAAGACAGTATGTTTAAGAAAAGATTAATAATTCCATAATCAACCTTTCTTTACACACCACATAATTACTGATAAGGGCCCTTTGCTGATATGAACAGCAGCAATGAAAATCATGCACCATTTTCTCTTAGTTTTTTCTTAATTGGGAAAAGGGTCCACAACTTAGCTTTCAGCAACTGAGAGGGAAGATATTAAAGTGGTTTTTGTTTTGTTTTGTTTTTTTTGAGACGGAGTCTCACTCTGTTGTCAGGTTGAAGTGCAGTGGCTAAATCTCGGCTCACTGCAACCTCCGCCTCCTGGATTCAAGCGATTCTCCTGCCTCAGCCTCCGGAGTAGCTGTGACTACAGGCACCCGCCACCACACCCAGCTAATTTTTTGTATTTTTAGTAGAGATAGGGTTTCACCATGTTGGCCAGGATGGTCTCAATCTCCTGACCTTGTGATCCGCCTGCCTCAGCCTCCCAAAGTGCTGGGATTATAGGCATGAGCCACCGTGCCTGGCTAATATCAAATTTAATGTTGGTATTTTCCACTAGGCTTCTGTTTATTCACTTTATGGGAGAAACAACAATAAAAGAGAAAACAGTTTATTAACAAGAGACCCTGCTTTATAAATAAAATATGCATTCCTGCCTGCTCTGGTCTGAATGTCTGTCCCCCTCAAAGCTCACGTGTTCAAAGCCTACTCTCCTATGTGATGCTATTAGGAGGTGGGGGCTTTGGGAAGTGACCAGGTATGAGGGTGAAGCTCTCATTAATGGGATTAGTGCTATTTATGTCTGTCTGTGTGTCTGTGTGTGTGTGTGTGTGTGAGACACAGTCTCACTCTACTGCCCAGGCTGGAGTGCAATGGTGCAGTCTCGGGTCCCTGCAACCTCCGCCTCCAAAGGCCCCAGTCACTGGGTTCAAGCGATTCTCCTGCCTCAGCCTCCTGAGTAGCTGGGATTACAGGCATGAGCCACCACACCTGGCTAATTTTGTATTTTTAGTAGAGCCGGATTTCGCCATTTTGGCCAGCCTGGTCCCAAACCCCTGACCTCAGGTGATCCACCCGCCTCGGCCTCCCAAAGTGCTGGGATTACAGGCATGAGCCACTGCATCTGGCCTAGTGCTCTTATAAAAGAGGCCCAAGGAAGCTTGTTTGCCCCCCCACCAGGTGAGGACACAGTGGGAAGATGGCTGTCTATGAATCAGGAAGGGGGCCCTCATCGGACACTGAACCTGCCAGCATCTTGATCTTGGACTTCTCAGCTTCTAGAACTGTGAGAGATAAATTTATTTTGTTTATAAGCTACCCACCCAGTTTACGGCATTTTGTTATAGCTGGCTGTAACGGACTGAAATGCTGCCTCCACTTCCATGCCTATTTCCTCATCCGTAAAATGAGGATAATAATAATAACAGTACTTACTTTCAAATCTTGTTCTGAAGACTGATACACGTAAATTGCTTAAAACTATTTATGGATCATTTTGTTCACTCAGTTTATGTTGGCTATTACCTTATTATACTATCATTATAATTATTAATACTATCATTATATGCTGTCTTCATTAAGATACCCAAACCCAGAGTCACTATTCTGACACTGAGGACAGAAAGTTGTAAATTAAAAGCTAAAATCATAAAATCATACTGCTTTTCCACCCCAATCCTGGGCAACAAGTTAATCAAATGATGTTGAAATAAAAAAGATTCAGTTCTTAAATACAATGCTATTTCCTGTGTTTACTACTGTAGTCTCTGTGCTATGAATAGAATTGTATACACATGTGCATATATACGTATTCCAAGACTAAAAAGTTTATCTTTAAAAAGTGCTTACTTGGCTAGGCATGGTGGCTCATACCTGTAATTCCAGCACTTTGGGAGGCCGAGATGGTTGGATCACTTGAGGCCAGGAGTTCAAGACCAGCCTGGCCAACATGGTGAAACCCCATCTCTACTAAAAATACAAAAATCAGCTGGGTGTGGTGGGGCACACCTGTAGTCCCAACTACTTGGGAGGCTGAGGTGGGAGAATCATTTGAACCTGGGAGGTGGAGGTTGCAGTGAGCCGAGATAGGCCACTGCATTCTAGCCTGGGCTACAGAGTGAGACTCTGTCTCAAAAAAAAAAAAAAAAAAAAAAAGTGCTTACTCTTTGTGGGATAAAGGAAGGTACACATCAGTACATGTTGGTTGAGGCACAACAATTAATTCTTATATAGTAGAAGACTGGGGGAAAGATGCTAATATAAAACTGTTTCTTTTAAAACTACAGATTAATGTGATTTGGTTTAAAATTCTGGGAAGAAGAGTGGGCCAGGCGTGGTGGCTGATGCCTGTAATCCCAGCACTTTGGGAGGCCTAGGCAGGTGGATCACGAGGTCAAGAGATCGAGACCATCCTGGCCAACATGGTGAAACCCTGCATCTACTAAAAATACAAAAATTAGCTGGGCATGGTGGTACATGCCTGTAGTCCCAGCTACTAAGGAGGCTGAGGTAGAGAATTGCTTGAATCTGGGAGGCAGAGGTTGCAGTGAGTCGAGATCGCACTACTGCACTCCAACCTGGGTGACAGAGCGAGACTGTCTCAAAAAAAAAAAAAAAGAAAAGAAAAGTGAAATAGTTACATTGAAATTGGAAGCCATTTGAAACTCAGATACAGTCATTTTTTTTTATTTGAACGATTAAATCTACTGTTGTCTTTATCAATGTCTTTATCAATTTATTAAAAAAAAACATGGTTCTCTTTCTACAGTTTTTATTTTTTCAAATATCCTCAAATCCTCAAAGCTACTAGTACTTGGCCTGATACGGACTTCATTAAAAATTGGATATGATACAAGTTAAGCCTGACAAGCTCTTGTCCCAGGAAATAATTAAAAAACACTTTTTCACAGAAGCCCGTAGAGAAATATAGGCCCACAGTAAACCTGGGGCTTTGTGATATTAGCATAACAATGGGCAGAAATGAGAATACAGGTGTATTTTAACAACAAAACTCTGTGTAGACCAGGCGAGGTGGCTCAGGCCTGTAATCCCAACACTTTGGGAGGCCGAGGATGGCGGGTCACCTGAGGTCAAGAGTTCGAGACCAGTCTGGCCAACATGGTGAAACCCCATCTCTACTAAAATACGAAAATTAGCCAGGTGTGGTGACAGGTGCCTGCAATCTCAACTATTCAGGAGGCTGAGGCAGGGAGAATCGCTTGCACCCAGGAGGCAAAGGTTGCAATGAGCTGAGATTGCACCACTGCACTCATCCTGGGTGACACAGCGAGACTCCATCTCAACAAACTAACAAATAAAAGCTCTGTGTGTGGTATAGATTTATCAAATGTGCAATAAGGATATTTGTTTTGTGTATTGAGATAACTAAAAGGCAAATTTGGGTACAACTAACAGTTAACAGATCTTGGGCTGGGAGTGGTGGCTCACGCCTGTAATCCCAGCACTTTGGGAGGCTGAGGCAGGTGGATCACCTGAGGTCAGAAGTTCAAGACCAGCCTGGTCAACATGGTGAAACCCCATCTCTACTAAATATACAAAAATTAGCCAGGCGTGGTGGCGGTCGCCAGTAATCCCAGTGACTTGGGAGGCTGAGGCAGGAGAATCACTTGAACCCAAGAGGTGGAGGTTGCAGTGAGCCGAGATCACACCACTGCACTCCAGCCTGGGCAATAGAGTGAGACTCCGTCTCAAAAAAAAAAAAAAAAAAAAAAAAGATCTTAAGTGCAGCACTGAGGTCAAAGCAGACAGCATGGATGCCCAATAAGCCATCTGGATTGGAAGATTTAGATCACTTGGATCTATTTGCAAACCATGTGCAAATCCTGCCTTATTCACATACTAGAAAGGAAAATACATAAGCCCTACTCTAGTGCACAAAGAAACTATTGTGTCTATACTTCTGGTTGCTCACTCTATTGCAATGTATTAAGTTAAAAAGAACACGGATCACTTCCAGGGAAGTATACATGGTACAATATTTGCATGTCAGCCATTTTGGAACAATCAATTTCAGTGCAGTTCCTTGGATGCTGTATGGAACCAGCCCCTGCCAATGATCTTTTCCCAATTTTTCCAAATCGAAGAACCTGAGAAATGGTTTTTTAAAATTCTTTTTAAAATTTTCGAGACAGGGTCTTGCTCTATCACCCAAATCAGCATGCGGTGGTGTGACCATGACTTACTGCAGCTTCGACCTCCCAGGCTCAAGCGACCTCCTGCCTCAGCCTCCCAAGTAGCCGAGACCACAGGTATGCACCACCATGCCTTGCTGATTTTTTATTTTTAGTAGAGGTGAGGTCTCATTATGTCGTCCAGTCTGATCTCAAACTCCTGGTCTCAAGTGATCCTCCCAGCTCAGTCTCCCAAAGTGCTTGGATTACAGGTATGAGACACTGTGCCTGACCAAATCTGAGAAATTTTTATAGCTAAGTTTTAAAGTCTTAATTCCATAAATTAAAAGGGCTAACAAACCCTATCAATAGCACTTTTAAAAAACCAAATTTCTTACAATAATTCAATAATTTAATGTGAATAATACTTATTTTTAACCCCATGATTACATATGTGTTATGTGATTTAAACTCTTCCTGTCAGATTCTAAAGGAAACAGATTATAGTGGAAACAGAAATCTGTAGAGAAAGACCAATATACTTAGAACATAACAAAAACTCAAGATCTTATGGCATTTTGTAACATCTAGTTAATGGTGATATGCTAGAAAAAGAAGCATATAATCAGTTTTGGGACAAAATAAACCTGGTACGTAGGTGAATAGACAGCATCATCCTAGTCTATAATACGATAATTACATAAACAAAGAGAGTTCTCTAGTGTGTCACAATAAAACTTCCCCTCCACTAAACCAATTCCTTTCTGTCCTAAATGGTTTGTAGAGATTTTGTTATAATTAGGGACAACACCCTCAAAACAAAAATAACAACCTATGTATTTGTCCTTAACTTTTCCAAGTGAACTATCAAAGGTACAAATTTTAACTGACTTTAAAAACATCATTCTTGGCCTGGGCGCAGTGGCTCATGCTTGTAAACCTAGTACCTTGGGAGACTGAGGTGGGTGGATCACTTGCGGTCAGGAGTTTGAGACCAGCATGGACAACATGGAAAAACCATGTATCTACTCAAAAAAAAAAAAAAATGCAGGGCATGGTGGTGCATGCCTGACATTCCAGCTAACCAGAAGGCTGAGATAGGAGAATTGCTTGAATCCAGGAGACAGAGGTTGCAGTGAGCCGAGATTGCGTGCCACCCCACTCCAGTCTGGGTGACAGAGCAAGACTCTGTCTTTAAAAAAAAAAAAAAAAATCATTCTTAGTCTTAAAGTAGTAACAGAAAGTTGATGATAAGGAGCCCTGAGTCAGTAGGAACTGATGAAGGCCAGGCTCTTAGCTACAGCCTGACAGCCTGGGGCATTAGGGTGAGGGAAGCAACTTTCTACATTCCTCTCCTGCAATCCCTTCTTCACAAAGGAAGTAGAGAGAAGCTATGTTTGCTTGAGTGACTAAGCCCACTTATTTTATTGCTGTCATAAAAACACAAAGTATGGCCAGGCATGGTGGCTCATGCCTGTAATCTCAGCACTTTGGGAGGCCGAGGCGGTGGATCATCTGAGGTCAGGAGTTCAAGACCAGCCTGGCCAACATGGTGAAACCCTGTTTCTACTAAAAAAAATATATATCACAAAATTAGGCAAGCGTCGTGGCAGGTGCCTGTAGTCCCAGCTACTCGGGAGGCTGAGGCAAGATAATCACTTGAACCCTGGAGGCGGAGGTTGCAGTGAGCTGAGATCGCGCCATTGCACTCCAGCCTGGGCTACAAGAGTGAAACTCTGTCTAGAAGAAAAAACAAAAAACAAAACAAAACAAAAAAACACAGTAGTCTTTTTTTTTTTTTTTTTTTTGAGACGGAGTCTCACTCTGTCGCCCAGGCTGGAGTGCAGTGGCACGATCTCAGCTCATTGCAACCTCCGGCTCCAGGGTTCCCGCCATTCTCCTGCCTCAGCCCCCCGAGTAGCTGGTACTACAGGCGCTGCCACCTCGCCCGGCTAATTTTTTGTATGTTTAGGAGAGACGGGGTTTCACCGTGTTAGCCAGGATGGTCTCGATCTCCTGACCTCGTGATCCTCCCACCTCGGCCTCCCAAAGTGCTGGGATTACAGGCGTGAGCCACCGCGCCCGGACCACAGTAGTCTTTTCTGGTCTACAGGACACTGAAGAGATTGAGCAGAAATAAAGGGGCAGAGTTTTAGAGGGTGGCTATGAAACAGCTTACAGAGAAGAGTAGAAAGTTACCAGCATCTTTTAGATTTTTTTTTGAGGCCAGGCGCAGTGGCTCACGCCTGTAATCCCAGCACTTTGGGAGGCCGAGGCGGGCGGATCACGAGGGAGATCGAGACCATCCTGGCTAACATAGTGAAACCCCATCTCTACTAAAAATACAAAATTAGCCGGGCGCGGTGGCGGCGCCTGTAGTCCCAGCTACTCAGGAGGCTGAGGCAGGAGAATGGCGTGAACCCGGGAGGCGGAGCTTGCAGTGAGCCGAGATCGCACCACTGCACTCCAGCCTGGGCGACACAACGAGACTCTGTCTCCAAAAAAAAAAAAAAAAAAAGATTTTTTTGGAAAAAAATGATGTAACCTCCATTTTCGCTATCCTTTTACAATTCCTGCTTGTTTGTCTCCAGCCATTGCCTCCGAGTGTCTCCCTGTCTCCCATATGTTGCTGTAGACTCGGACGTATATTCTTGAGTGCTTTGTAGGCTGCAGAGACTATGGAGAGGAACTGGGAGTAAGAAAGGTAAAAATCTTGTCATTGCCTTTCCACTGGTTTATGTGATCCAACTGTCTCACCAGATACTCAACCCCACAGCTATGTTAATAAAAAGAGCTGGCCATATGGTGGTAAAATGAGATGCTATTGGACCAGAGATAGGGAATGCTTTTAGCAGAGTCTGAGCTAAAGGATGTTATCCGTTTGTTATTTTACTCTCATGTTGAAAAATACCCTTTTTTTCCCCCCACTTATTGAACCAGGGATGGGGAGTGCTCTTAGCAGAGTCTAAACTAAGGGATGCTAGATGTTTGTTATTTTACTCTCATGTTGAAAATTCCTGTTTCACTTGTAAATAGAAACATCTTTGCCTGGATTTCCAAATCCTTCACTACCTGGGTTCCGTGGCCTGTCAGACTCTTTACTGTTACCCACGAAGTGGTTCTTTGGCTGGCCCTTGTGCCTGCTGCTCTCTGCACTAGTCACCTGTTTGTTCATGTACCTGTTCAGACCCTATCCACTCTTCAAAGATGAACTTCTTATCTATGTCCTTGCTGAAGCCTTCTAACTACCCCTAAACTCTGCCAGTTCCCTCTTTGAATTATTCTTACTGGTAGAACCTGTATTAGTGCTTTTATATGCTTTCTGACATGGTTTTGTAAGTCATCTGGCCTGATGAAGTAATAACACACAGCTGTTAAACAACATTAACATTATAGCAGTCTCCAAATAAGTACTTGATTATTTGCAAGAGTTGAGGTTCTTTGGCTGCAAATCTCATTAAGGGAATAAATTTCTAGAAATCAGGGTAATGAGATTCCAAGGTCTTGGGAGAATTAACTTTTAATTTGGGGGAGGAGAAGCGTGGTGGAGAGAGGGATGAGGGTCACTGGTCACACCCTAAATATTAACAGATTGACTAATAGAATCAGAATCTTTTCAAGTAGGCAGGTGCTAAGACGGAATTCAAGCTAGGCCAGGTGTTTGGGAAGCTCTTGCATGATTTAAATGAAATTAGTTTTTCCAGGTAAACTTACAAATGAGTTTACTGAAACACAGTGAATAATTTTTATAAAACTGTGGAGAGTGGGTGAATTCCTAGAATGTTAAAGATAAGCTTGAATTCTTGAGATTTAAGATGGAAAGGACAAGAGGAAGAGAATTCTGTAGTTAGTTTTGGAACTGTCATATTTAATGTTGAATGCTGAAAAATATTCTAGTACTATGTACTAAAAGGAGATAGCTCATGAACACATATACATTTAAGTACTGGTCACTAGCTTCCTAAGATAATTGAGAAGTAAAAAGTATAGCCAAATACTTTCATTTTCTTAGTTAAAAATATTTTTCCATAATAAAACAGTATATGTTCACTAAAGAAAATGAAGAAAACATAGAAAAACAGAGAAGAAATAAGTATTACTTGAAATATGATCATTTACTTTCTATTATGTCCTTCTACCTTTTTATACACAGATACATATTTAAAGAGATTACATTTTGTTCAATTACCCATGTTATAGATGTTTCTTCTAAAATAATACTGTTTTACCAACTAAATGAGTTAGTTGGTAAGGAAATCAATTTAGAGAGATGCTACCAACACTTAGAAAAAAATTAAGTATAGAATACTTTTTAAAAATCAGATTGCATTGCACATAAGGGAATGTATTGTTATGTTATTTCAGTTCTATGCACATATAAACACACACAAATACAGTTTATACAGTAACCATATATATGTACACACACACATATACAAATATGCACAAACACACGTATGTGTTGGTCAAATGTGGCTACTCTGGGCACACCGCCCATGGGTTAGCCCTGCTCTGCAAAGAGCAATAGAAAAATTAATATTTAAAAAAAAGTCAAATATGGGTATCATTAAAAGAAACAAAAGCCAATGCTTTAAAATCTAATTTTTAATATTTGTATAACATTCCAACAGTAGATATGTCTTGATATATTTAAGAAATTCACAATTGTTGTGCTTTCAGACTGTGTTCTATATTTGACAATTATATAATGCAACAAATATTTTTTATATGTGGGAACATCTGGGGTTTTCTTTAGGATTAAATTACTAGAACTTGAATTACTGATTCAAAGTGAGAGATTTTTGACCTTTTGGCACATTCTGTCAAATTCTATTCAAAAAGTGATAGCAATTCAGACTTTTATGAACATTGTACAAGATCACCTATTTTCTTAACCCCTTTCTAATACTAGATGTTATCATATTAACAAAACAAACCTATTTGGAGGAAAAAGTGATTGTGCTGCCTTCTGAATTTTACTTAGGTATTAATAACAATAGGTTTTCTTTTTTGTTTTCTCATATATCGATTTACTATTTGTATTTCTTTTGTTAAAATTTCCTAAGTCCCTCTCTCATTCTTCTAACGGTGTGTTGCTCTTACAACATTATATGTTTGCAAGGAACTCCCTGTAGACCCTATATTACATTTTTGTCTGTCATAGAGATGCTCATTTACTCATTTTAAAAAGGAATTTGCCAGATTTGAGGACAGGAACTTGCTTTACACAAAAGATCTTTGGCTAAGTAAGGCATGCAGCAGTGTTTGCAGTATCTCTGTGGTTGAAAAAGAGAAAGATGTGCTTCCTAAGTAAATAAACAACTGCCTTCACGGTGTGCTATTAGGGCAGTGGAATTCTGTCTTCCTCCCTGTTCCTTATGACATTTTAATCAGTAATTTGAATGATTAAACTGATGAAACTCTGATAAAATGTATGTATGATCCGCTTATAACCTTAGTTAAAAGACTGAGTAACAAAGAAATGCTTCAAAAAATTATGTAAAGCTATACAAATGAACTAAAACTTACAAGATAAATTTAGTAGAAAGAAGGGTAAAGAACCAATGTACACTAAAGTGAAAAGTAAATAAATAATGAACAAAGAAACCTAGCAGCAAAAGACAAAATTAGGGACAACTAATCTCAGCACATGAGAAAAAAATCCAATTTTTAAAGTATTTTATTTTAAGCCCCAAATGACATTACATGTTGCTCTGGTTGGGGACTACAATGGGGAAGTTGATGCAATTTTCAGGTTAGATTTTAAAAGTTATAGTATACTAAGCCAAGGAGGTGATATTCCCACTTTATGCTGGCTGGGCAATATCTCAAATACTATGTTCAGTTATGATTATGAGGCCTACTGGCGAACTGGAGCACATGTACAAAGTGAGCAACCAGGATGATGAAAGAACAGGAAACTATTAAATGGGAAAACATTAGAAGCTCACTTTCCCATTGTAAGTGTCACTCAGATTTAATTTGCTAGCAACATTTAAGACATCTTTACTTTATCAAGTCTTTTTGTGTTCAGCTTAGTTTTCAAAGAAATATCTTTTTCTTTTTATGCTCAAATTTCAACAGGTTTATTTTAATGAAGTACTTACATGCAATATGCAATAAATTTAATTATAAACAGCTGTGGGAACAAATGGAACAAAACAAACAAAAATGGACTCTTACACAGTTCAACGGGTGGTTGCAGAAATGTGAGGACGTAATTGGAGAGCAGCCTGTCAGCTGTGACATTTGTGTGCTCTTGACATTCGCCATGGAGAAAGTGGAGAGCATTGGTATGTCTAGGGCAGTGGTTTTCAGAGTGCAGCCTTAAAATCAGCAGCAGCAGCATCACTGAGAATTGGTTAAACATGAAAATTCTTGAATTGGATCCATCAGTAAATGACTTACGTAGACTTTCTGAAAGATGGAGTCCAGCAATTTGTGTTAGCATGGGCCCTCCAGGTGATTCTGATGCATCTCAAGTGAGAACCATGGATGTTTAGTAAGGAGAGATCAGCTGGGAATACTTCTATTTGTGTGATGATTTTTAAACGGTATGGTTTTGGGATGCTTGAAACCAATGTGGAGCAGAGAAAAAGAATAGCTGTAGTGTAATCAGAGATGAGGTTACAGAATCTGCATTTGCCAAGCCCCTGGTGATTTTTGAGGTATGCATAGTTGGACCACACTTAGAAAAATAATGAAGTAGGCAAGGCATGGTGGCTCACGCCTGTAATCCCAGCACTTCGGGAGGCCAAGGTGGGTGGATCACTTGAGGTCAGGCATTTGAGAACAGCCTTGCAACATGGTGAAACCTCCTCTCTACTAAAAATGCAAAAATTAGCTGAGTGTGATAGCGCATGCCTGTAATCCAAGCTATTTGGGAGGCCGAAGCAGGAGAATCACTTGAGCCGGGGAGGCAGAGGCTGCGGGGAGCCAAGATTGCACCACTGCACTCCATCCTGGATGACAGAGCGAGACTCCGTCTCAAAAAGCAAAACAAAACAAACCAAAAAACAAACAAACAAACAAAAAACAGAAACAAAAAGGAAAGAAAGAAAAAAAGAAAATGAAGTAGAGTTTTTTTTTAATTTATAAATTTGTTTTTTATAGAGACCAGATCTATTATGTTGCCCAGGATGATCCTGAACTCCTAGCCTTAAGTGATCCCCACAACCCCTGACCTCGGCCTCCCAAAGTGCTGGGATTACAGGCACAAGCCACTGTGCCTGGCCAACGTAGAGATTTTAACTAAGGGAAAGAAAAAGAAAACTTGGGGGAGGTGATGTAAATCACACCTCAAGCAATTCACTAGTTGTCATCTAGAGGAAGGGCTTGTATTACTCTGCAGTGGCTTCAGGAAATAAAACTAGGATTAATAGTTGGAAGTTACAGAAAAGTGGATTATGGAAGGGATTTCTAAGAGACAGAATGATCTGCTGACTAAGGGTACCACATCTCAGATACTTAGGAGCTGCCAAATGCTGAATACTCATTTGTCACTGAGCCTACAGAAAAGATTCTTGCAATGGGCTGAGGATTGGACCCGGGGAAATACGGACCTCTAAGTTCCTTTTCAATTCTGAAACTCCAAAAATTTTATCATTCCCAGTATCTCCCGAAAGTACCTTGAAGATTTACATTTTACAGTCAGAAAACAGAAAGCTCTCCCAATAATCTTTTTTATCTCATGTTAGGAATATATTCTTGTTAGATATTAATAGGTCTATTTCAGGTGAACAGTGTTGAAAATAGGGGCTTGTTATTCTCCTTTGTAGTAACTGAGCCCATGTCCATTGGGGAATTTGGTTTTGGCTGATGAAATAGATGAAAAACTTCTTTAATACCAAAATAAAATCTGCATGACTCAAAGAGGCAAAAAACTGATGGATGAACTTTTTATTCCCCCAGAAATAATAGAGCATTCTAGAGAATGTGCTTTAAATTTCCAATAACTGCCACAGCCTATTTTAGTAACGGCCTCTGCTGGTTGAAATTACAGATATATGTGGCATATTTAGGATTGTCCTCTGTGTGTTCCTGTTATTCTTAGATACTGGCCATTGACAAAAACAATGACAACAGCCATCAAAATATGGTGCACAATGAAGAGGGCATCAGACTTTGCCCAGGTCTGGACTTGTGTATCAGCCAAAAACATACGAAAAATGCAGCAAGGTTTCTGTAGCTATACACATAATACAGCCACGCTTATAGATGGATGCAATTTAGATAAAGATGTCTAATGTATCGCTATTTTAAATTGTCTATTTTAGTGTTACTGCTTTCTGGGTACTAGCAAAAATTATGGAAAAGAATAAACTAAAACCACAGCTTGTCATCAGTATAAAAATGGCTTTCTTTTCTGAAAGATGCTTCATGAAAGAATGCTAACGAATATATACAATGCTACATGTGTCTTTAGAATAAGCAAGAGAAAATGATTTTGAAAGAGATGACCTGTTGATGACCCAGGGCTGGCTAGTAAGTGACCTCACAACTAGAAATAATTAATATACGACTCCATTTTTGGTGGAAATTAAATTTGGACATCATAATAAAATAAAACTTTATATCAACTTAACTTCCATTCATCTTTTTCCTAGATACTTAAAACAAATTTATAAAAATAATGTGCAAGTATTACCCTTTAGACCATTGATGGAATTCTGCTTAACTCTTTTTCATTCTATTCAATGCTGTTTAATTCAATGACATAAATTGAGATTCAGAGTTGACCATCTGCAAGGTACTGTGCCAAATGTAAAAATACTAAGAGTACATTACATATAAGATATAAATCCTATATCTCCTTGCTTTACTGAGCTACAATTTTGTACCCTAATATGAGATTCAGATCACTTTGAAAAATAACTTAAGTTCAAATATCAAGTTCAAATAATTCAAGTTCAAAAATCATCAAATAAAATCAAAGTGATAATGCAACATAATGAGCTAATGGTCATATAACATGATTTCAAAGTGAGACAGTGAGACATTTATATTTCTGCTGTCAAATCTTCCAGTAAACTTGGTTCAAACATGTTCTAAAAAGTTTATTGGTGCTACAAGTCTTCTTCTGCTTTCATTTCTTCTACTTTACCACCCAAGTTTTTGTTGTTATCATCCAATGTGCAGATGACTACAGTAGTTGCCGATGCTGCAAACACATCCTCCTATCTCCAGATTCTTCTAGCTTCCCTCATTTGCTGTGTAGATGATGATGGCCCATGTGTAAATCCAGAGCACAGAATATGTTCTGGATTACCTTCTTCTGTACTCTGCTTCTCTAACTGGAAACCTCCACAGTAGTCCTTGCCTGAATTTGCCATCTTCAGACCCTCTTTCTTGTGTCACCTTTGCTCTGTCTCTCTCTCTCCTGCAGGGCCCCACTGTTTAGTGGGCAGGTCTCTTGCTTAGGCCTTAACTCTTCCTCTCTCTGCCTACTCTGCACTGCTTTAAGAGAAACTATCATGATTTATATTAAGGAAGTTAGTGGAAAGCCAGATCTGTTCACTGAACAGTTAACTTGCATGAGCAGAATGAATCAACCTAGGTGCGCATGTTAGTAGTATCCCCAAAGTAGTAATTTGTGTTCATATCTGTCCTCTTGCAAAGTAGAAGCTTCTTATGAGCAGGGGCTTTGTCTTACCTATCCATTCTCAGAACAAAGTGCCTGGCCCACAGTAGGTTCCCAATAACTGTTTTGCTGTTGTTGTTGGATAAAAGAATCTAGTAGTGCTTGAATACGTGCATGCTCTTGGGCTGTAAACTTATCATACAGAGCACCCAGAATGGTCTCTGGCTGAAGCCTCATAGCTACTGGCATAAACCCAAGACTTCATGTTCATTGGAACACAATACTTTGGGAAACGCTGTAGAAACTTCTGCCCCTGGCATATGTAGCAGCAGGGGCGACATTTCCCACTATGGGGAGTGTCTACTTGGCAGTCCCACAGCATTCCTTAGGAAGCCCCAGGGCTGCATTGGACACTGACAAAAACCCATGATACAATTCAGAGCTCCTAGAACTCGAGCAGCAACTGAAGAACTAACGATGCTACCAGGGCAAGATGAAGATATATCGTCCGAACTCCATTAGGCTACGTGGTCTGATACATTGCACACCAATTGATTTACATCATGCTGCAGGGAGACTAAAATTGCTTCCTCAGGCAAGTTATCATCACCACCAGTTTCAATAAAATAAGATGGATAGCCATATCTGCCAACTACAAAATGACAAATGAGATGGTTTCAGGTCCATAGCAGAAGAAAGAGGAGAAAATAGTTCATCTTTGAGCAGACACACTTCATATGCTTGCTGGTAATATCTATGGTGGGGAAACTCAATGGCCAGTTTATAACTTATTTTCACTGAAGGTGTAGTAGGAATGTATTTATTTATTTATTTATTTATTTATTTAGAGACAGAGTCTTGCACTGTCGCCCAGGCTGGAGTGCAGTGGTGCGATCTAAGCTCACTGCAAGCTCTGCCTCCTGGGTTCATGCCATTCTCCTGCCTCAGCCTCCCGAGTAGCTGGGACTACAGGTGCTTGTCACCACGCTCAGTTAATTTTTTTTTTTTTTGTATTTTTAGTAGAGACGGGGTTTCACCATGTTAGCCAGGATGGTCTCGATCACCTGACCTTGTGATCAGCCCACCCTGGCCTCCCAAACTGCTGGGATTACAGGCGTCAGCCACCGTGCCTGGCCATAGTAGGAATTTTTAAGCATAGTTTACCTGTATTAGTGTATCTGTAATCCCAGGCAACAGAATCCATAGCACTCAACCCTAAAATAATATGCACAAAGCCTTTCTTTAAGGTAAATTCACAGGGGCGGAGATGTAAAATCAAAACCTTCCTTCTCCTAGGTTCCAAGTCTGCTTATGTCCTATGATGGATGTTTTGCAAACCAGATAATCTGCTTCATTATGATGGGTGTTCATGTCAATTGAGGATCTGACTCACTCTATGGAGCTCTTACCATGCCTACAACTTCGTTAATATATATGTAATCTAGAAATGACCTTTCTGAATACTCTAAGGCTTGTCTCTACTTTATTGTGGTAGAAATTGATATCAAGGGAAGTGAAAGTAAGGACAGCCAAGCTGTCTTTTTTAACCACAAAGAGTATCACATAACCCGACACTTAGTCAAAACTTAATAGCTGTTGATGAGTGAATGATTTAGAAACTAGTATAATGGTATCTAAAAGCAATGATATAAACGTAGCAGATGCATGGATCCTAGGCCACTAGGTCAATTTTTTCTATTGGGATTATTTATAAGGAAAAAATCCAGCGGCAAGTTTATATGTTTTCCTTTTAGTTGTCCTAGGACCCTTTCCAAAAGAGCCTGTTTACACTAATGTGTGTGTAGATCCAATCAGTAAAGTCCAGAGTGCTCAGCCTGGGGTGACATGGCTCAATCCTGAACAGAACCAAGGTCCATCCCAAACGGGCCAGGAATGGGCAGCTAGGGACTGCCCAAGTACCTTCGACATTGCACCACACCGCACCGCTCCTACCTTGGCCCCATAACTGGGCTGGGGCTGTGATTCCCAAACGTGGCACCCGTATTATTCACAGGTTTACACTGCATGCAGAGGGTAGTTCCCAGCTTACAGTTTTATAAGTTTTATAGGTTATTAGAATATGGAGGGAAATTGCACACTAGATTTTACATTTAATAACATCCAAGTTAGGCTGGGCATGGTGGCTCATGCCTGTAATCCCAGCACTTTGGGAGGCCAAGGTGGGCAGATCACCTGAGGTCGGGAGTTTGAGACCAGCCTGACCACCATGGAGAAACCCTGTCTCTACTAAAAATACAAAAAATTAGCCTGGCCTGGTGGTGCACGCCTGTAATCCCAGCTACTTGGAGGAGAATCACTTGAACCCGGGAGGCGGAGATTGCGGTTAGCCAAGATCACGCCATTGACCTCTAGCCTGGGCAACAAAAGTGAAACTCCATCTAAAAACAAAAACAAACAAACAAAAAAACACCAAAAAACAAACAAACAAAACCAAGTTAAAAATCATTTGACCAGGAACTAGAAACTATCCTTAGAGTCTTCCACAGTGTTAAAAAAAAACAATATAAGTTTCCCAGAAAGTAGCTACAGTTCTTCACTGACTGAAGACTAATTGGCAGTGGAGGCCTGTTATTAACGTGTAACACTTTGGTGTCGGAAATCAGGAATACAACATCTGATCCCCGCCTTCCAGAATAAGTTATTTTTCCCTCTAGTGTATGCTCTTGCATGAAGGAAAAAATAAAGATACAAAAAAGGGAAAAACAGATAAATAGATGCCTCTTCCCTTGTAAATTTACAATCCATTTAAGCAGTTCAATTTTTTTATGAAAAGAAAATCAATATATAACTTGGATTTTATCATACTTTGACCTATAAAAGCAACGAATAAATAAATAAATAACAACCTAAATGTCCATTCATAGATGATTAGAAAAATTACAGGGCATATCCATTCGAAGGAATTTTGCGTGGTTTATTAGAATCAGGTAGAAGAATACTCAATTATTTGGAAGACATTTACAATGCATTTTAAGTGAATAAAGAATGTTTCAAAAGAATATTTAAATACAATTCGAATTCTTAAATATTTATATTTATTTGTGCAAAATGCTAACTGGAGCTGTGTCTCAGTAGAGAGAGTTGTCTAGAGGTGAAGAAACTGAGGTTCAGCAGTTTAAATGATTTTTTCTTTTATTGTTATTATAATTATTATTATTTTTGTAGAGACAGGGTCTTGCCATGTTGCGCAGGTTGGTCTTGAACTCTTGGCCTAGAGCCATCCTCCCAAAGTGCTGAGATTACAGGCATGAGCCACTGCGCCCGGCCTTAAATGATCTTTTAAAATTCACATGGCTAGAATATATAGGACTAGGTTTCAAACCTAAATAGAAACACATCAAATTCCTTGGCCCAGGCTCTTTTTACAATGTTACCACTTATATATAATCTGTATAAGGCTGTATTAACCAGTGATTCCACACTGGGCTTAGAAAAATCATTTAATTTTATTTAATCAAAAGAACATTCTAAAAGAACTAAGTATTGTATCTTCTTTGTTCTATATTTCAAATAAGAGGATTTACATTTACATTTGCTCCTATCAACATTTAAACAATTGAGTTGCAGAGTTAAAAACAGATTTGGGCTGGGCACAGTGGCTCACACCTGTAATCCCAGTAGTTTGGGAGGCCGAGGTGGGCAGATCACTTGAGGTCAGGAGTCCGAGACCAGCCTGGTCAACATGGTGAAACCCCATTTCTACTAAAATACAAAAAATTAGCCAGGTGTGTTAGTGGGCACCTGTAGTCCCAGCTACTCAGGAGGTTGAGGCAGGAGAATTGTTTGAACCACGAAGGCAGAGGTTGCAGTGAGCCAAGATTGCACCACTGCACTGCAGCCTGGGTGACAGAGTGAAATTGTGTCTCAACGACAACAACAAAACAACAACAATGACAACAACAACAAAAAACAGATTTGATCCTAAAGATCAACTGATTTCAGAGCCAACCCAGTCCTGTTAAATTTCTCTCATGGAGTCTCTACAACTTCTGGTCATTCCTTGCAGTCTCCAGGGCACAGTTAGGAGCTCAAAGCCCCAGCACAAATATACCAGAACAGAGGGAATGGGACAGCCAAGGAGGCATCATCTTTTTTCTATTGATTCTTTTAAAGCCTCTACAGATAATTGTCTTCATTAAGATAGGGTGAAAATATTTCCAAAAGGAGATTAGATTAGGTGAATCCCTGGGTGTTCAACATCAATACTCTCTAAAATTCGTTTTTACTTTTCTACTTCTGTAGCCCAGAGCCAGACTGGTTTAATTTCTACTTCACACAAAGACAAGACAGGAGGTGAGTCACACAGTTGGCACTTGATTATGAATCTTGATTGAGGATGTGGCTCATCAGTCATCCTACCCTGCTTTTCCTTTGTTTTCTATCTGTTCCTCTTTAATGTTTGTGTAGCAGGCAGATGCTATAGTTTATCTTATCCTATCATGTTATTTTTTCTTATTTTTTGAGACAGAGTTTCGCTTTTGTCACCCAGGTTGGAGTGCAATGGCATGATCTCTGCTCACTGCAACCTCTGCCTCCTGGGTTCAAGTGATTTTCCTTCCTCAGTATCCCAAGTAGCTGGGATTACAGGCGTGCACCACCATGCCTGGCTAATTTTTGTATTTTTAGTAGAGACAGGGTTTCACCATGTTGGCCAGGCTGGTCTCGAACTCCTGACCTCAGGTGATCCACCCGCCTTGGCCTCTCAAAGTGCTGGGATTACAGGCATGAGCTACCATGCCCAGCAGATACTGTGATATTTTAATGGCTGAAAAGTGGTGTCAGATTTGATGATGGTGATGAAGAAAATAATTTTCATAATTCTTAAAGCATATGAACTTTTTTGAAAGAGAATAAAGTCAACTTACTAAGAATAACATTTAAAGGTAAGAGAGGATATAGTAACCCTTGAAAGACCAACCTTAAGAGACTTCTCTGATAGCAAGAAAAATAAAGAAATAAAAGAGTAAACACCAAGAAGTGAAAAGGAGCTCTCCTGAGACAACAAACCACAATGCGGGCATTACACAAATGGGAGTTATTTTTATCCTACCCATTTTGGGATTGATGAAAATAATAAGAAAAATCTAAAAAGAGTAATGAATTTAAAGTAAAAGAAGAAGCTTGCTTCCAGTTCCGGCTCTAACACTCAACAGCTGAGAGATACTGGCGAGGGTGACCTCACCTCACAATGCCCCCAGTTTTTTGTCTGTGAAAAAAGGTGGCACCTGCCTGACACCTCCCAGGATTGTTGTGCATGTAAACAATGACCAAAACAACAACAAAACAAACAAAAAGGAGTCTATATTTTTTGGAAGATTGAAAGTGCAATGCAATCCTCAGCTGTTTATTATAATTTTTCTCTAAAGTGCTAGTAAGTGTTTATGAGTCTGGGTAACTAACAAAAACTCCCCTGGAACAGCTGGCTAGCAAAATATTTTTGTCTCTGGGGTGAAACAAAAACAACAATGCCATTTTTCTAACCTCGGTTATAAAAACCCCAGGCTGGAACATGTAAATCAACTTACTAAAATAGACACGCATTGGAAATGGACTCAGACTGGGGAGGAGGGTATCATCAGGTGGCAAGATTTATTTATTTTTTGTCAGTTGGGAGAATGTCAAAGAGCAGGGTGGATCCATGGAAACAGCATTAGGGAACAAAATACATTTGGAGTCAGTCCCAGCTCCTTCGCTGACTATGTGACTCTGGGCAAACGATGCACCTCCTTTGACCCTTTAAATTTCTTACCTACAAGATGGGTAAAATAATGAATGTAATAATACCTACCTTACAGAGTCAGCACATGGATTAAATTAGATAATATTATGAAGCGCCCAGTGCAGAGCCTGGTACATGGCAGATACTCAATTAATGTGAGTTTTTCCCCATTAGTTTCCTAGACTACACACTTGTTTACTATTTTCACCTATTCCATTTCTTTCTGAGATACTGTTGACCTTGTAGCCTCCCTGTATGCACCAGAGCACCCTGCGTAGAGGATTCCTTTAAAATATTTACGTAAATTCTGTCTTTACTCCATTAAGTCTATCTGATTATAATAAAAACACTCATTCTTTGTCTTGCGTTAAATTATTTTATTGATCCTATAAAACTGTCTCATAAAATTTAGTATGTAAAGATCTAAGATGCCTGATACAGCTGCTGACCCTTAAGTTGTAAATATGGAACACTAAACCAAGGGGAAATTCAGAGAACCTTTCCAATTGCTTACTCCATTTCTTCAGAATAACACCCAAATAAAAGTATTACATAAAAAAGATTGCATTTTATTTTCCTGGATGGAAAAGGATTAACACTAAGCAACAGTGCCTGAAAGTTATTATTATGGTTTGTGTGTGTGTGTGTCTGTGTGTGTGTGTGTGTGTGTGTGTGTATGGATGGTACTCAACTTCTTTTCCTTCAGTAATTCGTTTTTTTTTCCACTTTTTTTAAAGAAGGTAGTTGCTCTTCTTGGTCCAGTGAAATCCTCCAAATTCAGCTAAATGTAACTTCTGGGAATTCTCAGATTACATATGGGCCCTCCGTCCTCAACCTAACACCCAGTAGAAATTGTTTATTTTTCCCTTGTACATCCTAACATTTTGTCTATACCATTGAGTACCTTTGAAATCAAGCTGTACCAAGGATGTCCAACCTTTTGGCTTCTCTAGGCCACATTGCAAGAAGAATTATCTTGGGCCACACATAAAAAACACTAAACACTAACGACAAATAATCTCAAAAAAAAAAAGTTCCAGGCATAATTTTTATAATATCCGCCACCACAGATAAGCAAAAAAGTCCTTGCATTCAAAGGGTTGGACATGGCTGTAAGTTGATACTTTCTACATGGTCCCAAGACATAGCACACAGTTTGGAACAGAGGTGGCATTTGTGCGAATTTTGGTTGAAGGTGTGGATGATCAGTTCTCTCTTCCCCTTATTTCCTGTTGGCCCTTTCTTAAAGTTTGCAGTGTGTGACCATATGGTGCTATTTTAAGAGTTTGAGAAGTGGGTTAGATATGATGTTGGAAGAAACACAACCATTTGACTTCCCCTTTCCATCTTCCCTGGGTTGCATCACTGTTTTAAATTATATCACATAAATTTCCATTATAATTTCAAGAATAGTATATACTGTCAGTATTACATTTGAAAAGGATTAACTTGAAATGCTTCTTAAACAGTACACAGAGTACCTTATTATCTGATAGTCACTTTCTCCAGCAAGATCTTGGAGAATTTTTTGACATTATCTTTGTTGCCCCATGGTGACTTACGAGGCATGCTCCAGAAAATTCTCTATTAAAGAACAGAGGTTCCAATAGTGCCAGCCAAAATTTCATAAAGTTTATTTACAATGTGATTCATTCCTGGAGTCCATCATTCTCTATCCATTTAACTCATGCAATCACATTGAATGTTCACAGTATATATTACTGTTCAAATTCTTTCAAATACTCTGTGTACCGTTGCAATGGTAATTCACAAGTAGAAGTGAATAACATTCCCCACCACAAGGATCCTTGAAGGAAACTGAAAACAAAAGCCATATCTTTGTTGAATCCAGTTTGCTCACATTTCAACACACATAACTCCACTGAACTGGCCATCACAGCAAAAGCCACAACACACACACACAGCAGCATGGAGCTTAACCACACAACTCAACAGACAATGCAGACAAACTTGAGTATAAACCAAGATTTTTCTACCTCTTTTCATAACAGGTTAGTGCTGGCCCTCAGTGTTGGTGTACAGTTTTTATGGCATGGGAAAATAGGGATGTTTCTGCCCTATAAAAATAAATGTGTTGAAGGCTTTAGTTTGAGCTTACACAATGTCAGAAAGTTCCAAAGGCACTGGCACAATACAAAAAAAAGAATCTTACAAACAAATATATATCATCAAAACACATGGCAAGATACTAAGAAAACACTGGTAGGAAAACTACTGGTTTCTCAGGTGATTTATGCAACAGTTTTCAATACCTTCCTGAAAAATAACGAGTAAGAAAGGCAGGCTAGTGGGTCTTTGGTGGGGTATATCTTGTCACCAGCCACCACTCTCATAAAATCTTTAGCTTTAAACTGCTTAATAGATCATTTTCTCTCTGCAGAAGTAAAAAGCATAGAACCTTCATTGTTCTTAATATTTTAAGCCTCGGGAAGGGCTAAGGGAAGGAGCATAGAAATACATGCACTATCTTTAATAAAGAAAGGAATATGAGGAATAAAAAATATAAAGAATAATTATTATTCCTTCCTTTTATATATCGCAATATAAACCTCTTTTCAAACTTTAGTTCTGTACAGATACTTATTCACATGTAACATCTTTTTCTACTCTGGAAAGGGGTGGGACAGAAAGATAAGCAGAAAACATGAAGTTCTGAATTTGAATAAAAGAAACACTTTTGCTGTTACATCAAGAATGCAAGGTGGGCAACAGGTCTAGAAATAGGAAAATTGGAAAAATTTCATTGGACTTAATGATTCATAATTCCTCAAAAAATAAAACTTACCACATTCTGTGCAAATTTTTCAAAAGATGTTCTGCGATCCATTGAGTTTCCAGACTTACGTATGTGGGGTAGGATAGGGTGAAGGGAAATAAAGGAAGATTAAAAAAAAAAAAAAAAGCAAGGAAAACAGAGCAGAAAAAGACAGGATAATGAAATGATGCAACGCCAAATCCATGTTCTAAATCAGAAGGCCCATAGAGGTAGGAGAGCCGCCGAGGGAGGCTTCTTCTCATAGGACATGGGCTCTGCTTTCATTAGTGCTAACACCAAAAACTTTTCTTGTACAAACAAAATGGTGTGATTCAAGCAAAATCAAATTAAGCCGAAATGAAGTAGATATGTGAAGGCTTTATATTGACATGTGCAGAGCCTAAATATTTAAAAATCTAGCAGCATATCCTTAGAATTTCCTCAAAACTTTTATCAGAAAAAATTTCTGTTGACAACATCATTAATTCTATAGAGCATTAATGTCTAATAGAACTTTCCAAAAGGATGGAAATCGCATTCTATGCTGTCCAATACAGAAGTCTGTAGCTGTGGTTATTGAGCATTTGAAATTTGGCTAGAACGTTATATAATTTTAATTAAGATTTAAACAGTCCCAAGTGGCTAGTGACTGCTGTACTGGATAGTGTTACTACGAAGTATCCATTTCCAGTTGTAAAGGCAATGGACTTAAAAAAATCTTATTAGCCTATATGATGATCATGAACTACACAAAATTATAATTTAAACTCAGAATTTCAAGAAGCTGTGAACTATTTTAACATTAAAAATAATGAATGGTGTTGATGTTTATGTCCAGGTTTTCTCTTCCCTGTTATATCGATTGCGTAAGGAGTTACGAACAGAGAGACATTGATTATTAACATTGTTGAATAATGAGGTCTACTACAATGCTCCCATAATGTGCTTGGCGACCATGCTAGGTGTATAAAATTCATCACAGGGATATTAAGTGATTCAGGATAAATACCAAATGAAAATATTCAGAAGCAAACATTCCTACCTTTTGTCACCTATTATTGAAAAAAGTGAGTCTACTTTCAGTTACAAGGCCTGTGGTTCAAAACATACATTCTAGCTTACTGAGCAAAGAAACCCCTCTTGAAGTTTTTGACCTAATGACTTTGTTACTTTTTTTCTTTATTGTAATTTTGATTCCTTGAAACTAGGCATACAGAAGACTAACATGAAACATGAAAACAGCTTCTAATAAATTTTGCAAAGCATGAACATCTGCAGAAACAAACAAACAGAAAGTAATACAATAAGCAATAAACAAACAGAAACAACTTAAATGGCCCTTATAAAATGCAAAGGTTTGGGGGAGGGTCTTGGAGTATGTTCACTTACCATTAGTCCAATACCCTGGATTCAGCAGAGGTAATTACTCCAGATAATTATAACTGAGAACTAGGTCAAGAAAAAACAACTCACGAAAAAACCAATACCTTTTTCTTTGCCTGTAGAAGCTCCTGATAGGCACTGGATCTTATAAAACGTGGGTATGAATCACTTTTCATCAGTTTGTAAATGTGCTCCTAAAAAGAAATAATGGTTGAGGTGCTTCTTTATTATTTCTTGGGAAAAGTAAAATATTATGATGCCACACATGGCTAAAGAACAAATCTAGTAGCAGCTAAAAATAGTAATAACAATGCTGATTAGAATACCTTCTAATAGAATAGAATACCTTCTATTTACAGGACATTTAGATCTTCAAATTCAATATCTCATTCATGGGATCATTGTTTAAATTGGTTTAGGAGCTACTGAGGAGGCAAATCACATCCAGTCATTAAAAAAAATGGAATTTGATTAATAAAATGTCAGAAAATAACCTCAGATCAAGTTGTTGGCTTATATAGATCACTAGAGAATATAACTAAATTTGCTGTCTCTTAAAATTACTCCAGGCCTGAAGTGAGTAATGTTAACTCAGACTGAGTAATCATCCTGGATACTTTTGGCCTCTACATTTACTGGAAGGGTGCCAACTGCCCAGATGAATCAGATCATCTCTTTGGTACAAATTGCATGGAAAATTGTCTTCCACACCCACCTTGGGTCAGAGCACAAGCCCAAAAATAAATTTTGTGATATTTAATTGCTAAGTCTCCAAATTTGTATGCTCTTTCTTATTACTTACTCAGTGACAGATTAGGTAAATATTTGATCATTCATCCCGAAGAAGTTTGCAATATTCTGTTTTGATGATGAATTTTGGTAGACAAAGAAGTCAAAAAAAGGGAAAAAGGTACTCATTCAACTCAATCTTGACCCAATCTAGGGAGATTCTACTCTGGTCTACTGCAGCTCAGGGAGCTAACATGTGTCTTGATCTTCCTATTCTAGTGAAATACCAGTTAGGTGTAGAGTTTGGAACTATTGGAGAGTATTCTGAATGTCCAAATTTTCTTTCTTTCTTTCTTTCTTTGTCTTGAAGAAAATACACATTTCAAGAAATGACTCCAGTTCTCTGGTGTTAAACATAACAGCAATAATTTGAAGTTACTTTAAATCCATTTAAAGACATTCAAGATTAAGTCTCCAGACCTCGCCCAAGGGTGATCTTCACAGAACGTTAAGTTTGGAACTGTATGGGAATTTGTTTGAAAAGTAGAGCAATGGCTGGTTTTGGAATGAAGCATTTTGAAATTCAGATTCTACCTTGCTCAAGAACTACCTCTTACAAATAGGGTAAATTTAGGCCAATTTTTTCATCTCTCTGATCCTTAATGTTCTAATCTATAAAATAGCATTGTTGTGATGATTAAAGGAATAATAAATGTGTTGCGAAGCATGGGGTGTGGATAGTAAGTGCTCAAATATACTTGGGTATATGGCAGGTACTCTTTTAAGTGCTTTCCTGTATTAGTTAGTGTAAGCCTTACAAAACCCCTATGGGCTTGGTAACCATTATGTCCATTTTACAGGTGAAGAAACGGAGGCATGGAGAAGTGGTCACAGAGCAGAGCTGAAATCAGAACCTAGGCAATTTAGCTAACGATAGGATTTTTTAAAAACCACAGAAAAACTAGAATTAAATATCTGAGCTTAACTGAAAAATAAATCTAGGGCCAAGTGGTAATATTTTCTATAGAAATTTCTTTTTTTCTATAAGAAAAGAGAATCCTCTTAGGCAAGAATATTTTTAAGTGACACCGATAACCAAAATAAGTTCTTTTTTAAACCTCAGGAAGGGCATTCCAAACATTTTACACATTGTTGCCTCTAGAAAGATGCTTGACATTTTATCTCGGACTGAAAGAAAGAAAGATCAGCAGAGAAGTGAGCAGTGGGGCCAGAATTTCTGGTCTGCTCTCTGTCATGTGTGTCTCTAGAGTGTAATTATTTCTACATCGGAGACCATGACTGAACCACATGGGATAGGTATCCAGTTAGCTGTTAAAATTCATGTTAGTTTTCTACACAGTTGCTGATTTCTTTAAATGAAAGCCAAGGAGAAATGTATTTTCTATAGAGCATGGAAATAAGGAAGGATATTCGTGTATCTCATTCTTTGTCTTCTATATTTTATTTTAGTAATGTATGTGTTTTAAAAGGTACTTTTTATAATTAATATTCTTCTCCAAAAGAAGTTTAAGAAATTATGGAGTATGCACGTTCTGATTTAAAAACCAACTTCAACACATCATTAGGGAGTGGGTACAGTGGCTCATGCCTGTAATCCCAGCAATTTGAGAGGCTAAGGTGGGAGGACTGCTTGAGCCCAGGAGTCGGAGACCAGCCTGGGCAACATAGGGAGACCCACCCTGTCTCTACAAAAAAAAAATTTTTTTTTTTTAATTAGCCAGTCATGGTGGTGCATGCCTGTGGTCTCAGCTACTTGGGAGGCTGAGGTAGGAGGATTGCTTAAACCTGGGAGGCCAAGGCTATAGTGAGCCATGATCATGCCACTATAGGGAACAGAAAGAGACCTTGTTTCCAAAAATAAAATAAAATAAAATAAAATAAAATAAAATAAAATAAAATAAAATACCACATTATCAGCAAACACTATCCCCTCATAAGAAGTTGATTTTTCTTCTAGAGTATCAATATTTTTTGAGAGAAGGCAGAAATTCAAGTTGTTTTTACAAAGGGAATTAAGATCCAGTTTGAGAAAAGATGACTAACAATTTGTCTTAGGAAATTAGAATCAGTTTTCTTTATTTTTTCTTTCTGTAGGCTAAAAAGTTAACTTGAAAATTTAAGAAATGTCAGAATCTAATATTTGATTTTTTTTTCACCAGAGATAAAACTGGTTTGAGTTTGACATAACTTTAAGCTAATTCAGTTTGAATAATTTATAATAATGAATAATTCAGGAATGTCAGAGTCTTGGAATCTCTACATTGAAGATGCCTTAAAGATTTTAAATCGTTTTAAAAAAATGTTTTAAAAAATCTTTTATTGAGATGGGGGCCATCACTAGATAGTGTTTGCTCACTTATTGGGGGAACAGAGTAGAAAATGAAGTAAAAGTTTTAAAATATTTCAAATATGTCCCTTCATATAAAAATATTCAAACTTAGAAAATATTCCCAGGTTTTAAAAAACTATTCAGTTTAATGTGTCTTTGTTCCTTCCTAGATCAGTTAGAGTTGTTTTACAGTTATCTAAATAGAAAATGTTAGAAATAGCTGCCATTTATAATGAAAATAAAATGAATATACCCAACGATCACCTTCTCAGAAGCACATTTGTGACGTGAGGCCCACCGTACACCCACCTGAGCATCTTCAAATGTGTATCGTCCAGGTTCCTTCACGTTCTGTGTGGTTTTGTCATAACTCTTGGAATCCAAGTTAATGGCACTGGGGGCTCCAGGAGCCAGAAACTCTTGCCATATTTCCTGAACTCTTGAGGGCACTTCTTTAATAGGCCTCTTTTTCAGGTCCTCCACTGCCAGCCAGAATCTACGCAAAATGTGAGACCAGGTGTTTACTCTGACGGCCCATCAGCTGAAAATCCCTGTGATATTTACGGATCATGCAGTTCACCATGATGACTCACAGCCAACTCACTTTCTCTGAGGGCTTCCGGTATCAGGGTGGTACTGACTATGTTCAAAGGTATAATCTTCTTTGGAAGGAATTATGAAAAACAATCTCTTTTAAGTGTTTGTTGTTAAAAGCAGATCTGTCAGAGCCCTGTATAACATTCATTTTACCTAAGGAAAGTAGCACTGCTAACTGTTTATTGAAAACGAAGAGGAGTTTGAAGGGAATTAAAGGTGGAGGACATGGAGCCTCCAATTGGGAGACAAAGCCATGCACTGTGTTCTTTGGATCTTCTGTCCATTTGAGCAATGGGGGCTAGTATGGAGAGTCTTTTCTGTTCTAGCTTGTGAGGGAATTACAAAGAAGCTTTGCTGGAGTTAAAAGAGGCCTGGACATAAGATCAGAAAATGCCCTGGCTGGAAAAATAAAAACAATTAACTAATGCTAAGCTAATTTAATTGAGAGAGTTATGGAATGACCGAAGCAGCAAGCTTTCACATGGAATTACTTGAAAAGTTTAAATGTGTAGAGGCATCATTGCAATTCAGAAGCCACAGAAGAATATATACGGACTTACTTCTGAATATAGACTATATTTATAGTATATATATACTGAAGGAACCTAGGAGTGTGTTTTGGTTGATAATAGCAAGTGGTAAAGTCTAGTGAGAAGGGGCCACATTGTATTAATTGGTTGCATTTCTTCAATATTGTGCTCTAGGTTAGAGCTTGCTGGTTAGATCTCCACAAATAATGTTTAAAAGATAAATGACTATATCATAATTTGTTAATAGAAACAAACACTCTATGTGAAAAAGTTGCTGCCGTAAACACTCTTACTGCTCTAATAGCAGATGCAGTCAAGAAAGGCAAAGATGGCCACAGTCTTAACAGAGGTGATCAGCAGGACCTTCGTAACTACTAAGCTTTAACTTGACCATTAATGAATAATCAGAAATCAGTAATGAAGTGCATGAGCTAGAATTAGAATATCAACTACTACTCAGGCTAGTGATTTTTGAGTTTTCATTTCCAGATTTTGTTTTTTAATAGATATATATAACAGAGGATAATCTAACTTTGACAACACCTCAAACAGGAAACTACCACCATGACTTTTAGAAAGGAAGGCTCAAGACCATTCCCTCTTAAAACACAGATTTAGACACTGTGCACTCTAATAGGAATACTATGCAAGGCTGGGCGTGGTGGTTCACGTCTGTAATCCCAGCACTTTGGGAGGTCGAGGCGGGCAGATCATCTGAGGTTGGGCATTTGAGATCAGCCTGGCCAACATGGTGAAACCCCGTCTCTACTAATAATAGAAAAAGTAGCTGGGCATGGTGGTGAACGCCTGTAATCCCAGCTACTCGGGAGGCTGAGGCATGAGAATCACTTGAACCTGGGAGGCGGAGGTTGCAGTGAGCCAAGATCGCACCACTGCACTCCAGCCTGGGCAACAAGAGCAAAACTCCGTCTCAAAAAAAAAAAAAAAAAAAAAAAAGGAATACTATGCGTAATCCGAGGGAGCAGGAGTTTGAAATTAACATATGCTCAGTCAAGTTCATTCCAGCAGAGGAAAAGATAAACCATTTAAATGGCCGTAACACCAGGAAGTACATGAATGGCTCTCCAGGAAGAGAATGAACTAGATAGTCTGGGAATGGCAAGCAGGAAAGAGTCCCTCTGCTGGGGCAAGTGCTGGATTGGAAAAGGGGGATCTAGAAAAAGCTATTCTAAATCCAGTGACATCTGAAATGGGCCTGGAAATAAGCATAAAATATAAAAGGGTTGAGAAGTTAATAACCACACCTACACCAACATGTAGGTGCAGGCACTGCTCTAAGTGATTCACATATTAACTCACTTAATTCCCACAGTAACTCTATAAAGCAAGTTCTATTATTCCCCTCATTTTAGAGAAGAGGAAACTGAGCACATGAAGATGAAGTTGCTTATTTAAGGTTGCTCACTATCAGTGTCATGGCTGAGGTTTGCCCCCAGAAAATCTGCAGCAGATGACATGCCCACAAGCACTCCCTCACATGGTCTTTCTAACAGCATCGTTGCCTTTCTTAGTCTCACCATTACTGTAATTATTGTAATAGCTTAATAGCATGGAGGAGCCGGGTGCAATGGCGTGCACCTGTGGTCCCAGCTACTCAGGAGGCTGAGGTGGGAGGATCACTTGAGCCCAGGAGTTCAAGCCTGCTGTGAGCTATGACAGTGCCTCTGAACTGCAGCCTGGGTGTCAGAGAAAAATCCCATCTCTCTTAAAAAAAAAAAAAAAAAAAATCCTATATCCTTTATTTCCTGGTAGCTGGAACCTAAGTATTTTTAATGTCTTTGATTCTTGATTTCCTCATCAGTAAAATGGGATGATAATGCTTATTTCACCGGGTTTCCACTGGATTAATTGGTTTCCATTGGATTAGTTGATTAAATTAATTCCATTAATCTATACTAATGATATAAATTATATAGAAGGTGCTGAAAAGTACCTGGCATATTTTTAGTCACTCAAAGATAAAAACTCATGATATTACTACATTTTCTTGGCACTTGCTCATGCTGTGTTTTGCTCGAAAAAAAGAATGAGGGAAATACATCATAAAATTTCAAGTTTCTTCTCTCTATTAGGGAGAGCAGAGGCTGTATTTGAAGCATAAGTAGTTATTGAGAAACAGTGCTTCTTATTTTTCTCCTGTCCTAATATTTGGAAAAAAAAAAGCTCAGGTGAGTGACACACTCTCACTGATAGCAGGAGGCCAGCTGTTTGGTTAAGATGCATGGAGGGTTATTTTATTTTAAGTGCAATTCACAGCCCTGTTGACCACTGGACCGTTTTGTCTCCTTCAGTGTGTGACACAGATATGTCAGTGGAAGCAGAGTAGGGCTCAGATTTGTGGAGCAGTGGACAGTAGCTTGGTACTGGTTTGCAGGAAGCCAAGAATGCCACTTACATGAATCTGACCTCCTTAGCCATACTTTCTCGGCTTAAGCTTCCTCAGTCATGCTTTTCTCATCTATAAAATGAGGCAATATTTACACTTTATGTTGGTTTTGGTGGTTAGATGTGTGATGATCAGAAATAATGAATGCAAAATATAACATAGCGTATTATAAAAGTAGTAGATGTAAATATATTCTGGTGTCTTGTAGGTATTCAATAATTAATCTAATCTACATCTTTCATTTATCTACTGTTCTATACTTACTATGATAGGCATATAATAGATACTCAAGAAATATATATATGTATATATATAATATGTGCATATATATAAGATAATCTAATATTTCTTAAATATAATTACTTAGCCTAGAGTCTAGTACGGCATAGAATGATTAAGATAAGAAATGATTAAAGCTTGAACTAAGAAATTGGCAGTAAATCCATTCATGCCTGAAACTGAGTATCCACATGCTCTTTTTCCAAAAGCATCTTCTCTCTTCCTGTTTTGATGGTTTATCTCCTCCCCATTGTCCAGCTCTTAGCCTAGAAGCAATTTCCCCTAGTATCCCTTTGCTGGTCTCTAACTCTGGGCTGGGCATCCCTCTGTGCTTCTCCCAACTAAACACCCAGGATTTTGTGCTGTGATTTGTTTTCTCGTCTGTATCTACCAATAGACTGTAATTTTAATGAGAGAAGGAGATGTTTTTATTTGGCTAGGCAAGGCTGGTAAGGTTTATTACTTGTTTATTTACTCATCGTGATACAAATAATACCAGCATGTTTTCAAAAACTTAGAGAATGAGAGGAACATCCATCTCCCCAGCCACTAAAATGCCTCAAGTATTCTTTATCTCTGCTTTATTTTTAATGCATTCTTTTTTTTTTTTTTCTTTTTTAGACAGAGTCTTGCTCTGTTGCCCAGGCTGGAGTGCAGTGGTGCAATCTTGGCTCACTGCAACCTCCACCTCCTGGGTTTAAGTGATTCTCATTCCTCAGCCTCCCCAGCAGCTGGCACTACAGGCATGTGCCGTCATGCCCAGTTAATTTTAATTTTAATTTTTTGTAGAGATGGAGTTTGCCATGTTGGCCAGGCTGGTCTCAAATTCCTGGCCTCAAGAGATCTACCTGCCTCGGCTCCCAAAGTGGTGGGATTACAGGCCTGAGCCCCGCGCCTAGCCTTTTAATGAATTCTTGCACTCAATCATTGACAATGTGACCTCAATATAGAAAATGTTATTCGTAGGGTCAATACAGAACTTTAGCAACTTTAGCAGCAGGATCTTGCAAAAGCCCAAGCATGAAGGATTCCCATAAACTGGAAGGAGAATAGGAAGCTGCATGCCAGCAATCCATGCTAGGCACACATAGAGAGTTACACTCCTCCAGGTTCTGCCTGTGGTCATTTTGCTTCCTCCATGTGACATGTGTCAGCGTCCTACATCTTTCTGAATGGTTTGGGATTCCTGTTAAATCTCCTGAAAAGAATGTGGCCATGCCTGGCACTCCTTTGTTCCAATGAAAATAAATGAATGCAGAGAACTTTCAGCAAATGAATTTTGCAGGACTGCGTAAGTCATGGAAAAGTAAAAATTGGGCATCAGGTTTCAAAAGAATAATGAATGAAAAAGCTAATGAAAAAACAGTCTTATATAGTGGAAAGTTATCACTCCCTTCAAAGATGTTAAATAGAGCTATTAAAATCCACTCTAATGTCTTATATTTAAAAATGCAATTTTCGGATCCTCCTTATGTTAGCAAATTTTAAAAATATATAAAGACGATGTTTACAACAGATGGGCAGAACGGGTGTTGCTGTCTCATGAACAGCTCAATGCTGTGCTGCTCTCAGTTGCCCTGTGGCTATTATTTAAACAGGCAAAGAGAATGAGACAGCCCAGTAGTTTGGTTTCAAGTTATTTGATATAGCTGCCCAGTCTCTTCTTCTCTAACTTGCTTGAGAAGTGATACGCAAAGATAGTCAACATTGACAAATAGATGATATTTTTATTGAACTTCATAAATGTTATTGGCCAATCTCCACTTTGCGAAACATTGCTCTCTGTACTGCATTTCTTTACAGAGTCCATTTCAAAGTCACCAAATTTGTATAGTTAAAACATCTGGAGGCACAGAGACGGTGTAAAAATAAGTTATAAGAAATTGATACGTGGGACAGCCTTTGCCTTGCTATCTTTTTTCCCTTCATTAGGTGGCAGAAATTCAGTGGGTTCATAACATCATTATGATGTTAGTGGAGGATCTATTACCTCCAGAATAACCAGATACATCACAGACAGTATTTCTCTGGCTTATAAGATCCAAGCAATGTGTCTTACCTTAAATTTTCCGAGCTGAATTCTGACTCTAGAAATTTAAGGAACTGTTCTCTCCCAACTGGGTCTTTCAATGCCTCGTCCATGCCGAAACCCCATCGTTTTACCCTCTGCTGGCTCGGTTCTTTGCTATAGAAGATAAAACAAAGGCAAACACATTCCTTTCATCAGAATTCCATTTTTTTTGTTATTACATTCCCCTTTAAAATCATGTGTGCCTCGAAGTTCCCATCTTTACCTTTTGTTTCAAAAAAATATACCTCTGATTAACGGCTCTGCGTGAAATCATCATGTACATTAGTATTAATAATAAAGTCTACCATTTATTGAGCATTATGTGCTAAGGACTTTACAAAAATGGTCTCTTTTAGTTTCTGCCAGCCACTTTATGAGATAGGCACTATTAATCTTATTATTTACAGATGAGGAAATTGAGGCATAGAGTTATCACTTGCCAATGTCAGGCAAGTAATAAGGGGCAAAGATCCAGATGTTCTGACCTCAATGCCACACTTCTTTTCTTTCTTTTTTCTGAGACAGAGTTTCGCTCTTGTCAACCAGGCTAGAGTACAATGGTGCGATCTTGGCTCACTGCAACCTCCGCCTCCCGGGCTCAAGAGAGTCTCCTGCCTCAGCCTCCCGAGTAGCTGGGATTACAGGCGCCTGCCACCATGACCCACTACTTTTTATACTTTTAGTAGAGATGGGGTTTCACCACTTGGGCCAGGCTGGTCTCGAACTCCTGATTTCAGGTGATCCACCCACCTCAGCCTCCCAAAGTGCTGGGATTACAGGTGTGAGCCACCACACCAGGCACACATTTCTTAACCACTATGGCACACAGTGTCATGCAGGTATAGTGAACTGGGGAAAATGCATTGGTAACCAAAAGATCTCAATACTAGCTTATGACTCGGGTGTCAATTAAATCTGTGACCTAATCCTAGCTGAGTCACAATATTTTAGGGTTCCAGCTTTCTCATCTGTAAAATCTTTAATTTGTGGATGAAGACTTCTGGGCATGTCCAGTGTTTAAGATTCATGTCTGGATGCAAAAGAAAGAGATAGTCCAGAAATGCAATCTAGAGAACTGCTAGAAATATGACAGAGTACCAATCTTTTCTTTGTTAAGTGATATGCCATGATCTTTTTATGACTCTGTTGAGACTGATGATGTAATTCTTTCCCCATATAGCTCATGAAGGAAACCAGGGAGTCCTAAGTGGTGCTTTGCTTTTCTTAGGAAGTAAGTGTCTTGCCAGTTTCTCTTACAGTGTTTATGGTAAGACCATTTTGTTTTAAAATTCAATTTATAAAGAAATACTTGTGTTGGGCTTAAGTATGCATGGCTTTAGCATTCATTTTACTTGAATACATGAGCCTTTGTCACTACGTGGGTTTTCCAGGAAAATAATAGCAATGAGCTAAATTTCAAGAACTGAAGATCCTAACTCTGAATAATTGCACCTCTAATTTTGGGTTGGTCTTTCCAGCAATGCAAATCTTAATGCAAACCTGAATGTCTAAGGTTCAAAAGCCATTATCTCAAACAAGAATGTTAGATATGAGCCAATGGAGACAAAGAACAAAATTACATTCACAATTAGCCAACAATAAATTCCTTCCCATTTCACTCAGACCCTGAAATACAGCAACATATTTGTGAGAAAGACAAAATGCCACCTACCTTGCTTCAAGCTCCCAGAAAGTGGTGTCATCGGACAGCCATGGGTTAGAAGGATCAGGTGGCAAGAGAAACGGGTCGTATTCTAAATACTGTTCCGTGTAACCTAGTAGACTAGGGAGAAAAAACATTTCCACTTTCTTTAGTTTTCTGACTGGGGTTACAGCCAGTCCAAAGCAAGGAAAACAATATAAAAATGTGGGACCAAGGAATTCTTGCTCACTTAAAGAATGAAATCCAATGGCAATCTTCATGTTTCAATAACTTTCATGCAACAACTTATTGTGCTTTTTGGCAGAAAACTGTGGCTAAAGATTCCATCTCTCCTCATGCCTCAGCTGTATAAATCAATATCCCTTGTTTAACATGAAGCACTATGGAAGAGGTCAGTGTGTGAAGGGCACCGCGAAGAGTCAGTTCCGATCTTTGGTTAATCAGTCCACCCACAGCAGAACAGATTTTAGCTAACTTAGAGAAGGGCTTAAAAGGGAAATTCTGTCGAAAGTATTCACAGGAATTAAGTAAAATGGGAGCCACTGACAAGTTTTTTAAATGTATATACAAAATTTAAAAAGGGAGAAGGGAAAGAAGTTGGAGAGGCAGGAGTTGGCAATGCCCAAAAGTGAAGAATATGAATGGCATTAAGAACAGATTTAAATGAAGAAAGGGAAAATATCTAAAATTTGAGTTTCATTCATATTCCGAAGTCAGGCAGGAACAGTGTCAATTGTTACTGTTAAAGTAAGTTTATAGAGAAGCTCCAAGTTGCCAAAAGGTAATCAATAAACGGAAAGTTTCATGTGTTCCGGCAGGAGTGAAAAGGCTAGACTCTGCAGAATTATCCGCTATATCTGATTCTTAGTTGAACAAGGACTGGACGTCTAGGCATTTAAGACAATTATAATCATTCTGTCATTTAAACTACGTCAAAAGAGTTATTTGAAAATTTTTCTATGTGCAAAAAGGAAAACAAAATCACATTACTTATAGGATTTTAATTATCTGTCCCAACAGCTGTCTTTCATTTTTAAACACATTTAATTGTCATAAGAAATTTTAAAATTTATGTAGACACTTTGAAATACTCACCTGTCAGCGACTTTTGACATTTTTAACCGATGTCTATCTAACTGTATTTGCCAATATTTTATCTGAAAGGAGGATTAGAGAAGGAGTTACATAAGTAATGACATTTTCACAATTTTCCACTCTAAATCATGATCGACTGGGCAATTCTGAACAAGAGTATATTCTATGTCAGTACAATTTCAAAGTTGGTTAAAAAAATAAAAGCAGAGGGCTTCTAAAGAGTTGACAAAATGAAATGTTGGAATGTGAACACAACTGATATCACTTTAGAACAGCAATGAGTTTGACCATTCTGCCTACTTTAATGAAATGTAATTTTATTTTAAAATTGTAGAGATTTTGCTGGGTGCAGTGGCTCACGCCTGTAATCCTAGCACTTTGGGAGGTCGAGGTGGGCGCATCACTTGAGCCCAGGAATTCGAGACCAGCCTGGCCAACATAGTGAGACCCTGTCTGTAAAAATATATACAAACATTAGCCAGGTGTAGTGGTGCAGGTACTATAGTCCCAGCTACTCTGGGGGCTGAGGCAGGAGGATCACTTGGGACTTTGAAGCAGAGGTTGCAGTGAGCTGAGATCACACCACTGCACTACAGTCTGGGTGACAGAGCAAGACTCTGTTTCAAAAAAATAAAAAATAAAATTGTAGAGATTTTAAACATTCATTCATGGTGAATACCTAAATCCAGAATCACACTTCCCTCCAAATTTAGAAAATTATTTATTACTATAATTTCAAAATAAATCCTATCTCCTAATACCAAGAAAGCATCAATGATATGTGTTTTGAGAATAATTTTTATCAGCAATTCATGACAAACGCTCACATGGGATAATCACGCACAGAAAACTTTAATTAAAAACTCTCTGAATGACTTTTCCTTCCTGATTATTATAAATCTACTAGAAAAGTATATATTACACTCTTGATAAACCGTATTATAATAAAATATTAAGGGAAAAGAGTCAAAATGAGAATAAAGCCCCATGACTGAACCAATCAAGAAATTTAACTATTATTTGATTTGAAATACTGGAGTTTGCTTTGAACTATTACTTGGATATTATTATAATATTACTTGGATAGTATTAGCATGACTCCATGACTGTACACCAGTGTTGATAAGAAAAAACTTCAAGAGGTAGAGAGAAATCACCACTGCGGAAAGGAAGAATAAGCACTCTTGTGAAGAAAATGTCCTATCATTGGATATGGGAAGTGTGACAATGTTCTCAACCTCTTGTCCTCTTACTCTTTAAAACAGAGCTTTGGGGTACAAAGTAACTATTGATGATGGAGTCAACTACAAATCAGCATAGGTGATTTTTACAACTGGTTAGAGTAACAAGGATTTGGGTAAATAAAGAGTGAGGGGTTTTGAAAATCGTTACCATATATTGATACATTTTCAAGTAATTACAATACTTAAAATTGGAAAATTTTATTATCTTTTAACTGCAAATCTTCCATATGAAACAGGCAATCATACAGATAACCTTTAAAAATACCCACTATTAACATTTACTCTCGGTTTTCATAGCTGTTACTCTGTAAACCTTTAACAGGTCATCTCATAGGTTGACTCACCTGTTGTTGTAACTCATCTTCTGTTGGAGGTTTAGTTTCTGGTGTGGGAGTGTGGGTAGGACTGTGACTTCTAATATCATTTTGTAAACCATAGACAGACTATATTAAAATAAAAAATAAACATTTTAGGACAAAATATCATTTACAGTCACAGACTTTCTAAAAAGTAACTCTAGCATAAATTCAATAAGGTCTCTCAAAGCTTATTGGATTAAGCTTCTTATCAAAATTCAAAAGGCACTGCTATGATAAATATATGCATATAAAATAGAAGCACAGCTCTGAAAAAATTGTAGTTAGATTATTAACTTTGACAGAATAATTGATTATAAGTAGAGAACAAGGTGCATGTGATAAACTTTGAGAGCAGGCTCGGAATACCAAGTTGGAGAATGTCAGCAATAACTAACGTTTCATAAGCATTCATTTAAGAAAATAGAGAGGTGGATGCAGAATAGAATAGAAATGCAATAACCCAAAAGAAGATTTAAAAATAACTTGATATTTTACATAGAAATTAAATGGAGCACTGAGGAGACTGACAAGTCAAGAATTCTATTGCTGATTTGATTTCTGATGGTGCAATAGAAGACACCGGGGTAGTCCTATTCTCTGTATCAACAGTGGGTTATTTACCTCACCATACTGGCCTTGCCAATGGGTGCCATTTGCAAACATCAGTGACCCCAGAGGCGTCATGCATCTTTGGAATTCTCAATACCCTTGTACTTTTTTATTAACTTGTCAAAAGGTCAGACCTACTACTTAGGAAGACTCTTTTTTGAGAAAGGCGCATTGCTTAGTAAGTATAAATAAAGATCTGGTGACTAAAGGGACGAAAAACTATCTGTAACTGAGTGTGAGACATCTCACGTGTCAACTCAAGGAAGAAGCCAAATTATTTTTTCTTGAATATTACACTATTCCTTTAAAATAAAGAATTTAATGTGTGTTATTGAGTGCTTTTTCTTTGGACATGAGCAAGAAGAATGAGGGCATAATAAAACTGCATGAACTCCACAAAATTAGTACCAGATAAGGTTTGCAAAGACACTTTAGATGAGGTTAGATCCAGATGCCTAATGATACCAATTTTCAGGCCAGTCACCAAGCTTGCCAATATCTCTAAATTCAATGTATTTTTGTTCCTGATCCGCTTTCACTAGGACCTTACGTCCACTTAACATTACCTCTTGACTCTGTATTTGCGCCTTTTGGATGTGGTTTTGCCCTTGTGTCCTCCCCCGCTCCGTCCTTTTTTTTTTTTTTTTTTTGGAGACAGAGTCTCATTCTGTCATCTAGGCTGGAGTGCAGTGGCACAATCTTGGCTCACTGCAACCTCCTCCTGGGTTCAAGTGATTCTCTTGCCTCAGACCCCCAGTAGCTGAGATTACAGGCATGTGCCACCACACCTGGCTAATTTTTGTATTTTTAGTAGAGACAGGGTTTCACCATGTTGGCCAGGCTGGTCTTGAACTCCTGACCTCAGGTGACCCACCCGCCTTGGCCTCCCAAAGTGCTGGGATTACAGGCGTGAGCCACCATACCTGGCCTCCATCCTTTTTTTGGTGCTCTCATCCTTTCTTTAATAGATTTTTAACTTGGATTTAATCATTGGGATTATCTGTTCCCAGACTATCTTGAGTAGGCCTCATCAATGCCCTTCTCTTGCCCTAGCACCAGACCCTTGGGAACCCAATTCCCATTACTGAAGACATCCACTTCTGTTTTCTTTTTTTTTTCTTTTTTTATAATGCCAAACAAGAGGCAGCAAATGGCCATCCATTTCAACACAAGGATTTGCTCATATGCTTTGAATTTACCCTGAACAGGATGGAGCTGAATGGCTTAAACTAGCCCTTTTATTTCACTTATTTTTTCACTCATTCATTCATTCATTCAACATTTATTGAACACTTACTATATACTGGATATAGTACTAAGCATTAGGGAAATACAAATAAAATAGATGTGCTTCTTTCTGCACTGGAACTCACAACCCAGTGGAAGGGAAAGAAGTTACACAGGCAATTACACAAATAAACATATGACTAAAAATACGATAAGTATTATGAAACAGAAAAGAATAACAAGCATAAGGCCTGGAATATAAAGTGATTTAATTTACACTGAAGGAATGGAAATGGCCCAAGCTGATACTAGCTATATTTGAACATGATTAAATAAAACAACCTTCTGAATTCTGAAATAACAGTAGAGGTTGATTTTTTGAAAAAATTATGTGGTGTATATACATAATGGAACACTATTCAGCCTTTATAGAACAAGAAATTCTGTCGTTTGCAATAACATGGATGAGCCTAGAGGACATTATGTTTAGTTAAATAAGCTAGGCAGAGAGGTATTTACCATAGAATTACACTCATATGTGGAATACAAAAAAGTTGAAGTAGAGAGTAGAGTAACAGTTACCAGAGGCTGGGATAGCGGGTGGGAAAAGAAAGATATTGGTCAATGGGTACAAAGTCAGTTAGCTAGGAGGAATAAGCCCTAGGGTTCTACTGGACAGCAAGGTGACTATTGTTAATAATAATGTATTACATATTTCAAAGTAACTAAAAGAGAGGATTTTAAATGTTCTTGCCACAAAAAGGATAAATATTTGCGGTGATGAATATGTTGATTACTCTGATTTGTTCATTCCATGGTATATATGTTTATTGAATATTACCTCATAAATATGTGCAATTATTATTTGTCAATTAAAATTAGGCAACAGAGAGATCGCCAATTATATAATAGTTGTACCTTTCAGTATCTGCTATTTTTTCAATTGTATCACCTTATTTTTTGAAAAGAAAAATAAAAAGACTCTGAGACTTGAAGTTTCCATTCTTTTTTAACTTGGTTTAATTATTTAAAGTTTTTAAGTAATCATCTACAGGTCATGTAAACAGTGCTTATAAAAAATAGCTAATGGTTTAAACAGTAAGTTTTTGGGCTAAGATATAAAAATAAAAGACTGCTAGAAAAACACAGCAATTTGTGGTATCATGAAAGTAAAATGACCCATAAGTTATCTTTTATCTCTACATTTCTATAATGATTTCAACATTTATGCATTTCCTGTAAACTCCGTAGAGGTCCCATAAGAGGCTGGGCGCGGTGGCTCACGCCTGTAATCCCAGTACTTTGGGAGGCCGAGGCGGGCATATCACAAGATCAGGAGATAGAGACCACCCTGGCCAACATGGTGAAACCCCATCTCTACTGAAAATACAAAATTAGCCGGGTATGGTGGCACATGCGTGTAGTCCCAGCTACTCAGGAGGCTGATGCAGGAGAATCACTTGAACCCGGGAGGCAGAGGTTGCAGTGAGCCAAGATCGCACCACTGCATTCCAGTCTGGTGACAGAGCAAGACTCTGTCTCAAAAAAAAAAAAAACAACAACAAAAAAACAGAGACCATGACCCAAACCATTGGAAAGTGTTGCTTAAAACATCTTCCAGGCACCTGGCTACTGGCTCTGAAGTTACTGCAGAGTTTCCATTTCTTGTCTTACATAAAATTCAACATCAGGAGGTCTCTCTTTCACCAATCTGAGCACTGTTCATTTCCTGGGGATAGTGATAGCTTTTAACTTTGATTGTTGGCTACAATGAAAACAGCCGAGAAGAATATAATTTTATATGTGGGGATTATTTTATGGACAAAGGAGGCAAAGAGATTAATCCTATTTTGGCAGGCAAGTTATGAAAATTATTTGCAATGTAAAAGGCTTTGCATGTTTTGGAAAAAAATGTATTCAAATTGTGGTACAGGGTGGGGTGGCATAGAGCTAGAAACAGGTAGGGTTAGAGAGGAAGAGAAATAAAATCTCTTAATGCAGCAGGGGGAAAATCAAATTAACTAATTGAGATCCATTTTCAGTTTCAATAGCAAAATCATTTATTTGCAATACTTTGGCTTGATTAACATGTTCTTTTATTCCCTATGGTGCTAAGACAAGCACTTTTTCATATACAGTGCCATCTATTTATTCATTAAATAAAATAGATTTGGCTTCCTACATAAATCATAGGTGATTTCCCTTGACATTTTAGAAGAGAACTAGAAAAATTATCCTTTTTTTTTTTTTTTTTAAGGTGGGGGGTGGGGGTTTGCTATGGTCTGAATGTTTGTGTCTCTCCAAAATTCATATGTTGAAATCCTCAACCCCTAATGTGATGGTATTAAAAGGTAGGGACTTCGGGAGATGACTAGGTATGAGGGTGAAGCCCTTGTGAATGGGATTAGTGCCCTTATAAAGAGGCCTGAGGGGGCTCATCTGCATATTCCACGATGTGAGGACACAGTGAGAAGGCACCATCTTTGAAGCACAGAGTGAGCTCGTAAAAGATATGAAATCTGCTGGTGCCTTGTTACTGGACTTCTCAGACTCCAGAATTGTGAGCAATACATTTCTGTTGTTTATAAATTACCCAGTCTAAGATATTTTGTCACAGCAACTCAAACAGACCAAGAACCAAGTCAGAGACTGTAAAATAGAAACCACAAAGTGCAAGATGCCTTTCTGTGTTTCCATGTGAAATGTAATCGCTGGGGCTTTTCTGACTGGCTGACGTGGTAATAGTTCTCTTTCTTTCAGGGTTGCTCAGTGGAACTGGAGAACAGACTGTGACCATATCTGACACAATATGGAGAAAGCCAGTACAGAGAAAGAAGCAGAGAGAAGGCGACCAGAGAGAGAGCGTGAGAGAGCTGGGTCCACTCACACCCCTGGGCCAGCTCGACCCCTGCCTGCCACAAGGTTTCAGACCATGAATCAGAAAAGTCCCCTCTTGGCCTGGTGTGGTGGCTCATGCCTGTAATCCCAGCACTTAGGGAAGCTGAGGCGAGTGGATCCCCTGAGATCAGGAGTTTGAGACCAGTCTAGCCAACATGGTGAAACCCCATCTCTACTAAAAATACAAAATGAGCAGGGTGTGGCGGCACATGCCTGTAGTCCTAGCTACTTGGGAGGCTGAGACAGGAGAATCACTTGAACCTGAGAGGCAGAGGCTGCAGTGAGCCGAGGTTCCGCCACTACACTCCAGCCTGGGCAAGACAGAGAGAGACTCCATTTCAAAAAAAAGTAAAGTCCCCTCTTTATTCATTCTCATTTAAGCAATTTCTATTGCCTGCACCTTTACTATACCCTTTACTCAACACACTTTTGTGTTGCTCTAAGATATGAGTAGTTTATGCTGTTCAGTAACACGTTAAAATGTAAATGTACACATGTTGTATATGGAGTTGAGGACACATCCATATTTTATGCAGAAACAGCTACAACCACTGGATTATTAATAGCGGGAAAACCAGACAGCTAATTATACATTTGCTGTTGTTCTTCTAGGATGTGCACATTAGCTTTTCACTGATGCTGTTAACTGTAATATTTAGTGCCATGATGTCCAAATGAAGGTGACAGAGGAAAAGGAGAACAGGATAGGAAATAGCTTACTGTTATTTTGAAATATGGGCGCTAACGTTACAGGACAGAGCCCAAAGTGTGGATTCAGTCACATACATGCAGATGCTCTTACCATTTCCCTCAGGCTTTGTGTCCTAGGACCCCTCTTGCTCTTGTCCTACAGAAGGATATAGCCTGTGGTGGTGAATTTTGTGTCAACTTGGCTGGCTCATAGTACTCAGATATGTGGACAAATATTACTCTGGATGTTTCTGTGACGGTGTTTATTGGATGGGATTAACATTTAAATCAATGGACTTCGAGTAAAACAGGTTGCCCTCCATAATGTGGGTGGGCCTCACCCAATCAGCTGAAGGCCTTAATAGAACAAAGGCTGACCTTGCCTGAGCAAGAAGGGATTCTGCCTCCAGACTGCCTTTTTTGTTGTTGCTTGTTGTTTTGAAGAAGAAGGATATTTACTCTTAAAAAAAAAAAGCGTTATCCCACAAAAAGATGTACAGATTTGAAAAACACTTATTTTACTGTATTAAACAAACAGAAAAACAGGCAGGGGAGGTCCAGATGATAGAATTGAAGCAGCTCTGTACAAAAATAAAGATGGTACAATGATGTGACTTCAAAGAAAATGACTTAAAAAAATTCACAAACATCTTCATGTTTCTAATAATATATTAATGCACAAAATATCAAAAATACAAAGTCTAGGTGTATTCCATGTAGGTTTATGATAAACTATTGAACTTCTATTTAATGCATTTACTTTTATAAGCCTTCTCTGTCTAGAAGTACAAACTACACGAGTACATACATGTTGGTATTTTACCATGAAAATTTTAGTTTTCATCTCAAACTAGTGATTTGTCTTTTTACCCGTACTTACAATACATTTCACTTCCATTATAAGACATGTAATACCTTTCTAGTGATACATTTTAATCAATATATTTTTTTAAATATTGATTTTTAAATGAATCTTTTTAGTGCTATGACATGTTGGCCTTAATTTAACAGCTGAAGCATGATATGGTAACTATATTGTACTGTTTAATTCGCAGCTATAGGAAAACGTTTGAGTTTTAAAATATAACCAAGATGAGGCTAGATGGTAATAAACACTAAAATACTAGAAAACAGTGAATGAATAAATAATATGTTTTTTTCATCAGGGGCTGTTCATTATTTTGTTTTTAGAAACCTGGAAGAAATTGTCTTGAGTTTCAAATGTTCTGGTAAATCTAGTCGTTTCTTAGCCTCCTCAATGTCGCCGGGAATTGCTGAAATAAGTGACTCTAAATAAAGTTCTTTTCTGGTTTGAGGTAGGCAACAATGGCCGCATTGGGGATTTCCCCATAGAAGTCCTCTTTGAAGGTATGCGGGATAAGCCTTTCCATGGACTTCTTCGTATTCTTGTGGTAGGGGTCCATCCTATGCTCACCACCACCTAAGGCCATCTCCACTTCCAACCCTGGCCCAACCATAATAAATGACGATGGATACATCAACTGGAAGATTAGCTACTAAACTTGTTCAGGAAGATTAGCTGCGGGGATGCCCAGCTGCCTGGAGCCACGGCCAAAACCCCGCACCACTTGGGCCCGGCAGAAGCGGCGCAGATGCCTCATGTTATAGTCCAGTCGGCTCAGGACACGGGCTGCAGCCGGGTCCAGTGTTTTGCGGAGCCGCCATCGACGCGGTGCCCGGACCCTGGACCAGCAGCGGGTGGGGCGAAGGCATGGCCGTGAGCTCTGCCTGCCGCTGGGGTGCACCAGGGGCCTGGCGACAAGACAACACGCCGAGGTGGGTCCATGACGCCAGTAACCCAGCAAAAGCTTCCCGGCGACACAAGAGCTGTGTCTTTGGATTTAAACTGCCACTCTTCCCTAGGTCTCCAGCCTGTTGGCCTCCCACATCAGAGTTTGAACTCGCCAAGCCTCAATAATCCTGTGAGCCAATGCCTTAATATAAGTCTCTGTCTTTCTCCCCCGCTCCCGCCCCCCACTCTCTGTTTCTGGTTTGGTTTCTCTGGAGAACTCTGGCTAATACAGAATCTACTACAGTCAAAATTAATAGTATCAGACTCAAGAACATCAGGCAGACGGTTCCCCTTCAAACTTACCTAGATTAGGCTGATTTCTTTCTGGCTATGCTACATTATCATTCTTTCATAGATCCTTGAGATTTTTACCTATTTCCTTATATTGTAGTATATTCTAATTAAATAGAAAGACTTGAAAATGGACTAATGGTAGATTCTTAACATAGCTCAAATCATCCATACAGCAAAGCCTTCGCTTCTTATATTTGATAAACATGTCAAAAATTCAACAATTAGATACAACATTCCCAAATGAAATGTGGAATGATTCTGATATTCTTCAGGCACCTATGCTAGACTGTTAGTTGAGGGATTTACTGGGTCCTTTACTCTTGTTATGGCACGTAATAACAGGAAAATTGTTACAGCTCGCTCCCAAAGAAATGGTCAGCAGCTCTCCTTGCTACGAGCATTATCTGCTTTCAAAGATTAAGCGTGTTCCATAGGTTCCACTTCCTGAGCAGCCGCAGTATAAAGACTGAGGCCGACCGCACAGCCGGGAGGACGCGCTACAGAGATAGCCCAATTAGGGCGGAAGGGAAGGGTGGTGCCCAGGGGCGACTGGCTGGCCTCTGTGGCTTGGGATCTCACAGTGTTGCCTGCTCCGCAGACACAGAGCTGTGGACCCCTCAGAGGGTGGTGAAACAGCTTGCTGATTGCTGTCAAGATATTCACTGATAAAATGCAGTGGCAATTACAAGCACAAATCACTTAAATTCCCTTTGTCATGTGTCACGGGCGGAGTTGTGTCCCCTCCCCCAAATTCTTACGTTGCATCCCTATCCCCCAACACAGCTGTATTTGGAGATCCGGCCTGTGAAGAGGAAATGAAGGTTAGGTGGGGTTATAGGGTGGGAACTAATACAATAGAACTGATGTCCTTTTAAGAAGAGGAAGAGACCCAGAGTGGGTTGTTGTGTTTTGTTTTTCTCTCTGTCTCTATGCACACACAGGAAAAGCCACTGAGCATAGGAGAAGGCGGCCATCCCCAAGCCAGGAAGAGACACGCCACAGGAACTGAACTTGCCACCACCCTGATCTTGAACTTCTAGTTTCCGTAACTATGAGGTAACAAATTCCTACTCTTTAAACCACCTAGTTTGCGGTATTTTGTTAAGGCGGCCCCAGCAGACTACATAAAGCTTGACGAAATCATAAACTTATATCCATATACAGACATTTGTCTCCTTGCTCAATACCTGTACCCTTATGAGACCATGAATTAGGGGGAGCAAGGCCCTGACTGTCCCATTTACTGTGGAGTACCTAAAGCCCAGGACTTGTCTGGCATAGAGCAGAGACTCCTTAATTTTGCTAATTCAGTGGATCATTACAGTTCCTAAACAACTATGAGCATATCATAGTTGTATACTTCATATCATATGAAGTATCAGTGGTGAAACTTCTAAGAAAAACATATTAGTATGTGGCTGGGAGTCGTATAACCTTCCATGTAAAATAACATTATCCTCTGCGAAGATTCTAGCAAATTGAACACTTCTGACTGTGAGAAACTATATGTATCAAAAGGTGAGAAAAATCAGTTTTCTCCAACTGTGGAAAATAAGGGCATACCTGTTAATTGCTGTCAGATTTTTCAGGACTTTTGTTTTCTCCTGGCAAATGTTAGCGCCAGACAGCTCTGGAGTGAGGCCCTGTCATTCTATCATTATTGATTCACAAGAAATGAGATGTTATTGAAACAAAGAGAGCTAGATCTCAATGATTCTGTTTTTTTACAATATTTCACCTTGCAATGCCTCATGGGCTTTTCATCATTAAATGAGGGCTGATGGTATGTGAAGAACAACATTGTAAACTAATGCTTCTCAAATGTTCAAAAAGAAGGGTGCCATGTGAAACACAAGAAAGATGATCAATACTGAATATGGTGCCGAAAAGAGAGTATAAATGATGCCTTTATTGTGTCTAAGTGCTATCTTGTCAATTCATGTGCTTTCTCTTCTGAATCACAGCATGTCTGGGTTAGTGTCTGTTGGAGGAAACAGGACACCCAATAAAGTATTTCGAAGAGTAATTTCACTATTCAGAAAGTGGAGAGAGGTGGCTTAATGCACTTTTTGGAGAGCTGATAGCATTTTTGAATCTTGTTCTGCAAAACTAGTTCTTGGTGCCCTCAGGATGTGCTGTGAGCAGAAGATGAAAGCAATTAAGCAGGGCCAGTCACAAGAGAAACAGACCAGACAGGCTTGCTTTGGTCTGACTTCGCCTCTCCCTTGGAGAGTTCCTAGGGGCAGATACATTTGAGCACCGCATCTGAATTGGTTTTGTGGTGCTTTGCTTCGGCTTGTTTATCCTAACATCAAGGTAAACTGCCTTAAAAGAAAGAAAAGGTACTTGGACCATACTGGGGCCTTTGAACATGAAGCTATATGTTTCTAGGGATGGGAGAAAAGGCAACATAAAATAAGACTAGAAAAAAATATTGGGTGCTTACTGCAGGGACACAGACTCTGGTAAACACTATGGCTGAAGAAATACTAAGGAAATAGTCACAGAAAAGAAGACCTTGAACTTTGTGGGATGTATTAATCCTGCAGGACCAATCAATAAGCTGTGTTCTCAAAGTGACTGCTACAGGCCAGAAATTCTTGTGTACATCAAGCATGTTTTATGGAATGAATAAAAATCCCTTCTAGTTGTACGTGTTGTTTTAAAAAATATGTAGAGACTATCGCTATGCATTTTCAAAGGGTTATTTAAAATGTCACTGAACTCGGAATAGCTTTCTCTGCACCCTGCACACCGATATTCTCTCAGATAACGAACACTGAAATACAACCACTGTCTTATGGTTGTGTCACAAAATTCTAGTGTTAAGAGGGGGTCCCTGCACTCTTTCTGTAATTAAATATCTTTTAGATATCCCCCTTTCCTCGGGTTTTAAAATGCCCTTCTCTCATCAGTATCAGGTTTTCTAAGGATGATTTCTAAAGAAATCATCCTTAGATTTCCTTAGAAATCATCCTTAGAAAACCTCCATCTTCTTTTCCTCCTTTCCTGGGCTCTGAAGGCCACACCCTTCTCTGGGAGAGGAAGGGGGTCCTCCACTTCCTGTTCCTCTCCTGTCAGTTAGTCAGTACCACCGCTCTGTCTTGGGACCCTGGTGTGCTTGAGCATCAGGATGGGGATATTCTTGAAGAAGGGAGGGCTGTGGAGGGCTGGGAAGAGTGAGGAAGATACTCCATGACATGGGAAGAAAGTGTTCATGGTTGACATCCTGTAAACAATGCAATCCATCACCAAGATCAGCACAACAGATGTCAGTTTTACCTTCCGTGTTTTGTGGGGGTTTCTCATTCTGGATGATTTCTTAATGTCCACTTCAGTTGTATTTACACATCCAGGCTGGAAATGGAAAAACAGAGAGACAAATGAATCTTTGGGCATGAAATTTCTGACCAGAACAATCATGAATGACTCGCTCTCCAGAACCCAAGCAAATGCCACAATGACACAAATCAAGGGAAGTGTTTTCTGGATGGCCACAGCCAGTCCCATCAGCAGTGGCCAGTCATAAAAGACATGATACTTCTTAACTCTTCACACTTAAAGGCCTTCAGATGCCATCGTCAAATAACTCCCAGAGAAACAGGAAAAATAAATAGTTGGGCTGCACATGTGAAAGTGGTGTCAATATTTATAGCCACAAACCCGACAGAAAAAGTGAGGGCGCTCCTGGACAAACGGGCCGATCCCCCTTGCTAGTTATCTGCAGACAGCCTCTTGCAGAGTTCCCTCTTTATAAAAAGTGATGCTGGGCCAGGCGCAGTGACTCATGCCTGTAATCCCAGCACTTTGGGAAGCTAAGGTGGGTGGATCGCCTGAGGTAAGGAGTTCGAGACCAGCCTGGCCAACGTGGTGAAACCCTCTCTCTACTAAAAATATAAAAAATTAGCCGGGCGTGGTGGCGGGCACCTGTAATCCCAGATACTCAGGAGGCTGAGGCAGGAGAATCACTTGAACATGGGACGTGGAGGTTGCAGTGAACCGTGATCTCACCATTGCACTCCAGTCTGGGCAATAAGAGCGAAACTCATCGCAAAAAAAAAAAAAAAAAAAAAGGCTGTTATTAGATGGGTGGCTTGCTTTTCCCAAGTTGGAAAGCTCAAATGGCATTTAGTTGAGCCAGCTCAACTCCCAGAATGAACTGTCTTACAGGGATTGTGAAACCCAGCGACTAGGAATCTTTGTTTGCCATAGACAGAATATACAATGGTTAACATGGGAAAGATGGAGAAAGAAACTGGTAAATAAGATGCCATGCTTCTTCTGATAAATTCCCGACCTTCCTTTTCCTTAAGCGCAGGTGAACCCCTTTAAAACAGAGGGGTTGGAGAAGTATCGGCAGCCTGCTGTTAGTTTCCTGACAACCTCAGGAGTCTCATCTTGTCGGATTTATTGTTCTGTTGTACAGAAACAAATAGCTGCAAGCTTCTTGTATATTTGGAGGAGGAGAGGGGAGGAGGGGGGAAGAAGAGGGGAAGGGAGAGAATATGAATCAGGAAACAGAGAAGACAGGAGATTCAAAAATACAGGGTAGCTTAAATGTAGAAAGGGCTTAGACATCACACATCCTTTAGAAGTGATGAGAAGTTAATGGCTGCATGGACTGTGTTTCCTTTACTTTTGGTGCAGGATTTAAGGATGTCTGGTATTAGTAAAAAACATCAGCCAGGCGCGGTGGCTCACACCTGTAATCCCTGCACTTTGGGAGGCCGAGGTGGATGGATCATGAGGTCAGGAGTTCAAAACCAGCCTGGCCAACATGGTGAACCCCTATCTCTACTGCAAATACAAAAATTAGCTGGACGTGGTGGCAGGCGCCTGTAGTCTCAGCTTCTCTGGAGGCTGAGGCAGGATAATCACTTGAACTCAGGAGACGGAGGTTGTGGTGAGCTGAGATCACGCCACTGCACTCCAGCCTGTGCGACAAGAGTGAAACTCTATCTCAAAACAAATAAACAAACCATCAAGTTGCATGTCTCTGCTCAATTTCTCTGCTTCTTCCCACAGATTGCAAGAAATTAAAGCATTAGATGTCCTTAGAAGTGACTCCAGAGAAACTGTGAATGCCGAAGTCTACTGTGGAGTTGGGATGGGGTTGGGAAGGAAGGGCAAAAAGGCAGAGCTGATGCGATTGGCAGAGTCAGCTGTTCACTACAGTAACAGGAATCAGCTCATTGTGTAATGACGATAGAGGACACTTTCCTTAAAGAACCATCTCCTGCTACCATAGCCGTTGGGCCAAAACTCCACCATAATATTATAATGGATAAGGAAGTAAATGAGGAAAACATTTTTTTCTCTTTTTTTGTAGAATATGTATATACTACACATACACACACACACACTGTACTGCAAACATTAAACAAATTATGAGTTTGGTGTGCGTATCTATTTAGGAATAGAAATCACTGGTTCAGCACAGTGGTCGGCTTGGCCGTGTAGGAGGGAGGAAGGGCACCCAGCTGGGTGGGACTAATTTCCTAAGTGACACTGAGCAATGCACTAAACTACCCCAGCATCTGGTTGCTGAGTATCTGATATTCTGGTTTGATTTTTTTTTATGGTTGGTCTAGGCATTTGTTTTTTCAAAAGACCCCTGGGATTTTAATATGCAGCCAGAGTTTACAACCATGATCTAGGTGTAACAAAGACAAGGTTTTTAAAACACTAAAGGATCGAGTTTTCATTTTCGATTCAATTTCTATTTCTTTGCAACCTTCCATCCCTAAGCCTAAGCCATAATGGAAAGGAAGGCAGTAAAATTCTTTAAACTGCTATCAACATATCAGGAGCCAAGCACAGTGCCAGGTGCAGTGGCTTATGCCTGTAATCTCAGCAGTTTGAGAGACTGAGGTGGGAGGATCACTTGCTTTGAGGAGTCTGAGGCTGCAGTGAGCTGTGACCGAGCCACCACACTCCAGCCTGAGTGATAGGGTGACATTTTGTCTCTCTCTCTCTCTCGCTCTCTCTTTTTTTTTTTAAAAAAAGAGCCAAGTATGATAAGATACGTCATGGAGATTGTTTTTCTATATGTTAAGGGATGGGAAAAATTAGGATATAATATCCAGGAAAAGGAAAGCATGTTTCTTCATGACCTGGAGGCAACGAAAGATAAAGGTAAGATACTGAGCTCAGCAGATGCCTCATTTTTCTCCTCTGTCGAAGAAACTCGAAGAAGGAGAGGTAACAGGGAGAAATAAAAAATCCCAGACAAGTATGAGGTAGCCTGTGAGGTAGTTAGTCCCATGCCCATAGAAGCAGCTCCACATGTGATCAGAGTCAACATGAATTTTATATCATATGGGTGGTAGCAAGAAAGATGAGCTTAAGGCAGTGCTTCCCAACCCTCTCATGTGGCAGTCGAGGCATCTGGAATTTCTTGCATGCCACAGTAGTAAAAGGCACAGAAGATCTAAGAATAGTGGGTGGATGGGAGCCTGAGGTTGGGACAAAGGCCACAGTGTGCAGGGATTTTATGCTGGAAGCAGATGTCTGAAACAGACTTCAGCAGTGAGTTCCAGGTGATGAGATGGTACCTGTTGCAGCTGTCCTGGGAGCAGCCCACACCAACCCGCCTATCGCAGAAATCGACAAGGATCTGGAAGATGTTCTGCAGGTGCTTGGCCCTCAGGCCCCACTGCACAAGATTGTAAAAACAAAGCCTCTGGACTCCAAACTCTCTTCCAAAACCAGTGTTGGATAGCAGCAGAGAAAGGCTGAGAAAACTGAAAGTGTGATCATTTATCCACAAATGAGCGAGTCATCGAAACCAACTATTTCGATATGGTGGCATGCAGAGCACATGCATTGAAACCTATCCTTCAAATAGGTTTCTGAGAAAACTATGTCAATTATAGAAAATACAGAAACTGCATTTTCTTTGTACATCTGAGGAAGCTGAACTAATTTGAACTCTAAAACTCCTTCCGTAACGAGCTAGGATTCCAAATCAATTTTACTTCACACCAGGGGGAATAATTAACAAATGGCCCTTTGTGTCAACCATTGAAGGCATAAAGTGGAAAGATCCCCTCCCCAGAGGAACATATCTGACTGTCAGTCCTGAAAGAAATTAGAAGTTTCATCCTCATGTTTAAAAGATGATGCCCTTTTAAATTTGATTAATGAACCATTAGCTTACATCTGACATTCCCACTTGAGCCAATTATCAACACCACTATATCAGCAAATTAATAAGAAAGCATTGATTTTAAAAGTAAATGTTATTAGAGACTGAACTGTAAGATATGTTTTATAACCCGGCTCCCATCCCAGGAAAATAAAATCTGCCAGTTCAAAATTTGTTACTAATGACTAAATGGTTAAAATAGCTGGATCTGGGATGCTTGTCTCAGAGGCCTTGTAATTTCTAAGGAGGCCTCATGGGACAGCTAATGGTTCAACAGATCTATAATATCTAAGTCAACTAGGAAATTCTTGAAGATTAAAAAAGCTTAGAGGCCCAAAGTTGTCTGGTATACTTCTGAATAATTAAGGTCATGACTCAGTGCTGATAACCCCTGAATAACTGCTTTCAGAAGTCATGCACTGTGGTAAGTGAAATATGGCAATAATTTTTCTTGAATTCTCTTATGTATTCAATAAATATTTCTTTCTGCATCTAATTGTTAGATCTTGTGACACCTGGTGAATTACAGAAACGAAGGCATGAGCCGTATCCCAGTAACTTCCTGATACAATAAGAACGACAGACACATGAGTAATCAGAATATGGGAGCATAATGACTAAGTGGAAGTTGACACAGAGCATTATAGGACAACAGAACATTCCAGACATCCATTTTTTTTTTTTTTTTCCTGAGACGGAGTTTCACTCTTGTGCCCAGGCTGGAGTGCAACAGCACAATCTCAGCTCACTGCAACCTCTGCCTCCTGGGTTCAAGTGATTCTCTTGTCTCAGCCTCCCAAGTAGCTGGGATTACAGGCGGGTGCCACCACGCCCAGCTAATTTTTTGTGTTTTTAGTAGAGACAAGGTTTTGCCATGTTGGCCAGGCTGGTCTCGAACTCCTGACCTCAGGTGATCCACCCGTCTTGGCCTCCCAAAGTGCTGGGATTACAGGTATGAGTCACGGCGCCCGGCCAAGAAAGACATCCATTCTTACGCGCAGTCTGTTGGTTCTCCTCAACACGGCAAACAATATTCCTTTAAATGTTGTTTTTAAGCAATTTTTCAATCTCGATGAGACTATGTTGTCTTTGGTTACTTAAAAAAAAAAATCAATTATCTTTTTGATGCATATATAATACGTACCACTAGCTGGCACCAGACCTTCATGAAATTCGTAAAATTGGTTTCTGCAGAGCTAAACATATCTATCTTCCCAATAAGATATAAATAACATTATTGTTACCAAGTAGACATTCCATTAAAATGCTCAAATATATACTATTTGCTGGATACAGTATTAAGCACATGGTATTGTAGGATGTAAGGAATAATGAAATGCTATTTACATTAGCCTGGAAGAGAATTGTGTTATTTCTAGTGATTCAAAGATGAATTTCTTTTCAACCGAACTAAGCTGGGTTGTAACATTATTATAATGTTATTCATTATAAAGTAGGATTTAACACTGTAGAACCTATTCCTGAGGGAGTAAACGGAGCATATCATTGAGAAATATTACTGTCATAACGTTTACGTGAGTGTCCTCATGAGATGCAAAAGAGAAGCTGGAGTTTTTGCTTTCATTAAGTATATTTCATTAAGATATTTTAAGTAAAAGCATCTAAATGCCATTTAGTTCCATTCATGCGATAGTACACTTTTGTTAGTTATAGCAGAAGGCATACTTGTGTTCAGGACAAGTTGGCAAAACTTGTGGCGAAGAGCGACAGTGAGAGAGAGGTATACAGAACAGCTGTCTTTAAGTTCCATCACTGCAGCTGATGTGTACCTGGGAGAACAGTGTCCTAAATGACAGGTGAGTGGAGGATTAGAAATGCACCGTCAAACAGAGCTGATAGCAAGACATCAAGTACACCTTAGAAAGTTTTAAAAAATCATGATTCTGGGAAAATTCAGGTTTGAAATATGCATAGTCCCCCCTTATCCTTGGGGGATATGTTTTACTACTGTCCACCCCCACAAAAGAGATGCCTGAAACTACAGATAGTACCAAAACCTATATATACTGTTTTTCTTATATATATACATGCTTATCATAAAGCTTAACTTATAAATTAGGAATAGTAAGAAATTAACAATAACTAATAATAAAATAGAAAACAACAATAACTAAGAATAAAATAATAAAATATGCCAAAACATGTGACGATGATGGCTTTGGGGTCATTCTGAAGTAAAGTAAAGGTGACTGCAATACCAGGACAGTCGATCTGATAACCTAGAAGGCTACTAAATGCCTAACATGTGGGTACCATAGACAGCGTGGATCTGCTGGACAAAGGAGTGACTCATGTTCCAGCTGGGGCAGAAATGGGATAGATGAGATTTCATCATGCTACTCAAAATGGCACGAAATTGCAAACTTATGCATTGTTTCTTGAATTTTCCATTTAATATTTTTGGACTGCAGTTGACTATGGATAACTGAAACCGCAGACTGCAACCACAGATAAGGGGGAACTACTGTATTTAGATGGTCCCCGACTTACTATGGCTCAACTTAAACATTTTCACCCTTACTGTGAGTTTATTAGAGTATTAAATGCATTTTTGACTGATAATATTTTTGGCTTACAATGTCTTTATCGGGACATGACCCCATTGTAGGTCAAAGAGTATCTGTATATATAATTATTAATTCAAATAGAAGTAAATTAATGAAAAAGAGTCGCCCCTTTGTAATACAGTACAAGTTTTAAAAATTGCATGCATGACCCACAGTACCCCAATAAAAATGATCCCTTATTCTTACACGAAGTAATTATAGATTTTAAAGTGTACACTTACATGAAGTAACTACAGATTTTAAAGTGTTCAATCTCAGGATTTTTTTTCTTTTTTTTTTTGGCCCAGGCTGGAATGTGATGGTGCAACCACAGCTCACTATAGCCCCCACTTCCTGGGCTCAAGCAATCCTCTTGTCTCAGCCTCCTGAGTAGCTGGGACTACAGGTGAGTGTCACCATGTCTGGCTAATATTTTATTTTTAATTTTTAGTAGAGACAGGGTCTTGCTATGTTGCCCAGGCTGGTCTCAAACTCCTGGCCTCAAGCAGTCCTCCCATCTCAGCCTCCCAAAGCTCTGCTGTTACAGGTGCGAACCACTGTGCCTAGCCAGGATTCTTTTTTTAAAGACCCAGTTCAAGCTTTTCTTCACTTTCTTAGGCAGTTGTCAGTTGATTCAGGCTCTGATTCTTTCAGCCCGCCTCCTCCTGACCCATCTGCTTCCTACACACAAACTGAAGAAAGTTGTTTGAGGAAATTGCTCCAAATTTCTTCCATTCACTCTTCTCTATAGTATTTACTCATTTAATTGCTATTAGGTTTCATTTGCTAGCTGCAGATTCTTGGGTATGATATCGTGCTTCAATGTATGCTATGAATGAACTCCACACGTCCAAGAGGCAGAAAGAAATGGAATTATCTAAAGTCAGCCTGAAGCTGTGGAAAGTGGTCAGGTTGAGTAGAAATCACAGACCATGGTAAGGTGGTAAGCACTTTGGTTTAATTCTTTATTTTTATTTTTTAAGGTTTCTTTTTTGTTTTGTTTTGTTTTGGTTTTTTTGAGACGGAGTCTTGCTCTACCATCCAGGCTGGAGTGCAGGGGCGTGACCTCAGCTCACTGCAAGCTCCGCCTCCTGGGCCATTCTCCTGCCTCAGCCTCGCGAGCAGCTGGGACTACAGGCGCCCGCCACCTCGACCGGCTAACTTTTTGTATTTTTAGTAGAGACAGGGTTTCACTGTGTTAGCCAGGATGCTCTCGATCTCCTGACCTCGTGATCCGCCTGCCTCGGCCTCCCAAAGTGCTGAGATTACAGGCGTGAACCACCGCGACCGGCCCAACTTTGGCTTAATTCTAAACATAATTGGAAGCCACTGGAAAGTTTTAAACAGGAGAGTGACTTCATATGATTTATTTTTAAAAACTCATTCAGACCTTACACTCTACACACACACACACACACAAACTCAAAATGAATCATAAACCTAAATGTAAAATGCTAAATTATAAAATTTTTAGAAAATAACAGGAGAATGTGACCTTGAGTTGGGCGATTACTTTTTAGATACAACATTGAAGGCACAATCCATGAAAGAAATAATTGATAACTTGGATTTCATTAAAATTAAAAACTTCTGTTCTGTGAAAGATACTGTCAAGAGAATGAGAAGACAGGCCACAAAGTTGAAAAAAAATATGCAAAGTTATTATCCAAAATAAGTAAAGAACTCTTAAAACCAACAATAAGAAAATACCACAACCCCGTTAACATATGGACAGATGATCTGAACAGACACCTCACCAAAGGAAACATACAGATGGCAAACACATTTGTACAAAGATACTCCACGCTGTATGTCGTTGGGAAAATGCAAATTGAAATAACAACGAGATACCACTCCACACCTATTAGAATTGCCAAAATCCAGAACACTGAAAACACCAGTTGCTGGCAAGGATGTGCAGCCACAGAGATTCTCATTCATTGCCAGTGGAAATGCAAAATGGTTGAGCCACTTTGCAAGACAGTTTGGCAGTTTCTTACAAAACACTCTAACCACTCGATCCAGCAATCATCCTCATGGGCATTTACCCAAATTGAGTCGAAAACTTATGTTCACACAAAAACCTGTACATGGATGTTTCTAGCAGCTTTTTCTTCATAATTGCCAAAACTTTAAAGCAACCAAGATGTCCTTTAGTAGGTGAATGTATAAACTGTGGTACATCCAGACAATGGAATATTATTCAGCATTAAAAAGAAATGAGCTATTAAGCCACAAAAAGACAGGGAGGAACCTTACATGCATATTACTAAGTGAAAGAAGCCAATCTGAAAAAGCTACAGATTATACGATTCCAACCATATGACATTCTGGAAAAGGCAAAACGATGGAGACAAATAGTTTTGCCTTTTCCAGATCAGTGGTTGCCAAGGGTTGGGAATAAATAGGCCCAGCACAGATAAATTTTAGGGTAGTGAAACTATTTTATATGATACTACAACAGTGAATACATGTCATTATACATTTGTCAAAACCATCGACTGTACAACATCAAGAGTGAACGCTAAACTACAGAGTGCAGGTGATAATGATACATCAGTGTCGGTTAATTGATTATAACTAATGTACCACTCTGGTGGCGGGGTATTGATGACGGGGGCGGCTGTGGGCAGTGGGGGAGGTTGCTGCGGAATTCAGCGCTTTCCACTCAATTTTGCTGTGAACCAAAACTGCTCTAAAAAAGTAAAACTGATTAAAAACCAACCAACCAAACAAACAACTCATTCAAGAACATTGAGTACTCTGAGAGTGGATTATCAGGGTGGAAACAGGGCAAAGCAGAAGCAAAGGGCCCAGTTTGAAGGTTACTGCAGTTATCCAGGCAAGAGATGATGGCGACGTGGATTTGCATGTCAGCACTAGAGATGATGGCGACGTGGATTTGCATGTCAGCACTAGAGATGATGGCGACGTGGATTTGCATGTCAGCACTAGAGAGGATGGCGACGTGGATTTGCATGTCAGCACTAGAGAGGATGGGAAGTGGTTGCATCTGGGATGCATTCTGAAGGTATAATCAACAAAACTTGCTGATGGGTTGTGACTGTGGGCATGCTGAAGAAAACAGAATATCAAGGATGACTCCCATGCCATCTGCTGAGATGGGGAACCCTGTGAAAAGAAGAGAGGAATCCAAACACGATTCCTGGGTTGTATTTACATACAATGTTTGTATTTGCTGAAGTCTCCAAATGGAATGCAGCTCTTTATGCAGTCGCTATGAAGATCACGAATCAGAGCACTTCCAACACAAATGCCTGTGGAATCATCTGCCCTTGGCCTGTCCTTTTGTGCTATTGCATTTTTGCATTATCATTGGTGGTATGAACATATCATTGAATCTGCAACATTAAAACATGATGATCAATTCCTGAGAATTTGGTGGAGCTATCTCTCATTACTCAGAGTCTCTGCTACACTTTCCTAAATTCTTCTTCTGTAGTCCTACCACATTCTGTTAATCTGCTCTAGTTGAAATCAGACCACTTCAGCCTCACATCTAGGAACTCTCTGTGCATCCTCCAATGATACTCACTTTTTATAGACTAGGAATTGCCTTGCAGGTACCATTCTCGAAGAGCAACGAAGAGGACTCTAACTAGTATATTTGCCTATAGCTTCTTTGCGGTCACTGGGATTACCCATGTTTAATGTTCAGCTTTAAAATACTTAAAGTGTTCCCAGCTAGAACTGCTTTGAAGTTTAAAACATCACTGGGTAGAAGCTAAGTTGCCATAATTATCTTTGAAATAAGGGCTCCTGTAGGAAGAAACAAAAGGCCTGAGGCAAGTGTGCATGGACACTTTTCTGTGACACCTGGCCTGCTGTGCGCACATGAGCGATTGATCTCCTTCCCTTTCTATGATTATGTCCCTACAAAAAGCTGGCTGCAGTGTGAGGACATGCAAAGATTTTCAGTTGGATGAGAAAAGTCCCTCTTAGGTTTGAGACTGAACATGTGTGCTTCAACTTGTTCTATGTCCTGGGTTGGCATATTGGGTTCTTTTACACCCATAATTGAAGTGGCATTTTGATTCGCATTATACTGTTCCTCTGGTATTCCATTGGTGGGAGGGTGAGTAGCAACACAGAATTTTCGAGTTCCTGGTCTATGGACTTAAATGGATGATCAAACACCTTAAACATTTTTACTTTAACCCTTAACATGTTTCTTGAATGCAGAAATTAAGACATGAAATCTAGACTGTGTCTCTGGTGACAACATAAATTTCCCCAATGTAAAAGTGAGGTGGCAAAAAGCAGGAAAATGAACTAGCTACTGAACTGGAGAAAACAATCTTTATTTTTTTACACGGTGCTATTGTTAGTACTGGTGACTTAAATGGTATGCTGTAAAGGCTAACGAGAACCAAATAAAATTTCCTATAACATAAATAACAGTAAGTTCAAAGGCTTATAATAATTTTTACAGCAGATAGCAATGGGACAACTAGGAAATGAGTTTGTGAAAATCATCACATATTGGAATTAACCTTGAATTACAATAGCTGCCTTGAATTCAATAGCTTTGAATTACAAAGGACATGGGAGCTCCTAAATCATATGTTCCCAAATAGAAAAGGGGTGTACCTCCCTGTCTTAGTCTCTTCAGACTTCTGTAACAAAATACCATAAACCAGGTGGCTTGTAAACAATAGACACTTATTTTCTCACAGTTCTGGAGACTGGGAAGTTCAAGATCATGGCAGTGAAAGATTTTGGGTTGGGTGAGGGTCACTTCAGTTCACAGAAGGTTCCTTCTTGCCGTTTCCTCACATGGTGGAAGACATAATAGTTCTCTCTTGGCTTCTTCTATAAGGGCACTAATCCCATTCAGGAGGAAAGAACCTTCATGACCTAATCATCTTCCAAAGATCCTACCTCCTAATACCACCACCTTGGAGATTAGGATTTCAACACATGGATTTGGGGAGGACACACATGTTCAGATCAGAGCCCTCCCTTTACAGGACACACATACAGAGAACGGCCACAACACACAGACCTCGGTTTAGCAAAATCTCTGTAAAGAAGATTAATTTCAAAGATATACTCTGTTGCATTCAACTTGATTTCCAAAAAGAGAAAAAGATTTAGTAGTGTTAGAAAAGAGAGTTTTACATAAAGTTCTTTTCTAGATTTCATATTTATTGCTAAGAGTCAAAACTTTATTTTATTTTCACTGCTAGGGAAAAAAAATCTTTTAAAATAATTCCATGCATCCCTGCATTCTTATGTAATCATATCCAAAACAACAGTCTTTCCTTGATGATTTGAGGTCATGATTATTTGAGGACAATGCATATTTTGCTATCTTTAAGACAGCAACACCTATGAGGCTAGATGATCCCAACTCCTAATGCCTTTTGAGCTTTTATGTGATTTTATGCCATTTTTAGTTCCTCTGCCTTATCCCAGTTAGCTGTCACTTTCTGCTGCTCTCAGCATCCTTGACTCCAGCCCTTCTCATTATTCTCTAATTCGTTGCTTGGTTCTGATGTGGATCAGGAAACTATACAAATGCTCCTTTGCCACAGGGTCTCACATTTTAGCAAATGAACCGATGCACACAAGTTAGAGTGTGAGAGTTTAAACAACTACTTCGGTTGAGACTTTTTGAAGTTTATGTCTTGGCTGAGTTTTGGATAGAATTAGATTGGGGATATGAGAGGTAAGAAAAAGTCTAAAAACTGTAAAAAATAAAATGTGGACAAGTTCTCATGACATATTTAGGAAAACTTATCAGTACATAAATATCATAGAACCCAATTAAAGGGGATCAGAAGTAGATGACATCAAACGTTTATCTGGAGTTCTAAGAAAGAGGGTGGCATATTGAGAGCTAGAAATTTGCTGTGTGCTCTGAGGGCTGTGGAGAAAAGCTAACTGAGGTGAAAGGCAGCATTCTTGGGTTGCATCTCCCCAGATTCTGAGTGAACAATGATGCGCTCTCTTGTCTACACCCAGATTCTTTTGGAAAAAGCCTGCCAGATTCAGTGCTAATTTTGCTTTAGTTTCCCAAAAAGGATAAAGTGTCCAAGCCAGAACTCTTAGTTTCTCTCCCCTCCTACCTATTCTTTTCTTGGTTTTCTGTCTTTCAGTGAGTGCCTCTAACCATCTATCAAGAGGCTCAAGCCATCATCAAGGAGGCGTCATGGAGCCCTCTTTTCCTCTTACTTCCCTCAATTGACACCAGCGTATCTTGCAAACTTTACCTCCAAATATACCTCAAATCTACTGGCTTCTCTCTACCCTCACTGTTACTACCCTGCCCCAAGCTGCCATTATCTCCCACCTGGACTATCACAACAGCCTTCTTATTTGTTCTAATTCCTTTCTTGCTTTCTCCTCCCTTTCCTCAAGTTATTCTCTACACAGTACCCAGAGTCATCTTTTTAAACTATAGCAACATCACATCACTCTCCTCTTCAAACCCCCAAAGGGCTCTCATCACGCTTAGGATAAAAGGCAAACACCTTGCCATGTTCTATCAGGTGCTATACTTTTTTTTTGGACAGAGTCTCACACTGTCGCCCAGACTGGAGTGTTGTGGTACGAACTTGGCTCACTGCACCCTCCATCTCCCGAGTTCAAGCGATTCTCCTGCCTCAGCCTCCTGGGTAGGTGGGACTACAGGAATGCGCCACCACGCCCAGATAATTTTTGTATTTTTAGTGGAGACAGGGTTTCACTCTGTTGGTCAGGCTGGTCTCGAACTCCTGACCTCGTGATCTTCCTGCCTCGGTCTCCCGGAGTGCTGGGATTACAGGCGTGAGCCACCGTGTCTGGCCAAGGTGCTACACTTGGCACCTCTCTGTTCTTGCTCACTTCACTCCAGCCTCACTGGCCTTCTTTCTGTACCAGGCCATTTCTCTGTGATAGGTGCTACTTCTTTCTCCAAATACTGTGTAGTCCCTCTTGATCACATCACCTTGCTATTATTTTTATCACACCACTTACCTCCACCTGGAGGGTTTTTGCACATTACACTTGTTTGTTTTTTGTGTCTTTCACCACTGAGGGGTAAACTCCTCAAATGCAGGGACTTTATATGTCTTGTTTAGTATCTGTCACCGGAGTCTGAAATTTCCTGGTACCTAGTAGGTGCTCAATGAATGTTTACTGAATGAATGAATGTGAAAGACTTTTTGAACACTACTCGACTATTAAAAATACAAAATGAGTTTTATTTTCTGTTTGCTGGTGTGTGTGTGTGTGTGTGTGTATGCGCGCGCTCGCGTGCGCATTTGTGTGTGCTTGAGAATGTTCGCCCCTGTAGCTTAACCTCTTGGCCAACTAGTCATCACCTCTCATTATTATCATACATTTATTTAACAGGAAACAAATACTCCAATTCTTCGGTTAGCCTTAAAAGAAACATTTCTAGCGCAGAAAATTTTAGCTCAAATGTTCTTTTCCTGTGCAATGCAATTAGCCCTTTGGTTGATAAGTGTAAATGGCTGATAGCAGATTGCTTCCAGATTTGATGGGGGTTAAGTAATTAAAAAGAAGGAAGACACTGGGAACTTAGAAAGCCTCAGTTTTAGAGAAGTCAAGATGAGAACAGAGTAAGCCTCTCTGTCCCTGCCTTTATAACTTTGTTTAAAGTGGTTTCCATCTTGACCTACAAATAAATATCCAAGGACAGACGATAGCTGTGCATTTCTTTGCCTGGGTGTGCAATGGCACAGCAGAGTTAAGACAACACAACCGAGCCATATTATACAGCCAGCGCATCTCCACTGGGCCGTATTATGGAGCTGAAGATTAAAACCCATATGAGAAAAACTGGGATTCAAGATACAAAGTAAGAAAAAATAAAGCTAATCATGGCTCTTCTATCGTGCAGTATTTTGACATTTTTCAACTATAACCATCATATGAGTTTCATAAGCATTCTCTAAACTATATAGATTAGTCCACCATGAACCTAATTTTCACTGAAGCATATCAAAGACTCACGCCTTGGAAGAGAATATAAATATTATCTCGTCTAACCTAGCATTCAATTCATGATTTATTCTGGCAACTTCTACAAGAGTCATTCCACCTTAGCTCAGATGCTTGTTGCATACTTTCCCCAAAATAGCTCCATCTGCATCACACTTGAAAGAAAATTTCTGAATAAGTCACTTATTTAAAGGACCATGCCACTTTTAAAACATGTTAATAATCATACCTAAAAAAGACAAATAACATGATGACAAAATAGTTAAGATTCTTGGAAAAGTAGCAACTTCTTTCAGCCTTGGTATCTCTTCTTTCAGAGCAAGTGCAATCAAAATAGTTCCAACCTCCTCAGTGTATGAAATACCACATGTAAAAGGGGTCAGCACAGTTCTCGACACATAGAATATGCAAAGCACATATTAGTTGCCTGTAGTATTAGTATTATTAGCGGTATAATATGTTATAAATGAAATAATACCATACAAGCAAGGGACTGGGTCTTCTATGCTTGTCAGGATTTTTTTTTTTTTTTTTTTTTTTAGACGGAGTCTCACTCTGTTGCCCAGGTTGGAGCGCAATGGCAAGATCTTGGCTCACTGCAACCTCCACCTCCTGGGTTCAAGCGATTCTCCTGCCTCAGCCTCTTGAGTAGCTGGGATTACAGACGTGCACCACCATGCCCAGCTAATTCATATATTTTTAGTAGATATGGGGTTTCACCATGTTGCCCAGGCCAGTCTCAAAATCCTGACTTCAGGTGATCCACCTGCCTCGGCCTCCCAAACTGCTGGGATTACAGGCATGAACCACCGCACCTGACTGTCAGGATTTAAGGAAGTTGCTAATTGAAAATAAACAAGTTGAACTATACTGAATGGAGGAAAAGCAAAAAGCTAATAAACTTTAGTAATTTTAGGCCAAATATCAGATTTAATTTTAAAAGAATGAGCATTTTGGGGGGGAATAAATATAGGGTGAGCATGGAGGCAAGAGTGTAAAACTCAGTTCAGTTCAAAGTTCTTCTGATCTATCAAGCCAGACCAATACACTGGAGTTCTGTTTTCTTCTCTTCCTTTTTTTTTTTTTTTTTTGTTTTTTGGAGTTCCATTTTCTTAATGGCAGTTTCCTTTTTTTTTTTTCTCATAAGGGATAACTGCTAACATTTGAAAATACATGGCTGGGCGCGGTGGCTGATGCCTGTAATCTCAGCACTTTGGGAGGCTGAGGTGGGTGGATCACCTGAGGTCAGGAGTTCTAGAACAGCCTGGCCAATATGGTGAAACCCCGTCTCTACCTAAAAAATACAAAAATTAGCTGGCGTGATGGCAGGTGACTTTAATCACAGCTACTTGGGAGGGTGAGGCAGGAGAATCGCTTGAATCCAGGAGGCAGAGGTTGCAATGAGCCGAGATCATGCCGCAGCACTGCAGCCTGGGCCACAAGAGCGAAACTCTGTCTCAAAAAAATAAAAATAAAAATAAAAATAAAAAAAGAAAGAGAAAAAGAAAAAAAGGAAGGAAGGAAAAGTGAGAGAGAGAGAGAAAGAAAGAAAGAAAGGAAGGAAGGAAGGAAGGAAGGAAGGAAGGAAGGAAGGAAGAAAGGAAGGAAGGAAGGAAAATATGTAAGGACAAATATCTTTTTTTTTTCTTTTCTTTTCTTTTTTGAGACAGGGTCTTGCTCTGTTGCCCAGGCTGCAGTGCAGTGGTATGATCTCGGCTCACTGTAACTTCAATTTCCCAGGCTTAGGTGATTCTATTGCCTCAGCCTCCCAAGCAGCTGAGACTACAGGTGTGTACCACCACGGCTGGCTGATTTTTGTATTTTTTGTAGGGATGGGGTTTTGCTCTGTTGCCCAGCTGGTCTTGAACCCCTGACCTCAAGCAATTCTCCTGCCTTGGCTTCCCAGGGTGTCAGGATTACAGGCGTGAGCCACTAGGCCCGGCCTGACACATATCTTTATGTTGAGTTTTCTGTTAATGAAATGTAATTTGTTTTGAAAAAATCCAGTTATTGATTGTGAGGCGGTACATGAAATTATTGTGAGGGAAATAGCAGAGTTGAGGAAAAATCTAGAGTTTTTTGTATTTGAGAGAGGATTTGCTATCTTTTAAATTAATCTAGATTGCTTTTAATTTTAATTTAATTGTCTTTCTTAGGAAAGAGAAAATTCATTTGAAGAAGATAGTGATGTCCTATTAAGGGAAGATAGCCTATCTTTTCTTTCTTTCTTTTTTAAAAACACAATCTGTGCATCTGGGGAAAAGCAAATGAACAGGGAAAAAACCAAAGCTCAAATAACAACTGCTCTCTATGAAATCAGAGTCCATGCTGGTCCCGTCATGGCAGATTGAGCCCCTGTTGTTAGCTCAGTCAGCGCCTCACAGCCTGTGTGCACTTGCATGCCTGAGTGTGTTTGTACACATTTTAAACCTCTTACTTTGCTTTGATATGATTTCAAACCTACAAGGATTGCAAAATTGGTTTAAAGAACTCCCATAGACTCTTTGTCCAGGTTCTCCAATTGTTAACATTTGGCCCCATTTTCTCTCCTTCCTTGTCTATATTTAAAAGAATATCTATTAACCCTTTCTACTAGCAAACAGAAATTCAGCTATAGTAGGAATGGTCCAAGAGGCCAGCTTCTCAATAGAGTATCAGGATTAGATGCTCCCCTTCCCTCCCTGACACCTGCCCAGACTCCCACAACTATGCAAGATACCATCAGTACTTGAGATCAATACTACCCTCTATCCATTTCCCTGAGAGTTAGTTGTTGGCTCTCAAGACCTTCCTGCTAGCATCACCCCAACCCCCATCCACATCCTCCTCATTTCAGAAGAAACAGGACAGAAATCTGGTCTCATCATTTTGAAAAGTTGCCAATCTGCAAGCGATAAAAGCACCAACTTAATAATAGGGGAAGCAGTTTTTATTCTCTTTCTACCCATGGCTCATATAAATAGCATCAGATATTACATAATAATAGGACACTGTATCTACAAATCTATTCAGGGATAGAAAGAGCAGACAGAAGATGAAAGATATAGCCAGGAAGCAAAAAAGAACAGTTTCACTCATAGCGGCTTGTGATAGCCAGATTGTCAAAATATTTTTCAATCCAAAGGAACAGATGGGAATAATAGACAGAAATGCTGTTCCATTTTCAGAGCACAAAAGAAATATTTAAATTTGGATGAACACATTTTGGACTTTCTAAAACAGTTCAAGGTATCAGTAATGAGATCATGGACTATTGATAGAAGAGGGAGCATCATGAGTATGGGCTGATTTGACCTTAAGAACAAAAAACTTGCACAGTTCCTACTGATTTCAACCTAATTTGTTTCTCATGAACACCATAAAACTGACAATGCCAAAGATAAAAATACGTATGTCACTGATGTCTTCCAAGGGGAATATTAAGGAAAATATTAGGGTTCTGCTACAGCTTAAGCTCCAGATGAGCGCATGAAATTATGCATGTGCACTGCACATCAGTTACAAAATTAAAAAGCAACATCCCTGAAATCTACAGAATACTATACCTGCTGGCTCAAACCCAGAGGTAGACATGAACATTTCTAAGGGATATTTATACCTGTTGCCTCTACGTGACACAATCCATGCTGTGACTCCTTTCTAGCAGCCTAGCATGGCTGGTAATATGTAGCCGCCTCTCGGAGATGTTGGGACAGTGGCCATATACTGCCCTTTGTCTGCCTCAGAGTTCAAGCAGACATGCAAGGTGCAGTAGACCATCTAATACATGAAAAAACTCAATCATTTCACTAATATGAAATAAAAACTAGTTAACATGCACACAGCCGGTCCTGGCGTGATATGATATCCCGCCGTGCCTTATGAATTGACCAAGTTTGCATCCTATGCAACAGAGATTGCGTGGGGTTTTGGAGCAAACGCTAGGTTTTTAGTCATCATTAGGGATTTGACTCTTAACCATATCAAAACCAACAAAACCCAACTCTTCAGGGTCTTGCTTTCTCTCATTTGTTAATTAAGGAAAATAGGTACCCACCCCATGAAGTTATTGTAAAGAATAAGTGGGATAATAAGTCTAAAAAGCGTTTGCCACCAGATACTGCTATACGGGAAATCAGTGTCATCGATAGTAATCCACACGCATTACTGTTCTCTTACATTTTGTAGAAAGCAAATCCAGGTGGCATGCATTTAATATGTGTTTTAGAGTAGTATAATCTGAACAGAGAAGTAGCTCAAACAGCAAAGGGACAATGCTGGAAAGTGACAAGCTTCTCGATAACTGACAGAGTCCTGTTGCCTTGTCTCTGGCCACTGGTGTCTTGGTTGGTTCAAATATTGGAGCCCCGTGGAAAAAAAAAAAAATCTGTGTGCTTTTGAAACTAAGTCAGTGTGTATTTAATGTCATCCAAAAGGATGTAGGCAGGGATGAGGGAAATCAAGAATTATTCATTTACTCATGAATTCAAAATGTATCCATTGAGTGTCTGCTGTGTTCCTGGTACTTGACTGAGGTCTAAATACAGAGCCAGGAACCAGTGAAGCCTCGTCTCTGTCTTCTTATAGGGAATAGCTACTACTTCATATTTACCACCTCATTCCCAGCATAAAAATCATTTATAGAAAGTACTTGCATGTTCATCTCAAAAGTTTTTTTCCTCAATATTATGAAAGAGATGATTAGCTCTGCTTAAATATTGTGGAAGTTAACCTAAAATATAAATGAGTGGTGAGAGACATTCTTAGTTCAGGAGGGAGATTTGGCAAAGAAATCACACGCCACAGCTGTGAGAAGGATACAGGATTATCCCCTTATTCCCCTCTTGATCTAGGGCTTTGTGTCTCTTCCTCCTGCTTACAGGTTACTGTAAGGTGGTTCCAACAGCATCTTCATGGATCACCCTTTTCATTGGGAAATGTTTCATTCATGCTAGGGCTTAACCTAGTTTTATTTTTTCCACCACCCTGTTCAAATTCTGTTTTCCCAGATTCTACCGTGGTAGGTGCCCTCCATAACAGTCCCTATTGACCTCCTTCTCCTGGTATTCCCACTCTGTGTAGTCCCCTCCTTCACTGCACCAGGGTTGGTTTGTGTGACCACTAAACTGTGACAGAAGTGATGACATACCACTTATGAGATTAGGCTAAAAAACAGGAGGTTTTGACATGGGGCTGTCTTTCTATTTTGGGATGACAAGGCGGAAATTCTGTCTGGACACCCTTATGGAGAGGTGCATGTGGCCAGGAACTGAAGCTGCCTGCAAACCACCATGTGAATGAAGCGAACCATCAGCCCCTTCAGATGACCATAGCCGTGGCCAACAGCTTGATTGACGCCTCATGAAAGGACCTGAGCCTGCATTACCAGCAAAACCACTCCTGGATTCCTGACTCTCAATAGCTGTGTAAAATAGTGAATGTTTGTTGTTTTATTCTGCTAAATCTTGGGATAATTTGTTATATGGCAATAGATAACTAACATACTTAACCTTCCAAGTTCAACTCCAACTCTTCTGATTCCCAGAAGTCTTTTTCCTGATTATACCAGGTCATAGCTATCTGCTAACCTTTTTACCCACTGCCTCTTCATCTCCTTTCAAAAGCATGATTGCTAAAATAACTTCAGCTACCAATTACTGAACAATGGCTGTGTGCCAGGTACCATCCTAAGCAATGTACATATATTATTTCCATGTGTTCTCAAGGGTCCTGTAGGGTAAGTATTTATTTTTCCCATTTCGAATGAGAAGTTTGAGACTTGGAGGTATTTAGTAAAATCTCACTCAAGAAAGAAGTTGGTGTTTGAGCCAAATCTTTTTAGCTGCAGTTGCATCCCTTGAACACTACATCACATAAAACTGTCACAGCTGTGTGAGTCCTCTTGAAGTCTTTGTATCTGAGACAGGGAAAATATAAATGGAGAGAAGCCACCATGTGTAGAGCTTATGCACAGTGGCAGGAGTGGGAAGAGAAGTGAGAAGTTTTATGTAATCCATCATTTGGGCATTTAGCTTATGACACAATGTTGCCCTCCCCAACTTATGTCTCATAGGATATCTTTAGATTAAAGAAATAACATGAAAATTAAAGAAATAACAATTCTGCATGAGGCTTTTCTAAATCATGGAAGAGTATGCTAAAACTCCATAACATTACCATTCTTCATAGTAAAGTTTTTGTTATAGAAATCAATAAGAAGCCTAATACAAGCCAATTTCACCTTTGAATATGCATGTCAAAATTCTAAATCAACATAAACCAACAAAATCCAATAGCACATTAAGAAAATAACACAACATGACCAAGTGGGGTTTATTTATTCCGGGATTTCAAGGATCACTCAACATTAGAACATCTATTCATAGAATTCACATATTACTATTAGATGTAAGGACAAAAATGTACAAAAAGCTTTAGAAACTAGTTTTATCAATCATTTCTACTTGTAAAAACAAATACACTATAACAGTGGTTCTTATTCAGGGGTTCTGCAAGATCAAAATTATTTCCATAAAGATAGGAAGACATCACTGCCGTGTTCTCAGAAATATACAGTAGATTTTCCCAGATATTGTGATGACAGTATATAGCAAAGGAACCGAATGGAGAAAGAGACAGAGGAATGGAGCTGCCTTCTAGTAAGCTTAAGATTAAAGTGATCTGCAAAAGTATGAAACAGTTCCACTCTTCCTGCTAATTTTCCCTTGGAAAAGGTGCCAATTTTTCATTAAAATTATGCTGATTGTGTTATTAAGTGATTGGTTTCCTATTGCTATCTTACATGAAAAAATAAATATTTTAAAATTCATTGGTTTTACTGTTGAGGCTGATAAAACCTGTATAAGCAAAGACACTTCAGGATACACAACGATTTTTAGGAGTGAAAAGAAATAATAAGACCAAAAAATAATAAGACCGTTTTCAAATTTTCAAAATTTGAAAATGATAGCTGTGTAAGATACAAATGTAAGGTTCCAGTTTCTTAATTCTATACATAGTTCCTTTAAAAAAGATACAACAGAAAAGGAAATCTCATGTATAACAAGAGTTTGTTTTTTTTTTTTAAAGAGTGAAACCTAACAAGAAATGCATGAAACATGCACAAGAAAAATCTAAGATGCTCCTGAATAACACAGAAGTTGGTAAGAACAAATGCTTAGGATGACTCAGCTTCAGAAAAAAACTCAATTCTCCCAAGTTTTCTATCAGTTTATAACATTCAAATGCCAAAAAGGGTTCTTTTCTGGTGTTAGACAATTGATTCCAAAGATCACATAGCAAAATAACTAGGAAAAACCTAAAATGAAGAGCAACAAGTAAAAGGGGTATTGGGATTGGGAGGGTCTAGACTTACGAGACATAAAACACTAAAATCCAAACAGTGATGGATGGAAGGTGATATCTCCAACCCAGATAATGTCTTTGAACCATTTTGTTGCCTGTGTAAGGAACTCATCATCCGTTTCCTAGTACAGGCCTCGCTAGCATATTTCAATGATAATTCCCTAAGTCTTCCCTCCTTTCTTTCATCCTAATTTTTTCAGAATAATTCTACCATGTGGTGTGAGATTTCCAGAGAGGTGTATCTCTTAAACAGATCGATTCTATTTTGCCTTTAATTACATTTGCTTCATTTAATGAGTTATCCCCTTCGTTTTCCTTGGTTTATTGTAAGTTCTACCTTACTCATCCTAATGACTTTCCTCTGTGATCTGTCATGTTAACCTCAGGGCCTGGCTTTGAGCAGCATCCTGAGTTAGTGGAAGGAATCCTGAGCTGCTGGGTTCATTCCTGGCTCCTCTCAAAGGAAAACAAGTCCTAGGGGGAAATAAAACAAAACTCAGTATCTCTACACTTCAGTTTCCTTATTTATGAAATGAGGACAAAATTAATGCCAACTGATATGGTTTAGATATTTGTCCCCTCCAAATTTCATGTTGAAGTGGAATCCCCAGTGTTGGAGGTGGGGTCTGGTGGGAAGTGTTTGGACCATGGGGGTGGATCCGTCATGAATGGCTTAGTGCCCTCCCCTTGGTGATGAGCGAGTTCCCCAGAGGTCTGGTTGTTTAAAAGTGTGTGGCATCTCCCCTCCTCTCTCTCGCTCCTGCTCTGACCATGTGATGTGCCTGCTTGCCCCGTTGCCTTCCACTATGATTGTAAGCTACCTGATGCCTCACCAGAAGCAGATACTGGAGCCATGCTGCCACAACCTGCAGAACCATGAGCCAATTAAACCATTTTTCTTTATAAAGTATTCAGTTTCATGTGTTCCTTTATAGCAATGCAAGAATGGTAGAACACACCAACCTAACAGAGTAATGTGAAATTAAAAAGAAAGTTCATATATGATCACATTCCACACTAGTGCTGGATTTACCAAGAGGCAGGAAGGTGTTGTGATAAAGAGTATGGGTCCTGGGACCAGAACACCTGCCTTCAGTAACAGCTTCCTCACTGAGTACTTGTGGAACTTTGCACAACTTACATGTGCCATGTCTGAGATTCCTTATCTGTAAAGAGAAAGGATAACAGTAAAGGCATATCTCATTTTTTTGTGCTCTGATTTATTGTTCTTCACAGATATTGTGGGTTTTCATTTTGTTCTTTTTACAGATTGAAGGTTTGTGACAACCCTGTGTCCAGCAAGTTGACTGGCCAATGGCATGTATCTGCTTTATATCTTTGAGTCACATTTTGGTAATTCTAGTAAATATTTCAGACCATTTCATTATTATTGTATCTGCCATGGTGCTCTGTGATCAGTGATGCTTGATGTTATTGTCGTGATTGTTTTGGGGTGCCACAGGCCATTCCCATTCAAGATGGCAAACCTAATTGATAAATATTGTGTGTGATCTGACTGCTGTGTCTTCCACTCTTCAGGCTTCCCTATTTTCTGAGCTACAACAATATCAAAATCAGGCCAATAAAAACCCTACAATGACTTCTAAGTGTTCAAATGAAAGGAAGAGTCCCAAGTCTCTCATTCTAAATAAAAAACTAGAAAATATTAAGCTTAGTGAGGGAAGCATGTTGGAAGCTGAGATAGGATCAGAGCTAAGACTTTTGAGCCAAACAGCCAAGTTGTGAATACAAAGAAAAAGTTCCTCAAAAGCACCTGAAAAGTGTTACTGCAGTGAACACACAAATGATAAGAAAGCAAAACAGCCTTACTGTTGATAGGAAGAGGTTTGAGTGGGCTACATAGAAGATCAAAGCAGCCAAAACATTCACTTAAACCAAACCCTAATCCAGAGCAAGGTCCTAAGTCATCAATTCTATGAAGGCTAAAAGAAATAAGGAAACTGCAGAAGAAAAGTTGGAAACTAGCAGAGGTTGGTTCATGAGGTTTAAGAAAAGGAGCCATCTCCATAACACAAAAGTGCAAGATGGAAGCATCAAGTGCTGATGGAGAAGCTGCAGCAAGTTATCCAGATCTAGGTAAGATAATTGATTTTCGATGTAGACAAAAGAGCTTTCTATGGGAAGAAGATGCCATCTAAGACTTTCATAGCTAAAGAGGAGAAGTTAATGCCAGGCTTCAAAGCTTGGAAGGACAGGCTGACTCTCTTGTTATCGGGTAATGCAGCTGGTGATCGTAAGTTGAGGCTAATGTTCATTGATCATTCTGAAAATTCTAGGACCCATAAGAATTATGCTAAATCTACTGTGCTTGTGCTCTACAAATGAAACAGCAAAGCTTAGATGACAGCAGATCTGTTTACATCGTGATTTATTGAATATTTTAAGCCCAGTGTTGAGACCTACTGCTCAGAGAAAAAGATTCCTTTCAAAATATACTTGCTCACTGACAATGTACCTGGTCACCCAAGAGTTCTGATGGAGATGTACAAGAAGACAATGTCGTTTTCATATCTGCTAACACAACATTTAATCTGTAGTCAAGGGATGAAGGAGTAATTTTGACTTTCAATCTTATTACTTAAGAAATGCATTTGTAAGGCTACAGCTATTGTAGCTGATTAGATTCCTCTGACGGAACAGGGCAAAGTAAATTGAAAATTTTCTGGAAAGGGGTCATCATTCTAGATGCCATTAGGAGCATTTATGATTCATGGGAGGAGTCAAAATCTTAACATTAACAGGAGTTTGGAAGAAGTTGATCCCAGTCCTTAGGGATGATTGAGGGATTCAAGACTTTGAAAGAAGTAATGATGTGGTGGCAATAGCAAGAGAACTAGAATTAGAAGTGGAGCCTGCAGATTTGACTGAATTGTTGAACCTCATGATAAAGCTCAAACAAAGGGACAGTTGCTTCTTATAGAAGAGCAAAGAAAGTTGTTTCTTAAGATGAAATCTAATTCCGGTGAAGATGGTGTGAATATTGTTGAAATGACAACAAAGAACTTAGAATATTATATAACTTAGTTGATGAAACGAGGACAGGGTTTGAAAGGATGTATTCCAATTTTCAAAGAAGTTCTACCGTGGGTAAAATGCTATCAAACAGCATCACATACTACAGAGAAATCTTTTGTGAAAAAAAGAGTCAATTGATGTGGCAAAGTTTATTGTTGTTTTATTTTAAGAAGTTGCTACAGCTACTCCAACCTTTAGCAACCACCGCCCAGATCAGTCAGCAGCCATCAGCACTGAGGCAAGATCTCCTACCAACAAAAAGGTTACAACTTGCTAAAGGCTCAAATGATTGTTGCCATTTTTCAGTAATGAAGTATGTTTAAATTAAGGTATGTGCATTGTTTTTTAGACATAATGCTATTGCACACTTAATAGACTACAGTATAGTGTAAACATAACTTTTATATGCACTAGGACACTAAAAAATGTGTGTGATTTACTTTATTGTGATCTTTGCTTTGTTTCTGTGGTCTGGAATTTAACCCCAAATATCTCCAAGGTATGCCTATACTTCCTGTAGTTGTTGTGATTATTATATGGTAATTTATATAAAGTGCCAGAAATAAAACCTGGCACCTGGTGAATGTTCTCTAGGCACGAATAAACTCATTGTTATTATCTACTGCCCATCTTTTTTCCCAACCTGGTGAAGACAGAGGTATTGATTCTCCAATGTTGACTCTGCTCTGTGGAAAAGACCTTCAGGGACCCAAGACTATAGAACCTCACCCTTTCCTCTCACAACCAAAGGCAAGTAAGAGCCAAACAAGATACAAAGGAAATTATCAACATACATATTACCTTTCCCTGGCTCTAAGGCACACAAGCAGCAACTCAGGCTCAGGGATTCCTGGCGGTTTTGTGTTGCTTTAAGCGGCACTTTTCTGGAAGGTGAAACTTGATGAAGGAAAAGACCAATTTTAAGTCATCTGGATCACAAGCAACATTGTCTGTGATTATCCTCGTCAGTGTGTGTTAAGAACTGGTGGTGAAATATCAAGTTTTAATGAAGGTTGCTAAGTAACCACTCAATTACATAAACTTTTTCAAGTGCATTTTTTGGTATTTTTAAATAATGAGGTAAAATGTAGGACATCATATGAATAACTAAGGTAATGTAACTACATGCATGTTTTAAGAGATTTCTAGGCCTGATTTTCTCAGAAAAAAATAAATATATCATTTCCCAGGGAAAATATTGTCTGTCTTGGAGAATGTATCGAAGTTGCAATCACTTCTCTTAAAGTAGTAGATAAAGAATAGCTTTATCAGGAACTACTACAGTGGAATACAGACATTTTTAGGGGAATTGCTTCTTCAAGATAACCAAGCATGTTAGCAACATGAAATAATTATAGCAAAAATTATATTATTTATATTATGATAACACTCTCTCAACCATAAGATAAGATACAACTTCTTGGTCCAGATTAATACAAAAGCTACATACCCAACATTTGAGATAATGAAGCCAATGATGGGAATTAATTGAAAATTTAACACCACTCCTCACAGTAATGAGAGTCAGAAGCACAAACAATATCACTTGCAAAAACTGGTTCAATCTGTGAACTGATGAAAGGCAGCAGTCATTACATGTACTACCAGATTTCAAAGCATGTTCTGGCCGGGCGCGGTAGCTCACGCCTGAAACCCCAGCACTTTGGGAGGCCGAGGTGGGCAGATCATGAGGTCAGGAGATCAAGACCATCCTGGCGAACACGCTGAAACCCTGTCTTTACCAAAAATACAAAAAATCAGCCGGGCGTGGTGACGGGCGCCTGTAGTTACAGCTACTCGGGAGGCTGAGGCAGGAGAATGGCGTGAACCTGGGAGGCGCAGCTTGCAGTGAGCCGAGATGGCGCCACTGCACTCCAGCCTGGGTGACAGAGCAAGACTCCATCTCAAAATAAATAAATAAATAAATAAATAAATAAATAAATATAAAAATAAAATAAAAAATAAAGCATATTCTTCATTTTAGAAATGGCAAATATGTGAAAATCCATGCTGATTATGAAACATACAAAAAACATTCAGGAATGTTCTCTTGGGAACACTTCTGGAACCTCCTTTCTGGAGCTATTTCAGAGAAATGTCACATACACATTTTTGAGGCTGAACAAAGATAATAATTGACAGAGACAATTTAGATGATTGCTTTTGCTGTGTGAAAATCACACCCTGGTCTTACTAAATACCACATCACTGGCTAAAAGAGAATCAGGCATTAATTGTACATGCAAAATCACGGACTCTAATCATGGGAAAAGATGGTCTACCAAGGAGGAAGCTTCACTCTTAATAATATAACTAGAATTTAAATCTCTAACTTTTTTTCCTCCCTCTTGGTCATCTATTCCCAGTTTGCTTAATTTCATATAAATCTGTAATGTATCTAATTTTAAAATTTGAATTCAGAAAGCAAGCGTTATGCACTATCTCTTTTTATTAAGTTAGCTGGAATATAATGCTCTCAAATTTCAATCCGAGTTCCTTTAATCAATAACACTCCAATTTCACCCTCTCCTAATGCAAAGCACTGAATAGTAGGGGACAAGATCCAAGTAATGACTCAGGAGAGGAGACGCTACTCCTTGTCTGGACTTTTCAGATGGCAGAGATCTCCCTGCCATGTGATGCCATCCACTGGACAATTAGAAGGATGAAAACAGTTTTCATTCAGACAAAATCTGCCTCCTTTTATCCAAAGCAAAGCAGGCTAATCTTACTCCTTTTTTTTTTTTTCCAATTATACTTTAAGTTCTAGGGTACATGTGCACAACGTGCAGGTTTGTTACATACATATACATGTGCCATGTTGGTGTGCTGCACCCATTAACTCATCATTTACATCAGGTATATCTCCTAATGCTATCCCTCCCCCCTCCCCCCACCCCATGACAGGCCCCGGTGTGTGATGTTCCCCTTCCTGTGTCCAAGTGTTCTCATTGTTCAGTTCCCACCTATGAGTGAGAACATGCGGTGTTTGGTTTTTTGTCCTTGCGATAGTTTGCTGAGAATGATGGTTTCCAGCTTCATCCATGTCCCTACAAAGGATATGAACTCATCCTTTTTTATGGCTGCATAGTATTCCATGGTGTATATGTGCCACATTTTCTTAATCCAGTCTATCATTGATGGACATTTGGGTTGGTTCCAGGTCTTTGCTATTGTGAATAGTGCCACAATAAACATACATGTGCATGTGTCTTTATAGCAGCATGATTTATAATCCTTTGGGATACCATACACTCTGCATGTTCTGACTATTTCCAGGCACAGCAGAAGCATGCTTACCTTCATCTCAGATGTTATGGGTCAACCATGAGGATTTAAGGACATTTTATCTACAACTTTTCAGAGCATAAATGTGATACCTTCTCTTTATAGAAAATTAAAATTGCCTATGATACCAAATATCCCAAAAGAGTTACAATCAATAGTCAGTATATTACCTCTTAACTGTTTAGGTATCTATTTTTACAAACAAAATTGGGATCATATTACATACAATTTTGTATTTAGATAATTTCTTCCTTTTCTTGTTTCTTCCTTTTTTTTTGTTTTTTGTTGTTGTTGTTTTTTTTTTTGATGTGGTCTCACTCTGTCGTCCAGCCTGGAATGCAACGGTATGGTCACGGCTCACTGCAGCCTTGACTTCCCGGGCTCAGGTGATTTTATTTCACGTTTCAGCATAGTTTTTCTCCACATCTTTCCAATTCTTTAAAATTCTCATTTCGAGTTATATAATTTACTATCTTGTGGATATATCTTATTTAACCACCCCAATAAGTTGAATAGTTATGCTGTTTCAAATATTAGCTACCCTGTTTAACCACTCTAATTTTATTGTATAACTCTGGACAAGTTAATCTGCTTGTGAAAAAGATTTTAACTTTTTAATTCATACTGTCAAATTCATTTTTATACAGATAATACCAGTGCTCACACCTACCATCGCATTTAGAAACACTTGTCTTTCTATTGTTCTTGCCAGGATTGCATACAATTAATTTGAGATTTTAAAATAAAATATATTGAAAAAAATTGTCATCTCTTTGTCTTAATTTATGACTAGAAAGGTTAAACTCTTTTCCCAATTTTTAATAGCCATTTATATATTTTCTTTTATAAGTGGTCAGTTTAAGTCTTTTGTCTATTTTATGTGAAATCACAATACTTCTGAATTGTTTAATTATTTTATACATTCAGAATATCAAAATGTATTTGTTCTCTTGCTCCAAGTATTTTCAGATTATTTCTATGCCTTTCAATTATGTTTTTAAACACAAAAGTGAGTTTTTAATAAAATGCATTAGCTGTTTATTTTGTGATTTATTCTACTGTCTTTATGTGTGAAAAGTTCTCCAGATCCTAACATTAGCTCAATGTAAACCTCTATTTTAAAGCTCAATGTAAACTTCTATTTTAAAACAGCTATATTCATAGCTCTACTGTAGATCTCATCATAGTATTTGTGTAATAATTATACATTTAAGCCCCTGTTCTACTTATTCTGGATTCTGAGTATCTTAGTCAGTGGGGCAGTATTTCTCATCTTTTTGTCTTCAGCCTTTACTGTGGGAAACTATAAACGCTGGCTGAAAGATATACTAAATGAATGAATCAACAGTGTAATGCACAGATTCTTTTTTTCAGTGAAAATCAAAGAAATGTACCACTTTACTTCCCTCATTCCATTTTTTTCTTGCCAAACTATTGTATGAATAGTATAGTTAGAAAAAATGTATTCCACAGGAATAACGATATTCTATCATATACTTGTTTGTTTAAAGTACACAACTAATACACAACCATGCCTCAGAACAACATGTGGGGTGCCCACACAATCGTGGTGCAACTAATCCTTCAAAAGGGAATTTTGAATTTTTAGCATTCTCTGAAGAAATATTTCGCATGTATTAATTGTTATCCAGGAGAAATCATTGGCAGGATTTCTCATCATAATATTCATAAGGAGAAAAATATTTCTCTTATGATTAGTATGATTTTTTCAGAGAAAAAAATATCTGAGTCATTTTTGTGGGACTCTGCTTCTTTTCAAATCACATTGATCATGTCAAGAATGAATCTACCAAATAAGACAGACAACGCCAAGCACACTGAGTAAAGGAGAGAACCAATACCCGCGCTTTGTATTTTACTTCAAGGTCTTGTCTATACGGCATACAAAGACACACAATGAAACAACCGTCAGCTTTTCTATATAGGTGGACCTGATGTTAGGTTAAGTCAAATTCACTTTTATCTGCTGATATCACCACATGACGCTGTTTTGTTCTCGGGGTCAGAGATTTTGTTGAGTTCATTATACTCTCCTATGATGTGCCCTCTGTTTCACTTTGTAAAAAAGTTATATCTCTATTTTTTTTTATTAGTCATGGACTTTATTTTTGAGTAGTTTAGGTTTACAGAAAATTGAGTACAGAGTACAGAGAATTCCCGTAAGTCCCCTCATCCCACCCCAAAGTCCCCTATATTAGCATCTTATATTGATGTGGTACGTTTGTTTCAGTTGTTGAACCAATATTGCTACATTAATAGTAATTAAATTCCAGAGCTTGCATTGGGGTTCACGCTTGGTGCTATGTACATTGTATAGGCTGTGACAAACATATAACAACACGTGTCCACCATTAAGGTACCTTACAAAATATTTTCACTGTCCTAAAAATCTGTGCTCTCCCTCTTCATCGCTCCCTGCTTTCCCTTCAACCCCTCATCTTTTTCCTGTCTCTGTGGTTTTGCCTTTTCCAAAATGTCATAGAGTTGGCATGATAACTAGCCTTCTAAAACTGGTTTCTTTCTTTAATAGTACGATGCATTTAAAGTCCTTCCGTGTCTTTTTGTGGCTTGATAGCTCATCCCATTCTATCACTGAAAAACATTCTGATACGGTTTGGCTGTGTCCCTGCCCAAGCCTCATCTTGAATTGTAGTTCCCGTAATCCCCACGTGTTGTGGGAGGGACCTGGTGGGAGGTCATTGAATCATGGCGGTGGTTACTCCCACGTTGTTCTCATGATAGTGAGTGAGTTCTGGAACTGTGAGTCCATTAAACCTGTTTCTTTTATAAATTACCCAGTCTCGGGTATGTCTTTATTAGCAGCATGAGAACGAACGAATACACGTTCCATTGTATGAATATATCATAGTCATTTTTTGGAAGGACATCTTGATTGTTTCCATGTTTTGGCAACTATGAATAAAGTTGCCATAAACATTTGTAGGTTTTTGGGTGGACATTAACTTTTCTATTCATTTGGGTAAATACCAAGGAGTGTGAATGTTATGTTGTGTAGTAACAGTTCATTTAGTTTTATAGGAAACTCCCAAATTATCTTTCAAAGTAGCTGTACCATTTTGCATTTCCACCAGCAGAGAATGAGAGTTCCCGATGCTCCACTTCCTCACTGGCATTGGATGTTGCTAGTGTTTTGGATTTTAGTCATGCTAATAGGTGGGCAGTGGTATCCAATTGTTGTTTTAATGTAGCCCTAATGACATGTGCTGTTGAGCATCTTTTTGCTCTCCGTGTATGTTCTTTGGTGCAGTGTCTGTTCAGATCTTTTGCCTATTTTTAACTGGCTGTTTTATTACTATTGTTGAGTTTTAAGAATTATTTGTATATTTTGGATACCAGTCCAAAATATCAGTTTTTTTTTTTTTTTTTTTTTTTTGCTAATATTGTCCCAGTCTGTGGCTTGAATTCTCATTCTAGTAACAATGTCTTTTATAGAGTAAAAGATTTTCATTTTAATGAAGTCCAATTCATTCGTTTTTATAATATGGATTTATGATTTTTTTCTTTATAGCTTGTAGAAGCAATAGATTATATCAATTGATTTTCAAACGTTGAACCAGTCTTGAATACTTGGAATAATTCCCGCTTCACTGTGGTGTAAAATTCTTCTTGTACATCACTGGATGTGATATCCCAATATTTTGATGAGGATTTTACATGATGAGGACATGCAGTGTTCATGAGAGACACTGGTGTGTAGTTTTCCTTGCAATGGCTTTGTTTGTTTTGGGTATTGGGGTAATGCTAGCCTCACAGAATGAGTTAGGAGGTAGCCACTCTGCTATTTTCTGGAAAAGATTGTAAAGAATTGATATAATTTGTCCCTTAAATCTTTGCTAGAATTCGTCAGTGAATCCATCTGGGCTGGTGCTTCCTGTCTTAGAAGGTTGTTAATTATTGTTTCAATGTCTTCATTTTATTGTTTTTTAAATTTTTGAGACAGGGTCTTGCTGTGTTGCCCAGGCTGGTCTTGAACAACTGGGCTCAACTGATCCTCCTGCCTCAGCCTCCCAAAGTGCTGGGATTACAGGCATAAGCCATCACTCCTGGCCTAATTTCTTTAATTGAATAGGCTAATATTTAATAATAGATGTTAAGATGTAGGCCTTCTCATTCATATATATAGACCCATATATATTATCTATTTTCTTGGTAAGCTTTGGTACATTGTGTTTTTCTTTCTTTCTTTCCTGTTTTTTTTTTCTTTTTTTTCCTTTTGGTCCATTTCATCTAGGCCTTCAAATTTCTGGGCATAGAGTTGTTTAGAATATTTCATTATTATGCTTTTAGTGTTCACAGAATCAGTAGATATAGACCCTTTTATATTTCTGATATTAGTAATTTGTGTCTCCTCCCTTTATTCCTTAGTCAACCTGGCTAGAGGTTTATTGACTTCATTGGTTTTTTCAAAAAAACAAGTTTTGATTATGTTGATTTTCTCTATATTCTCTTGCCATTCTCATTGACATCTGCTTTAATTTTTATCATTTCTTCTCTTCTGCTTACTTTGGATTTAACTTGTTCTCCTATTCCTAGTTTCCAAATGTGGAAGTTTAGATTACTAATTTTAGATCTTTCTTTCTTCTAGTACATATACTCAATGATATAAATTTCCCTCTAAGCACTGCTTTCACTGGATCCTGAAAATTTTGATAAAGTATATTTTTATTTTAAATTAGTTTGAAATATTTTTATATTTCTCTTGAGACTGCTTCTATGACCCACATGTTATTTAGAAGTGTGTTGTTTAATCTACTAGTATTTTGAGATATTTTAGCTGTTCTGATTTCTAGTTTTACATCATTTTGGTCTGAGAACATACTAAGTGTGATTTCTAGTCTTCTAAATTTGTTAAGGTGTGTTTTTTTTGACCCAGAGTGCAATCTCTTCTATTGTGTGCTCCATGGAAGCTTGAGAAGAATGTGTATTCTGCTGTTGTTGTATGAAGTGTTTTATGGACGTCAGTTATATCCAGTTGATTGATGGTGTACTTCAGTTAAACCTTGTTCTTAGTTCCTTACTGATTTTCTGCCCGCTTGAACTGTAAATTACTGATAGAGGGGTATTAAAGTCTCAGAATATACTAGCGTATTTATCCATTTCTCCTTTCACTTCTTTCAGTGTTTGCCTCATACTTTGATGCTCTGTTGTTAAATGCATAGACATTAAATATTATTATGTCCTTATGAAGAATTGATCCTTTTATCATTATGTAATATTCCTCTTTATCTCTGATAATTTTCCTTGCTCTGAGGTTGGCTTTGTCTGAAATTAATCTACCTACTCCAGCTTTCTTTTGATCAGTGTTAGCATTTAACTTCATATTTAATGGATTTGTACACACACACAGGCACACACATGCGCACGCACACACACATACACACACACACACACACACACTTGCTTTGCCAGGCTATTCTATATGAATTTATTTGAAGAAAAAAGATATATAGGGACATTTATGGGACTATAAGCAAGATACAAGGACAAGAGACCTTCCAAACGGATAACAAATCCCCTTTCACTCTCTATGCCTTGCTGTAACAAACTGTCCCTTGTCTCAGGGTTTACCTATCACCTTTAGCTTAATGAGTTTCAGAATCAATTCTATATCCCGAAACATCCCTCAAATTTTGGTCTCATGTCTACAACTATTGACAAGATCTCTCTCCATCTGAATGTCATGTCATCACACTCAGCATGCCCTAAAACAAACTCACTGTTCCAAATCTGCTACGAACCCTTAGCAAAATCCTTTGCAAATTTCATATGTCCACCATTTTCTCAACTACTCAGACTCAATATTTTGCATTAAGTTGCATGCTACAAAATGTTAGGTTTAGGATAGGGAATTGAAGACAGACTCTCCGCTCTTCAAGAAATCGTGGTCTGACAGACGTTTAAACAAGTGTTCTGGTCAGTGTCAACGAAAATGCTACAAAATGCTGATTACATATGGGTTTTAAAAAGCATAGGTAAATCAACTATTCTCACTACTTTGTGATTAGGATTTGCTTAACTTGAATTCAGGAAGAATTCAATGATTATTGTTCTATATTGAATATTCTGATGAAGTATATTTCCATTTCTCTGCTTAAGCCTTTTTATCCATGACGTCTTTGTTGAATGCTTGGCATGCATTCAACCCTAAACTAACAGGCTTGGGAAGCAAAGAAGGTGATCTAATTGTTGTTTCAGGAAAGAACTCTGAAAATTATGAATCTCATTCTCTATCCACTGATTGCCTTTTCTCCATTCTATTTCTGGCTCATGACTTCTAATCTATACTTGAATTTATCATTTGCATCATTAGAAGTTGGCAATGACCTTTAGATAGCTTTGAGTATTAGAAAGCTTTTATATTGAGATTTTATTTTCCAGTCATTTTCACAGTAGTCATACAGAACCCAATGTGTGGTAAACTAACAAACTTTATTCCAAGTCTGCTTAGTAACATTTCAAAGTAGGAAGACACTTTCCATGGGACTTCGCATTCCTAGGGTCACTAATCTTATTAATAATTTCACAATTTTTTTTGTTCTTCCTTTTTTTAGTTTGCCTCCTTACCGCCCATCCATTCACATCTTAACTCCAGCTCATCCACGTTCTTTTTAAAGTATGGTGTAGAGGATGGGGCACAAAATGCTAAAAATTGAGTTTCTTCAGAACTTTGACAACTAGAAGTTTCACTCCAATTTAGCTAGATGTTAAAATCCTGTTAATACAGGCTACTACTAATGCATTATTCCTTGTGTGTGTGTATGTGTGGGGCTTCATTAAATTCTTGAAGCATTAAATACACAAGTCAACTGAAATACTATATTATCTTTGTCATACTACAATCCGGTGTATTTCTCCCACTATATTCTTCAGTAGTTAGTTTCTGGCAATTCTGTCTAGAGTCCTTAGTAAGTGAAGAGTCCTTTTTAGTGTTATGACCTTAATTTTTTTTCTGGAGTAAACGCTGACATACTTAGGAGGCTAACTTTATTTTATAGAGACATTAAGTACTAGAATGATTATTCTGTGTCAATCTGACCTAAAAATGACCTCATGGTGTTTTGAAAGGTAAAAAATCATATTATGTATATTTTCTACACTCTAGGTAAAATGCACATAGTATATCATATTTCACATTAAACTGACTTTAAGTATATTTTAAAGATTCTGAACTGTTATTGCAAATTTCCCTTTCCCCACTACATTTCTGGCTAATGGCTTCCAATCCATTCTTGAGGTTGGAATAATAAATGCTCGTGTCAAATCAAATCGAATAAAAGTATTCAAAAGGTAAGGTAGCATATCACCTTTACTTGAATTAAAAGCTTCATAAGGATCAACTCTTATCTGTTATATTTTTTATTGAAAGGTATAATAGCAGAACTGTGAAAGGAAAAGCAAAATGAAAAACATTCAACAAAAATGCTGTTAGGATAACTCCATTTCTGGCTTTTGAAAATAAAGATACTTTATATATTTACGAAGGCAAATCGATTCAGGAAAATATAATTACATAACTTAAAAGTCTTTCAATTAGATCGTGTCACAGATCTGTGACATTTAAGTATAGAGCTTTTTATTCTAATGGGAATATCAATCTCAAGACTTTTAAAATTGATAGTGATTACTTCATATTTTCTCAATTAACCTTCTGAAAAACCATAACAAAATTTAGACCCTACTTTCTTATCTCTTTTTTGTACTAATAATTTCTGTAAACTAAATATGTGTGTATGTGTTTGTTTGTGTGTGTATTTTAGAGACAGGGTTTCACTCTGTTACCCAGGCTGGAGTGCAATGGCATGATATAGCTCACTGCAACCGCAAACTCCTGGCCACAGGGAATCTTCTTAGCCTCAGCCTCCTGAGTAGCTAGGATTACAAGCATGCACCATCATACCTGGCTAACGTTTTGAAGAGATGGAATCTCACTAAGTTGCCCAGGCTTAAATATAGTTTATATATTTTAAAAATTTTAGGCTGGGCGCGGTGGCTCATGCCTGTAATCCCAGCACTTTGGGAAGCTGAGGTGGGAGGATCACCTGAGGCCAGGAGTTCGAGACCAGCCTGGCCAACATAGTGAAACCCCGTCTCTACTAAAAATATAGCCGGGCATGGTGGCAGGCGCCTGTAATTCCAGCTATTCAGGAGGCTGAGGCAAGACAATTGCTTGAACCTGGGAGGTGAAGGTTGCAGTGAGGTAAGATTGCACCACCGCACTCCAGCCTGGGTGACAGAGCAAGATTCTGTCTTAAAAAAAAAAATAAATAAAAACAAAAATAAAAAATAAACATTTAGATCCTTCTTGAAATAATAACATATATAGGTTGTTACACAAGATCATCATAAGTAAACATTGAAGATAGGACTTACCAGGCAGCCCTGTTGGCAATGGCCCTCTAGGGTGTATACTGTATACACATCCCTGGCAGGGGCGTTCTACACGTGTTAGTTGGATTTCCCTAGGTCAGGGGCGTGTGGCCTATAATATATGAAAGATGCCCTGAACTCTGGACTTTTAAAAACAGTAAAATATGAAAACCATGATAAAATACAAAAGGACACCTATAAATACAGCCATTTTTTAAGAAGCAAGAGGATGTATGAAAACCATGAGTAAAATATAATAAGACACCTATAAACACAGCTATATCCTATGTGGACTATTGCATTCTAACTATTTATTCTTTCTTTTTGCAGGATAGATACATAAAGTCAGGATCTCATTCTTGCTGGAGCTACTTTCTCTGCCTGGATCCACAGCACTCTTTAGTTCCAGGCCTGGCTCTCCCACTGCTAGCTCTGAACCTTAGCAAGTCCTATAAATAACACGAGCATCTGTATCTCCCTTCAGAAAACAAATAGTGCAGTCATACTCATCCTGCTGCGTTAATGACTATGTTCATAAAATGCGACACTGGACTACGAGTTTTAGGAATCAAGGAGTGTGTTTTAGTCCACTTTTTATGCCTGGCCTTAATATAATATCTGGCACATATTGATACAGAATAAAAGGTATCATTACGTGATACCTTTCCATATGTATCGACATGTATCCCATGATCCATGTTCCATATTATGGGAAGGGTGGCAATGCCCTGTTTCATGAGTTTCAGATTCAACCTTTGAAGGAAACATGTTTTAGCCATTGCATTGGCAGACGACTCCAGGACTTACATATTTAAATGACAAAAATGTTGGGGATAAAAGCATTCCCCACACAGTTCAAAAAGTTCCATAGGTGGGTAAAGGAACAATCCCTTTGAAGGGGAAAGTCAACCCGGTCTGACTTATTTCAGGTAAACAGTTTGATAAAGACCAAGAAAGGCTGCTTTGTTCTAAGTCTTGCGTTTCTGCACCTAGAGGACAGATTCTACATTCCAGAATAAAGGCTTAAATAAAAATGCAAACATACAGGAAATAAAAGAGTTTACAAATAAAGGGTACTAAGAGAGAGGGCTCATAGATGAGCAATTAACACCACGGTGACCACATCAGCCTTAAGTCAAGGTCAGCCTATTTCATGCAAAGTATCCCTAAATGGAAAAGTGGAAAGGTAAGGCTGGAGGAAAAAGGAGATGACTATGGGAGTGGTCTTCGGAGTTATTCTGGTTGAGACCTCAGAACCAAAGACAAAGGTTGTGATGCTCCTTGATTGTACTCTGCGAGATTCACAGATGTCATTAAAACCATGAAGTATAGGAGCTGCGTTTGCATTATCTGTTTCCATATTCCATTTTTTTCTCTATCCTTTTTCGCGCTACTCTCTGTTTCTGTTCACGAAGGAAGCTGAAAATTTATTGTCTTTCACCTGTCAAGTGAGATTGCTAAAGTGATTTGCCAGCTGCTTTTACCCAGGTGATCTCATTTAATGTTCAATCAATAGTGCAAGGTAGGTAGATATATTTCCATTTTCTAAGTGAGACTCCTACATCTCAGAAAGGGCAAATCCCTCTGCACGGTGGGCCTCATAAATAACGGAGTCAGGTCTGTCTGATTCCCAAGCCCAGCTGCTTCTCACTCTGCCCAGGTCTCCCTATTCCCTTTTCTACTGGTCGTTAGCTGACATAATAAAAACTGGAAGTGTACACAATAGGACAATCTCTTAGATATGGACATCTTCTGGTGAGGGGCGGTATGCAATATTAGGCCCCAGGCCATACCAGATTAAGCCTCTGGACAGTTTGAGATACTCTCTGGTATTTTCCTACACATGGTCTAGGATTCTAGGTTGCTTGGGTGGCAATAATTTGGTGTTAACATGCAAGGCCTAGCTTCCTAGCTTCACAGATCCTGTCTAGAAGACACTTAAATTTTACAGTGAATACTACAAGGTACAAAGAGTCTTTCATTACGGCCACAGACAGGACAGACTATGAAGAAGAAACTGAGCTATAGAAATACCTATTCACTTTAACTCTAGGATATAGGATTTAGGGTCTAAATATATTAGGATTGATTATGACAACTGCAGAATTCATTTCTAGGGACAAATGTAAAAGTGTAGACATTCTTAGAAAGTATCACAATATTGCTGTTTTCCCCTATGCCACTTTTTCTTCAGGGGGCCTAGTTACCTTAGAAAGTTCTTGTCATTGCTTAGCTAACACTACAGCCAGCAAATAGAGATAGATCTTATGTGTTTGGCTGAGAAAATAGCATTAGGAGCTCTCTTAGGAGAACCTTTCTGTTAATGTCCCTGTCATCATCATCTTTGTCTATTAACTCAGAGTAAGGACCCAAAAGACTAAAAACAAGATAAACACCAGCACCTGTATGGCAGACAAAGCCTTTGGACAAGTGTCAGCATTTCACTAGTGCCTGAGATCACTTCGAAATGTTTAAATTTTAAAAATGCCAAGAGGGATTACCTCTAAAGTAATACAGGAAGTTATAATGCAAGAAAAAGAAATGGTTGAAGGTAGGATTGGTTTAGGTAAATGCCATTCTCAGAGGCTCATGACAACCCAAAGCTCTATTTTCCTCTAGAAAATAAGTGATGGCAGCCAGGTGCGGTGGCTCACGCCTGTCATCCCAGCACTTTGGAAGGCTGAGGCAGGCAGATCACAAGGTCAGGAGATCAAGACCATCCTTGCTAACACGGTGAAACCCCGTCTCTACTAAAAATACAAAAGATTAACCAGGCGTGGTGGCGGGCGCCTGTAGTCCCAGCTACTCAGGAGGCTGAGGCAGGAGAATGGTGTGAACCCGGGAAGCGGAGCTTGAAGTGAGCTGAGATCGCGCCACTGCACTCCAGCCTGGGCCACAGAGTGAGACTCCGTCTCAAAAAAAAAAAAAAAAAAAAAAAAAAAAAAAAAAAAAAAATCAACAAGGGAGATGGAGCCAGTGGCTTCTGGGTGGTTTCTGCCTCCAGATCCTCCTTGGGATGACTTTCTAGTTGGAAGCCTAGTGAAGGGTGTGGTGGAGGCCTCTTGGATAACACTCATATGTGCTCTTTGCTGGTGGGAGACAGGAAAGACTAGCGCCTGGCTTGCACTGGATAGAGGGAAAGACAACTGGGATCAGATTCTGCCTCCAACAGAAGCACACAGAGGCCTTAGGCAGTGGAGCAGGGGAGTGTCTGAGGTGGAATCATTTGTCATCTCTGCGAGCACGGGTCTCAGAGCATGAAATAGATGTGGGCAGTGCAGGGGAGCTGGCCTGGTGTGAGTCCTCTTGGGTTGCCAGGAGGAACCAGGCCATGGAAGCTAAACGAGGCTAGAAAAGAGCCACCAGATGTCCAGGGGACAAAGTGGATAAGCATAGGAACATAACGCATTGACTGGTTTCTAGAAGTTGCTTAAACAAACAAAAAAAATAAAAATCCTACTTATTGTCCTTGCAATAGCTATGCACCTGACCTCAAAATCCTTTTTCTTCATGAACAATAAAACTCACACTGAATTTTCAGTAGCAAAACCAGTTAATTCTCAATTCTAATCTTTTCAGAATTCAAAAGAGAGAACAAATTCAATATATCATTTAACAATTGCATTGCTATCTGAAGCTGAAATATGTACATATATAAACAAACCTTTGGAGACTTTCTATTTTGGTCTGATTCTGAAGGTAGTTGAAGAGAAAATTGTAAGGTATTCTTATCAATCTTATTTGTCTTTCATGCTATGAACCTATTATTTATCTAATAATACTTATATAAATATTATTCTCTAGTGCCTTGTCTGTATTTAAATAAATCTACAGAAGAAAACGATACAGCATCAAAATAGAAAGAAATATATGAGGTTGTCTTATGGTTGCTGGTAACCACTGTTTAATGTTATCCATACAGTTTTCTGGTATTAATTAAGGATACTCATTAATGTTACTCTGAGGCACATAGTTTAACATTAATAAGGAAGAAAGCCAGCTAAGTTATTATATAGAGATCCAATGTCGTGTCATTAAAAATGCAGGCTGATTTGAATTTGAGCCACAGGAAATGTTAGACTGTGAAAGTCAACAACCAAAGCAGGCTACTAATAGGTTTTAAGAAAAAATCAGGCTGGGCATGGTGGCTTATCCCTGTAATCCCAGAACTTTGGGAGGCTGAGGCAGGCAGATTACTTGAGCTCAGGAGTTCGAGACCAGCCTGGGCACCATGGTGAAACTCCATCTCTATCAAAAATACAAAAAATTAGCCAGGCTTTGTGGCACTTGCCTGTCGTCCCAACTACTCGGGAGGCTGAGGTGGGAGGACAGCTTGAACTGGGAGGCAGAGGTTACAGTGAGCCAAGATCACGCCACTGCACTCCAGCCACAGAGATAGATCCCATAAAAAAAAGACAGTGAGAGTGAGAGTGAGAAAGAAAGAAAGAAAGAAAGAAAGAAAGAAAGAAAGAAAGAAAGAAAGAAAGAAAGAAAGAAAGAAAGAAAGAAGAGAAAGAAAGAGAGGGGAGGGAAGGAAGGAAGGAAGGAGGGAAGGAAGGAAGGAAGGAAGGAAGGAAGGAAGGAAGGAAGGAAGGAAGGAAGGAAGGGAGGGAGGGAGGGAAGGAAAATTAGGGCAGGAATAACATCTTTACTTGCACTTTTACTATAAAGCCAGAAAAATGTAAACAATAAAACATGAAAACCTGTTTTGTTGCAGTGGTTTTTCTTTCAAATGTATACAGAAGCATTAGATACCTCAAATAGCAAGAGAGTAAGCAAGCGTTATCATGGTGGGAAAATGCATGGTTTTAGAAATTAAATCTGATGCTACTGAGGTCTGGTCATCCTACACCAAAGTGGTGATCTTTTCTTAACGAATTCACCAAGATACCGTGGGGAGTGCAAGGGGTCACTCCAGGCTTTCCCTTACTTTGGTAAGGCTCCCCTCTCTTCCCACAGACAGAGAAGACGGATTCAAGATGAGAGTGTGACGCTTGCTTACCACAGGCCTGTGCACATCCCAGAACGCTCTCTCTTGGCTGTCAAGGATCTTCCTTTCAATCTTGTCTCTCTTCTTGTCCACTCTGTCAACACGGTAACAATGGATAGCATTTAGTATTAACTGCAGTGCCTCTCTGGACAAAAAGGCACAACTTGAACAAATCTTCCAAAAGACTCACAAGGACTCACTTTGCTTGTGCTTCTGCTTGCATGAAAATGAACTCCCACTTCCGGGCAAACGCTCTCTGCAGCCTGGCCAGGCTCTCCTGAAAAACATACCCCATGTGAGGACATTCAGTGTTCTTCTTCACTGCTCTCTTCTAGCTTGGTTACCACTTGTATTTGTCAAGGAAACAAATAGAGAGTTTCTAAAGCCCTAAGTGTACTGTGGTTCTCAAAGATAAGCCACGCTCCCTGAATTCAGCTCATCTTCATATTGTCAGTCTTAGAGGAAGCAGAAAAATCTGTTACAAATATCAAGTTTTTGAATTACTGACTTCGGAGAACGGGACTAAAAATCCAATATGTATCTGCAAAATACTAAAATTACCTGGTACATAAGGAGGTGTTCCAGATGAACCCATTGGATTTTTCTGTACTCACTTTATAGAGGAACAGAACAGCAATACATTCCTACCACGCATGCAGTCAGCCTATTCGGTTCCTCACAATACATGTAACACCCTGGCGGCCCACAACCTGTTCCTACCCAGTGCTTTGAATTCAGGAAATCTAACGTAGCAACCATCTGCACAAATGACAGCAGATGACTTCTATCTGCTGATGATCACCGTCAGCAGATAAAATTTTGGCAAAACCCACTCTTTCCCAGGGTAAATGGTCTTTAATCCTCAGAGTTTGGATATCTTCACTATGTAGGATGTATCTGACATTTTGACAGTTAAGTAGATTTTAGAAAATAAGATATGCTTCCCTCTTATACTTTGAGTTTATGTATTTCGAGTTTTGCCACACGCAATGTGAATGAAGAGAGGAAGTAAGTAAATGGATTCATGAGCCCACTGTGATGCCAGATCCCTGGAAATCTGACCCTTCAGATCCATGAATGAGGCTGGGCGCGGTGGCTCATGCCTGTAATCCCAGCACTTTTAGGAGGCTGAGGCAGGTAGATCACCTGAGGTCAGGAGTTCAAGACCAGCCTGGCCAACATGGTGAAACCCAGTCTCTATTAAAAACATAAAAATTAGCTGCCAGGTGTGGTGGCTCATGCCTGTAATCCCCGCACTTTGGGAGGCCGAGACGGGCGGATCACGAGGTCAGGAGATCGAGACCATCCTGGCTAACATGGTGAAACCCCGTCTCTACTAAAAATACAAAAATTAGTAAGGCGTGGTATCGGGCGCCTGTAATCCCAGTTACTCGGGAGGCTGAGGCACGTGAATGGCGTGAACCCAGGAGGTGGAGGTTGCAGTGAGCTGAGATTGCGCCACTGCACTCCAGCCTGGGCGACAGAGCGAGACTCTGTCTCAAAAAAAAAAAAAAAAAAAAATTAGCTGGGCGTGGTGTCGCACACCTGTAATCCCAGCTACTCCAGAGGCTGAAGCAAGAGAATCACTTGAACCTGGAAGGCAGAGGTTGCAGTGAGCCAAGATCGTGCCACTGCACTGCAACCTGGGTGACAAGAGTGAAACTCCATCTCAAAAGAAAAGAAAAGAAAAGAAAAGAAAAGAAAAGAAAAGAAAAGAAAAGAAAAGAAAAGAAAAGAAAAAAGATCCATGAATGGAGAGTTAACAGCCTGCCCAGAAAAGACTGTGGGCCTTACTGCTGTGCATCCTATGACTGTCCTTGCCAGAAGGTCCTTGGTACTTACAGCCTCATAGTCTGCGAGCTCCAGTCGTGCCTTGTTTTGCATTGTTCTCTTGCAGAGGTAAACGGCTGAAAAAAAAAAAAATCAATCATTTCTTGCCTGCTTATCAACACCATGGCACTATAAGTAAAAGTACAACATTACAAATCAAGACGATCGCACTTTTTTCCCAAGTTGTAATTTTTGATCATTTTCTTAGACAAAAAATAATTCTGTAATAACATTATTACTGAAATTCAAGCATCAAGATATTTATGGTATCCTAATAAATATGCTAAGAAACTTGGTAACTTTTTTTTTTTAGAGATAGTCTTACTCTGTCACCCAGGCTGAAGCAAGTGTAGTGGCAAGAGCCTTGTTCATTGCAGCCACAAACTCCTAGGCTCAATCGATCCTTTTGCCTCAGCCTCCCGAGTAGCTGGGACTATAGGCATGAGCCACCAAGTCTAGCTAATTTTATTATTATTATTATTATTTGCAAAGAGGCTTCTTGCTTTGTTGCCCAGGCTGGTCTTCAACTCCTGGGCTCAAGTGATCCTTCCACCTCAGCCTCTAAGTGCTAAGATTATAGGCATGAGCCATAATCATTTAAACATTTTTATTAAATGGTCATCACAGTTTTTAGCATCTTCAACAAATAAGAGGAGAAAATAAAACCTTTTAAAAGGGTCACCAAATGAACTTAACAATCTACATATACAAGTAAAATCATTTCACAAAAAGGAAATTATGAATTATTGGCACATTCAATGATGTCCAGATTCTACTGTCAACTGAAACAATCTGTTCATGTACACTGAAGACTTCTCGGCATCTTCTTTGCTTTATTTCACAAGAGCCCATCTTCCATCGTTTGGTCACTAGGAGGAGGGTATAACATCTTACCTACCTTCCACAGTATTTCCATTTTCCTGAGGAGTCAATGGCCTGGGCTGCCATGGAAAGTCCATCTGGGCAGCAGATGTATAGGAGAAGGTGGTGACAGCAGTGTTGCAATTGAGCACATTTCTTCAATTATTTCAGGGTATTCTAGTGACTCTCATGACAACCTCAAGGCATTTGCAGCCCTCTGGTAGAGTCCCAATTGCCAGAATATTTTTGTCATTGTTTTTCACTAAATATGCATGATATTTGAGTCTCATGAAACTCAAGATACATCATATCTGTTATAGATGTTGAGTAAATGCATTGGATGAGGACTGTCAAATATTACTTATTGTAAGGCTACCTCGATGAGGTTGCCTTGGAAATATCACCTTTGTACTACACTGTGCCACCCCTAGTTTTGGATAATGACGTCCAGCTGGTATCATTAAGGAAACACACTACACAGAAAATTTGAGACCGGTGCTAACAGGGACACTATTTCCTCAATTTCTGTAAGGTTTCCTGTATGAAAGTCAAGATGAAGCAAAGAGCCAACCACAGAATGATGCTGACATTCCTACAAAGGCTAAGAAGCCAGTATATTATATTAGAACACATCTTTGTACAATCTACCATGATAATTTTATTGTTCTACTAATATTAGTAATTTCTAAAAGTCAGACTTCATAAACAAAAGCGACATGATGTGTTCATTTCCTAATTCGTCATAATTGATGCTCACTCCCGAAGGACCTCTTACTATAGAGGCCGCTGTGACTTGAATAAAATATCTAAAATGTTCTAAGGAGTTGTAAAAGAAATTGAAGCGTATGTGAAATACCCCTGAGGGTGTCTCTTCATGAGAGAAAGATCGAATCTTCTTAAATACCTAATTGAATAATTTCAGCTTTCCTGCGGAATTACCTCTAATGAAATTTCAAGCCCCAGCTATGCCCTCCATCAGTCACACCTCCTGTGTCTTCCTGCATCAGCTTCTCCTTTTTTTATTGGTTCTGTCCATCTAATCTTTATTACTTGCAAAATCAGCTCCCTCTGGGGAAATGTTTCTCACCATTAGATACACTAATGCATTAAAACAAGAGTGGAATGATTTTGTTTTTTACATGACTGCTCACAAAGATATTATGCATCCGGTAATACAGGTGTCCTATGATGTGATTTTTCTTTAATTCCCTAGGAAACAAAATGAAGGTGTGGGCAGACAGTGCCAGGCATAAAGTAATGGTATCACGAATATTTGTTGAATGAGCAAATTAATAAATGAATGAATAGGATATCTTCAGAAGGAGCTGTTTCGGGGTCAAATCAACTTAAGTGATAAAATCTCCTTAAATGTCTACTTGATTCTTTGGTATAAAGAAAGACAGGAAGCGGGGCCTGGTGGCTTATTTCTGTGGTCTTAGCTACATGTGGGAGGCTGAGGAAGGAGGATCATTTGAGACCAGTAGTTCGAGGCTGCAGTGAGCTATGATTGCACCACTGCACTCCAGACTGGGCAACAGAGCAAGACTCTATCTCTTAAAAAAAATAAAATAAAATAAGAAAGAAAGAGGCAAAAGCTACAAGTCTGAGTTAGCAGTGTAGAAAATAATCCGGTAACTGTTGAAGATAGAGCAAATATGCTCTTGACTGGATAGGTCCAGAACTAATCGGTCTAGTCCAGACACAATTGCTGTATGTTGCCAGGTAGAGATAATATTTTTTATTCTGTATTAGTGGAGAGTACCAGCATTGGTCAAGAGGTGGATGAGGCAGAAGGTCCAAGTAGATCAAAGAGGATTCCAATTCAGGAAATTTCCCAATTCATTAAAGATTGAAAAAATGAATGCACTTATGCATAGTCAAAACTACAGCTCAGGCCGGGTGCATTGGCTCATGCCTGTAATCCCAGCACTTTGGGAGGCCGAGATGGGTGGATCACGAGGTCAGGAGTTCAAGACCAGTGTGGCCAAGATGCTGAAACCTCATCTCTACTAAAAATACAAAAAACATCAGCCAAGCATGGTGGCATGCGGCTGTAGTCCCAGCTACTGGGGAAGCTGAGGCAGGAGAATCACTTGAACCCGGGAGGCAGAGGTTGCAGTAAGCCAAGATTGCGCCACTGCACTCCAGCCTGGGCGACAGAGCAAGACTCCATTTAAAAAAAAAAAAAACAAACTACAGCTAAGGCCAAGTGCTATTGTGCCAATCCTAATTATTTTGGCACTGAACATGCTCTATATGGTGCTATGTATAGACCTAGGCCCAGATCCAAAAGAGTGAATCTTTTTTAACATAACCCTGAATATTTCCTGCTGTGACAAAATATTGAAAATATCAACTAATGATGCCATTTTGGGGGTTCTATTTAAAATATTTTCTATTATTAAAGATGTAATTTCGACACCAAGTTTAAATATATGTCCCTGCAGTAGTTTGCTGGGAGATCATTAGGAGACAATTTGGAAGACTTGGGAGGTCAAACAAGTAATTTAACAGGAGGCCATGGCACTAAGTGGGAGGAAGTTTGGGAAGACCTGAAGTGCTACTCTGGCTAAAAAAGCTGCATAGATAAGGCATAGATTTTGGCCTAAATGCAACTTAGAACTTAGATGGAAAAGTCAAAGTTTCTGGATCACATCTTTGAGTAGAAACAGAACAGAGAGTGAGTGCTGACATCAGGTCTTCCCCTTTAATTTTATAAAGTTCTAGAGAAGCCGGAGCAGTCTCTTAGACAACACTGATCCCCACGACAAAGGTGTGGAGGCACATCACACAGGTCAGCAAGAAAATCACGAAGACCCCAGTGTCAAAATGTGGAAGGAGTAGGAATATATCATTCACCAAGACTGGAACTACAAAACTCCAATAAATATTTTAAAATTACCCCACTGACAACCCAGGTAATGCAAATTAACTTACATTGTCATACTATTCTATTTTTCTTTTTAATCTTTTTTTTTTTTTTTTTTTTTTTTTTTTTTTTTTTTGAGACGGAGTCTCGCTCTGTCCCCCAGGCTGGAGTGCAGTGGCGCAATCTCGGCTCACTGCAAGCTCCGCCTCCCGGGTTCACGCCATTCTCCTGCCTCAGCCTCTCGAGGAGCTGGGACTACAGGCGCCCGCCACTGCGCCCGGCTAATTTTTTTCTATTTTTAGTAGAGACGGGGTTTCACCATGGTCTCGATCTCCTAACCTTGTGATCCGCCCGCCTCGGCCTCCCAAAGTGCTGGGATTACACGCGTGAGCCACCGCGCCCAGCCTCTTTTTAATCTTTTAATGTTTAGTTTGTGGCTTATTCTTCCCTTGTTCCTGAATTCTAAACAGCCAGGCAGTTTGTACAACCTTCCTTCCCATGCTTGGGTAATTCAAAGAGTCCCAAGTTATCTGAGAGGTGATTGGCTCATGAGGATGGAGCCTTCCTTAATGAGATTCGTGCTCTTATTAACAGACTTGAAGGAGCTGGTTCACCCTTCTACCATGTGAGGACACAGCGAGACGGTGCCGTCTATGAACCAGAAAGTAGGCCCTCCCCAGACATCAAATCAGTTGGCACTTTAATATTGGACTGCTCAACCTCCAGCATTGTGAGAAATAAACGTTTGCTGTTTATAAACAAAACAAAACAAAAGGGTACCAAGTTAATGAGAATGTTCATCTCAAGTAATGATCAAATAATCAAGTGAATTGTGAGAAGTGTGAGTGAGAAGTGTGAGTGAGAAGAATTGTGAGTGAGAAGAAGTGTGAGTGAGAAGAAGTATGAGTGAGAAGAAGTGTGAGTGGCTTCTTTCTCCCCTCCTCAACTCCCTTTTGTGACTCTCACCATGAACCGAGGTCTCTAAGCCTCCTGGGGCTGGAGTGTAGGAGAGGAAAGGGGAACATGGAAGTTCAGGTATCGCTTCAAAAGCGATATTTCATTGGAATAGAACTTTATTATATTTGATGGAGATTTTGCATTTTATTGCTGAGATAAAAAATTAAATCTGCTATGGAACAAAAATAAATATGTGCTTCACAGGAGCTTTCCTTTATTATTTTAACATTTAAAAGAATTTTTTTATATTTTTAGTTGATAAATGAAAAATTGCATATATTTATGTTGTGCTATGTGATGTTTTAATATAGGTTATACGCTTTGTTATGACTAAATCAAGCTAATTGACATTTCTATCACTTCACATTCTTACCACTTTTTGTGATGAGGACTTTGAAAATCTACTCTCGGCCAGGTGCAGTGGCTCATGCCTGTAACCTCAGCACATTGGGAGGCCAAGGCAGGCGGATCACTTGAGCTCAGGAGCTTCACAACAGCCTGGCCAACATGGTGAAACCCTATCTCTACTAAAAATACCAAAATTAGCTGGGTGTCTTGGCAGGTGCCTATAATCTCAGCTACTCAGGAGGCTGAGGCAGGAGAGAATTGCTTGAACCCAGGAGGCGGGAGCTGCAGTGAGCTGAGATCCCACAATTGCACTCCAGCCTGGGTGACGAGAGCGAAAATCCGTCTCAAATGAAAAACAAACAAACAAACAAAACTACTCTCTTGGCAATTTTCAAGTATTAATGGTAGCTATCATCATCCTGCTATACAACAGTCTTCCAGAACTTAGTCCTCTAACTGAAACTTTGCACCCTTTAACCACTATCTCCCCGCCCCCTGCCCCCAGCCCCTGGTAATCACCATTCTACTCTCTGCTTCTATGAGATAAACTTTTTTTAGATTCCACACGAGTGACATCACGCAGTATTTGTCTTTCAGTGCCGGACTTATTTCACTTATTTCATGATGTGTCCTCCAGGCACATCATGTTGCTGCAAATGGCAGGATTTTTTTCCATTTTTAAAGGCTGAATAGTATCTCATTGTGTTTCTGTCCCACATTTGCTTTATCCATTCACCAGCTGGTGGACACTTAGGTTGAGTCCATATCTTGGCTATTGTGAATAATGTTGTAATGAACATGGAAGTTCAGGTATCGCTTCAAAATACTGATTTTATTTTATATAAGTAAAAAATATACAGTAAATATATAAAATATGTATATTTATATATTTATATATGTAAAGTATTTATATAAATATATAAAGTAAAATATATACAGAAAAATATATAAAGTAAAAATTCATTATAATACCATTTCTGTCATTATTTGCTATATAGTCTTGATTTTTTCTTTTATATATACATCTGCTAATACATATATGAATATCTATTTATATACAAAATCTATATGCATATATTTATTTTAAGTGTGCTTAAAACTATACCACATATGCTGTATTATAAACTTTTTTCTTTAATAGTCTATTGTGGCTAACTTTTCATATCGATAAGTGCTGGTCTATAATATTTTTTTAAAAATTTTTTCACGGTAATCCAGTGCTGAGATCTAATGTAATTTATTAAAATGAGTTTTTATTATTGGACATTTGGGTGACAGCTATTATTTTGCTATTATATGCTAACAGTTGTGCAAACATATACGCGTGTATGTGTATGTGTCTTTATGTACGTATCTTTACTTGTTTTTGAAATTGCCAGTTTCCTGAGAGGGTATTGCTGAGTCAGGGCCCACGTGCCTTTCAAGACTTGTGATCCTTATAACCAAATTTCACAAAGTTTAGACATGAGCATATCTCAGATGCTTTTCAACTCTGGAGGGTCTATTTCCAGCAAAGCCATCAGAGTTATTCTGTTAAGACATAAGTCAGATAGTCAGTGTACTCAAAACCCTCCCTTTTATCAACTACTTCCCATCTCATCTCTCTCTAGGCAAAGCCACAGTCCTTGTTTCCCCATTAAGTGACCCTCTGGACTTCCTTCCCGTTCATCTTCCATTGCCTGCCTGAGCCTCACACCAGATGTCCCCTAGGTCTTCTCTCCTTTCCGTCTCTGGAGAGCCCTACCCCAGAGCTGAACTGAATTCTCTCCAGAATATCTTCCCCCTTCTCCACCCAGCCCCTTTCCCAGTTTCCACATAACTTTTCATCTCCTAACATACAACTTATGCGTTCATTTATGTAGTTAACTTCTTAGTTTTTCTCCCCCTATTCTCCTTCCCTCCACTGACCCACCAGAATGTCAGCTCCACCAGACAGAGGTTTGCGTATTCTGTTCACCAAGCAATCTGCGTGGCTAGAAGTGTAGCTGGCACATAGTAGATGCTCAAAACATAGTTGGGGAGTGAAAACATTTGTCTACTGGTCATTTGAGATTTTGTGTTTTCTTTTCTCTCTCTCTTTCTGTCTTTCTTCTTTCTTTTCTTCTTTCTTTCTTTTTTTTTTTGCTTTGGTGAATTAACTATAATTTGCTGATTTTTCTATTGGGATATTTAACATTTTTAAATTAAACTTAAGGCCCATTAATATATGAGAGAGAAAAACCAATGTTAGGTATGTATGTTGGAAATATATTTTTCCCCCAGCTTTTTGGAAAAACTTCACGAAACAACGCAGACAATATTCAGCATACTTAAGTAAACGTTGATTTCGTGTACACACACACACACACACACACACACACACACACACACACACAGCATCAACAGTACATGGCCTGCAATCTGCTTTTTTTCACTTAAAATAACATTACTGAGATTTACCCAGGCTGTTTTCAATAGATGTAGCTCATTTCCCTTAACTGCTATAGTCTATCCTATGAATGTAGCTCATACTGATTAGTCATATTCCTATTACTAAATATGCAAGTTCTTTTTTCTTTTTCTTTTTTCCTGTTTCTGTTACAACGAATGATCCAGTGAAAGTTTCTCTAAGCATATATCCCTAGAAATGGTATCAAGGGGTTGTGGCGATAAGCACAGTTTGAATTTTATGACACTGCCAAAATTGTCCCATAATACTTGTCCAGTAATGTATGAATATTCCTACCCTCATTCCAGACTTGAATTTTTGCCAATCTGGCTTGAAAGAGGTGTGCTAAAGTCCAACCTCTTCAGTAGATTTCTGTGTCTGTTTTCTTTTATCTCCAACAGTTTTCATATCACAGATTTTAATTTAAATAATGTCTACGAATCGATTGTCCCCTTCACTAATGTGGGCTCAATTTAATACATTTTACTTTGGATTATTTTTTACTTGACCAATATTGCAAGTTCAAATTTTGTTTTCTGTATGTATTTGCCTGGTATATCTTTGTCTCACCATTTATTTGAAATGAGTCAGTGTGTTTTACTTCTCTGTCCTCTGGAAAGATATTCATGGATTTTATTTAGGATCAAACCTAAAGAGACTTGTTCTTTCTACAGATGAATTAAAAAATCCCCATTCATTTTTGAAAGTTGTTTGGTATTCCTTTCCTCAAGTCTCCATCAGTCTCCCTCTCTCTGATGGTATTTCTTTTGTTTTCTACCTTTTGTTAGACGGAATGAGTTTTCTTTAATTCCTACTTTTATAATTGGAAAGGGACAAAATTTGTTACCATTCCATTAGTGGCCATTCTCGTATCTTTGTACAAATGCTTAAATATGTATTTCTTGAATTTTAATCTCGGAAATGAAACACTGCTTATTATTGCTTCCCTCCAAAAACGATGGAGACATTAGCACATCTTCACTCCCTCCAGTCTTTCCGACTTCTTTAATTACTAGAATTTATCCTAAACCCTGTCATAGTTTAAAAAATAATGATAGCATTCACATTCCATTCAGGAAATATTGTTATCACGATTATTTAGATTCTTCAGGGCATGCAGAGAAAGCTAGTGTCTTGGAAAATTAAGGCCAGAAAAATTTGTCTTGGAACAGTGGTTTTTAAAAAAAGTCTACGTTTGCTGAAATTATTTTATCAAACCTCAGATGCTCCCAAATTGGGCCTTTCCTATCTTATTTTATTTCATTTTATTATTTTATTTGAGACAGGGCCTCCCTCTGTCACCCAGACTGGAGTGCAGTGGTACAATCATTGTTCACTGCAGCTTTGACCTCCCGGGCTTCAGTAATCCTCCTGCCTTAGCCTCTTGAATAGCTGAGATTCACAGGCACATACCACCATGCCTGGCTAATTTAAAAAAATTTTTTGTAGAGATGGGGTCTCACCACATTGCCCAGGTTGATCTTGAATTCCTGGGCTCAAGCAATTCTCCTGCTTTGGCCCCCCAAAGTGCTGGGTTTACAGGCATGGGCCATCGCTCCTAGCCCTATTTTAAGTTACTCTTATTTCTGGTCTTTGGAGTTTGCTTGTTCATTTATAAGTGAGGCTACTACACTGGCGAAGTTGAAATAGAGACAAATGCTATTCATCTTGAGTTTCCCATGACAGCTGTTGACCAGCCATTGCAACAATCCTTCAAGGCCACGGCATTGCTCTACTCCTGGTGTCTCCCCTCTACCCTCGAGCTTGCTCCCCAGTGTCTGAGAGAGCCTGTGCTGCTCTGTAAACTGAGGTCTCGGACAAAGCTTTCTCTTCCGGTGCCACGTTCATGCCTAAGAAACCTTGCTCCAAGATGGGGAAAGCCTTTCTGCCCCCCGAGGACAACTTATTTCCAGCCCTCATGTATCCATATGGGGAATTCCTACTGGGGTTGGTCAGAATTCCATCCAATGCTAATTTCTCGAGAAAGTCTGACACCTTTCCATTTGACTAAATTTTACCGATTCCAGAAAAATGTTAGTTTTTCAAATGAGTAGTGTGTGGTACCATTCTAATTTCCACCCTGTTCTAATAATTCATTTTCCTGTAGTTTTGTTTTCTTTTTATTCCTTACAGGAAGAGGGAGGGAACATTTTGGGTAAACTTCTGCAAAGTATGGTGTATGAGTCAATTGTTACTTGTAACATCAACCCCAAGACTCAAATATATTTTGTAATTATATTTATGCCAAATAGACATATATTTAGAACCACAATGATTTTTGGATTTAAAACAACACATACTGCAATTATTCTTATTTTCATGCTAAAGAAAAAGATAATTATGTTCTTTAAAAACAGAGTTTTCATGGAATACTATGCAGGCATGAAAAAGGATGAGTTCATGTCCTTTGTAGGGACATGGATGAAGCTGGAAACCATCATTCTGAGCAAACTATCGCAAGGACAGAAACCAAACACCACATGTTCTCACTCATAGGTGGGAATTGAACAATGAAAAGAAATGGACACAGGGAGGGGAACATCACACACCGGGGCCTGTCATGGGGTGGGGGGTGAGGGATAGCATTAGGAGAAATACTTAATGTAAATGATGAGTTAATGGATGCAGCACACCAACATGGCACACGTATACATATGTAACAAACCTGCACGTTGTACACATGTACCCTAGAACTTAAAGTATAATAATAAAAAAAAAAACCCCAGGTTTTCAAAATAATTCTTCAAATAAAGTTATTTTAAATTTAATGTTAATAGAGTACTTTAAAATCTAACATTCATTTAAAGATTTAGACATTAGCAATGCACTTATAAGAATGAAGAGTTAAAGAATAATTTGGAGAATTTTATTTTTAAAATTTATGACTCAGAAGCAACTGAAACATTTATTAAGTGCGAGAGAAACTGAATCTTAAAACAACTAGAGATAATATTATAAAAATCATTTTTAATTATTTAATTTTCTGATACATAGTAATAATAAAGACTGTCATAAAGTAAGAGTTAACTACTATATGGGATCATATACCTTGATAAAAGAAGATTTACTAGGATAAGAAAGGTGTACTATGAACACTGAATACCTGGACTATAAAAATCTTTTGTTTCTTTTGAGACAGAGTCTTGCTCTGTCACCCAGGCTGGAGTATCATAGCAGCATCTTGGCTCACTGTAACCTCCACCTCCGGGGTTCAAGCGATTCTCCAGCCTCAGCCTCCCAAGTAGCTGGAATTAAAGGCATACACAGTCATGCCCAGCTAATTTTTGTGTTGTTAGTAGAAACAAGGTTTCACCATGTTGGCCAGGCCAGTCTCCAACCCCTGGGCTCAAGGGATCCACCCGCCTTGGCCTCCTAAACTGCTGGGATTACAAGCATAAGCCACTGCTCCCAGCCTGTGCAAATCTTTAAATACCCTCCTGGGAGGTGGTGTCCTTAAGAAGAAAGAATTCCTTTAGGATAGTTCTGGAATAATGGCCAGGAACTATTAATATGAAAATAATTAGACCTGTGAATTTCTGTTTCTCCTGAGGGAAAGGGAAATGTCATTGAATGCTTCTACCGTGAGCCTGCTTATGATTCTGCTCTATCATAAGGTGGTTACATGTATTATCCAGAGCCTTAAAATAACAATCCAAGAAAGAAGCTCTTGTCCTCTTTATTTAATTGATGGTGATGACGAAACCCAGAGAGCCCAAGTCCTCTGTCGGGGCCACAAAGTATGTCGGCAAGTTGGAGGTTCTCGGATGTCAGCGATCACAAAACAGACACGACACACAAAACGTGACGGCAGTGGCAATGAAGGAGATAATTCCACTCTGGCCGTCAGTGCTGAAAAGGGAGAAATATGCTTCTGTTCTTTGAAGCATCCATTTTTCTTGGTGTCCATGTTTCTTTATTTCTTAGAATATCGCTTCTCCTTGTAAGAACTGTTATTGTCATTCTAAATGTTTCCTGATTGAATTCAGCTCTCTGTGCATTCATCCCTAAACTACATTACAGATTGTATGTGACCCTTACTCCCACCATTGAAATTGCTGAAGAAACAAAATAAAGCCATTTAATTTACCCTTTTATGGTAAATATAACAAAGTCACGGTAACAAATCTGAAAGGTGTGGCTGCTTTTCTCACATGCATGCGTTTTGGAAACTTGTTGTTCCTTAAGGCATGGCGGATAGTTTCTTCTTTCCAAATGTACTTTCTTCATCTCCTTTAAACCTCTCATTAAATCCTCATTATTTGCTGATCCCCTGTTTGGAAATTACCTACTTACTAAAATTTATTTGTAGCCCTCAAATCAATAACTCATGGAACTTGCATGGTTATTCACAGCCATTCAGAGTGGCAAATTCTCGAGTCACCTGACGGTCAGTCACGTGACCAGCTGATGTCAACCAAGACAATGCTTGGCCTCCTGTTCCAGCTCTCATACTGTAAACAAACATCCTTCTTGTGGGGCATGTGGTGCCACATTTTTTGCATTTGTGCTTTTGGTTGATAATATTGCTATTTAAAATGGCCCCTGGGCATGGTGGCTCATGCCCGTAATCCCAGCACTTTGGGAGGCCAAGGCAGGTGGATCACCTGATGTCAGGAGTTCAAGACCAGCCTGGCCAACATGGTGAAACCCTGTCTCTACTAAACATACAAAAATTAGCTGGGTGTGGTGGCAGGTGCCTATAATCCCAGTTACTCAGGAGGCTAAGGCAGGAGAATTGCTTGAACCTGGAAGATGGAGGTTGTAGTGAGCCGAGATTGCACTGTTGCACTCCAGCCTGGGTGACAAGAGCAAAACTCCATCTCAAAAAAAAAAAAAAAAGAAAAGAAAAAATTGGCCCCGAGAGTAGTATTGAGGTGCTGTCTAGTGTTTCTCAATCAGGGACGTCTGTGGCGTGCCTTACAGAAAAATTAATGTGTTAGATAAGCTTCATTCAGGCATGAGTTATAGTTCTGTTGTCTGTGAGCTCAGTATTAATGAATCAACAACATATATTAAATAAGATGTCTTTAAACAGAAACACATATGCCTGAAGATTGTGTATTGATCCATTGACAAAAAAATGTGACCAGGGGCTTGTAGGAAACTTATCCTGTATTTCCCCTAGGATCGAGGATTCAGTATTCCCTAATTCAGTGTTCAAGGCAACTTTATAAAACATTGCTACTCTGGATAAGAAGAATCAAATATGTGTTTGTGTCTTATTCTCTCTGTTGGAGAACACTGATGAATGTTTTTGTGTACTGCAAGGCCACAGTAACCAAAACAGCACAGTATTGGTACAAAAACAGGCACCTAGAGCAATGGAACAGAATAGAGAGGCCGGAAATAAGGGAACACTCCTATAGCCATCTGATCTGCGACAAAGCTGACAAAAACAGGCAATGGGGAAGAGATTCCCTGTTTGGTAAATGGTGCGGGATAACTGGCTGGACATATGCAGAAGACTGAAGCTAGACCCCTTCCTTACACCATACACAAAAATCAACTTAAGATGTATTAAAGACTTAAGTGTCAAACCCAAAACTATAAACTCTGGAAGACAACTTCGGCAGTACCATCCTGGACATAGGAATGGGCAAAGATTTTATGACAAAGACACCAAAAGCAACTGCAACAAAAGCGAAAATTGACAAATAAACTTAAAAGCTTCTGTACAGCAGAAGAAATTACCAACAGAGTAACGAGACAACCCATAGAATAGGAGAAAATATTTGCAAACTATGCATCTGACCAAGGTCTACTATCCAGCATCTATAAGGAACTTAAATTTACAAGAGCAAAACAAACAACCCCATTACAGAGTGGGCAAAGGACATGAACAGACACCTTTCAAAAGAAGACATACATGTGGCCAACAATCATATGAAGAAAAGCTCAATATCACTGATCATTAGAGAAATGCAAATCAAAACTACAACGAGATACCATCTCATACCAGTCAGAATAGCTATTACTAAAAAGTCAAAAAACAACAGACGCTGGAGAGGTTGTAGAGAAAAGAGAACACTTGTACACTGTTGGTGGGAGTGTAAATTGTTCAACCATTGTGGAAAGCAGCATGGCAACTTCTCAAAGAGCTAAAAACAGAGCTACCATTTGACCCAGAAATCCCATTACTGGGACTATACTGAGAGGAACACAAATCATTCTACCATAAAGATGCACACGAATGTTCACTGCAGCACTATTCACAATAGCAAAGACTTAGAATCAGCCTAAATGCCCATCAATGACAGACTGGATAAAGAAAATGTGGTGCAGCGACATCATGGAATATGATGCAGCCATGAAAAAGAATGAGATCATGCCTTTTGAGGGAACATGGATGGAGCTGGACGCCATTATCTTTAGTAAACTCATGCAGGAACAGAAAACCAAATACCACATGTTCTCAGTTATAAGTGGGAGCTAAATGATGAGAACTCATGGACACAAATAAGGGAACAACAGACACTGGGGTCTACTTGAGGGTGGAGGGTGGGAGGAGGAAGAGGAGCAGAAAAACATAAGTATTGGGTACTAGGCTTAATACCTGAGTGATGAAATAATCTGTACACCAAACCCCTGTGACATGAGTTTATCTGTGTAATAAACCTGCGCACATACACCCAAACCTAAGATGAAAGGTTTAAAAAAGGACGCTTTCTGTAACAATAACACATACAAAACTCTCATATTCTATAATAATTCCTAACTTCATTCTTTCATAGGTAACATTATTTGTTCTTTTGTTTATAGCATTATTTTAAAACAATGCAATATCTATTTTAAAAAAATGTAATAGAGTAAGAAATACCATAATTTAACTACTATGATAATTATAATTCTGAGCCACTATTCCAAGCAAAATGGTTAAAATATTTTTGTGTAAATCTTCATGTAATATTTTCATGTAAATCTCCCACAATACCAGGTCAAGGGTTCTTAATGTCTCTATCTCTTATTTTAATGTATCACCAAAGTGACAGGTTCTGAGAGTTTGCACCTTTTTAGAGTACCACAATAATCCATCCAGTGGAACTTGACACCCAATGGATAAGCCCAGTGGAGCCATGCGACTTTCAAAGGAAAGTTCTGTCATTCCAATCTGTGTTCATTGAATCTGGACTAAAAGAATCATGGTTGAATTATTTGTTGAATAATTTGACAAATGAGACACTAAATTAACTGTATCCAATCCTGTGGCATCTCACTTAATAAAATAACTGTATATAAAAATGTATACCCCAAGTGATCTTCAAACACATATTTCATTGAATATCTGAACCTGTTTCCACTTGATTCCTTCCCATTCCCACTCCTCACCACTCTCTCTCCTTTCTTCTTCTTTCTCAAATAGAAAGAGAGAGACATAAGCAGAGTGTTAAAAATAAAGGATGATGTAACCAATACGAGACTGAGAGTCCCAAACTGCTGGCTAAATTACTCAGGACATTAGATCAGACTATGCCTAGAATAGAAAAAGGGTAGTTTTCAATCTTTTTCTCCCCAAAAGGCCCAGCAACATGGGGAATAAAATAGTGATCATTTGCTTAATTGTCTGATCCTCTAATCATTAATGTGGAAAGACACATTCACAGATATTCTAGAATATGCCATGCGGTGTAGTAGAAGGAACAATAGCCCATGAGTTTGAAGACCTTGGGTTCTGGCCATCCTGTTAAGTGTGATTTTGGATGAGTCTCTTGACCATCCTGATTTGCTCACCTGTGTAATGAGAATAAAGACACCTGGTGTGTCTATTTCATAGGAATGAGGTAAGAGTTCTTGGAGATGATGTGTTGGAGAGTTCTGTGTTAACTACAGAGGGAAAATAATGTATGGAATTACTAGATATATTGTACTTTTAGGTCACTGCATAAGTTTCTACTCAAAAGAAAATTATAGTAAGTTCTTTTATAAACGAAATATCATGTTGAAGATAATTTTGGGTATATAGTTTTATACAGAGTTATTTTTTAAGTGAGATGCCACAGGGTTGGACATAGAGTTATTTTAGTGTCTTATTTGTCAGGTGTCTCTTCCTTGTAGAACTGCAATAAATTTGCACTAAACAATATCGATTAATTATATGTGTCTGTTGCATCTGGAATATACTGCAAATGATTTTTTAAAAAATTTTTAAAAATTATTTCAAAATATATTTCAATTTAAAATATATAACTAGTTTTATTAAGTGTTTAATGGGTACCTCAGTGTCATGAAATTATATTTTAAATTTTCTATTTAATTAATTCTTTCTGTTTCCTCATTCCTTTTATTTGTATTATCACTTATCTTGCTACCCAAACGTTGCATACAATTAAGCAAATGATCACTATTTTCTATCAGTATCCACTTGGGGATACAAAAGATTGAAAACTACTCTTTTCATATTCACGTATTTATTCAACAAACATGCACTGGGTGCCCACTATATTGGTGATGGGATTGGGAGTATAGACAAAGCTTCTATCCTCAGTGAGGTTACATTCTAGAGAAATCCTAAGCAAAAACTGTCTTGGACAGGGCAGAAAAGACAGCACTTCCAGTTGCCCCTGCACAGGTGATGTCCCTCAAGAACGCAGTTCTTGGAGCTGGGACCACGTTAATTCTTCTGTCTACCTGCAGAGGGCGCCATTGCACCAGGCACTCTTTCAGTCTCCCTGGTAAAACTAGAATTAGATGGCAGCTTTACAAAGCGTTTTAAGAATCCTAAAACGGTAAAGGGGTCTTATGTGGGCTAATTGCATGAGGTGCAGAACTGAAGTATCTTCAGTTGCTGGAGAAAAGCAGAAATTCTGCCTTTAAGGGGAGAAAATGTAAGAAGGAGGAAAACTGAGATAGGTGTGTGTGCATACTGGACGTATTCATTTGTTTCAACTTGTGACCGGCTTTTTCTAAGCCCTGGAGACCCAGCGATGAACGCAGTCGGCTATCATTGCTCTCAGAGGGCTTACTTTGTACTGGTCTGTGGTGTGACAATGTCGACTAATATGAGTAAAGTAATAACAATGTCCAAAATTTATTGAATGCTTTCCATGAGCCAATAACTATTCAAGAATTTCACATTCATTGTCTTGTTTGAACTGCATAGCCGCGTTGAGACGAGGTGCTATCAACTCTCCCATTTTGCTGATGGGGCAATTTAGGCAGAATGAGAGGATGAGATTGAGTACTTTCTTGGTGGAGACAACAGTCAAAGACAGGCATTAGACCAGAATCGACTCAGTTAACCACTAGGCTGTGTGTGTGACAGCTGGAGGTTAGGGAGAGGGGAGGCAGCGAGGGGGAGGCAGGGGGTGCAAAGGGCAGAGCTACTTCAGATTTTATGATGGTCAAAGGCCTCAGTGAAGAAAGAGGGAACATTTGTTTTTGTTTTGTTTTGTTTTTGAGACAGAGTCCCGCGCTATTGACCAGGCTGGAGTGCAGTGGTGCAATCGCGGCTCACTGCAACCTCCACCTCCTGGGTTCGAGTGATTCTCCTGCCTCAGCCTCCCAAGCAGCTGGGACTACAGGCACCCGCCACGACGCCCAGGTGATTTTTGTATTTTTAGTAGAGACGAGGTTTCACCATGTTGGCCAGGCTTGTCTTGAACTCCTGACCTCAGACGACCTGCCTGCCTCAGCCTCCCAAAGTGCTGGGATTACAGGCGTGAGCCACCGCACCCGGCCAGAGGTAACTTTTGAATTGAAATCTAAATTGTAAGAGGGAACCAACTCCAGGAATATCTAGAGGCAGAGATCACCATCGGTACAGCAAGGGGGACTGCCCTGAACAGAAAATAAGCAGGGAATGTTTCAGAAAAAGTCCAGGGGTAGGACACTAGTAGCAGGGTGGCTGGAGCTGGGGGGAAGGCAGAGGCTATGTCAGGGCTGAACTGGGAGCCTAGGGAGCCCTGGCTAGGGGCTCAGGTTCTCACTGCAGTGGAAATTCCTGGGAGCTGTGAGAGCAGTGACATGATGGGATCTACATGTAATATATTTCTCCGCTTCTACGAGGCGAATGGATGATAAAGCAAGAGCAGGTAGCAGAGTTTTAAATAACAATAATAATAATGGTAATGACACAATCGGAAAACAACACAGCATTGTTGTTATCTTGATCGGTGAAATACATTAGTTTTTTGTTGTTCCAAATCAGCCCACCTGGTTCTGTTACTTATTTAACCAATCTGATATGACGTGTGGTGGTTTTGAAATTCCAGCGCAGAACATCCCTGAGATGATGGTGATCTGAACAGAGCCCTGGGCCTGCACGGTCCCCTCCTCCATCGCATGTGCACACTGGAGGCTGATGGTGGTTCACAGATGTTACCAAGAAGGTACAAAAAGCTGATTTTACAGGAATTTGTCTGACCCGTGTACAATTCTCTCAGAGTTTCCATCTCTTGTTTCTTCACTCCTGTTCGGCAAAACAGTCACTGGTTTGCAGAGACTTCCCTCCCCACACCCTGCCCTCCCGTCCTCAGCCCTGCAAAACGGAGCCTGTATCAAATGAAACAATCTCCGTTTCCTGGTGGACACACTTCCATGATCTCTGGGGCTTCTGCCTTCCTGTTTTTTTGTTTTTTTTGTTTTTTTTGTTTTTTTTTTTTTTTGAGACGGCGTCTCGCTCTGTCACCAGGCTGGAGTGCAGTGGTGCAATCTCAGCTCACTGCAACCTCCGCCTCCTGGGTTCAAGTGATCCTCCTGCCTCAGCCTCCCGAGTAGCTGGGCCTACAGGCATGTGCCACCATACCCAGCTAATTTTTGTATTTTTAGTAGAGATGGGGTTTCACTATGTTGGCCCGGATGGTCTCAATCTCTTGACCTTGTGATCCACCCGCCTTGGCCTCCAAAAGCGCTGGGATTACAGGCGTGAGCCACTGTACCTGGCCTTGTCCTCCTTTTTAGAAGAAGATTATGATAATACTAACAATAACTTGAAGATAATAATGAGAATAATGAAAATAAACAATGCTTGAAGTTAAAAATAATGAAAATAAATAATGCTTAAAGAGAATGATAATGAAAATAATAACAGCAATAATAATAATAGTTAACATTTCACTAGCATTTGCCATATGCCAGGCACTGATAATACTTTATAGATTAAACAATTATTTCTCCAAACAACCCTGTGCGGTGGGTGTATTTTGTTACCTCTGTTTTTCAGATAAAGAAACTGAGGCACAGAGACTTTGCAGGACTTGTTGTTGTTGCACAGCTCATAAATGGCTGCGTTGGAATTTGAACCCAGTTGTCTGGGAAGAGCCATTCCAATTTGGAGAAATACTTAGTACAATCTCTGATCAACAACAAATCCTAAAATGTAACTTCGAGAGCAGTTTAATATCCAATGGCAAGAACCGCCATGAATTTTGCACCAACCTAATATATTCTCCTGCTGAAAAAAAGAGGCCTACAGTATTCTTGAGAGTGCAAGAAAGAATAGTGACATAGCCTGATCAATGCAGAAAGAAAGGATGATAGTGAGACGAAACTTTGCAAAACTCTTAAGAAACAGTTGCTTTAACTTTATCAAATTTGATACCTGCTCTTAGTGGGGTAAGAAGCAAGTCTTCTGTCTGCTCTGGGCCAGATTCCTGAGAAACAGGGACTTTAATTATTTTCTTCCCAACATCACTGAGGTGGTTATGAAAATTGAAGGAAATTAGCAATGTAAAAGCTTTTTGAAAGCTTGTGACATATTATGCAAATGTCAGATTAACTATATCTGCAATGCAACTGATTAGCAGCTCTTTAGTGAAGTGTAATGATAATTCTAAGTGTTACTTCAGATTCAAATGAACACATAATTTTAGAAATAAATTAGAATTTGGCCTCATGACCTTGGCCGTAACTTTCTTTTTTATAATAATCAACCATATATTTATGTTCAGAATCTATAATGCATCTATTTCTTCAAGCTATATTTAAAATACATTAAGTAAGAAATTAAAATGAAGTCTTTTTTTCAAATGTAGCAAGTAATTTTATATTAAATTTTAAAGCTAAATGCATTCATTCAGTGATCAATTTGTTTAATGTGCCAGGCAATATTCCAGGCACTAAGATAGAAATATATAATTCAGACCAACATTCCTAGTCTCCTAATTCCTTGTGTTAAAGGGAGGAAACAAATAAGTAGGTAAACAATAATTAATTTTAATATTGTGCTGTACATTTCACAGATAAGTGGATAACCCCCATGACTTTGCAATTCAAATTTCCTGTGTCAGACACTTCCACATATGTTACCTCCTGTGAAGTTCAGAGTAGCGATGTGAGTTAAAAGAACCATACATTTAATTTGTTGCTTTCTTACTAGATGTGAAATGTAAGGCTCAGAATGGAAAAGGGTTTGGGGAAAGTTTTCAGAGCTAGAAAGTGACAGAGCCAGGGCTGGAATAGAGGTTTTAGGGCAAGAAGTTCTGAGAAGACCCCAGAGACTCTGAGAGGACGGGAGGATCTTCATCATTGAGCAAGATACTGCCCCGGGGTGGCAGTTTATGGCTTTTATTCCTCACACTGCTTCCTTATTTAGTGTGCACGTAAGTTAATTAAATAAGAGTATGTATAATGTATCACATAACTCTATGCTAATGGTTCCCTTAGAATATCTTATGTTTCTCTTATTTACTTTGCTTGCATTCTCTTCTAAGGCCCCTAGCAATGACGTATCCTTTTAGAATATGAAATTAAAACCAAGGATTCTAAATTGCTTTCATCATCTGGAAATCTGATGCATTTTTGACGTCTTACAATTATGTCCCTTGAAATTTCTCTAGAGGTTCCAGAACAAGGGCTATTTTTTTGTATGCTCACTTGACTGCAGTTTCAAGCTATGGAAGTAAGTGGTCAATATTCTCCCAAGCCAAGAGCCCTGTAGGGCAAGCATAAAGCTCCTCAATGAAATTCAGAAATGGTCATCTAAAACGTTGCTTTTTCACAGCCCTACGTTTTTTTTCTTACATTGTTAAGTTGAGCCTAAAGCTGTCTTCTTACGTATTTTAAGTTGGGCCTAGAATTTTCTCCATACATAATACACTGGAACCTAACTGTGTGTGTAAACAGACTGTAGCCTGCTCTTGTACCAATCACTGAGTTTTGGTCAATCAAAGGCAGCTCACGGTTGAAACTGTGTCAAATGAGGAAAATGTCAAGCTGAACCAATCTGGCTGTTTCTTTTCTTCACTTCTGTTTTCCGTGAGCCGTGTTCTGTTTTCTGTCCATAACCACAGAACCTGTTCTGATTTGGGGCTGCCTGATTTAGAAATTGTTCTTTGCTCAATTAAACTCTGTTCAATTATTTCTCTAAGATTTTGCTTGTGACGATCAATTTGAGTATAGATAGTTGGTGTCTTTAGAGCTAAATGTTTTGCAACTAGAACACATAATAAATTTCAAGAATCAAGAATATTCATTTATTCATTCACTCGATACATCTTTTTGAATATTTAGTTAAGTGATAAGTATTGTCCTGGGAACTGGGAACACTAAGATAAATAAGATATAGTTCTTGAACTCCCAAGAGGATCAACCCAGTGAAACAGACAGCTGACTGACCCAGTCCTCATGACCACCATCTACTGTGGGGCCAGTGAAAGTCAAAGAAGGCTTTGCTAAACTGGCGATATGATTGTTGAGTCTTAAAGGGACTAGAGTGTTAACCTAGCCATAAACTTTCTACATGACTCAGTTTTTCTTTGACTGTCTTATCCATTGCATTATCAAGATAAATCCATTAATAACGAATAGTGCAATAAAGAAATCTTTAAGAAAACAATTTCCTTTTAAGTAAAGCAGCAGGTGAGTTTTTATATGTAAGAGCTCGGCAGGAGTTAATTTTCTTTCTCTTCCCTGATTCATTTAGCTTATGTTAAACCAGGCGTATTTCTCCCATAGTATTTAAAAACCAATATTTAACCATATTTCTCTGAAAATTATTTAGGAATAGGTCTGAATATCCTTCTATTTGAAATGATATGCGAGCCTTCCCTTAATAGGAAAATCTTCATGATGCTTAGGAAGACTGCATTAAAAAAAAAAAAAAACCTCCAAAACTTAAGAATATGTAGTCCCTTAAATCTACCGTTCCACTGAACAACTTATAAAGTTCTGTGAATACCCACAGAGGAAAATGAAACCCAGTTCCATTTTGCAATTTCCATTGCAATTTCTTCCTTGAAATTTTTAATTATTTTGAGTGGGACTAAAAGTTATTAAGCATAGAGATTGAAGAGTTTTTCATAACTGATATATTATCGTTGTCTGTCATGTTAATTCCACTTTGACTTAAATTCCAAAATTAAGCATTTTAAAACAATCAATGCTTTTTGGGCATTTATCAATTTCTTTTTTCCGAACTGCTTCTCGAATCTCATTCCTTTTTTCTTGGTTTAATTTCCTTCTTATAGAAGGCTATCTTTAGTAGTTCTCTTAGTGATGCTCTATGAATGGAAAACTCTTTCAATATTGGTTGTCAAATTTAAATAATATCATATCTGGCTATATAATTTTAGGTTAACTGGTATTTTCTCTCAGTGCCTTGAAACTCTTCTTCATTTCTGACCTTCATGAGTGCTTATACACTTTTGAAGATAGGGTATGTATTTATTCTTTTGCTGCATTAAACTCCTCCTTTATAAAAGTAAAATCTCTTTTTCCTTGAGTTTCTTCAGTTTGGGGAGATGCATCTATTGGCAGACTTTAAATTTTCACCAACTGTAACTAGCACTCAGCGTCTTTCAAAATTTGAGGATTATGTCCTTGTTCAGTTCTAAAAACTACCTCAACTATGATTTCAGTAAATACTGCTTGTTTCTTCTGCTCTCCTACTGAAACCCCTCTAATGTGTTCTCTTCTGGGTCTAACATCCTTTTCTCTATGCCTTTTAACCTCTCTCCCATGTCTTCCATCTCCTTATGCAACTGTGCAGCATTCTAGATCTTTCTTCCAATTTACTTGTGCATTGAGGTTTTAATTATAATGACCATATTTATTTATATAATATTTGTATTATTACAAGGACTCTTTGGTTGTTTATCAAATCTTCCTGGAATTTTTCCTGATTTTTTTTCCTAATATTATCTAGCTCTCTTATATCATTTGTGGGGGGGAGGGTTGTGGGTAATTTTATATCATTTCAATGGTCTAAAAATATTATTTAGATTATTCTAACATAAATTTCTTGTCCATCTGTTTACTTTTCTTTATGATATAGTGTTTTCTTGGGTGGTTTCTCATTTTCGTTGCTAGCTCACCTTCATCAGAATAGGTTTTCTTATGGAATTCCATGTGCAGTGGACTAGGAAACAATGTTCCACAGCAATTCTAGCTTTACTTTCCCAAGTGATATAGTTTGGATATTTGTCCCCACCCAAATTTCATGTTGAATTGTAATCCTCAGTGCCAGAGATGAGGCCTGGTGGGAGGTGTTTGGATCATGGGGATGGAACAATCCTTCATGGCTTGGGGCCGTCACATGATAGTGAGTTCTCGTGAGATCTGGTCATCTAAAAGCATGTAGCCCCTCCCCTCACTCTCTCTCCCACTTACTCCTGCACTATGTGACGTGCTTGTTCTCTTTTCACCTTCCACCATGATTGAAAGCTCCCTGAGGCTTCACCGGAAGCCAAGCAGATGCCAGCACCATGCTTCCTGTACAGCCTGCAGAACCATGAGCCAATTAAACCTCTTTTCTCCATAAATTGCCCAGTCTCAGGTATTTATAGCAATGCAGGAATAACCTACCACACCAAGTATTCCAAGGGCTCGAAAGCCTGAAGCCAGTTTTTATGTTTATTTATTGGCTTATCGATTCCTGACATCATACTTATGCACACCACAAGCCTGGGGTTTTACTTCTCCTAAGATACTAACTTGTTTCTCCTTGCACTTCCTGATTGCTTCCCTGGCTTGGCTGGCATAGTTATAATGGCTTGACGTTGAGGTCTTGTCTTTCTTTGGGGTGTCAGTCACTGCTCCTCACTATGTATGGTCTCCAAGTCATGTTCACTGTCACTTTGGGAGCATTACTCCTCATCCCCACTCTTAGTGGGATATTAAATCCAGTATTCTCCCAGACCTCTGCAGGTTTTCAAACTTACCACTCTTCATTTAAATTCATTCTTTGTTTCTCACATCTAGTTATAGATTTTCTCTGATACGCCTAGTAATGTATTGTTACATTTTTAGCCACCATTTCTTTGTGTCTAAAGAAATAGGACATTTGTTTTAGTTCTGACAACCCTTTATGTTAAGGGTCAATAGAGCCATTGAAATGTTTTTCTCTCCAGATTTTATTCATCAGAAAGACTGCTTTCCCTTAGGAAGTTGTCCCACAAAATGGTTTCCATAAATTCAATCAATTGGTAAGACAGAGGTCTCAGGTGAAAACTATTTCAAATGCAAACTACTAAAAAAATCAGGGAGGTAAAAATCTAATATTTCTTGTCAGTGATATAGAAAAGTATGTTTTTGTAAACAATTGGTTGAGTTTAAACTACAAAAAACTACAAATAGAAATATACATACAAATAAGAAGTATTACAACTGTTTAGATGTATCTCTACTTACTATAGAACCTTCGCTGTGAAGAGCTAGTCTCATGGTAATATTTTGCTAAAGATGCTAAAATAAAATGTTAATTTAAAATAAATAATTTTATTTGACTACTGTTGTTATTTCTTTTTTTTTTTTTTTTTGGAGTACACTATCATTACATTTCTTTGTACCTTTAACAGGGAAATTTTGGGACATGATTATATGCATGAGCCCTGGGTCACATTTTAAGCCACAAAACCAGAAAGACAGATGTTTCTAATGTTTGATGCTGTCCCTTCGATTCAACTGCCACATGTGCTCATATATTTTTATTTTTTAAAAATACAGACAAACTTCCACTATGTTGCTCAGGCTGGTGTTTAAATCAGACAAATGCAATTACTTGATTCCAAGATGGTCAGTTACTGGTTTGTTTACAATGGGGAGAAACTAGGAAACAAAACTAAATATTTAAACAACTATGGGACATCTGAATGATAGAATGTTAAGCAACTATTAAAACAATGTTTTTGTAGAGAATTAAATGATATTAGTAACTTATCATAACATAATATCAAGCAAACAAAAAGACATACAATTGTATTTTGAAGAACATGTATGTGTGTTTAAAAGTAGCAAAATGCAACATACTATAATTTTAGAAATGCTAATAATTCCTAGGTAATTTTAGGTTATCTTGTATTTTCTTTCTATACTTTGAAAATTTTCTACAGGGAATAAAAATTACTTTTTTAATAAAAATATAAGAAAAACATGTTGGTGTTCTGATAGCAAAGTTTAAATAATCATAAAGGCAGAGTTAAAACTTTTTAAGACCATGCTGCATAGAATTATGAGTGATGAGAACATGGGTTATGCAACAAAGAATCAGCTGTCAATAAGAAGAGGAAACAAATACATCAAAATAGGCCAGAAAATTTGCTCATCAGTGCTGTCTGCTAGAACTTTCTGTGATAACGGAAATGTGGTATGTCTATGCTGTCCAATATGGTAGCCATTAGCCACATGTGGCTATAGAGCACTTGAAATATGACTAGGAGATGAAGGAACAGAATTTTTAATTTAATTTAAGTAATATTTAAATAGTCATATGTAATTAATGGCTTCCCTGTTGGACAGCACAAATCTACTTGGTCACTTAAGTGTTATTGCCTATTCATTAGTGGGAAGAATAATATACTTATATCAATGATATGTTAATTATATATTAAAAATAAATAATTATAGATAATTACAGTTGGCAGAACTGGCCTAGTTATTTTCCCCACAACAATGCTGATCCAAGATTTTGCAATATTTGGCTTTTGCTATAGTTTGGATATCTGACCCCTCCAAGCCTCATGTTGAAATTTGATCCCCATGATGGTGGTGGGGCCTTATGGGAGGTGTTTGGGTCATGGGGGCAGATCACTCACAAATGGCTTGGTGCTATCCTAGTGGTAATGAGGGAGTTCTCTTTTTAGCAACCACGAGAGCTGGCTGTTAAAAAGAGCCTTGCACTTTCCCACCTCACTTGTGCTTCCTCTCTTGCAATGTGATCTCTGCACATGTCAGCTCCCCTTCACCTTCTACCATGAGAGGAAGCAGCCTGAGGCCCTCACCAGAAGCAGATGCTGGGTGCCATGCTTCTTGTACAGCCTGCAGAACTGTGAGCCAAATAAACCTCTTTTCTTTATAAATTACCCAGAGTCAGCTATTCCTTCGTAGCAACACTAAATGAACTAAGATAGCTTTTAATTACAAAGGTGGCATCTGTTACTACTCTGCATTCTCATCTTCATTTCAGGTAAGTAAATTTTAAGTTTTGGCTTCTCTTAGCTCCAAGACACAACATAAGTCATTCCCTGTTTTTGGGAGGACAGAGTCAGGATGGAGAAAAGAATAAAATTCATTGAAAATTTAAAATGAAGATAATTAAATATGTGAACTATAAGTGAGTAATATAATAGCTTCTCCCAGAAAAGATCAGGACTGGGAGTGTTACAAAGCTTTGACATTTCTTAAAGTACACTCTGCTGCATTTTGTGTATGGTCTATGTGTAATAGCTCATCTTCAATACACACACACACACACACACACACGTGAGAATAAAATTAACTTATTTTCTTACGCAGTTTTGGAGCAAGTTTATTTAGAGCCATAAGTTTTGTATTTTTATTGAAATATATGCTTGTCACCTGCAGTTTTGTAAAAGGATAGCATTTATTCTCTCTCTCTTTCTTCCTGTCTCTCTCAAATTGCCTAGAGGGATTAATAAACAGAAATCTAAATTTTAGAAAACCTGCTTTAAAAGAATACTTTTTCTCTATTTCGTGTTTATGGGATAAATGAAACTGGTTTCAACGGGTGTTGGCAAAGAAGGTCTGGAAATTTTATATGACTTGCCAAGCACAGAATATTGATCATTAGCCATCAAGCTGGATGATACTGGACATTATACTTAGTCCAGAGAAGAAGAATATAGGTATATGCATATAAACATATTTTTTAAATGTTGAATAAGGGACAATTCAGATCTTTTTCAATTTCAGTTCACAACGCACAGTATTTTCAATGTTTCAGGCATGGCTAAATATACAAGCATCATACATGATTCTAAAGCATTACAGGCTGCTTGCCCTTAAAAATTACCAGTAGCTAACACTTTTGCCAGTTCAGGGTACAAAAAAAAAATAAAGACCAGGAGATGCTAAAATGATCCATGTCACTATGGTTATAAACTTTGAAACTTACAATGCACACCTTAAAATCAACTTAAAGTTTCCAAGGAAACCAATGAAGATATTTTAAGACAAGAATAATATGATTTGCAAATCAAAATCCATTTAAGACTGTTGCCACAGCACTATGTGTTAATTGGTTCTTGCCATATTTTTTTAGGAAGTCAGAAAAAAAAAATCTTATGTTCCATGAATCCAGCAATAACTAAGACTGCAACCCTCATTTTCTTACCCGTCTGCCTCGTTAACATGATATATGTCAAACATAATGAAGAATATGTAAAAAAACCCTTGCTACTGACAAAGATTTTGCAATATCTTTAATAGAATAGAAGAACCAGAAAGAAGCAGCGATAGGTAGGCAGAGAGAGGAAGGGAGGAAACTATTGACTGAGTAACTATGTGTGATTGAGTATAAAATGGGATCTCAAAATCAGATTCCATTCTACACCCAATCACAACTGAGAAAACTGAGGCTCAAAAAAGTGAAGTCATTGACACAAGGTGTTGACTATTAATTGCTGAGCCAGGATATGAAGCCCAGTTAGTCTGATTCCAAAACTTATATTCTTCCCAGTGGATCAGACAGAAGGAATGGGAAAATGCTATGCACTCAGGGCACTCAGTGGAAGGGTTGGAGCATAGAGTTCAAGTCCTGAGCAAATGTATTTCTGCATAAAGAATTAGTCATCGGGGAAGGTCATGCTGGAGCTACGCTGAAGTGTAAAGCTTGTTTTTGGACACTACCTGTTTCCTCTCCTTGGCTCTAAGATGACGTGGACCAGGGATCTTACCTCTGCTCTCGCCACTGCATGAACAGAATGCCTTGCACATGACGAGATGCTCAACAAGTATTTGTAAATGTGCATTTTAAAAATTGGTCACGTCAGTTATGATATAAAATTAATCAGTGAACATGCTAGCTGGGGCTTTGAATCTGGAGCTACTAATTTCCCAGGTTCCATCTCACACCATCCACCAGGCATAGTCCTATCACCCATATTGCCACACTGGTTTTAGCAGGGCAATCCTCTGAAAGTATTTTCGCTACAGTGGCTTGAGGCATAGTAACACTGGATGGAGACTAGGAACTCTAAGCAAATATCTATGAAGTTCACAACAAGGCTGTATTAATCACTCTGGAAAGAGGTGGTGAAACTATTCTCTTTGATAACTCCTCCTGTGTCTGCGTATCTGTGCTTTGGATAGCCTGCACAGGGACATCATTAAATGCCCTCCCAGGGTACTGCGCCAGCCTTTGGGCAGGATTTAACCTTCAGTGTGCACTCAGCAATTGCAACGTAGTGTGCTGGTGACTCCATTCCCAGACATCCCTCTTGACACATTGAACTCTAGAGCGTTTCATCTGGTGGTTTGAACCAAGAATTGAAATAGTCACTTGGGCAGAGGAATTCTAGGTCCTCTGTATAACCTAAGCAAAGACATTTTTCTTTTCCAAGCTAGAAAAACAGGCCTAAAACAGAAATCGGTATAAGCAGTCTTTGCAAGCCTTGCCATTTCTACCTCCCTCCAGGGAATCCAACCTGTGGTATAGCACTGGACCTTGACAAATAGCACAGTGATCTAGGAGTACAATGTGTTATCACTGTTGCTTTTATTATAACAGCTGGAAGCCGGCCAAAGCTTTGCAAAGAAACCAGAAAGCAACAGCAGGGCACTGGGCTGCCTCAGAAAAACATTTCTTGGCTCAAAGAGGAACCTCTTTAACAAGAACCTGACACCTCAAACTTAGCAAAAAAGCATAGCTCAAGTCAATCACATAAAACACAGCTTCACAAAATTTGTCCCATAACAAAGCTAGAAATACAATGGTGTAACGCATTTGGTATACTTAAGAGCCTGAGGAAAGGTGCGGCCACTTAAGAATAAGTTATAGAAAATCTTTGTTAAATACTCTAAGGAAGGATTCAGGCATCTTCCTACTTATCTAACTTTTTAGTGTATTCTAAACTTGGCCAGGAAGCAGAGGTGTGATCTTGGCTTGGTGATTCCTGTAGCTCTCTGGACCTTGGCTGCCTCACCTTTACCTGAAACTGTTGAATGGGATGACCCCTTAGATTCCCTCCAGCTCTGACATTCCACGACTAAAGGAAGTCAAGGTTTAACACTGACCTTGACATCCTGGGGCAATGTTTTAGTGTATGCAATTGTCGTACCTGAAAAAATGTCAAGACATGGTTAGGGTTCCTCAGATTTATTCCCCCTTGTTCGGGAGAATAAAATAGTATATTTAAAATATACTAGTATAAATCTTATAAACAAAATAGTATAAATCTCCCTTCTGTTAAGAGAATGCAGAAATAAAATACAAAAGTTCCCCCGCTCCTTCTTAAGGAAAAGATGAACTTAGATATGTGTTTGCTTTTAAGCAAGTTTTAATGAAAGAATTTTTGGGGCAGGTCACTTGAGCTTAAAAGCAGTATTGTTGTTTCAGAAATGGCACAAAAAGCTGTTCCCCAACAAGGGAGGCAGCAGAGGTAGAATGTTTACCACCTAGGGTGTTAGTGAAAGGCCCTGTCTCTAAACATCCCACGTTGAGATAACTTCAAGGTTTGATCAAAAACTAAATCTTATCCTGTCATAAGTGAGCAATGTTCTGTTTCCCCTCGCGCCTCAACATTGAAGCAATGAGAAGATAAGGCCTCTCCTGTTGACACAGTTACCAAGTTAAACGCGGCATCTTGTCAGCCTTAACTGCTAGACTTGAGAAAACGGAATTTTCATGAAATAAGACTGCTGATTCACAAAATATATGCCATTAGTTTTGATTTAAAGTATAAATAATCTTACCCATGGTGTTCTTTTATTTATTTTTTTAAACTTTCCCTTCCATTCTTTGATTTTTAGAGTTTCCTAACAAAGAACAGTGTTTGTTTTTACCATGGCCACCATGGTTAACTTTTTCTTTAGAAAAACTTTCAACGAAATAAATGCACTTCCTGTAGTTCTTAAGCCCACATCAATGAATGAATGAATATCTTTCCTGCAGTTCTTAAGCCTACATTTACATAAAGGGGAGTTTCGCTCTTACACTGACACTGTCAAAACCCTCTACCTCCCTTCCACTCACTCCCTGCCAGGTAAAAGCTCCACCTAAGACAGAAGGCCACTCAGGTTCCAAAGTAATTTCTCCCACACCTGTGAATGACCAGAATTATTATCCTCTAAGTGCTTCTATTGTCACTTGAAAAAGGTACCTGCTTAACTGATTCAATTAATTCACAAGAAAACTAGGAGGACCGCTTGGTTTACCCAAGGAATTGGGACTAGGAAAGTTTGTTAATGCAAACAAGCCACCTAAATCTGTGATTCTCAAAGACAGACCTGAAGTCCTCTGCTCTTAGGACTAGAAAACAGCCCAGGGCTGCAGGTGTTTCCTTCAGGTAGTGGGGAGACAATATGCAGAAAGCTTATGCTAACATTTGGAAAGCATGCACCAAATTCGCTTTGTTAATAAAATTTCCTGAGGCCTCTAATTCAGACTTTCCTAGAAAGTCTGACTGTCACATCATACTCAGCAGAATCACAAAGTTGTGAATGCACACGTCCTTGGATGATTGGGATGCCAGTCATTTTCTATTCCAAGAGGATGTTTTATTACTGCTCCTCAGTGTTGTTCTGAGTTGGTCATGATTTTCAGAGACTGATGTTCATGACTGTAAGTTGAATATTTATGTGTATGTCATCCTCATCAATGTAGTCTGCTACAAGTTGTTTGGTGAATCCCATACAGTGCCGTGAAGCATATTTGCATCAATGGCATTTCTAGACTATAAACTTCCAATTATTTCACCAATAAAATATGTATACTTTACAGTACAAATGCGACTTATCCATACTCCATCTTCTGAAACAAATATATCTGCTTTCCTTGTCTATTCCTACCCCTAGTCTACAATTTTGCCTGTATGGTGTCACTTTATTATTATCACTAAGTCACTTTCTCTGCCTAAAACTTACCTAGAGTAAGATAACACAGCCATGGAATCTTTTACCCTACCTAAATGTGTCATAACCAGACGTCTTTGAAACTCAGCTGTAAATGACAGCATGGATGGAAAACGATGGTCCAGTTTGCAAGGCTGGCTTACAGAGCACAAGGAGATATAGTTATGAAAGGCCTGGACTGCAATAGAAGTAGTAGGGCCAACAGATCTATATAGTCAGGTTTTTGTCGTGTAATGTATTAACTACAATAGAAATGCATTTAAGAATATCAAGTATTTCTCTGGCTCTTGACACAGTTGACTTGACCTTTTGCTGTTTAAAGAATTGGGGTTTCCTGTTCTGGGTGCTACTGGCAAATGCTCTGGCACTTGCACTTGGGAGGCACAGCTTCGACCACCGACTTCTCAGTGCAGCCACCTGTGTATTGCAACTGACCGTTAAATTAAACATTGAGCCACCTGGGTGTTCAGTCACCTCAGTGAGTGTATTAAGCATCGGTAGTTCTGCTTTATTAAAGAGCAGCAGACGTGCTCTTCTGTCCCTTCTGTTTGTGGTTCTTTCGGAAAGTTTTGATATTTGGTTTTGTTTTGTGTTTGCTTTTGTATTTTTATATCTTGTATTTATCCCTGAACGTATTTTAAACATTTTTTAAGGAAAGAAATTATTTTGTGTATATATAGATACTTGAGGTTCAGTTCCTCAAAAGTTCTTGCTGCTGTCAGGTGTGACATACTCTATCCGTCAAAGTTCTATGGAACGTGGTTTGTATGTAAATCACTGTGGGGCATTTGGCCCTTGAAACTGGAGGACATTATGGTAGGTGAAATAAGCCAGAAACAGAAAGTTAAATAACACATGTTCTCACTCATATGTGGAAGCTAAAAAATAGTTGATCTTACAGAAGCAAAAAGTAGAACAGAGGAAACTAGAGGCTGGGATAGGTAGGAGGAAGAGGGGTTAGGGAGAGGTTTGTTAAAGGATAGAAATTTAGAGCTAGATAGGAGGAATAAGTTCAACAACAATACATGATTTCAAAGAGCTAGGAAGAGGATACTGAATGTTCCCAGCACAAAGAAATAATAGTGTTTGAGATAATGAATATGCTAATTACCCTGATCTAATCACCATACATTATATGTATTGCAACATCACTATGTACCCTATAAATAGGTACAACTATTATGTGTCAATCAATTTTGTTTTTGAGACAGAGTCTCACTCTGTCGCCCAGGCTGGAGTGCAGTGGTGTGATCTTGGCTCACTACAACCTCCGCCTCCCAGCTTCAAGGGGATTCTCATGCCTCAGCCTCCTGAGTAGCTGGAATTACAGGTGTGCACCACAATGCCCAACTAATTTTTGTATTTTTAGTGGAGATGGGGTTTTGCTGTGTTGGCCAGGCCAGAGTGTGATCCACCTGCCTTGGCCTCCCAAAGTGCTGGGATTACAGGCCTGAGTCACTGTGCCCAGTCAATTAAAAAAATTTTTTTAAAAAGAATTCTCTTGTTCATTCCTACTGTATCCTGGGCAAAAGCTAAACATCTATATCAGATGCACTGATTGTCTTTCTCTCTCTCAATCTCTCTCCTTTCATTGAAGCTTCCCTTTAATTCCCAAATAAATCCAACTCCCTTCCATACTGAACACCATACCACTGATTCAGCATCATTTCCATCCTATAAGCAGGTTCTTTCTCTCTCTTTTTTCCCCCTTATCCATCCATCCATCCATCCATCCATCCATCCATCCATCCATCCTTCCATCCATCCATCCATCCCTCTCTCATTTCATCGCCAAGTATTTGGGACAACAGTGCAAGCATACTGCCACATTTGGCTGCTTCAGTTCTCATCCTCTCCCTGACATCTGATCTCCCTACATCTCTCATTTTCTCTCATTGGTTCTTCTTCTGGTGATTTCTTCTTACATATTAAAGTTCTCTAGGTTCCAACTTGGGCCCTCTTTTTGTCTCAGTCTACATGTCCTCTCTGAATGATCTCATCCACAACCATGGCTTTAACTATAGCCTGACTCTAGTGACTCAAAAATCTTTCTGTCCAACACCGATATCTTGTCTTGTCTTTAGAATTGGATAGCCACTGCATACTGGGTGCATATAGCTAAAATTCCAGCTATCTATAAGTCTTGCAAACACAACAATGGTATGGAAATCCAACTGAAAAACACTCATGCCCAGTGGAGCATGAATGTAAGACAAGTCTGATGCAGTGAGAAAAGCATAAAACCCAGTCAGAAACCTCGGGTTCCAATCCCGGCTCTATTGTTTTTAGTCATAGGGTAGGTCCTCCATCTATCTGACTGTGATTTTCACTTGTAGAGTATGACTTACTGGACTTTAAAGATTTTCTGGCCGGGCGCAGTGGCTCATGCCTGTAATCTCAGCACTTTGGAAGGCTGATCACGAGGTCAGGAGATCGAGATCATCCTGGCTAACACAGTGAAACCCCATCTCTACTAAAAATAGAAAAAATTAGCCAAGCATGGTGGTGGGTGCCTGTAGTCCCAGCTACTCGGGAGGCTGAGGAAGGAGAATGGCGTGAACCTGGGAGGCGGAGGTTGCAGTGAGCTGAGATCGTGCCACTACACTCCAGCCTGGGCGACACAGTGAGACTCCAAGCAAGACTTCGTCACAAAAAAAAAAACATTTTCTGTGCGGGATTAAATCAGATAATGCATGTAAAGGTGTGATGTAAGCTGTTAAGTATTATTCCAATTTCTGATATACTATTATTTAAAATGTAGTTGGACAAGCAGGAGTAACCATTTAAAATGAGTCAAAAAGTACAAAACCACCAGAAATGCAAATATCAAATTAATTTGCCTAAGTAAGCTAAATATATAATGGTTTTTCCACTTTAATGTACCTCTGGAAGAACTTATTAATAATGTCAATGCTTGAGCTTGAGCCCAGATTTAATTGGTTGGGAAAGAGGCCAGTAATCTCTACTTCAACATCATCCCCATCGCCACAGGCAAGTCAGGGCCACACTTCAAGAAATAGTGAACTATAGTGCATGTGAGAGATGGGCAATCCTCAAAATATTCTAATGACTTGTAAAGGCTTCAGAACCAGTTCCTTCTTGGGAAGCACATTGCTTCTTTTGCTGAGTTCAAATTGTGATGAATTTCAAAGCTTCCAATTCTGGGCTTTATACATAAAGCAATCATTCCTCCCTCACACACACAGGCACATAATTTTTTATATATAAATAAATATATATATTTACATATGCATATTCTGTTTTCATTAATGGAATTTTTTTTCCTGTATACTATATGAGTAATAATGTAAAGACACAAAATAATACAGATACTAATTAGGCATGTTTGAGTATCTATTGCTATCAAATATTTTGTATTTCTCTTTTCATATCTTCGCTGATGGGTTTAGATGAAAAGACTACAAGCCTGCATACTCACGGGGAGGAAGGTGCCAAACTAGAAATCAGTAGCACAGGTTGGCAGGAATTAATCTCAGCAGGCTTGCTTCAGCATTCGGAGAGACAACCAGCAAAACACTTCCAAGCTGGTGGCTCAGTTAATATAGGAAGCTATTTTTACTACAACAGAGAGCATTTCTGGAGAATGAGATTATAAACCAGGGATACATCCCAAACATATTAATATGGCTTTAATTTTATTTTACAGAAACCATGCTTCAGAATATTTTAATCTCCACGTGAATAACTGTTTTTATTTTGTATGTATACACGATGCAAGTATGCATATAACACATTTATATGCACGTGCACTATTCATACACATACATACCTACAGGTAAACATTTGGGTAAGAGAGTAAATCAGATGTTTTAGTCCTTGTATAAATAAGGTAAAAGCCAGAACTTTTAATGACTTACACATTTCATCAGGAAGTTCTGTGTTTTGAAATGACAAAAACTTGGAATATTTTTGAAAGGAATAGAATACTTTGGGTCATCATTTTCATTTTTAAGATGCCTTAAATGTTTTAGTTCCTTTTAATAAATAGTCTTACACAATAATTTGGTTCTCACTGTCATATTAGGTAAATGGGTTTTGTTGTTGTTCGTTTTTGCTAAAATTAGTTTATGGTGAATATTTGTTTAAAACCTGTAATACCAATACCACCCTATGTAACTCCATCAGTAATCAAAAATAAATACAAAAATACGGCTCTTCTTTTTATTGAGGAAGTTATATGAAAGCCCATCACTTTCACAAATTAGGAGACTACACTACTGCAATTTGGCTGAATCAGTGGATATTTTTAATGTTGCTTATTTTGTGCTTTAAAATTTCAGTTATCCCAGAGCATCTGTAATTTTGAATGATGATGAGATATTCCTGGTAAGATATAATGTTTTATTTTTCTTCCTGGATCTATCTCTGATCTTGTTCCAGGGCACATCAATTTAGAAACTACTCATTGATTATGATAGCTTTGAGAATAAACATTGGAACATTAACATTCTAATTTTGTTCTTTACAGGTTGATGGTAGAAAATGTATAAAGTTTAAAAATATGCAAGTCTTATTAGCATTCTGCTTAGATAAATACAATCTTATTTTATTTCTCTCTCCTTTTATCCATGCCCTGCCAATTGAGAGTGCCAGGTTTCTCTCCTCTTCTGTTTCACAGCAGCTTCAAAGCTAAAGGGAAACCAAGGGGGAAAATAACTACCTCAAAAGAGACATTTTCCATGACACTAATGGCTGGATTTCAGATACTTTCCAAAGCTCATTGGAAAGGGAGAACTCATGGAGAAGACACAACCAGCTTTAAGTATCCTGTTACTCTCAGAGGTTGACTCAGAGACTATTCCATGTAGAAATACTGAAGGGGTTGTAAAAAAGAAAGAAAAGCAGAAACAAAATAAATAAATAAAAACAACATAGTCATGCTCTGTTTATCCTTCTTTCCCTTGCAAAAATCTGCTCTCTGGAGTCTGCTCTGGCATTTAAGGAGCTTGAAAGTCATCCCTCCCATCCAACCTCACAAAGAAAAAAGCTGAAGAAGTAAAAACCAACAATTCCTCTTAGATTCCCTCAGAGGATTGATGTCAGAGGGCAAACCATTGGCCCCATGATCGCAGAAAAAGACAGAAATGTACAGAGAATCATGACCTAGTGTAACAGAAAGCTTTGGGAAAACCAGCCTTGGGACATAAAAACTTAAATTGCAACTGACTAGTTGTTCGAGGCTCAATGTGGATTAATTTGAGCATTAAAAACTCCTTTGAGGATCAGGGAGCAGTTTTAAAGGGGCTACCACACATTTGTGACTTTTACTTCCAGGAGCCCTACTAGGTTTGCACAGTGAGGTTCAGGGAGAAATTTCCTGATGCTTTCAACAAGGGAGAGGAAAATAGTAACCATTCTGAAATACACCCAGTCACTCTGCTCTTCTAAACAACGGCCTGCCTCAAAAGAAACTATATCACCCAGAGCCCAACAGACTGAGATTATAGCAGAGTCTATAGCACCTGGGAGTAGGTAAATACCCAACTCCAACCCCTCTATCCTTCCCACTGCACCTAAAGAGGAAAAGCCCCCAAAACCCAAGGAGCACGTGTGGAGATCACGGCCCAGGGGTGGAGCCTCACTGTGGGACTGAGTCCTAATCATCAGATTACACAAAGCATCCCCCTTCCTCTGCACCTTTCCACAATGCCATAGGGCTCCTGTATAATAACAGATGAATGCGACGGAAAGAACTGCATGACCCATACCTTATTTAAGGAGAAGTTTCTAGGAAAACCCAAAGACAACAGCGGGGAATAAAAACAAGGACATCAGAGGGGATGTTAGCCTCTAAAGCCTCTAGCTACAGCAAACAGTAAACACAGCTCAGTTCCTAGCCAGATAAACATAAACCCTCACACTAATGACCTGTATGCCTCATTTATTTAGTATATCACATCCTACTGTCAACAACAACAAAAATTCCCAGGCACACTAAACGATGAAAAACATAGTTGGAAGAGTCAGAGCAAGCATGAGAACCAGACTAAATATGGAAAATATATGGGAATCATCAGATCTGAAATTAAAAGGAACTATGATGAAATTCAAGAAATCAAAACCATTGTAATAGAAATGAAGAATGAAAAATTAGTTCAATAGACTCGACACAACTGAGGAAAGAATCAGTAGAGTTTGGACATGTGTCAATAGAAACTTTCAAACTGAAATATAAAGAGAAAAACATATATAAAAAAGAGAGGACATGTCAGGCTCCGTGGCTCATGTTGTAATCCCAGCACTTTGGGAGGCCAAGTCGGGCTGATCACTTGAGGCCAGGAGTTCAAGACCAGTCTGGTTAACATGGTGAAACCCTATGTCTACTAAAAATATGAAAAAAAAAAATTAGTGCATGGTGGCGCATTCTTGTAATACCAGCTATGAAGGAGGCTGAGCATGAAAATTGCTAGAACTCGTGAGGCAGAGGTTGCAGTGAGCCAAGATCATGCCATTGCTCTTCAGCCTGGGTGACAGAGTGAGACACTGTCCAAAAAGAAAAATAGAGAGAGAGAGAGAGAGAGAGAGGAGACAGAACAGAATGTCTAAGAACTGTGGGGGTAATTTTAATATAAAAGGCATAACATACATGTAATGGGAAAATCAGAGAAGAAAGAGAGAAAAGAACAGAAGGCATATTTGAAGCAATAATGACTGAGATTTTTCCCCAGTTAATGATAGATAGATAGTGTTATGAGCTTAATTGTGCCCTCCTGTTCCCCCAACCTTAACTTATGTCAACGCCCTAACTCCCAGTAACCTCAGAATGTGGCTGTATTAAGTCATTAAAGAAGTAATTAAGGTCGCATGAGGTCATAAGGGTGAGGTCCTAATCCAATACGACTGATGTCCTTCTAAGAGGAAAAGATTCAGGAGATGGGCCTATACAGAGAAAAGGCCATGTGAGGACACAGGGGAAGGTGGCCTTCTGAAAGCCAAGGAGAGAGCCTCAAGAGAAATCAATCCTGCCGGCACCTTGTTCTTGCACTTCCAGTATCCAGAGCACTTCTACCCTCACTTTTATTGATGAGAGAATAAATTTCTATTGCTTAAGCCATACAGTCTGCTACATTTTGTTATGGTGGCTCAAGTAAATGAATCCACCAAGACATACAACCAGGAAACTCAAACAACACCAAACACGATAACTATCAGAGCAACCACAGACATATCATATTTTCACTTCAGAGAACCAAACATGAAGAGAAATCTTGAAAGGAGCAAGGATGGATGGGGTGAGGGAAGCCTTACCTGGAGAGAAGAAAAATCCAATATTTTGAATTTGATGCTTTGAATTTCGCATCAGAAACCATACAAGTAAGAGGAGAGTGGGGTGATAGATTTAAAGTCTCTAAAGAAAAAACCCATTAACCTAGAATTCAGTATTTTGTGGAATTATCAAAAGTGAAGGGAAAATAAAGACTTTCTTAGACAAACAAAAACTGAGAGAATTTGCTGATAAAAGACCTGCCTTGAAAAGAATGTTTAAAAACAGTTCGTAAGAAAAAGGGAGAATGATAATAGGTTGAAACTACAGAAAGAAAGGAAGACTATTAGAGAAGGAATAAATGAAGGGCAAACAAAACCTCTTTATAAAAAATTTCTTAATTGATCTGATGGATAAAAATGTATTCACAATGATACCAGCAACAACGTATTCAGTTATAGCCTAAAGGAAAGGAATGACAGCAATATTATAAGAGATAAAAAGGAGAAAGTAGGAATACTCTGTCTGTTATGGGATGCTTGCATTATATGTTAAGTGTACAGTGTTATCTAAAAATGGACTTGGATTCATTGTGAATGTATAGTGCAAACTCTAGAAAAACCTTAAAACATTTAAAAGGAATTATTGATACTGGGCAAAAAGAGAAAACAGAATTATACATAATGTTCATTTAAAATCAGAGAAGGCAGAAAGAGACAGGAAGCCAAAAGGAAACTAATAAAAAACAGTTATAAACATTAATGTAACAGTTACAGATATTAAACCAACTATATCAATAATCACTTTAAATGTGAATGATATACATCAAGTAAAAGACAGGGACTACCAGAGTGGATATAAGAGAACCAACTATATTCTGTTCAGAAGAAACTCGCTTTAAATACAAAGACACAGATAGATTAAGTTAAAGGATGAGGAAAGAGATGCCGTGCTAAAATTAATCAAAATAAAGCTAGATTAGATAAATTAATTTCAGACAAAGGCTCTAAAAAAAATTTTCAGGGATAAAGTGATTTTATCACATAACAATATAGGGTTCAATTCTCCACAAAGACATAACAACCTTTAATGTGTATATGCTTAACAACAGATCATCAAAATACTTGAGGTAAAAACTGACAGATTACAAAGAGAAATGGATGAATAATTACTATCATTGGAGGCTTCAACACACATATATCTGTGGTTGACAGATCTAGTAGCAGAAAATCAGGAAGGACAGAATCAAATTGAGCAGCACCATCAATCAGCTGAATTTAATGGCCATTTATAGAATAATTAATGCAACGGCAGCAGAGTCTATAATCATCTCAAGTTCTCATGACATGCACCAAGATAGACCACATTCTGGGTCATAAGACACACCTTAAAAATGTAAAAGAGTAGAAATCTTTCAAAGCATGATCTCAAACAACAGAATTAAACTAGAAATCAACAATAGAAAGATAGCTGGAAAATCTCAAAGTACCTAGAAATTAAACAATACACTTATAAATAACACATGGACCAAAGAAGAAGTCTCAGGAGAAATGTTGAAGAATTTCAAGCTAAATGAAAATAAAAGCACATTTTATCAAAATTCACAGGATGTAGTGAAAGCAGCGTCTTGAGGGAAATTGAATGCATACATTAGAATAAAGAAAGATCTAAAATCAATAATCTAAATTCCCATCTCAGAAAACTGGAAGAACAAAAGCAAATTAAATCTAAACCAAATAGAAGAGAACAAATAATAGAAATCAGAGCAGAAATCAATAAAATTGAAAATCAATAGAGAAATTAAATGAAACCAAAATCTGGTTGCTTAAAACAATTAATATTGATGAGGCTCTAGCCAGGCTAATTAAGAAAAAAAAAAAGAAGACACCAATTGCTAGTACAGTAACTGAAAAGGAGGCCATCACTACTGATGTTCTTTATCCTAAAAATAGTAAAAGAATATTATGAACAACTCTACCCCACAAATTTGATAACTTAGGTAAAATGAACCAAGTTTTTGAAAGATACAATCTACCAAAACGCACACTAGGAGAAATACATGATCTAAATAGGCTTGTACTTACTGACGAAATTGAATCAACAATAACAACTTACCAAAACAAAAAGCCACCGAGCCCAGATAACTTCACTGGGGAATTCCACCAAACATTTGAGGAAGAAATAATACTCCGTACAACCTCTTCCAGAAAATAGAAGCAGAGGAATATTTTCTAACTAATTCTACAAGGCCAGCATTACTCTAATACCAAAACCATAAAAAGGAAGACTACAGACCAACACCCCTCATAAACATAGATGCAAAACCACCAACAAAATATTGGCATATTATATCCAACAATGCATAAAATATTTTACATCATGACCAGGTGATATTTTTTCCATGTATGCAGGGATGGTTGACAATTTGTACATCAATTAATGTAACCCATCACGTCAACAGGCTAAAGAAAAATCATACAATCATATCAACACATGCAGAGAAATCATTTGACAAAATCTAGCACCGAGTCATGATAAAAACCCTTAGTAAACTAGACATGTAGGGGAATGTTGCCAACTTGATAAAAAAAAAAAAGCCTACAAAAAAACCTACAGCTAAAATAGTACAAAATGAAAAATCTCTCTTCTCTCTGCCCTCATGCCTAAGTCAGAGTCTCCTAAAGAGCCGGAACAGCTGAGGAAGCTCTTCCTTGGAGGGCTGAGCTTTGAAACAACCGATGAGAGACTGAGGAGCCATTTTGAGCAATGGGGAATGCTCACGGACTGTGGGGTAATGAGAGATTCAAACACCAAGTGCTCCATGGGCTTTGGGTTTGTCACATAGGCTAACGTGGAGAATGGGGATGCGGCCATGAATGGAAGGCCACACAAGGTGGATGGGAGAGTTGTAGAAACAAAGAGAGCTGTCTCAAGAGAAGATTCTCAAAGACCAGGTGCCCACTTAACTGTGAAAAAGATATTTGTTGGTGGCATTAAAGAAGGCACAGAAGAACATCACCTAAGAGATTATTTTGAACAGGATGGAAAAATTGAAGGGATTGAAATCATGACTGACCAAGGCAGTGGCAAGAAAAGGGACTTTTGCCTTTGTAACCTTTGATGACCATGACTCTGTGGATAAGATCGTCATTCAGAAATACCATACTGTGAATGGTCACAACTGTGAAGTTAGGAAAAGTCCCGTCAAAGCAAGAGATAGCTAGTGCTTCATCCAGCCAAAGAGGCTGAAGTGGTTCTGGAAACTTCGGTTCTGGAAACCACCACTGAAGTGGTGATCGTGGAGGTGGTTTCGGTGGGAATGACAACTTTGGTCGTGGGGGAAACATCAGTGGTCTTGGGGGAAATGTCAGTGGTCATGGTGGCTTTGGTGGCAGCCGTGGTGGTGGTAGATCTGGTGGCAGTGGGGATGGCTATAATGGATTTGGTAATGATGGAAGCAATTTTGGAGGTGGTGGAAGCTACAATGATTTTGGCAGTTACAACAATCAGTCTTCACATTTTGGATCCATGAAAGGAGGAAACTTTGGAGGTAGAAGCTCTGGCCTCTGTGGTGATGGAGGCCAATACTTTGTCAAACCACAAAACCAAGGTGGCTATGGCGGTTCCAGTAACAGCAGTAGTTACGGCAGTGGCAGAATATTTTAATTAGGAAACAAAGCTTAGCAGAAGAGAAGAGTCAGAGGAGTGACAGGGAAGTTATAGGTTACCAAAGATTTGTGAACTCGGCCAAGCACAGTGGTGGCAGGGCCTAGCTGCTACACAGAAGACATGTTTTAGACAAATACTCACATGTATGGGCAAAAAACTCGAGGACTGTATTTGTGACTAATTGTATAACAGGTTACTTTAGTTTCTGTTCTGTGGAAAGTATAAAGCATTTCAACAAAACATTTTAATGTAGATTTCTTTTTTTTTTGCACCCACGCTGTTGATTGCTAAATGTAATAGTCTGATCGTGATGCTGAATAAATGTCTTTTTTTTTTTTTTTTTTTTTTTTTTTTTTTTTTTTTTATAATGTGCTGTGTAAAGTTAGTCTGCTCTGAAGCCATCTTGGTAAATTTCCTCCGACAGTGTGAAGTTAGAATTCCTTCAGGGTGATACCAGGTTCTTTTTGGAATTTATATACAACCTGCTGGGGTAGAGAAGCCATTGTCTTCAGAAACCTTGGTATAATTGAACTGATAGTTACTATTGTGACCTGAATGAAGTTCACCAGTAAAAAGGATTCCCCAAGCAAAATCATGAAATTATTGGTTATAAAAATGAGTGTTGGCACATCTTATACAATATACTAAATAGAATAATGGTACCAGATAAAACTATAGATGGGAATGAAGCTTGTGTATCATCCATTATCATGTGTAATCAATAAACGATTTAATTCTCTTGGAAAAAAAAAGAAACTAGATGCTTTCCCACTAAAATCTGGAAAAATACAAGAATGTCCCCTCCCACTACTCCTATTTGCCAGTACAATAAGACAAGAAAAAGAAATAAAAGGTATACAGTTTGAAAAGGATGAAATAAATCTTTGTTCAGGAACACATGTTTGTCTATGTAGAAGATCCCAAAGAAACAACAACAAAAAAACTCTTAAAACTAAGTGATCATAGCAAAGTTGCAGAATACAAAAAAGCGGTTTTCCTATGTACCAGCAATGAAAAATTGAAATATGAATTTCAAAACACAATACTATTTACATAAGCAGCAAAACTTAGGCATACACCTAACAAAGTATGTAGAAGATATATATTAATAAGAGTACAACATTCTTTTAAAAGAAATCAAAGATCAAAATCAATGGAAAGATACACCAAATATGTGGATAAGAAGACTCAATATTGTAAATATGTGAGTTCTTTCCAACTTGACCTGTGAATTCAATGCAATCTCAATATAAATCCGAGCATATTTTGAGGATATTGGCAAACTGATTCCAAAGTTTAAGTGGAAAGCGAAAGACCCAAATTAGACAACACAATACCAAAGAAATACAATGACAGAGAGTTGACACTATCAAACTTCAAAACTTACTATAAATCTATAATAATCGAAGCGGTGTGGTATTGGTCTTTTAAGTGGAAAGCAAAAGACCCAAATTAGACAACACAATACCAAAGAAATACGACGACAGAGAGTTGACACCATCAAACTTCAAAACTGACTATAAATCTATAATAATTGAGGTGGTGTGGTATTGGCAAAAGAATAGAAAAAATTAATCAAGGAAGCAGAATACAGATTTCAGAAAGAGACTCGGACAAGGTAGAAAAGGTAATCGAATGGAGAGAAGATCCATTTCAAAAAATGGTGCTGGAACAACTAGACCTCTACATGCAAAAAACTGAATATAGACTCCAGATTTTACAAATTTCATAAAAATTAACTTTTAGATTATAGACCTAAAAATAAAATGTGAAACTATAAAACCTTTAGAGTATAACACAGGAGAAAATCTAGGTGACCTTGAGTTTGGCAATGACTTTTTAGACACAACATCAAAAGCACAATCTATGAGAACAAATTGTAAGTTGGATTTTATTAAAATTTAAAATTTCGATTCTTTTAAATATACCATTAAGACAATGAAAGACAAACTACAGACTGGGGGAAAATTTTTGCAAAACATATCTGATAAAGCACTGGTGTCCACAATATACAAGGAACTGTTAGAATTCAACAATAAGAAAACAGCAACCCAATTAAGAAATAGGCAAAATATAATATCTGAACAGAAATCTCAGTGAAGAAGATATACACTTGGCAAATATGCATGTGAAAAGGTGCTCAATATCATATGTTATTAGAGAATTGCAAATTTAAATAACAATGAGATACCATATCTATTAAATGGTTAAAATCCAAAACATTGAAAACACTAAATGCTGGCGAGGATATGGAGCAACAGGAACTTGCATTCATTGCTGGTGGGAATGCAAAATAGTGTAGCCACTTTGGAAGACTGGAAGTTTCTCACAAAGCTAAATATTCTCTTACCATATGATCCACTTTCCTAGGTATTTGTTCAAATGAATTGGAAACTTATGTCTTCAAAAAAAACCTGTACATGAAGGCTTATAGTAGCTCCATTTGTAATTGCCATATGTGGAATCAATTAAGATATTCTTCAGTGGGTGACTGGATAAACTGTGGTATATTCATACAATGGAATATTCAGTGATAAAAAGCAATGAAATATCCTCCCATGCAAAGACATGGAGAAACTATAACGAATATTGTTAAGTGAAAGAAGAAAAGGCTCTACACGTGTAACTCCAACCCTATGACATTCTGTAAAAGGTAAAACTATGGAGATGGTAAAAAGATAAGTGGTTGCCAGGGGTTGGGGTAGGGATATGGATAAATAGGCAGAACACAAAGAATTTTTAGGGCAGTAAAACTAAATGGTGGATAAATGTTATACATTTCTGAACACCCACAGAATGTATAACACACAGAATTAACCCTAATATAAACTATGGAGTTTTGTTAACAATTATGTATTAATCTTGGCTCATTAATTGTAACAAATGTATCATATTATGGTAAGTTTTTCATTATAGGGGAAGGTATAGGTGGTATTGAGGCATTTTATTGGAACTCTCTGCATATTTTGTTTAATTTTCTGTAAACCTTGAGCTTCTCTAAAACACATGAAATCTATTAATTTTTAAGACTCTGTTCCCTAGAACATGATTTTAGGAGCCACTAACACCTGGCTTCAAAAACAGGCATGCAGGGATGGATTCATTAGAAGTGAATGACAAAGGCTTGGAAAGTTCTTCAGAGGACAATAAAATAGAACTGTAGAGGCCCTCTTAAAGCTCTTATAAAACACGTAACTGCCTAAATTAAATGCCAAAGGGAATCCAGATGAAAAAACACACACACACACAACTTGTGTTGATGGAATGGATATATTTGAAAGCACTGCAATGTTTTAGATAACGAAAAAAATAATGTCTACTTTTAGAAAAATGAAGTTCTTTCATTTTTCCCAATATCTTAAATTCTCAGTTTTCTAATATTATAGATAATGGAATTATTAACAGAGTATGCAGATATTTAAGGCACTGTTATTTTATCAGCTATTCAAGGTTCAAGACACAGTTCTAAAGTCATATAGGCTAATAATTTGGTTTTGTTTTGTGTGTTTATTTCAAAATTCTTTTAAATTAGTTCACCATGTATTTGATCTCTTTAGCTGATTATAAGTTCCTTGTCATCTCTTCCCCAAAACAAAACTTTGGATACGGCAAGATTTCTACCAACGGTAACTGACCAACTTAAAATCTGTCCCTGAAGGAAAAAGTACTATTTATCCCAAAGCTGCTATAATTATTTTATGTCAGCCTACAATTGCTGTGGTTAGCCAACTAGAATACTTTCTTTTTGCTGGCCTCTTATTATCATGTATGAAAGATATATTCATTCTCAATATCCTTTTATTATTACTTTAGTATGGTTTTGGCAAGTAGAACTTCATCTTGTCTAGTTGTTTAGGGGCACTAAGTACGATCTCTCGCCATGGGTCTGAAAACCTTCACAACATGCTAGAGAAAAGACAGGCCTTCGGTTGAATATTTACTGAGGCATAAATCATCACCCTACAAGATAATGCGATGTTTTGAATGACTTTAATTGTTTACATTGGGAGGTTCTTATGTGGGGAACAAATTTTTCCTTCTGCAACTGTCACATGTTGGTTTTGCCGTACATACCAGAAAAGTCTGTATCCCTCCCACATACATCTCTCCCTTCCATACTAAATATATGTTTTTTCTGGCTAAATATTCCTTGTCCTTCAAATTCAAAATTTAATTCACTTCAAAAATTAATGTGGTTACCATGATCTTGGCAAAATCTACATTGTCATTAAGGTCTTTTGAGATAGCCCAAGAACCAAAGGTAATATTAATTGTCTTACCACTAGGATGGCGTGAGTGATGCAGTCACCTCAGGTGCAAAATCTATGGGAGTGTCAAAAAACTCGGTAATCAAAATAAATAATACCTTAATGCAATATTTGAAAAAATAAAAATCAAAATAAATAATATTTTAGTGTAATATTTGAAAAAAAGAAAAATCAATGCAAAAAGTTCAAATGGACAAAATATCAAATGAACTAGGAATTGGGTGTGATGGGTGAGATGAGTCATACAAGTAAGTACAGGGGAGGCTCCTGTCTTTATTGGGCATTTCAATTTCTTGGAGTTAAAATCCTATTTGGACATTAGAGATTCAACCCTTGAAAGGAGCCAGCCTAAAGACATTGTTCCATTTGTTCTCATTTCTTTTTTTTAAATAATACTTTTAATGTTTAGTTTAGATTCAGGGGGTACATATGCAGGTCTGTTACACGGGTATATTGCATGATGCTGAGCTTTGGGGTATGACTGATCCCAACACCCAGGGAGTGAGCAAAGTCTCCAATAGGTACTTTTTCAGCCTTTGCACCTCTCCATCATTCCCCCCCACAGAACCGCCCATTGTCTACTGCTCTCATCCTTAAGTCCGTGTCTCCCTAATGTTTTCACTCCCTCTTATAAGTGAGAACATGTGGTATATGGTTTTCTTTTCTTGTGCTAATTTGCTTCGCATAATGGCCTCCAGCTGTATCTATGTTGCTGCAAAGGACATAATTTCATTCTTTTTCATGGCTGTGTAGTATTCCATGGTAAATTAAATGCCACTGTGTAAATTAAATGCCAAATTTTCTTTATTCAATATACCATTGATGGGCACCTAGGTTGATTTCATGTCTTTGCTGTTGTGAATAGTGCTGTGATGAACATACAAGTGCACATGTCTTTTTGGTAGAATGATTTGTTTTCCTTTGAATATATACCTAGTAATGGGATTGCTGGGATGAATGGTAGCTCTATTTTTAGTTCTTTGAGAAATCTCCAGACAACTTTCCCCAATGACTGAACTAATTTACATTCCCACTAACAGAGTATAAACATTCTGTTTTCTCCATAGCCTTGCCAGTATTTGTTATTTATTGACTTTTTAGTAATAGCCATTTTGACCGGTGTGAGATGGTATATCATTGTGGTTTTGATTTACAGTTCTCTGATGATCAGAAATGTTGAGCATTTTCTTGTATGTTTGCTGGCTGCTTGTATGTCTTCTTTTGAGAAGCGTCTGTCCATGTCCTCTGCCCACTTTTTAATGGGGTTGTTTCTTGCTTGTTGCATTAAGTTCCTCATAGATTTTTTTATGTGACCTTTGACAGATGCATAGTTTGCAAATATTTTCTCCTATCCTCTAGGTTATCTGTTAATTCTGTGGATAGTTTCTTTTGCTGTGCAGAAGCTCTTTAGTTTAATTCATTAGTTTAATTTAGTTTAGGTTCCGCTTGTCAATTTTGGTTTCTGTTGCAATTGCTTTTGAGGACTTAGTGATGAATTATTTGCCAAGGCCATTGTCCAGAATGATATATCCTAGGTTTTCTTCTAGGATTTTTATATTTTGAGGTCTTATATTAATCTTTAATCCATTTTAACTTTTGTATTGGCATAAGGTAGGGGTCCAGCTTCATTCTTCTGAATGTGGCTAGCCAGTTATCCCAGAATCATTATTGAATAAGGAATCCTTTCTCCATTGCTTATTTTTGTTGACTTTGCCAAAGATCATATGGTTATAGATGTGCAGCTTTATTTTTGGGCTCTCAATTCTGTTTCATTGGCTTATGTGTCTGTTTTTGTAATGTGTACTACAATGGCTTTTTAATGTGTACTAAAATAGTCGTTTCTAGGACCTTTTGTGTGCAATGTGTGTGCCCAGAGGTACCAGTAAAAACCCTGCCTCGCCTTCTGTTTCAGTTTGCTACAACTGACGCTGTCTCTACTTCCTACCAAAGCTCTCTTGAGCTTTCCTGTGCCTTTGCCTCCAGCCCACACTGCAAGTCCTTAGTGCCGGATCTCTCTTGATGATGCAAATACATCTGGGGAAGCCCATTTCTGATTCCACTTTAACTGGCTGGAATTAGAATGCTTTTCGTACTTGTACACAAAATATCAGAAATCTTATCCAACTTGATTTTCAAAGAATGGAGTTTATAAAGATATAGACCTTTTAGCCCGTATTGGTTTGTCTTAGTTATTGAACAGAATCAAAACATTCCATTTTTCTATAAAACCAAGATAACTATGAAAAAGCGGTTTTTCATATCAACTGATCTAGAGAGGCTTATGTTCAGCATAACCTACTTGGTAAGTTCAAACTGGGGATGGAAACAGGTCAGGATGCTAATAAAGTGAAATAAACTTTTTTTTTTTTTTTTTTTTGAAATGGAGTCTCACTCTGTCGCCAGGCTGGAGTGCAGTGGTGCAACCTCGGCTCACTGCAACCTTTGTCTCCCAGGTTCAAGTGATTCTCCTGCCTCAGCCTCCGGAGTAGCTGGGACTACAGGCACTCGCCACCATGCCCAGCTAATTTCTAATTTTTATATTGTTAGTAGAGACAGGGTTTCACCATGTTGGCCAGAATGGTATTGCTCTCTTGACCTTGTGATCTGCCTGCCTCGGCTTCCCAAAGTGCTGGGATTACAGGCGTGAGCCACCGCACCCAGCCAATAAACTCTTCTGTAACCTGCTTTATGCAATAGAGTCCCTGTGCCCTAAAGCTGTCTTAGAAAAGACAGCCTAAGTAGTTACTATACTTTGGATCTCACAGCCCAAGTACATCACACCATCAATATCCTCTTTAAAGACGGGGTGAGGTTTTATAAAAGTATGTTTTAAACAAATGCCAGTAGGAAATTCAAAGTTGGATAATTCATATTGCTGCTGTAACTTATTTTCACTTAAAAAGAAAAAATCGTAGAAAATGGAGCATCATTGCCTGCAGGTACAGACATGTACGATGTCTGAGATCATTGTTATTCTCTTCCTCTCATTTTTCTCCCATATCATCTTAATGGAATAATTACATTATTCTTTACTTGTACATAATTCAGGCAAGCTAAGCACAACCTCTAATATGTTTCTTCAGAGGAAAAAAACCCACACATAATGATTAAAGAATAAGTTACTGTAAGTAGCAAGTATTCCAGGTTTGGGGAGAAAGTGTAGGAGATGATCCCCTCGGAAATGGACACCGATGGGTGGTAACGTGTGTGGGAACAAGAGTGATTCCATCTTAGATGCTAGTCCGCCATATTGACTCCTGACTAACCCTGAGTCTGGGAATGCCTCCAAGATGTCTAGTTGATGATTTACTCTCTATGTAGAAACACTTATTTACTCTGAATTTCCCCTTTCCTCCACAACCACCTTTGATCTTGTTGCATACATCACCCGTAGCTGTGACACCCATAGCATTCTTTCAGCCACCCACTCATTCCTTCCAGAGCAAATACACTTTTCCCCCAGGATATAGCAACCCTGGATCTGGAAGGCTGTAGTGCAAAGGCCTACTTTTCTTGTGTCCACTCAAGACCATGCGTCTGTCTGTAAGTCCCCCAGTAAAGCACCCTTTGCCAACACACTGGATTTTTCTGCTCTGTTCTTTGGTTTCTCGGCTCCTTCTGCGTTTGATGGGTACTTTGCATGTATGGCCCTTTCATGGAACAATGCGAAACTTATAACATTTGGTATTTTGGGACGATCTACTTTAAGAGATGTTCTGTAAATGATTTGCTGTGTAGGCCATGACATTTCCTCAGGCTCACCACTGAAACATCAACCTACTATAAAATGATAAAACATGAGCTTTAAATGTGAGCACTCTAACATATTTATATGAAAGATACAACAGATGGGCAGAAAGAAACACTGAGAATGGGAATATTTTTTTCTTTTTAAATTCTTTTTTTTTTTTTTTTAGATGGAGTCTCACTCTGTCACCCAGGCTAGAGTGCAGTGGCACGATCTCAGCTGACTGCAACCTCCATTTCCCAGGTTCAAGTGATTATCCTGTCTCAGCCCCCCAGGTAAGCTGGGATTACAGGTGCGCCCTACCACACCGTGGCTAATTTTTGTATTTTTAGTAGAGATGGGGTTTTGTCATGTTGGCCAGGCTAGTCTCGAACTCTTGACCTCAGGTGATCCACCCGCCTTGGCCTCCCAAAGTGCTGGGATTATAGGCGTGAACCACTGTGCCCGGCTGGGAATTTGCTTTTCAACAGGGAAAAGAGGCAATGTATCTGCCAGGTAATAATGATGACAAGCACAAAACACTGATTTCAAGGTACTGAGTATGTGAGAGGACCAATACTAGTTTCCTTAGGTGTATTAATTTGAATTATTTTAACAACTTTAGAAAGTCAGTATCATGATTTCTGTTTGAAAAGTGAGCAAACTGAGGCTCAGAGGTGTTGCATGCCTTGCCTAAAGTCACACAGTTGGTATGTGGTTATGATAGCATTTATGGTCAGGTCTGTCTGCCTCCAGTGCCTGGGTTTTTCCTCTATGAGCTCCCTCTTAGCTGTTCCAGTGTTCCTCCACTAGAATTTTATATTCTTTAGTGAGACAATCTCCAAGCATTATCCTAGGTTGAATAAAATGCTCCATAAAGTTCTCCAGCTCAGATCTACAAATCAGTAGTTGTTTTGTAAAATAACTTCTTTCTCCAAGGACCTCAGTTTTGAGGAATGTGTGCCCTGGACGAAGAAACTGGCATTCTCGCTGCTGGAAAGAAATAATTTTGTCTCTGTATTAATTTTTTGGTATTCTGGTTTTTAGACTTTTTTTTTTCATGAGTTATGTTAGTTTTGACTCTTTTGACTAGAGCCTGACCATTCTTGGATGATCTACTAAATTCAAGTATCTGAAATGACACACATGAGAGATAGCTTTATTGATTTTCTATGAATTTTCTTATATTTTTTCTTCTTACCAAAACGTCTCTCCAGGAGCAATACCAAAGAAAGACAAGCTGCTGCAAAGCTTCTCACTGCCTTTGTATATTATGCTAGCTCCTCTGCCTCAAACATTTGCCCAGCCTTCTCGTCTGAAAAATCATTCTTCTTAAAATCCAGCTCAAATGCTACCAGTTCTTTTGCCAAATCATTCTGGAAGACCCTAGGGAAAGTCAATTTCTCGTTCTTTTAAACATTCATATAATTTTGCATATACCACTCTCCTAGTCACTCGACACTCTACAATAACTCCTGTGTAATTCTACTTTCCCATCTAGCCTATGAGCTACCCAATGGTGTCAAAGAACTCGGTCACCTTTGCAAACCTAGCATCTTCTACTGCACCTGGCATAGGAAGAAAAATACTCAATAAACACTTGCAGAAATGACAGCTAAAAACCATGCAATCTTGTCTTTGAAAACTGTACTGTTCAGGAAGATCTAAGAAGATGAATACTTACTAGGGGCTCTTTTTCTGCTTGAAGCTTGACTGAAATAATGGCTGTTGAACCAAGTTTGTTCTAAGCTCACTGAACTTGATTTATTAGCATTGAATTTCCTTTTTTAGCCTTTTTTTTTTTTTTCTTGTAATTGACCTCTCCATGTTTAACACAGCCCTCCACTTATAAAAATCATAGGATGCTTCATAGAACAGTGAGAAAAGCGGACCCTCGGGAAGTCAAGGGACTTACCAAAAATCACACAGCTAAGTGGGAGAGTTGAACTAGAACTTTGGTTCTATGGGCCTCTTTTTTATTCTTTCTAGTAGGTCAGGTTGCTCTGACAAAACAATAACCCCTTTAATCTTCTTTATAGCTCTTTGACCTAATCAGAAGGCTTTCTTTAATAGTTGCAGAGGGCACCACACCACAGAAAAAGTTGTCACGAGGTTTGGTAACTTTCCAAACAAAGTCGCTTATAAATTAAAGGTTAAAAATATTGGCCCCATCCTGAGAATTGTGGTTTCCTTTTCTTAATGAAAAAAGCAATAAAATGCAAGTACACATCCATCTGGACATACAGACTGTCAATAATAAAATAATGAGAGATGGCACTGACCATAATCTGTGTTTTCCGGCTCCCAACAATTTGATGGCCAAAAATAGGGTGTCTGTGGAATGAAAAGAAGTGGAACCCAGGTTAGACAAATGAAAAATTAGTGGAGTTCCTGGCTGGTGAACTGCATTTATCTTCCACAATTCTCTATTTGTTTGCTATATGTTTTATAATACAGAACATGTTCCAAGAGAGACATTGTAAACTCTTTGTCTACATTTACTTTGCTGACCAATTGCTCAGCTTCTAAATATGTGTAGCAAGCAGGTATTTAACATGTCATCCTTTTGCTGTAATTTTGCACCAACTGACATAAAGGCAAAAAGGTCTGATTGTATCATTCAAACAAAAAGTATTCATCCACAGAGAGGACTAAAAGAGTATTATGTTCAGCAAGACTCAGGATGAAATATATTTAAATATAACATTGTTTTCTATGAATCATGTATCTCAACACTGCTTTTGGTAGCTCCAAAAAGCTCAACCAACCGATAGACTCTTTCTCTGAGATCTGACAATGATTTGCCTGGCTCCATTAGTCATATAATGTGGTTCTCAGCATTGTCCAATGAGATTAAAGCAACTTTTTACTCTCACTTTTAAAGACATTTCCTAAATTCCTCTTGTAACTAATTTCTACCATTTAGCAGTGCAACAGGGTGACTCCAGTCAACAGTAACTTCATTATACATTTGAAAATAACTAAGAGTGTAACTGGATTGTTTGTAGCACAAACAATAAATGCTTGAGGAAACGGAGATCCCATTCTCCATGATGTGAGGACTTCACGTTGCAGTATTAAAACACCTCATGTGTTTCATAAATATATATGCCTATTATGTACCCACAAAAATTAAAATTAAAACATTTAAATTAAACAACCCACAAAAAAGAAATAAAAATAAAAACATTTCCTTACAAAGACACCTATTGCTCTAAAGGTTTAAACTACACAAATCAGAGATCTTTTTTTAAAGGAATAGTGTCTTAATTGAGTGATATAATCTATAATAGACAGAATCTGGATTCTGTAGAATTCCAGAAACTGACTAAACTACAAAGAAAATGTCTGACTGAGAAAAACTTTATTATTATCATTAACATTTATATTTTCTAAAAGGACGTTCCTAGCCCTGCTAGTTGAACATACCTGGCTCCTGACCACAAGGAAACTTGAGGATCACCTGTCTCCTGATCAACCTCCAGTCCCTGGAATGATGAGGCCTGTAGGACTCACTGTAACAGTGATGGCAAATATCAGAACTGTGGGCTTAATTCTATCTGTTAGCTAATTATACTAACTGGCCATGTGCAATGAGAATATTTGGAGTCATCTCTGATTATCTGATCATTTTCCCGTCTAGAAGAAAGACTCTAAGGAGGGAAAATGGGTAGATAGGAAGAACTGTTTGAATCTCTACAGAAAAGCCTTTCCAGACTGGCTCAGAGGCCCCCCGACCACCATCACCCAGGGATTTTGGCTTACCCTCTGTTCTTTCTTGGAAATTATAGTAGTAAAATAAAGAAGGCTACTGAGAGTAGTTTTGTGAACGTGAGAACAAAATCATCGTAGGAATTTTGAAGAAAGAAGAGAAGATTGAACCGCTAGACAAAAGAGGATAGTAAGACTTTATACGGGTCACCCTCAGCACCCCAATCTCGCTTCACTCCACAGGAGATGAAGCTTCGAGAATTTGATTTCTTAAAAATAAAATTGAATCGGGATTCTAGGGGAGCCATAGGGGTCAACGTAGTTAAAACTTTGCTTTCCTGTAGGGTGTTACTTTTTGAGATGCTTCTTATGGAATGCGCAGTTCCCCGGGTTGTCTCTATATTGTGGGGAGTATGTATGTGTATGTGTCGGTGTGTGTGCAGGCGTATCTATTTCTCTAAACTTAAAATACCTATTCTAGTCAGACCAGTCAGACATATACCTTTTTTCCACAAAAGCACAAAAAATATTCTCAACTGCATTCTTATACTTTTCTTCCTTCTTCAACATTTATTTTCGTGAGAATTTAATGACAGTAAAATTAAAGCATAAAGCAATTTTTTCTTGTGATGTTTTGTGGAAATGCCACTAAACCAATGTTCTTCACTAATATTGGAAGATTTTTTCTAAGAAGTAATGCTTTGATTTGTAGTAAGATATAAGAGAAGAACAAACTCTTACAGTTTTTTTGGAATTTAAATATATGCTTTTATAGTTCTACCATACATTAGGACATTTTAATGCATGAGTTTCTTGATTTTTCAATATTGGCTTCCTTAGCTAGGATGAAACTCATCCAAAACTGTTCAACTGTTGTTCAGTAACTGTTGGAGCATATACTAATATATTGAAAGTCACAAAAGAGAGCTAAAGAATCACGGCAGATCTCAATTTCAATTAGCTAAGAGAGGATATTAGACAATTGTGACTTTACAGTAAATTTAAAAAATTACATGATGAAGACATGTACTATAAATTTGAGACAAATATACAAATTGTCATGCCAGTGAAGTCAATATTTCTGTTTGTCTCAAACTAATGCTTTGAAGACTCTGCAGTTTTTTTGTTTGTTTGTTTGTTTAAATCTTGAGACAGAATCTCTCATTCTGTTGCAAGGCTGCAGTGCAGTAGCGTGATCTCGGCTTATTGCAACCTCTGCCTTCTGGGTTCAAGTGATTCTCCCGCCTCAGCCTCCCAAGTAGCTGGGATTACAAGCATGCACCACCACACCCGGCTAATTTTTGTATTTTTTAGTAGAGACGGGGTTTCACCATGTTGGTCAGGATGGTGTCCATCTCTCGACCTCATGATCCACCTGCCTCGGCCTCCCAAAGTGCTGGGATCACAGGTGTGAGTCACTGTGCCCGGCCTAGATTCTTAATGATGGTTAGACTCTCAGTCATTCACTGGAGAATTTGTAAACACGGTATCCCAAGTTTTCTATTTGAATTTATGATTTTAAAATATCCTTCTAAGGAGCTGAATTTCACTTCAGTGTAATAAAGAACTTTCACTGCTTGGAACCAACATAAAAATAGAAGTGAACACCTTGAATAATAATGTGTGTTCCATTATTAGAGCTCTTCCAACACAGACTGGTTAATGACTTGGTAGACATTATAGTAGAAATCCAGTTACCTCTGACTTTCCTGGTGTTTTTTAAAATCTTGGTTTTAGAATTCTAATATTATTAGATTTACAAATGTGTTGTATTTAGACATTATTTCAAATACGGATGCATCATTAAAATGTGTAACATCTAATATTTAGCACTGATGTCATTTTAATGTGTATATGTATAGATAATGTTTATTTTATATCTGCCTATCTATCTGAGTACACTGAACTTGACAACTCTCTGTCTATCCCTAGCAGTTGCGTAATTCATATATCATTTGTACTCATTCCCTTGCTTTGTTCTAAAGCCCCTTTAAAAATTCCCTCCTTTTCTCCTGTGTGTATGGTGATCCCTTCTTTTACATAGCTTTTTTTTTTTTTTTTGGACAGAGTCTCACTCTGTCGCCCAGGCTGGAGTGTGGTGGCACAATCTCGGCTCACTGCAACCTCTGCCTCCCAGGTTCGAGCTATTCTCCTGCCTCAGCCTCCTGAGTAGCTGGGATTACAGGCACAGGTACATGCCACCACACCCAGCTAATCCAGCTGATTTTTTTTTATTTCAGTAGAGATGGGGTTTCACCATGTTGGCCTGGCTGATCTCGAGCTCCTAACCTCAAGTGATCAGTCCGCCTTGGCTTCCCAAAGTGCTGGGATTACAGGTATGAGCCACTGTGCCCGGCCTCATGTGAGATTTTAGACCCATGAGCATGACTAAGACATGTAAACCTTGTCTGCCTACTACCTTTTTTCTAGGAATAGAGATTTCTTTAAAAATCAGGAAGCATTAATCACATATAAACAATTTATTTGCCGGTCACCAATAATGCCTAGTTGTTAAAAATTTAACTTTGGGACCACAAGTTACTTTAATAATATGCTATTTTAAGCTACCATTAGTGTAAGTTTAGCTGTATAAAGCATAAAGCTCCATTAATGTAAAGCTTTTGCAAGTTAAGTAATTTAACTAAGCGCTTGATAACTTAGGTCAGTATCACAGTTTCAGGAGATGGTTATATTTCCTTCTAGCTCTTAAGTGCAAAACTGTCCTACGATTATTTGCCTTGGGAGAACTGAGTCCTAAGGAAGGAGCAGTGAGACTGTTCTATGAGGACAATAATCTTTAAAATGATTTTTTAAAGCAAATAATTAAAGTGATTTTTAAAGCATATTTCCTCTTTGTTCTCGGTTTTCCCAAACAAATTTTAGGCACTCCGATTACTATTCAGTCATTTATGTAGACATAGAGCATTCAATAATATTTAGAACAAGTGAGAAGAAGGCTCTAAAGTCTGAAAGTTGGACCATGGGGAGAACCCTCCAGCAAATACCTGTTGGAAATGGGTTAGAGTTTGACATCTGGCATTTTATGTGCCTAAATTTTACAGTCTAGAATCTGCTAGTCAGTTATTAACGAGCCATAATGTCTACTGAAATGTAGAATACACTTTAGGTAAATCAATGTGAACTCAAGTGTCAAATATACTTACAATGACTGAAATTAGAGTCCACAGTCATTGCCTGAAAGAATAATTGCATCTGTGTCATTTGCAAATGACCTAGAATGACTCTTATCAGTTTGCAAGTTATCTGAGGTGTCCTGTTGCAGTTGAGTGCACACACACAATATATCATCATGTCAGTCTTCACAGACTTGTAGAAGAGCCTGGATGCCAAGAGTTTATATAATTAGCTCCTATCTGGAGCTTCAAGCAGTCCCATTAACATTTACTTGGGCTGAAGATGGTCTGGATCACAGGCAAAGGTCAGACAGAGGAAGACTCTCTGGTCTTCCCAAATGCCATTAAGTCACTTTCTGAATTTCCTTTAAGCTTTTCATATAAAATAGAACTTCAATCATCACACAATTTAGCTTTCACACATCATCTTGACTAAGCATACTTTATCTTTCTCTGTGTTTATTGCTTTTCATGTCTTTAGTTTAACGTTAATCAGTTTCTAACTAGCCTAGGTCAAAGTAAAATAAGTCATAGTTTTTAAAAGTTCTGTTCAAAAGAAACCTAATGAACAAATGAAACGCAGGCTTCTAGTTTACTGTTAAAGAACGTTTCTATTAAACTTACTTGAAACCGGTAAAAGGTGCCATCATCCTTGAGTGTGAGGACATGATCTGAGATTGGAAAGAAGTAGCCATGGGCAGCCATTAATGTTCCCAAATGGAGCGCCTCCACTGTTTTATGAAAACAAACAAAGAACATAAAAAATCCTTTTAAATGTATTCATTTATAGGAATGTAACGTTTTTGTGTGGTTCCTTTTGTCAGATACAGTAAGTTCCTCTTCAAAGATTTAATTTCTGACTTCCTTGTTCTTTGTTCTCGAGATCAACTTCCTTGTCCCTTCTCCTAAGCTATCTACTCTGTAAACAACTTCTCCTACCAGTCCCAGTCTGTAACTCACATCTCTTCCTTATTTGGAAAGAGCCCTCTTTTACTCCTGGCTACCCATTCTGTAAACTGCCCCTCCCACTGAAACAGCTCTTCCCACTGAAACTACGCTTCCCGACTTTGCCGCGCCCTGACATGCTCAAACATGTGTTGTACCATAATGGACAGCCTCTCCCTTCCCACCTAATTAGCCATATTCAATTTTAAACAGTAGCCAATTGGGTTAGTTTAGATTGTGTGGTACAACTCCAGCCAATGGGGACAGGACACAGGAGCAGGGACTAACAGCATTAGGGATAAAAACCCCTTCCCTCCTTTGTTCGGTGTGCTCTCGCAGTGGCCAGAAGTGTGAGCAGCACCCTTCTGCAGAAGTAAATTTGCCTTGCTGAGAAATCCTTTGTTCGAGTGCTTGTTTTCCTTGTGACTCTGAGCTCTTGTTTCTAACACTTTAGAGCACATTCTTGGCATTCTGAAAACCTGACTTTGTGCTTTTACTTCTTTTTTCAGCTCTTTCATGCAAGATACTAACATGGTTCTAGTTCCTGGTAGCAAGTGCCATAACCAACCTCATCCCATGACAACTAGCCCATGAGAAGATAAAGTTAAGAGATGTTAAAATGGGGAGGCTCTTCTGAATCTGTAGAATCTGTCTCTCTCATTTTATAGACGTGTGTTGGCCCTGTGTTAATGTTCTCTCACAGGCAGTTGCATTTTGCGATGCTAACAGGGAATATTAAGGCATCAAGGACCACCTCTACTGCACTATTGAATCTACAGACTGGTGGTTGTAAAGATTATTCTAGCTTTTACTATTCTATACAGTATTCTAAATATGGAGTGGGATAGAGTGGAAAGAGATTTATTGGACAATGGAAACATATAGTCTGAAAGTAAGGCTATAATACTCATACTGTCTATAGCCACCAACAATTTCTTCCAACAAAAGGGTTAATAAAATTTGGTCAACATTTATTACTGCATTTGTGCAGAGATGACATAAAGTTTTCTAACTTAAAGGCTAGAAAATATGAAACTATGCAAAATAGTTTTCTACCCCAACATAAAAATATATGTACAGTTGTCCCTTGGTATCCTCAGGGGATTGGTTTGAGGACCTTCACAGATACCAAACGTCAAGGATGCTCAAGTTCTCCAGTTTGCCCTCCCACGTCTGTGGATTTTTGATCATGGGTGGTTGAATCCACAGATGTGGAAGTCATAAAAGAGAGGGTCTACTGTATTTAGAAAATATCAGAAAAATTAGATTTATTTATCTGTTTATGTATCTTCATGTACAATTCATTTATAAATTTACTTCTGTTTCTTAGTCAAGAAGCTAGGATTCTCACAGCAGTTCCAGGATGACATGGATCTATCTATATCTCCAGTCATCAACCATGGGGAGTTTTTACACCTCAGTAAGAACTGAGTAACTAAGCAGATAGCTATGGTACAGCAAAGCATAAGAATCCCATCCTTCTACCCCTCACACCTACATAAATAAACAACTTGTTGTTAAATTTTTATCTATTGTGGGGTACTATGATGCCCCTTGAAATTGTTATCTAGCATTTTGCAAACATTTCAATTGATAACTTCTACCTCTCCCTGCATTGTTCTTGCTGATAATAAAGAACAACTGCCAATTATTCTTCATTCTTTGCCCTGGCTTTGGAAGACTGTTACTAAGTGATCCAGCCATCATCTCCAAATTCCCAATCAAGTCTCTCTGTATAGAATGTTGTTTTTCTACAGAGGAGCATTTTTTCATCAATTTTGTGTGTGTGTGTGTGTGTGTGTGTGTATTTTCATCATTTCCACATCCTTTCAGTTCAAAGTCAAGGCCTTCTCAAAGCATGCATTGCTAATAGCAACATGCCTACCTATCCTTGTTAAAACTTTGGTGCCAGGGTGTCATTGTAGAAAGAACAAGAACTTTGGAGACACCCACTGTCTTCTGTTACTTTCATTCTCTGTGCCTCCCCCATCTATTAATAAAGGTCATAAACCCAACTGGCAGGATTGATGTGAGAATGACATAAGCCCACTCGTAATGAAATTGGAATCGTGCTTCCAGCCTCGTAGATACTCTGCATATGGTAGCTACTGTGCTTCATTATTTACACACAAAATAATTTTTATTTTTCTACAAACCACTTTCAGAGAATCTACTTCCATATATTTGCCCTCCACTAGGTTGAGTGAATATTTCCAACACACAGAAAAATAAATGTTTGAAGTGATAGATATGTTAATTATTCTGATTTGATCATTGCACATTTCATGTACTGAAATATTACTCTGTACCCTTATAAATATGTAACAAAAGTTTTAAAAAGCTAGGCTGAGTGAGGGAACCCGACAGTCCTAAACAGCCATGTTCATCAACATCATCTTATTCTTTTTTTTTTTTTTTTTTGACTGTCTGTAAAATTAAAATGATAAGAGGATCTATAAGGATAGTTGGCCCATAACAAATGAGCAGGTGCTTATAGTTCTGGTTAAATTCTGAGTTCCTAAGTACCCCTGTGGATGAATGAAGAACATGCCATCCCAAAATACCCCGGATTGTTTCAAGTTGAAAACACTGGAGAAATTGTAGTTTCAGAAAGGGCTAGCTGGCCTATCTCTTCCTATATGCAGCAAGCCATAAAGATTCCTCTGGGAGGAGTATCTTCCCTTTGCCAGGGCAAGAAAATAGCTCTTATCACCAGAGACTGGGAGTTGGGGGCTGCGATGAACCTGAGTAAAGGGCTGGGTGTGATGGCTTATGCCTGTAATCCTAGCACTTTGGGAGGCCAAGGTGGATGGATCACTTGAGGCCAGGAGTTCAAGACCACCCTGGCCAACCTGGCGAACCCTGTCTCTACTAAGAAAAACCAAAAAATAAAAAAATTAGTTGGGCATGGTGGCAGACGTCTGTAATCCCAGCTACTTGGGAGGCTGAGGCATGAGAATCACTTGAATTTGGGAGGCAGAGGTTGTAATTAGTGGAGATCACACCACTGCACTCCGGTCTGGGCAACAGAGCAACACTGTCTCAAAAAATTAAATTAAATTAAATTAAATTTAAAAATTAAAATTAAGAAACTTAATTAAGTAACCCTTACTTTCCATTAGTTTTATACCCCCCATATATCCCCTAGTGATTCTGCTAGAAAATTTACTGCCTTCAGCCAAATTTTGTTTGTTCTGTCATTTTTTTCTTAAATTTATTATTCTTTGTCTAAAAAGTATAGAAGTGTCTTGCTTTGGCCATTTCTTCAGACTTCACTCTCTTATGAAGATCCACATGTGCGTGTAAAACTAATAAAATGTGTATGCTTTTCTCTATTAATCCGCCTGGTGTCCATTTGGTCTCCAGATCCACAGAAGAGCTTAGGGTAGTTGCAGGTGATCTCTGACTTCCTTACACCTGTCAGGTACTATGGGGTGGAGCAACATGTAACATCCTTTGCAGGTCTTCAAAGTCAGGTGGCCCATCTGTCTTCGTATAGCCGTCTTTATTATTTTAGTCCCAGCAGTCTGTGGTCTGGGAAGATAGTGTTAGCACACTTTCCCGGAAGAGAAATTAAGTTATGGCGCATAAGGAAATCTGCAGAGAATAGATACAAGAAGGGAAAACTGAGATGCCCAGGAAGATAGACAGTAAGAGGAGCTTCTGAGTTCTAAGCACAGGAAAGAGTGTGACTAAAACCAAGCCAAGAAACAACAAAAAGCAGTTGGGTGTTAAAGTGTTGATGAGGATTAGAAAAATAGAGTGAAAGTAAATATGGAGATGCTACAAAAAAGAAAAACAGAAGTGAATGATCATAAGACTATTCTTGGCTCCTGCATCTCGTTAACTACTAATTTACAAGTTATATACTTCTAGAGTGCGAAGTGTATGTTGACAGGTTCTTCTTCATGTAATACTACCATAATCAGGCATTAAGAAATGCTTGCAAATGAGAATGAGTGAATTAGTAAAATTCCTCTTCCTTTTTTGAGGTACAGTATTTTGGTTTGATTTGATGATTTGCATTCTCATTTTACTCCTCTTCCAAGTGATACTTACGTTCCATAACTTTATGATTAAGGAAAACTTGTTCTGATACTTTTGCATCATGTCATGAATTTAGTAGAAATAGACTGGCGGTGATACAGGTAAGAACTAAATTTAATTTCTATATGAGTCACACATATTTCATAGGTCAAGGTGAAATCAAACCTTCTGACTTAATGGTTAAGAGGATTGACCTTCTAACAATGCTTACAAATGGTTCTAAGATTTTTGGTCAAATAATCATCTAGAGGTACTGAAATAATAATAGATATTTTGTGTTCATTACAGGATCTCCAGAAAACATAGCTCCAGAGCAGGATAAATGCCTAGATGAAAAACCAGAAAGTTGGGGCGAATTTTTTTGCTTCATTTAGGATGACAAGTTTAGCACTCAGCATATCCATGGCAAAAGTAGCAAGTGAATCAATATTTGCTGAATCAATGAACAAGGACATTTATGAGTAAATGACACATCAAGAATATTAAAATCCTAACATGCACAGAAAAACACCAGACTAATTATTGTGTCTGATAAGCTGTTGAGGTGGGGCTACTGTAGCTATTTTGTTGTGAGAAAAGATAATAGTGATATTAACAAGATAAATGCCAGTAAGAGGTCTCAGAGTGGACTTGGGGCAGTATCCTCAAGAGAGACTTGTTTATTGTCACAGACAAACATGGCACCACACTTCCCTGTGGTCCCACTGCTCCTAAATCTTAGCACCATCTTAATCTAATAGGAATCCATCACAATCTTGGAACAAAGTGTTGAAAGAGTTTCATGAGTAATCTATCAAGATCACTCTCCCAGTAACGGCACACCAGATGGCTCAGCAGCGTCACGCTTCACGGCAAAATAATCGCTAATTAATCTTCTCGTACATGTGTTATTCTCTTCACCCACACAGCGAAAATTCAGCGATAAACCTACTGAAAAATTCCAGTTTGTTTTTCTGTTTGGATATTCAAGCTATGAGCAAACTGAGAAACAAAAATCAGTCTCCAAACACCTCTGATTAGGTGAACAGCCTAGAATAGCTGTGTTAAGCCTGCTGCCACCATAGGATGATTTCACCCCAAACTCTAAAGGAATGGTATTATCAACATCCTCTGAGAGCAAACAGAATTCTCCACAGCATAATTTGCTTTTGACCACAACAACTTCAAAAAGCTAACAGAATGAAAACCATAGTATAAAAGAGGCTTGAGGAACTCCAGTGGTACAATCGGTTAGCGCACGGTACTTATAAAAGAGGCTTGAGTACTTGAGTGTAAAGTACTCTAAGTTTACAATGTAATTTTAAAACTCATTAATGTTTTCCTTACCCAGAGGCTCAACTTCTTGCAGCCTCCTCGTCTTCTAAATACAGCTCATAATTTTGAAATGATTAATAAAATGCCTCTGAGTCAAGAAAATGATAATTTAAAAACTTCATTGAATCCTACATTTTCTCACTATCATGTTATTTACTTGTATTTACGTGCATGTATTAAAATTTTTTTCATTTCCAATACAGTATAAGTATGATTAGTATGTGGGAAGAAATATTTTAAAAGAAAATCTAAAGAGAAAAAAGATGGCAACTGATTCTATTAAGGAAATAGAGATGCTAAAATGAAGACAAAGGTAAGTTACTTAATGATAAAATAACAGGCATTCATCAGGACAATTCCGAGCCATAAAAAGAAGATATGTTAGACTTGTCATTTTCTGTTTAAGAAGACATGGACGTGGTCATTCTAGAAATCCTTCAATATATTATACTTTATTTTTTAGAACTGGCATTTGGAAAGGTAAGATTAGTCATGTAGAAGAATCTCATATGCAGAACATTTTATTCTCCGGCAAAACCAAATAAAAATGGACTATTACCATATTTAGAAATTTCTGAAGTTAAGTTTATTTTCTCAATAGTAGGAGTCAGTGAAAGAAGTATCTGGGCTTTCATCTTTTAAAAAAAAACATCATTTGCATGTAAAAAAAATCAAGTGCCACTTTCTCAACAGCAACCATAATTTGGGATATAGAAGTGAATAATAAGGTGACATAGGATAGATAAGCTAAAATAGATTCTCTTTGGGAGAAAGAAAAACAGAATCATAATTTATATCAACATTGAGGAACGCAATAGGAAATTAATATAAGTAAATTCTATTTCCAAAAAAGGAGCAGAGTACAAAGGTTATGCCAGCCCCCTGCCTAGGTTCACATCCTGGGTCCCTCATTTGCTGACTGTGTGACTTGAGCAAGAGACTTGGATTCTCTGGGCCTTGGTGTCCTTATCTGTACGAAGAAGTTGATAAAATACTAATGCCAAAGATTAGTGGTAAGGATCCATTGCGATAATATGTGCAATGCACTTAAAACACAGTCTGCCACACAGACACGCTCCTGAGATGAGAGTTATTATCAGCTGATGCTTACGAAGCGTCACATTCAGGAGCACTTAATCTAGTTTAAGGGGCGATGGGAAACATGAGTAGCTAGTGTTGCTCTGGGCTTCCCAGTCATGTTAAACACTTCCAATTCAACTCTATTTTAAACGCCCCAGGTGATCAAACCAGAGTCTTTTGTGTGCTGAAGTTCAGTCTGCCCAGGAACATGCCTATGTTTTTCCCTACAGCAAAGAACACTAACAAAATCCCAAAAAGAAGTCTCACAGGTATAGCCGCAGATTTCCAAAGGCAGCATGCCCCGCACACCAGGTTTGCAAAACCATACTGCGAAGATCAGACACCAATGAGAGACCGGTCTGCTTTAGAGGAGGACTGATGTGAGGACACCCTGAACCTGACAGTAGAAGAATAACAGGGACAGAGAGAGCACGGGGACAGCAATCAGAATGGGGATGAAGTCTTAGGGAAGTATAATATTTGCCTAGGACTAAAAAAAGAAAATCGACATTAAAATAATAAAGCAATTGGCAGTGAGAGCAACAGATAATCCAAAACCAATGATCTTCTTTACACACACAGAGTAGACCAGTCTAGCTGCCTAATGGCACTTACGACATCTTAGGCATTCTTCATGTATGAAAAATCATGCTGAAGTTTGAAAAAATGATCCATGTAATACTGGTGTGAATAACTGGTTTCAGATCTACATTATACAGCCTATATGATATTAGCATGTTCATTCCCCAGATTTAGATAGGTAGCTCCATCAGCCAATCCTTTAATAAGATTCTGTTATATTATATATATAGTTATATATGAAATGTAAGCATATATTATAATATATTATAGTATATAATATAATATACTATATTATATATTTTATATAATATAATTATAATATATAATATATAATTATATTATATAAAACATATAATCATATATAAATATATATTTATATATAATATACATAATATAAGCATATATACTAAATATATATACTATATATACACTAATATATATTATATACTTATATCTATATATATGGGTTAGGTGCATAGAATAGTATTCAGATGAGATAAAAATTATGCCTACTTCATCTAAGTACAGTGTGAGGAAATCATCACAATTGCACAAGCCAGGGCAATAATAAATTACAGTGGAAAACAACATTCCATCTAAAATTCAGTATACGTTCTGCAAAATTTCCATTAGTGAATGTGGCTGAACGAGCTGGAAGAAAGTAGGACACTGAATTAACTTTGTAATAGGCAGAGGAGTTTCTGCAGCACGAGTTTCTTCAAATCAGAGAGAGCACATGCTGCCCAACAAGCACATGTGGGAATTGTGGGGGAAAAAAAGGCTCAACTGCAAGTTATGGGACTTAAATTCTAATCCTAGTGTCTGTAAGTGCGTGTCAGGAGTAAGTCACTTCCTTTCTTTTCTTGGTTTTTTTTTTTTTTTTTTTTTTTGAGACAGAGTCTCACTTTGTCACCAGTCTGGAGTACAGTGGTGTGATCTCAGCTCACTGTAACCTCTGCCTTCCAGGTTCAAGCGATTCTCCTGCTGCAGCCTCTCGAGTAGCTGGGACTACAGGTGTGTGCCACCATGCCCAGCTAATGTTTGTATTTTAGTAGAGACAGGGTTTCACCATGTTGGCCAGGATGGTCTTGATCTCTTGACCTCATGATCCATCTGTCTTGGCCTCCAAAAGTGTTGGGATTACAGGTGTGTGCCACCATGTCCAGCCAACTCACTTCCTTTCTTAGAGTTGGCATCTGTAAATGCAGGGGGATCACTAAAGACTTTTTAACTCTAAGTCCATGACAAGATGTGCAGTCAAAACACTAGCTAGAAGTTGTGGCAGAGCAGCCGCCATTCTTATTTTGCCTCCTTGTGTCAAAGGGAAATGGATTTTTCTTTATTTCTCAGACATTCTTGCCATTGCCCATGTCCCAATACTCTAACACGAAAGAGAAAAATAGCCCAATATGACACATAAGAGCAGATTTTAATTTCAGTTGCTTATAACTCAATCCTGATGATTCTCAAGGGTTGCTATAGCATAGAGTTTTGTGTACACAGAGCAAATGAATGCTCATTCCAAACAGGAACTGGTTTTATGTGTGCGTTCTATTTATACATTTTCAAAAACTAGTTGTAAAAATGTACACATGCCTTGGGATTAGCCAATAACACATCCCATGTGCCAAAATATCCTGAATGCATTTTGTTTGAAAATCAAATGTCATTCCTAAGGAATAAGCAACATATTATTCTCATAATACCTGTTAATGGTATCTCTTCTAAAAATCACTATTCCTTAATATTTGAACCATAATAAATAAGTCTAATTTCAAAGCAATAGCCTTGGTCACCGAAACAGTCACAGTTTCTATGAAATTTCAAAACAAAACCAATGGAATGCACTTTTATCTGTATTTTGCAGAAACAAATGCTTGAACTAAGTGAAGCGTGTAGGACGTCAGGACTGATGTTTGCAACTTTTGAATAATCTTTACAGCATTGTATCATTAAAAAAATTCTAGTTAGGCCGGGCACGGTGGCTTACGCCTGTAATCCCAGCACTTTGGGAGGCCGAGACGGGCGGATCACGAGGTCAGGAGATCGAGACCATCCTGGCTAACACGGTGAAACCCCGTCTCTACTAAAAAATACAAAAAACTAGCTGGGCGAGGTGGCGGCGCCTGTAGTCCCAGCTACTCGGGAGGCTGAGGCAGGAGAATGGCGTAAACCCGGGAGGCGGAGCTTGCAGTGAACTGAGATCCGGCCACTGCACTCCAGCCTGGGCGACAGAGCCAGACTCCGTCTCAAAAAAAAAAAAAAAAAAAAAAAAAAAAAAAAAAAAAAAAAAATTCTAGTTTACATAGGCATATGTATTTATCAATTTTTATTTTTTACGTCTCTGTGTGTATATGTTGGTGTATGTGTTTTAGTAACTAAAATAGTCTAAAAACAAGAAACTTCTAGGAATACCTAAAATCGAATACACAAGCATTCCATGGACCGAGTGGATAGAGACTATTTTTCTCAAAATTAGTTTGGAAACTAGAGATGGGTAAATTTGTTAAATAAGTTATATTAAAACATTTTTTCTGTTTGCTGTTTTAAACCCAGCACAATCTTTCATCAACAATTTGATTTTTAAATACCACAATTAAAATTATAACTACTGCCTAACAATAACAATGAGGCAGGTTCAGAATCCATGAGTAAATTCAGATGAGCTATTAAAAGTATTAACAACTCCCCCCAAAAATCCCCCCCTCTTTTTTTCACCATTCTGCTTGCCAATTTCACTATTTTGTGTAATGAGCCAGAATGTCAGATATTTTTAAAGAATTAAAATTAGGCTGGGCGTGGTGACTTACACCTGTAATCCCAGCATTTTGGGAGGCCAAGTTAAGAGGATTGCTTAAGACTAGGAGTTCAAGACCAGTCTGGACAACATAGTGAGACTCCATCTCTACAAAAAGTTTCTTTAAAAATCAGTAGGGCATGGTGGTGCACGCCTGTGGTCCCAGGTACTTGGGAGGTTGAGGTGGGAGAATTGCTTGAGCCCAGGAATTTGAGGTTGCCGTTAGCCATGATCATGCCACTGTACTGGGTGACAGAGCAAGACCCCCCCTTTAAAAAACAAAAATTATAAACAGAATTAAAATCAATTAGCCTCTAAGAAAATATGGTTTCATAAGGTTGTATTAATAAAGTATGTAGTGAGACAGCTTTATTTCCAGAATTCAAATAAATTCTAGGGGAGGTGGGGGACTGGGGCAGGCTGGTCAATGGGTACAAAATTATACTTAGGCAGGAAGAATAACTTTTGGTGTTCTATTACACAGTAGGGTGACTATAGCAAATAATGTAGTGTATATTTCAGGATAGCTAGAAGAGGAGATTTTGAATGTTGTTACCACAAAGACACGATAAATGTTTAACATGATGGATATGGTAATTGCCCTGATTTGTTCATTATATTATTATGTATATATATATATACATGTATCGAAACATCACATCATACCTTATAAATATATAGATTATGTGCCAATTATAAATAAGAAAAGAAATTCTAGATGTAGTAGGTGATATTGATGAGAAGAAATGGCTGGAGCCTCAGTGGAGCAGTAATCTTGGTGGACAACACATACACGCCCCCTGGTGGAGAGAGTACTGCATTATATGGGGCAATGGTTATGAGCCTGGCCTTTGAGCCGACTGCCCTGGCCCCGCTGCGTCTTAGCAGTTCTTTAGTCTTCAATATTCAAGTTTTTATCATTTTCATTCTGTAATAAACTTTCCTGTAAATGTGATCATCATTCTTAGAACACGAATCTTCAGATTGGCTTCTCTCCTAAATTCCTGTATTGTATTCTGAACAGCCTTTGTAACATCTCCACGTGAATATTGAATAAACATCTCAAATTCATCATGTCAAAATGGATTTATTGGCTTTCCTCTGAACCCCACTCTTCTCACAGTCCTCCTCATCTGAGTTAATATCAGTGACTTTCATTTCACTGCTCGGACTCAAAAGCTTGGATCGTCTTTGATGTCTTTCTCCCATTCACCGACTGCAGTTCAGAAGCACATTCTGATGATCCTGCTTTGCTATATGTTCTTAGAATCTGCCCACTTATCAGCCACCCACCTCCACCACCTCCACCACCCCAGTCCAACCTTGTATCATCCTGTGGCTGAGTCACTGCAACAACATTCAAACTAATTTCATCCACACTTTGCCCTTTGCTATGTATGATGATTATCTTAAAACATAAATTAGATCATGTCCCTCCTCTGAAAGGCCTCAACAATTTTCCCTATTTCTCATGATAGAAATAAAATTCCTTGTCGTAGGCTTACATGATCTTATATGATCTGGTCACCCCAGTTACTTCTCTGTTTTCCTTTCCTATTTCCTTGCCCATCTTTACACATCCTCCTCTAGTTCACAGACCTCCTTGTTGCTCCTCAAACATACTAAGCATGTGCAGGTGTTGGGTTTTGCCAGTCTCTCTGCCTGGAATGCTCAGAACCCTTCCTCCAGAGAGCAGAACACCCCACTTCCTTCCTTCACTGGGATTCTAGCCAAAGCCACCACATCAGAGACACCAGCCCCGACTATACTGGTGTAGACGTGCGGTAAAACACCGTATATCTTTTATTCGCCTTTCATAAAGACCATTTTCATTTAGTACTCATCACCACGTACCATATATAACATATTTACCTATTTTTTATTGATTATTATCTTGTCTAGTGAATATTTTAGCTCTAGGTAAGTATGGACATTTTTGTTTGTTTGCTTGGTTGGTTTCAGTAGTTTATTTGCTTGGTCTGCTCTCTGACCATGACTTAATTTCTGAGATATGGCAACCAACTAAAAAATACGACAGCAGAAATGGATAAAAGGATCTTACATTATGTCATGGCACAAATTCTTAGAAATAAAATAGGGGAGCCAAAAGATGCACCTATTTTTTAAGTGTTGCTATTTTATTTGTTTGTTTATTTATTTATTTATTTATTGAGATGAAGTCTGTGTTGCCCAGGCTGGAGTGCATTGGCACAATCTTGGCTCACTGCAACCTTCCCCTCCCTGGTTCAAGCGATTCTCTGACCTCAGCCTCCTGAGTAGCTAGGATTATAGGCACGTGCCACCACGCCTGGCTACGTTTTCTATTTTTAGTAGAGACTGGGTTCCACCATGTTGGCCAGGCTGGTCTCAAACTCCTGACCTCAGGTGATCCGCCTGCCTCAGCCTCCCAAAGTGCTGGGATTACAGGCACAAGCCACCGTGCCCAGCCTATGTGTGTCTATGTTATTTAAATGTAATACTGTTCCATCTCCAGATGGTATTATTAGCAATAATACATATATATGTACAATATACAGATATATTTTATATATATAATTTAAATTCTTACCAAAAGGGTATAAATGTGTTAGTATCCCTGTAAAGCAGCTAGCTAACCACCTGGAATTATTATTTATTTCCTCATTCTTCATTTGCTGGGAAGAAATGGTATTTTGTTTTAATTTGACTTAACTGGAGTTATATTATATTGAATTTTAGCTAAAGTGCACAGTCTTTTAGTACACACCATGAGTGAAAGAAAAGACATTTAAAGTTGACAGGGAAGGTTTCACAAAAGGGTAGGTTAGACTAGGAATGGAAGGATTTTAGACTGTTGGTCAAGAGGGAGGTCCTTCAATTTCTCCCCAATTCTCCTAAAAATGCTCTTTTCTTATTTTCTCACCTTTCAATTTTGATTTGTTTCCTAGGCTTATCTTATGTAATTAATTAATAAAAATGCATTCCCTTTTTATTTTTCAAATTATTTGCACCATTATTGACTCATATCAGGTTTTATTAATTTATCCTATCAGACTTCATTTCTTCGCCATTCATCCGTCATCCATCCACCCATCTGCTATCCATCTAACAGATAATTATTCACTGTCTGCTTGGTTTTTAGGTGCTTAATTACAAGCCACAGATACAAAAGTGAAGATGACACTCTCCCTCCCTCTACCCTCAAGAGACTCATAATGCCGTAGAGTATCTTGTCTTTAAAAAGCCAACGACGGGTCGGGTGCAGTGGCTCATGCCTGTAATCACAGCATTTTGGGAGGCCAAGGTGGCCGGATCACCTGAGGTCAGGAGTTTGAGACCAGCCTGGCCAACATGGTGAAACCTCATCTGTAGTAAAAATACAAAAATTAGCTGGACATGGTGGTGCATGCCTGTAGTACCAGCTGCTTGGGAGGCTGGGGCAGGAGAATGGCTTGAACCCGGGAGACGGAGGTTGCAGTGAGCCAAGACTGGGTGACAGAACAAGACTCTGCCTCAAAAAAAAAAAAAAAAAAAAAAAAAAAAGCCGACTACGACTTCTGGTTTTAACTGAGACATTTAAAGAGCTTAGAAGCTGTCACTCTCATCCTTTCGACAAAAGAAAACTGAACAAGCTGAAAATCAACTCTTTTTCCTGGACCATTCAGAGAAGTGAAGTTGTAGGACAAACCTTCATTCCAAAATCTGCACAGACAGGCTCATCCAGAGACATCACCAAGATCTACTTACTGGGAGCAGAAGCTTTTGGATCCATAAACTGATAGAAAAATGAAAATAGCTCTTCTGACAAAGAACTTGAGACTCAGTGTGAACTAACTTGACAGTGAGGAACTCGAGGGGCTCATAGCGTTGGTGGGGAACGGGGAACATGCCTTCATGAGCTATACTTCCAGAAATCCCACCAGATGCTCATGGGGAAGATCCAAGAAAGATCCCTCATGGCTCTGGCAGAGGAGGGAAAAGTAATCATTGCAAAAAATGCCCAGAGCCCTCTCTATAACACAGGCCTCTACCCCAAAGGAAAGACATCGTCAGACATTATTCTCACCAGGGAAAGGGCATTTCTCCAACTACAGTCCCCTCTAGACTTTGTCTCTCACCTAAGGGAGGAGAAAAAGCAAACAACATTAACAGTGGCAGAGCTTCTACAAAATAGTTTGGAAAAGCTACAGCTGGGAAAGGAAGATGGTGGTGGAAGACAGGGGATCTACACCACTGGAGAACACTTGCAAAGGTCACAGCTCCAAGAGACAGACTCTGAAATGCTGAGATTTCATTGAAATATTATATCATTCTCTCATTCCCTAACAACTATCCACCATACCTACAGGCTATGGTATAGTAACATTACAACTGAAAGAGCTGTTAAGACACAAACATTCTCTGAGGTGAAATACTTACAGGAGCTCAAAGTCACAGATGAATAAAAATAAAAGCACTAGAGGAATTTGAAGCTTCTATCATTTATAACCACAGCAAACATTAAGCACGGTCCAAGTACTAAATCATAAATTAGCACACTAAAGGCCTGAGTTCCCGTTACCTAATACAACATGTTCAGCTTTCTTTCCTTTCTCTCTCTCTTTTTCTTACTTTCTTTTTTTTTTTTTTTTTTTTTTTTTTTTGAGATGGGGGTTTCACTCTGTTGCCCAGGTTGGAGTGCAGTAGTGTGATCATGGCTCACTGCAGCCTTGACCTCCCAGGCTCAAGCAATCCTCCCAAGTCAGCCTTCTGAGTAGCTGAGACCACAGGCACGTGCAACCACACTTGGCTAACTTTTTTTTATTTGTACAGATGGGGTCTCACCACATTGCCCAGTCTGGTCTTGAACTCCTGGGGTTGAGCTATCTGCCTGCCTTTGCCTACCAAAATGCTGAGATTAGAGGCATGAGCCACTCTACCCAGCCATGTTCAGCTTTCAATGTAAAATTATAAGGCAGGCAGAAAAGTAAGAAAAACACAGTGTGAAGAGGCATGACAATCATGAGAACCAAATTCGAATATGACACAGAAATTGGAATTATCAGACAGGAAGTTTAAAGTAATTGTAATTAATATGTTAAGGACTCTAATAGAAAAAGTGCAAAACCTGGAAGAGTAGATGAATTATGTAAGCAGAAAGATTCTAAGGAAGATATTCTAAGAAAGAATCAAAATGAAATGTTAGAAATGATACTGAAATAGAGATAAAGAATACCTTGCTGGGCTCATTAGCAGGCTACACAACTCTAAGGAAAGAATCAGTGAGCTTGAAGATTAGCCAATAGAAACCTGAAGAACTGAAATTCGAAGAAAAAAATAACAAGGAAAACAAAAAGAACAACAACAAAAAAAGCACCCAAAAACTGTGGGACAGTATCTAAAAGTATAGTGTAACATAATTGGAATATCAGGAGGACAACAAAAACAGTGCAGCAGAAGAAATATTGAAATGATAATGGCTGAGAACTTTCCAAATTAATAACGAATGCCACACCACACTCAAAGAGAAAGAAAAGTAAATAACAAAAAAACCTAAATCTACACATATCTTATTCTATCTGCAGAAAACCAAAGAAAATATTCTTCAAAAAAGCCAGAAAAATATTCTTACCTATAGAGAAACAAAAATATGAATGACAGTGCACTTCTCATCAGAAACTATGCAGGCAAAAAAGAGAATGCAGTGAAATACGTAAAGTGTTGAAGGAAGAAAACCCACTAACCTAGAATTATACATCAAGTGAAATTACCCTTCAAAAGTAGAGGAGAAATAAATATTTTCTCAGACAAACAACAACTGAAAGAATACATGACCAGTGGGCTTGCTTTGCAAGAAATGTTACAAAGAAGTTCTTCACAGAGAAAAAATAATAACATAGACCACAAACTTGTATACACATAAAGAAAGAAAGAACATCAGAGAAGAAATAAATAAACATAAAACAAAATCTCTTATTTTTCTTATTGTTAGTTCATCTAAGATATAACTATTTGTTTAAACTAATAGCAGTAACAGAGTATGAGGTGAGTATAAAATATGGATAAGTGAAATGAACAACAGCAGTGTTGTAAAGGAAGAAAGGGATGAATTGGGAATATTCTGTTACAAGGTACCTTCATGGTATATGAAACAGTATAGTGTAATTTGAACATGGAGTTAGATTAATTAAAATGTATATTGTAAACTCTAGAACAGCTGCTAAAAACTTGAAAAAATAAGTACAATTGATATGCTAAGAGAAGAGACAAAATGAAATTATTTAAACTGCTCAATTAAAACCAGAGTTGGCTGAAAAAGAAGGGGGGAAAAGACACAAATGAACAAATGCAATGGACAAAATGCATGTTTTGTCCAAATGCATTGCAATACAATGAACAAAATACATACAAATATGTAATAAGAATACACATATATCAATAATCGCCTTAAATATAATGGTCTAAATACACCAATTGAAAAGCAGAGATTATCCAAGTGGATTAAAAGGAAAAAGACCTGACTATACATGTGTATAATAAACTAACTTTAAAGACTCATATATGTTAAAAGACGGAGGAAAAGAGGGAAAAAGAGATATCATGTCCACACTAATCAAAATCTTTTGAAATAGTATTTAATACAGAAGCAATATTAAGTTTAGGCAAGGCAGACTTCATAACAAGCAAGGTTAACAGGGATAATGGAAAGCATTATCTATAAAGATCAATTCTTCAACAATAAACTGATTACAAAGATCAGTTTTCTATTACAATCCTAAATGTGTAAACACTTAACAACAGAATGTTAAAATACATAAGGCAAAACTAGATAGAACTGAAAGGGAAAATAAACTCATTATTAAAGTTACAAACTTCAACACCACTCTTTTATTAATTGACAGACCAAATAAGCAGCAGAAAATCCAGCAGTCAGAATATAGTTGACCTGAAAAGTACTATCAATTACTTGATATAAATTGACATTTATATAATGTTCTAGCCAACAACAGCAGAGTAACATTATTCTAAAGCATACATGAAATATTAATAAAAATCAAACACATCTTGTGTCATAAAATAGATCTTAACAAATCTAAAAGAACAGAAATCAGACAAAGTATATTCTCAGATGCAAAGGAGTTAAACTAGAAATCAATAAAAGAAAGGTAGTTGGAAAGTCTCCAACTATTTGGAAATTAAACAACATAATCTTTAATAACCCATAGGTCAAAGAAAATGTCTAAAGAGAAACTGAAAATTATTTTTAACTAAATTAATATGTAAATGCCGTTGATCAAAACAGGTGGACTGCAGCAAAGACAGTGGTTAAAGGAAATTCACATCATTATTAAGCATTAATGCATTTATTAGAAGAAAGATACAAAATTAATAACCTAAGATTATATGCTAGCAATATTAGAACCTAGAGAAAGAAGAGCAATTTAAACCTAGAGTAATCAGAAAAAAAGAAATAATAAAATTACATCAGAAATCAATAAAATTGAGAATAGGAAAACGACAGAGAAAAATCAACAAAATTAAAAGCTGGCTCTTGTCAAAGGTCAACAAAATGGACAAATCTTTGCCCAGGCGAACCATGTGAAAAAGAAAGAAAACTCAAATTACCAATATCAGAAATTAGAGAGTGGTCATCATTAAGGATCCATATCATTAAAAAATAATAAAGGAACACCAAGAGCAATACTATGCCCATAAATTTGATAACTTAGATAAAAAATGAACAAATTACTTCAAAGACACAAACCATCAAAACTTACAAAAGATGAAATGGGTAGCCTGAATAGTTCTATTTCTAGTAAATTATTGATTGAATCAATAATTAATAACTTCCCCCTCAAAAAAGCAATAGGCCCAGATAATTTTACTGGTGAATTATATCAAACATTTAGGGAAGAGACGATTCCATTTCTCCACAATGTCTTCCAGAAAATTGAAGCAGAGGTATCCCTTCCTAGCTTATTCTAGAGCCAGCATTAACTTAATACTAAAGCCAGATAAATACACTACAAGAAAGAAAAATGACAAACCATTTTCTCTCATTGACAGAAACAAAAGTCCTTAACATATTACCAAATGGAATTTAACAGTTAATAAAAAGAATTATCCATCACAACCAAATGGACTTATTCCACATATGCAAGCCTGATACAGCATTTGAAAATCAATTACTGTAATTCATCATAGGACAAGCTAAAGGTGAAAATTTATATGATCATATCAATTCGTGCCAAGAAATCAGTTGACAAAATCCAAAACTCATTCATGTAAAAGAAGAAAAAAAAAAAACTCTTAGCAATCTAGGATCAGAGGAGAACTTTCTCAACTTGATGAAAACATCTACAAAAACACTACAGCTAACATCATTACTAATGGTAGAAACTGGACAGTTTCTCTTTAACATCAGAAATAAGGCAAGAGTGTCCTCTTTCATCCTTCATTTCAACATTGTATTAGAAGCCCTAGTTAGTTCAATAAGGCAAAGAAAAAATGTTATACACATTGGAAAAGAAGAAATAGTTAAAATTGCATTTGTTTGTAGATGACATAATTGTCTATGTAGAAAATCCCAAAGAATCTACAAAAACACTCCTGAAATTTAAAAGGTAGAATATCAAGTTTATAGGATATGAGCTCAATAAATAAAAGTTAATTGCTCTTTTATTTACCGAAAATCAACAACTGGAACTTGAATTTAACAATGCCATTCACAATGGCAGCAAAATTGGAAATAGTGATAAATCTAACAAAATATATACAAAATCTATGAGAAAACTTACATAACACTGATTAAAGAAATAAAAGATTTAAAATGGAGAGAGTCCATGTTCATGGACTGGAGTGCTCAATGTTTTAAATATGCCAATTCATCACAACTAAACAACTGCACTGTAGATTCAACGCTATACCAGTCCAAATCACAGAAAGCTATTTTATATATACTGAAAAAATGACCGTGGAATGCATATAAAAGGAAAAAGATCCAGAATAACCAACATAATAATGAAGGATAAAAACAAAGTTGGCTTTGGGAGGCCGAGGCAGGCGGATCACGAGGTCAGGAGATTGAGACCATCCTGGCTAACACGGTGAAACCTCATCTCTACTAACAATACAAAAAATTAGCCAGGCGTGGTGTCCGGCACGTATAGTCTCAGCTCCTAGGAGGCTGAGGCAGGAGAATGGCGTGAACCCGGGAGGCAGAACTTGCAGTGAGCCGAGATCACGCCACCGCACTCCAGTCTGGGCGGTGGAGAGACTCCATCTCAAAAAACAAACCAACAAACAAAAAACCAAATTTGGAATATCCACACTGATTTCAAAACTTAGTTTAAGGCTGTGGTAATCAAGACAGTGAGTACTGGCTAAAGAACAGATAAATATATAAGTAGAACAGAATAGAGAGTCCAGGTACAGACCCACAAAGTCAACTGATCTTAGACAAAAGAGCAGAAACAATTCAGTAGAAAAAGGATAGTGTTTTCTATCAGTATTTGTTGTTTTAATGCAATGTAACCAATTGTTATGTAAAAAAGAAAACCTGACCCTACACACAGGCCTTATTAGTTTTCGCAATAATTAACTCAAATTGTACTACAGACCTAAATGCAAAATGCAAAACCAGAACCCTACTAGAAGAAAACATAGAAGGGAATCTCTCTGACCTTGTAGCCCACAACGGGTTGTTAGGTATTGCACTGAAATCACTAGTGCAACATGACCTTACATACCATGATGAGTTTTCAGAGATAGCACGAAGATTTAGAATTACCAGTATTACAAAATGAATCTTTATACATATGTATTTCATTCTTACCGGAACAGTGGAAACACTTGTACAAAAGCTAACACAATTGTCTTCATTTGACTTGATGCACACACTCTACCTTTGGCTCCCTGATGAGTAAGCAAGGGCTGGAAACAAAAGCAACAATAGGTTGCCCTATCTGCCTTTCCTGTGGAAGAGAAGCAGGAGCCAACTCAAAGAGTTCCCAATGGCCAAAGATCAAATCATTTCAGAAAAAAAAAAATTGAATTAAGTAATTTTATACTTTGAGACTATATCCCAAAATACCAAAAAAAAAAAAAAAAAAAAAAAAAAAAAAACCCAAAAAAACCATCATGGGTTCATGCTGACGTAAATAAATACTTGAATAAATAAATAGAAACATCATCTTCCCTGCAAAGAATTCCAAATAATTTATGTAGATACTTCACCCTGAATGAGGCGGAGCATAACCCTCCAGTCCTTCAGTGGGGGCCACATTTAGTAACTGTTTTTCCAAAAAGTATACCATGACAAAGGGAAAAATATGAGTTACTTTATATTCTACATCAACAGTGGTGTCATGTTTATAGTGTACATACTTAAATGTATATTATTAACTGAAAGAAGCCACTCTAAAAAGCCTGTGAAGTATATGACTCCATTTACATGACACTCTGAAAAACGTAAAAAGAGATGGTAAAAGGATCCATGGTTTTCTGATGTGATGACAATAGCACTTTACCTCTGTGATTTTCCTCCCCCAAACCCATAACCTCAGTCTAGTCAGTAGAAGAAAAAAAACGTTGAACAAATCCTAATTCGGGGCATTTTACAAAATAACCAAGTCATACTCTTCAAAACAGTCAAGGCCATCAAAAACAAGAAAAGTTTGAGGAACTGTCATAGTCTAGAGGACCAGAAGTGTGATGGTTAATATTAAGTGTCACCTTGATTGGATTGAAGGATGCAAAGTATTGTTCCTGAGTGTGTCTGTGAGGGTGTTGCCAGAGGAGATTAACATTTGAGGCAGTGGACTGGGAGAGGTCGACCACCCTCAATCTGGGAGGGCACCATCCAATCGGCTGCTAGTGCTGCTAGAAAAAGCAGGTGGAAGAAGGTGCAAGAACAGACTTGCAGAGTCTTCCGGTCTCCATCTTTCTCCCACACTGGATGCTTCCTGCCCTCAAACATCAGACTCCAGGTTCTTCAGCTTTTGGACTCTTGGACTTACACCAGTGCTTTGCCAGGGGCTCTCAGGTCTTCGGCCACAGACTGAAGGCTGCACTGTCAGCTTCCCTACTTTTGAGGCTTTGGGACTCCGACTGAGCCACTACTGGCTTCCTTGCTCCTCAGCTTGCAGATGGCTTACCGTGAGACTTCACCTTGTGATCATGTGAGTCCATTCTCCTTAATAGACTCCTTTTCATATATACATCTTGCTATTAGTCCTGTCCCTCTAGAGAACCCTGGCTAATACAAGAGGCATGACAACTAAATCTAATGTGATGTCTTGGATGGAACCCTGGGACAGAAAAAAGACATTGGGGTGAAAATAAAGGAAATCAGATGTATTACTTCAGTTAATATTAATGTATGTTAACTTCTTTCATATTAACTGACTTAGCTAATATTAATAGTAACCAGTACCACTATTGGTTCATTGGTTGTGACAAGTATATCGTACTAATGTAAGATGTCCAATAATGAGGGAAACTGGGGGGTGGGATATATGGAAACTTTATGTACTATTTTGTGATTTCTCTGTAAGTCTAAACTATTCTAAAATAAGATTTTTTAAAGAGCAAATTACAATGAAAAAATCACTCTACTGCATAACCTGTAATGAAGATCTATGCAGCACCTCAAAGAAACACATAAGATGAAGAAGCCAGAGATGATTTCACAGACCCGGTGACCCTTCTTCTCATGGAGACTTGAAGAATGAGCAGGAGTCCAACGAGGAAGAAGGCACTGAAAGGCAGAAGAAGGCACACAAAGGCCCCTAGGCATGTGGTGGCTGGGCACCCCTGATGAAGGGCAGTTCATCTGGCAGAAGGACAAGTCGGGAAAGCCTCAGGCTGGAGAAGGATGCAGGGCTGCGTCCTTCCTGAAAGTCCTTATTGGCATTTGTTCCTCTGAGAAGGTGAAATCTTTGCGCCGGTTTAAGTGGGAAAGTGGCAAAACAATAAGCGCCTCATTCATCTCTGCTGTGTCTCAGATACTATGTAAGATTTTTCAGCTTCGTTATCTTTGATCATTACAAAGGATCCTTGTATTTACAAGGTTAGAGTTTGTTCTTTAGGAGATCATTCTCCAAATCTGGAGACTAGATTGAAAGGCAGCAAGGCTGGAGGCTCTTTGTGGAAGTAACTGACACATCTTTTCATGGCTTCTTGTCTGTTGCCTTTAGTCAGTGTGCTTGAACATAATTTCAACTGCGCCATGTCATGGAATTAGATATGCTTTGATTAGTCTCTACTTTCTTTTCTTTTTCTTTTTTTTTTTGAGACGGAGTCTGGATCTGTCGCCCAGGGTGGAGTGCGGTGGTGCAATCTCAGCTCACTGCAAGCTCCGCTTCCCGGGTTCCCGCCATTCTCCTGCCTCAGCTCTACAGGCGCCGCCGCCACGCCGGGCTAGTTTTTTGTATTTTTAGTAGAGACGGGGTTTTCACCGTGTTAGCCAGGATGGTCTCGATCTCCTGACCTCGTGATCCGCCTGTCTTGGCCTCCCAAAGTGCTGGGATTACAGGCTTGAGCCACCGCGCCCGGCCTTAGTCTCTGCTTTCTTGCCTTCCTCCAACTCAATCCTTAGTGATGCTCCGCAGGACGACTTTTATTCTTCCTCTATAAAGAAGCTGCTCCTCTGAACTCACCTCCCCCAAGCCCTGCCTTTACATGATGCATACAAGTTCTTCCAGTCAAACTGGATCCCGTAGTGACCTGGAGCAGGTAGCACTCTCCCCTGGACCTTTCCTTTAACATTTATGTATACGTAAAAAAGCCTCCTCCTTGCTTTTCTTCACTGGGTATAATTCTGTCCAATTCCCTGGGTCACCCAAATACCGCCCTCCCTCCTGAGGCCTTTTCTGACCTTCTAGAGCAATCTCTCCCTCCAATGAGCCCCGAGTGCCTGATATCTTTTACTGGAGCTAATTGTGTGTTGTTACTAGTCTTTCCTATTCTTTTCACAAAGATCTCGAAAGACAGGCAGGAACTCTGCTTAAGCTCTGTTTCCCTGGCCATGCACACTTTACACCTGGTACAAGCAGAATGTATCATTTGAACTGAAAATAAAGTAAGAAAGAGTTAATTTAACTTTAAAAGAAAACACATATTTCAGAGCGGTTCTTTGATACTTACAATAAATGTTCACTTTGCTTTGATACCGGATATGACTAAAGTTTGTTTTATTTGGACTGGTGTATTACTTTTGACTCCTGAATTAAAAGAATCAGTGCCTTGATTGAAGCCGTGCAGCTAATAGTGGCTCTGAGAATAAACAAGAGGAAAATAGAGCCAGGCATCTCATGCATGAGAGACGCATCTTAGGTGATTTCATCATTGTGCGAACTTCATGGAGTGAACTTACACAAACCTAGATGGCGTAGCCTACTACACACCTAGACTAGACGGTATAGCCTATTACTCCAGGACTACAAAGTGTGCAGCATGTGACTGTACCGAATGCTGTAGGCAACTGTAACACAATGGTATTTGTGTATCTCAACATATCTAAACGTAGAAAATGTAATGCATTACTCTACACCATTATGATAGTTACAATATCACTAGGCACTAGGAAATTTTCAGCTCCATTATAATCTCACGGGGCCACTGTCATATGTGCTGTCCACTGCTGACTGAAACATTGTTACGGGATACATAACTATACATAATTTGTATGTACGAATTTTAAATTTATTTTCTATTTTAAAAAGGATACTGTTCACCATAACATCTTGATAATTTATTAAATTGCAAATACATAAGAGGATAAACAACTTCAAATGTCATCTTCTTTATTTTTAATTAATACCTAGTGACAGCATAAACATTACTTCAACCTACCAGTCCATATTTTAAAATACAAGTTCACACTTAAATACATTTGGAGTGAAAAATGTCTAAAACAGCCGGGGCATGGTGGCTCACACCTGCAATCCCAGTACTTTGGGAGGCTGAGGTGGGCAGATCACCTGAGGTCAGGAATTTGAGACCAGCCTGGCCAACATGGTGAAACCTCATCTCTACTAAAAATACAAAAATTAGCTGGGTGTGGTGGCACGTGCCTGCAGTCCCAGCCACTACGTAGGCTGAGGCTTGAGCCTGGGAGGTGAAGATTGCAGTGAGCTGAGATCACATCACAGCTCTCCTGCCTGGGCGAAAGAGTGAGTGAGACTCCATACCACCCCCAACCACCTCTCCCAAAAAAAAGTCTAAAATATTGATTTGCTTTTCTTCTTCTTCCTTTTTTTTTTTTTTTTTTTTTTTTTTGTTGTTGTTTGGGTTCTTTTTGAGACAGGGTCTTGCTTTGTCACCCAGGCTGGAGTTCAGTGGTACAATCATGGCTCACTCCAGTCTCAACCTCCTGGGCTCAAGCCATCCTTCCACCTCAGCCTCCCAAGTATCCGGGTCTACAGGGCACAGCACCATGCCCAGATAATTTTTGTATTTTTTTGTAGAGAGAGGGTTTCACCATGTCACAGGCTGGTCTTGAAGTCCTGAGCTCAAGTGATCTGCCTGCCTCGGCCTTCCAAAGTGCTGGGATTATAGGCATGAGCCACTGTGCCTGGGCTGTTCTTTTTCTTTTCTTTTCAGAAGTCTTTGAATCCAACTCTAAAAGCCAAGTGAAAAGCTCAGAAAACAAATGAAGCCTGAGTGAGACTCACACAGAACTCGAGTCCTTACCCAGCCTACTTAGATGACATTCCTTAACCTATGCACAATCCCCTAATTCTGCCCATGGAAAGCATGCTGCATTTCCTCACAGCTGAAAACACTTTTAAAAGAAAGGAACTATAATACATTCTAAAAGTGGAAACCTAATTTATAAAAGCAATAAAGCTTGAGACCTAACTTTGTGGGAAAAATAATGCAGGTATCTTATTTCACATTGAAAATGTTACTAATGAACTTCAGTCTGATTACAAAGCTATCTGAATGAAATCGCATGCCAAGTGCAATTATGAATATAGATAAATTGGATACCAGAATCTGCTTTAATTAAATAAAATTATGAAAGTGGGATAAAAGGACAAAAGCTCTGAAAAACAAATGGTTGATTCCAGAAATTTTTATTCAGATAATCAACAAGACAGCTAATTATTTGGATCATTTAGTTCTTATTGATTAAAATGGTAAAAGTAATAAAAATGATCTGTAAAGTAGTGCATATAAATGTAGCCAATTAGGACAAAAAAGAGCAAAGTTGCTGGAAGAAATAATGGCATTAAAAAAAATTAAAATATCACCATTTCTTTCAGCTAAACATTAAGCAATGGTAGAAAAACATATTATAACTGAGAAATGAGTTTCACATCAGTATTTTACTTCCTTTTTTAATCTCCTCTGCCACCACCTCCTCCTTACCAGATAATCCAAACTGATGTCATGCATGGGTGCCAGTTTGTACATATGGATGAATAACGTCAACGTGTCCACCTTAAGTAAAATAATCTATTATCAGGGAGCTCAGCTGAGCTTTAATGGGGTCTTTAGAAATTTACTATTAATACGTGTGTGTTTATTTTCACTTACGTCAAATGAAAATTGCTTTTCAAATCACTGAGGTGACAAAATATACCAGGAATGGACCAGAAATGTGTGAAGCAATTTGCTACGTATTGTCGTACTCCAGCTAACTTTGAATTTCTAACAATCCCTGTGAGGTCTACCATGGCAATGCGTAATGGGTAATGTATAATGGCTTAAATGGCATTTGGCATTGAACTGGTATCTTTCTGAAGATAATAGTTCATAGGAGGAAGAACATTTTCAAGGACATTAAAAGACAGCAGAGAGTTCCAAATTCAGAAGTTTTATCAATATTGATTCTGAGATTCCACATTCTATCTTTAATTGATGACTATATTGTCCAAAACTTTATACTTTATGCAAGCTCAGAGAGAAAAAGAGAGAAGAAAGTGAGTAAGGGAGAGAAAAAGGAAGAAAGGAAGGGAGGGAGGAAGGAAAAAAAAGAGAGAGAAGAAAGAGAGAAAGAGAAGAAAATAATCTGCCCTTAATTTTGCTACCTTCCTAAGTACGACCTTATTGCAATCTGCTCCCTTCCTTTTGAGTTCATGCCTCATGAAAGAGTATTACACACGTATGTCCCTTACTTTCAACTCCCAACCCCTTCCTAACTCACCGTACTTGTCTTCTTCCGGCAGAAATCTACTGAATCTGTTCTCTCAAAGGTCACCAATGACTTCCTAGTAGAAAAGTTCTACCACTTCCCCACTCTCTCCCAGTCTTCTCTGCTTAAGCTCTGGCGAATCTCCCTTCCTGGAGCCCTCTATTTGGCTGCTGTCATGCTCTGTCTACTCTGCTATCTTTCTCTCTGGCTCCCGACCTACTTTTCCCTACCTTCTGACTCCTGCTCTCTATGGTTAAAAGTCTCTTAAAAATCTATCTCTGCTGTAGCTTCCCCTTTCCTTTGTTTCTTTCTATATTCTTTCTTCCTTGGCAAGTTCATCTAATGTAAAAGGTCTGCCACCAAATGTGTACTTCAGTCATAATTTATTCAATGTATAGGAGAACAAAACCACTAGACAAGGTGCCAGCTCTGTCTATAAGAAGTCAGTAGTCTATTTAATAGGTGAAACTGGCAAATCAACAGACACTTAACTACACAGTCTAATAATTTCAACAGGGGAAAAATGCAGTGTGTTCCAGAAACACATTAAAGGAAGATCCGATCTAACCTTGGGAGCTCAGGGAGGTTTCCTGGAGGAGTTGATATTTAACTCAAGTTCTAAGTAAAAAGACAGGAATATGAAGCAAGAGAAGTTTCCAAGCAAAGAAAGCAGCATATGCAAATTATTGTGATTAGGGATATAATGTCATCTGAGAAACCACCATCAGTTGGGTGGGTTGAAGACACCGCATAGGTTCAAAAGTGATCTGAGCAGATGCAATGATATAAATATGGTTATATCAAAAACGGTTTTAAATTTAAGCTAAAACATTTGTTTGAACTTTATCCTGAGGACAATGGGGGGATCTATTAGTTATTGAACTTCAGAAGAGACATGATTAGATCTGAGTTTTGGAAAGATCATTATAGACACAGTGAAATGAATTTACTGGTGTGGGACAAGAGGAAAAGGAATATGAGGTAGAAAACAGTAGCAGTTCCCAGTGAGATGTGTCGATGGTTGGAATGAGGAGTGAGATAGTGGGAGTAGAGAGAGGTGGACAGATCTGATATTTTGGAGGCAAAATCTGCACAGATTTGGGGATAGAAGATTTTAGTCCATTTAGATTTGTTCAATCTATGAGATGCCCATGAAACATCCAAGTAGAGATCTGTAGCAGACAAGACAGTTGGCCAGGGGCTCAGAAGAGAGTCCAGAGGTATATTTGTAGTGGTTATCAGACCAACAGCGGGCAAAATAAGGAAGTGCATAAACTGTGAAGAGCCAAGAAATAAGAAATCCCATGCCCGGGTCTCCAAAACTCTGAAAGTTAAGAGGCAAATAGAGAAATCTGTGAAAGGTACTAAGATGGAGGGTGGTGAACTTATTGCACAACAGAGAATAGAGTAATGGAAGTTAAAAAGGAGTGAAAAATGCTGCAGTGAGGCCACATTGAGGACTGAGAAGTAATCATTGAATTTAGCAACAATAAGAATAACAGTGATCACAGCAAATAAGGTTTCAGTGTATAAGTGGGGGATACACACCACATTCCAGTGAACTGAGAAATAAACTTGAGAGAGAGGAATTAGAGACAGTAAATGCAGCTGAGTTTGTGAACACAGGAGAGACACAGGAGAATAGCTAGCATGGATCATGAATCGATGTAAGAGTTTATTATGATGGGAGAGAACTGTGGTGAGTAAGCCTGTACAGATATGGCTGGTGAAGATATAAAAGTGAAATAAGAATGAAATGCTGGGCATGGTGACTCATGCCTGTAATCCCGCACTTTGGGAGGCCAAAGTGGGTGGATCACTTGAGGTCAGGAGTTTGTGACCAGCCTGGCCAACATGGTGAAACCCTGTCTCTACTAAAAATACAAAAAAAAAAAAAAAAAAAAAAAAAAAAAAAAAAAAAAATTAGCTGGGAGTGGTAGCAAGTACCTGTAATCCCAGCTATTCGGGAGGCTGAGGCAGGAGAATCACTTGAACCCAGGAGGTGGAGGTTGCAGTGAGCCGAGATCGTGCCACTGCACTCCAGCCTGGGCGACAGAGCCAAGACTCCATCTCAAACAAACAAACATAAAAAGTGAAAAATAAGGAATTATGTGCTGGGTGTGGTGGCTCATGCCCATAATCCCAGCCCTTTGGGAGGCTGACGCAGGAGGATGGCTTAAGCCCAGGAGTTTGAGATCAGCCTGGGCAACATGGTGAAATCCCGTATCTACAGAAAATACAAAAATTAGCCAGGCATAGTGGTGTGTGCGTGTGGTCCCAGTTACTAGGGAGGCCGAGGTGGGAGGATCACTTGAGCCCAGGAGTTTAGGGCTGCAGTGAGCTGTGATTGTGCCACTGTACTTCAGCCTAGGTTACAGAGCGAGATCCTGTCTCAAAATGAAAGTAAAAATAAAAAGGGATGAAACAATACTGAGGTGGTGAGAGGATGGGGCAAGAAGCACAGGGAAGCTCAACACAGACAGCAAGAGAAGCAAGAACGGGTGCACAAAGAGTCAAAGTGTATTTGTAAAGCGGAGCGAGTTAAAACATTAGAAAGACATTTCCTCCTTGCTTTCTATTTCCCCTGAAAGATTATGGTCTGATGTTGAGAATGACTGAGAATGTAGCATGCTAGTAGAGGAAGTGGAGAAAGCTTTGAATAATCATCCCACTAAATAGGAGATAGATCCAATTACAGAAAGGATTGCCAGGAAGTCAGGAAGGCCTGATTGAAGTTGGGAACCATGACACCTTGGTAGCAATAATTTATAGGATTGAGTGACTTTTCAACAGCGACGTGCACAATTTCAATAGACACAGGAATACAGTAAGATTGATCCAGGATCAGAAACTCTCTTGGTGGATGCACTGGGAAACCAAGATTCGAGGAAGTTGAGAGCATTTGTGAGTGGTGTGTCTGATCGTTTTTGCTGTTGGTGTAATGATTTCTTCGGTGTCACTCTTGCCCGTAAGAGGGACAGTGATGTGTTTATTAATCATCACTGCACCTCCAGTGCAAGGATGGGGACATTTCGTGTGTGCATTAACAATTTATTAAACGCATGACAGTCCTATCTGCAAACCTGATTTATTTTGTTACTATTTTATCACTCTATCATCTTGCAGAGAATTTCTAGATTATTTACCTCGTGACCAACCAAAAAGTGCATTTTATTCGAACTTAAGGCAAAACATTTTGACATCAGAGATGAAGAGATATCAAATCTATTTTTTAAAGAGGTCATGAAAAGAACATCCCTTTGTCTTTCCTGACACTCCATTTATATTAAACACATTTTCCTTTCAGACACTTGTTCTGTTCTCTTGGGTAAGTGTCATGTGTGGTTTAAACCCGGGGCTCTTCCTTCTTTGTGGAACTTTGTCAGATACGTTGATGGTGACTAATTAGATGTTTCAACTTCAAACAAGTTAATGTTTCAACTTCAAGTTGAAAAGATTATTGCATTGAACTGTAATCTTTACCTCTGCTTCTCTCAAGAAAATGTTTATAGCCCTATTTTCTTATTCTCATATGTTTGCTTCTTAACTCTTTAATGACGTCACTGCCTCTCAATCAACTCTCTCCTAGGCCTCTACTGTCCTCATTAATTGCAGAATATAATTCCACAGAGGCCCCGTTACGATGCTGGAGAATTTTCACATAATTTGTATGACAGACTCTAAGTAATACGTATGTTTCTGTCCCATCCTTTATTTTGAAATTTTGCACCTCCCTGCCAATTTGCTTGCACCTTTTTCTCTGACTTTGCATGCTTGAAATTGATTATTTGGCAAAATGCCTCACCTTCCAGGTACAGAAGTGTCCCCAACCACACAACATTATTTGACTTTTAGTAGTAGTTCCTTAAGACATGTCCCCAGTATTTCCTTAGAGCGAGTGCTCATGTAAAGCGAATGAATATTTGACAAAACCTGCAGGAGACACAGGTGGAGAGTGAACAAGGCTCACAAGTGGCTACCATCAGCCCTTCCTTCCAGGCAGCAGTGTGGAGGGGCCGTCTGCTGCCAGATACTTCACACTCCACTGTTTGCTCCTGTTTCTCTTGTAAAGGGCTTGGTGGGACAGCAGGGGTGTGATGACATGATTCCCAGTGACAGAAATCTTAGCTCCTGTTGGCTCTAGGCTGGACAGACAAGACACTGGATAAAAATTCTTTTAATAATTTGTTTCCATTTACAGTACCACATCAGTGACCAAAAATTTATTAGGCTGCTCTTGGACATCTGTTAGTAAATTAGGCACATTCATCAAATGTGAGGCCCCAGATGGGAGCTGGAAAGCATTAATACAACACAGCAAATGTTCACGAAAAGGTAAGGCAGTGGAAATTTACCCATTGTAGAGGGAGGAGGTGTTCTCTGTTCTTAATGGCTGTTCATTGCATACCAGACTGAGCAGCAGTCTCTCAGTGGAGCAATTCTGGGATTTACGTGACGCAACCACCTACCATCTTTGTCTTACTTTTCACAGGCATGAACCTGTCATTCTAGAGACATTAACCTACTCATTCTCCCTAAACTATTAAAAAAAAAAATGTCTAGAAATGCTATTTTTCTAAGCTAGAAGTAAATGATCTACCTTGAATTGTGATTAAAAAAAGATTATCTGCAGGATGTCATGACACTTTACAATGGCTTAAATTTTTGAAAAACTTAGGGGAAAAAATCAAAGTGTAACCGAAAGCAGTTGTTTCAGTTAATGTGATATTATTTTAGGTTTAGAGATAAATTTCCAATGGAAGAATTGGTCTCTTTATGATTTGCATAAATTCTTGTTATGGCCTCGCTGTTCCTTTGCTTGGGTTTTCCAGAACGCCACACCATTTCAGTCAACAAATGATGGTTTGTTTCTAACGGGAGCTACTATTTGCTCATAAAACTCATTTTCCATGGAACAAAAGCAGCCTCTTTAGGCTGATTCAGAACCTTTAGAACATTTTCCTGTAGTTGGGCAACCACTCTCCTTACTTTTACTTAGAGAAAAAAATAGATTAATGGAAACCTATGGATAATAGCTTTGGGAAGTTTCATTTTCTATTTGTAACTAAACATTTTCTGTGTCATGAAGGGTCATGGAAACCTAGGGTTTTTCACTTTACGGTAAACTTAAAACTATAAATGTGGAAATATCTCATATATTGTTAAGTAAAATATGCAATATAAAACAATCTATTTTTTTGATGTTAATTTTCTCTTTGTTAAGTGTGTTCAATTCAACAATATTTATTGGTTACCCAGTATGTGTGAAACAGTATGTAGGGGTTAGAGACGAAACAAAGAACAAAGTCCTTCTACCTATAAAGCTCATATTCTAGTGAATATATGGCTCAGACTTCGGGAAATGTCCTGAAGTCAGACCATGTCGTGTCAGTGTGGAACAGCTCATGCCCCTGTCACCAGGGGTGGTGTTTGTTGTGTCAAGATATCCTTGGAAGTGGTCAGTCTTAAAATGTTCTGGGAACACGCCAATCTGAGAGTCGGATATGAGACTTTAGAAAGTGTGGCTAAGAGTAAAATGAAGAAAGCGTTTAATCTTTTTCTTCAACTAGGAGTCAACTGAGCCCAGACTCTGGGCCTAAATATACCTAGAAGATTTTAGTGATATTGGCCACTGTCCTGAGACATGAGGAGAGCCTCAGAGAAGTAGCTTCTAAAAGACATAAGGATAGATCTGAGTTGGGAAAGGGTCATAGTCATCTTGTGTCCTGTGTTTTTCTTCTTCTATCCCTGGAGCTCAACAAAACCTTGTGAAAAATTAGAGTCTGAGAGATCACAGGGTATGTCTGTGAAGTGGTACAGGCTGCATAATATCCTGGGCACAAGCAGTGCCCTTGGCTAGGGTCAAAGTGATTGTGCCAAGTATGGGCCTCACAGGCCAGTGGGGGCAAAGAGACATGAGATACTGGTTCACGAGAGGTCCAAGAAAACGATCACTTATGGGGAGCAGGAAAGACACTGAGTGGGGCTCGTTCCAGTGATAAAGCCAGAGTGGGCTCAGACCTTCAAAGAAGGCTATAGAGACAGATGTGCTAGAATTTTAGCTATGGCTATCTCAGGGAGCTTTTTATGAGTGCTTTTTATTGTCTTCTTTTTATTTTTCATGTTTCCCAAATTACCTATATTAGAGTTATTGCTTTTAAAGAATCCAAAATATTTTAAGGAAAATGTGTGCATTATAAGTAACTACGGGCGCGCCCAAGATGGCCGAACACGAACAGCTCCAGCCTCCTGCTCCCAGCATGAGTGACACAGAAGACGGGTGATTTCTGCATTTTCAACTGAGGTACCGGGTTCATCTCACTGGGCGTGTCAGACAGTTGGCACTGGTCCGCGGGTGCAGCCCGACCAGTGAGAGCTGAAGTAGGGCGAGGCATTGCCTCACCTGGGAAGCACAAGGGGGAAGGGAATTCCTTTTCCTAGCCAAGGGAAACTGAGACACACAACACCTGGAAAATCGGGTAACTCCCACCCTAATACTGTGCTTTACCAAGGGTCTTAGCAAACAGCACACGAGGAGATTATATCCCACACTTGGCCCAGGGGGTCCCACGCCCATGGAGCCTCCCTCATTGCTAGCACAGCAGTCTGAGATCTAACTGCAAGGTGGCAGCAAGGTTGGGGGAGGGGCGCCCACCATTGCTGAGGCTTAAGTAGGTAAACAAAGCTGCTGGGAAGCTCGAATTGGGTGGAGCCCACAACAGCTCAAGGAGGCTGGCCTGCCTCTGTAGACTCCTCCTCTGGAGACAGGGCATAGCTAAACAAAAAGCAGCAGAAACCTCGGCAGAGGTAAATGCCCCTGTCTGATAGCTTTGAAGAGAGCAGTGGATCTCCCAGCACAGAGGTTGAGATCTGAGAACGGACAGACTGCCTACTCAAGTGGGTCCCTGACCCCTGAGTAGCCTAACTGGGAGACATCCCCCAGTAGGTGCAGACCGACACCTCATACCTCACACAGTGGGGTACATCCCTGAGACAAAGCTTCCAGAGCAAGAATCAGACAGCAACACTTGCTGTTCAGCAATATTCTATCTTCTGCAGCCTCTGCTGCTGATACCCAGGCAAACAGGGTCTGGAGTGGACCTCAAGCAAACTCCAACAGACCTACAGCTGAGGGTCCTGACTGTTAGAAGGAAAACTAACAAACAGAAAGGACACCCACACCAAAACCCATCAGTACATCACCATCATCAAAGACCAAGGGCAGATAAAACCACGAAGATGGGGGAAAAGCAGTGCAGTAAAGCTGGAAATTCAAAAAATCAGAGCGCATCTCCCCCTCCAAAGGAATGCAGCTCATCGCCAGCAACAGAACAAAGCTGGACAGAGAATGACTTTGACAAGTCGAGAGAAGGCGGCTTCAGTCGATCAAACTTCTCAGAGCTAAAGGAGGAACTACATAACCAGCGCAAAGAAACTAAAAACCTTGAAAAAAGAATGGATGAATGGATAACTAGAATAATCAATGCAGAGAAGACCTTAAAAGAACTGATAGAGATGAAAACCATAACACAAGAAATATGTGACAAATACACAAGCTACAGTAACTGACTCAATCAACTGGAAGAAAGAGTATCAGAAATTGAAGATCAAATGAATGACATGAAGTGAGAAGAGAAGTGTGGAGAAAAAAGAGTAAAAAGAAATGAACAAAGACTCCAAGAAGTATGGGATTATGTGAAAAGACCAAATCTATGTCTGATTGGTGTGCCTGAAAGTGACGAGGAAAATGGAACCAAGTTGGAAAACACTCTGCAGGATATCATCCAGGAGAATTTCCCCAACCTAGGAAGGCAGGCCAACATTCAAATTCAGGAAATACAGAGAATGCCACAAAGATACTCCTCGAGAAGAGCAACTCCAAGACACATAATTGTCAGATTCACCAAAGTTAAAATGAAGGAAAAAATGTTAAGGGCAGCCAGAGAGAAAGATCGGGTTACACACAAAGGGAAGTCCATCAGACTAACAGCAGATCTCTCGGCAGAAACTCTCCAAGCCAGAAGAGAGTGGGGGCCAATATTCAACATTCTTAAAGAAAAGAATTTTCAACCCAGAATTTCATATCCAGCCAAACTAAGTTTCATAAGTGAAGGAGAAATAAAATCCTTTACAGACAAGCAAATGCTTAGAGATTTTTGTCACCACCAGGCCTGCCCTACAAGAGATCCTGAAGGAAGCACTAAACAAAGGAACAACAGGTACCAGCCATTGCAAAAACATGTCAAAATGTAAAGTCCATCGATGCTAGGAAGAAACTGCAACACAGGAAGGGGAACATCACACACTGGGTCCTATTGTGGGGAGCGGGGAGTGGGGAGGGATAGCATTAGGAGATATACCTAATGTAAATGACGAGATAATGGGTGCAGCACACCAACATGGCACATGTATACATATGTAACAAACCTGCCCATTGTGCACATGTACCCTAGAACTTCAAGTATAATAAAACAAACAAACAAACAAAAATAAGTAACTACATGGGACATTTGACTCCTGTCCCTAGGCAGGGGCTGTTGAAACATCTACCAACCAATATCCATATCCAAACATCCAATATGCAAACAACCAATATCCAATTTACCAGGAACACCTGGAGGATCCGTTCGTGAGGGTCAAGGGTTCACTGATGGTGGTGCCAGAAGTAAGAATAAAGACGGGGTACAGCCATCATTTCTCACGCCAGAAGCCCATGACTATCCAGACACACCCGCGTTCACAGATGAACCCCAGCAGAGGAAGAGGTGAATGTCATGTTTGCTGAAACAAATGAGTAAGCCTCAGTCCTTTGAAAACCAGACACTCCCTCTTCCAATGTGCATTCAGTAGAAGCAAAATGCTACTGATGCCTGGCAGATCCCTTCCAAAATTTGGTTCAAATCAAAAGAGCAGTTATTACCAGAAAATAACACAAATCACAATCTGAGCATGTGCCTCCTGTGAAATGGAGATAATCAGAATTCAACATGGTGCCCATAATGTACTCTAATGGGTCTCAAAGCCCAGGTATTAGTGAGCACAGCAGGAAGCAGGAATTCTGGATAATTCAAGAGGCCCCAATCACTTGAATTTAATATAACTGCAAAATTCAAAAAAAAAAAAAAGCATTTTAGTCTCATTAGACTTGCAGCCTCCCTCACTTAAAGGGGAATTTTCAAAATTTGAAAATCGCATCAGATGTTACAACTGAGGTTCTTAGACTCGTTATTTTTAAAAGGGTGGCCTTTTACTGTACAGCAGGAACCTGTCTGTGTGGTTTGGGACAAATGACAATGAAGAGATGGGTATGTTCCTAGGATCATATTTGGGCTCTAAAACTTCTATCAGTGCCCTTATCACACTTTTGTACTGCTGTAGTTAGCATCTCCTATCATTATTAGCTGTGATAAAAGAAAATGCTTCATGAAATATGACATAGAAATAGAATAAGCAGCATTGTTCTCAACTCAAATATAGGAGGGGGAAAACCTAATTCGTTCCTCATCTGGGAAATAAGAAATACTGTGTTATCTTTAATAAAAGACAAAGGGACCTGACTTTTCAGAGAGCTCTTACACAACTATCTGTGGCCCTTCTGGGTAACAGATATACTCGTACATTTCTCTGTCATTTTCTGAGTGGTTACCCTGATGAATAGGCATATCCTTAGATGATATCTTCTGCTCTAGGCCTTATTAGCTTTATCCAGTGCTTTTTACTTTTCTTTTCTTCTATTCTTCTTTTCTTCTTCCTTTTTTAGGAAAGTTGCTTATGTCCTGTTTCTTTGCCAAACAAAGTTCAAGTTGAGTTACAAAAGGAACACGTAGTTGCAGAAAAGAAAGTGTGGCTCTAAAGAGAAGAAGACAGCAAAGAGGCCAGCCAGCTACTGGAAGAACCAGACAATGCCACAGGACAATTGTGCATCATCCATTTGGTCTGTGTAGTAGTCTTCATTTTTGTTTTTCTAGTGGATAGTGTAGAAGTATCAAGCTCTGCTGTAATAGGAGATGTTCCTACATGTAATTAAACACATATTCAAATGTCCATTGAACCCTGGCCTCATTATGTTTGTTCAAGTTCTACAAGATAAAAGACAGAAATTCTAATTAGAATTCCAGCTGCCTTTAGTATTTTCCTTAATAGCTAACAACTCTATTAAACAATGTATGTTTTAAAAGCCAATCAGATAAAAATGAGAGAGGTCACAAAACTCTGGGACTGGCATTTATAGATGCATGTGCTGTCCAGCAAAAACCAAAACTGGAATCAGGACAGACAGATCACCTGCTGGTCTCTAACAAACGTACTGTGTTGGCATGATGCCGACACACCAGGTACGAATCCCAGCTCTGCTCCTCAGCTCTGCTGGGAGTCCCAGGGGCTTCATGTGTGAAGTGAAGCTGACATCCCTTGCCTGGAGCAGGAAGTGTTCATGCTTGTAAAGCAAACCTATCCGGGTTTGAATACTGGTTCTCTCTCCTATTAGCTTCATGATTTTTAAATGTACAGTCTATTTCTTCAGATTTTCTTTCTTTTCTCTTGGAGTTCAGAATAACACATATCAAGTTCTCAACATGATGTTCAGCACATAGTTGATGCTCAGTAAATGTGAGCTTTTTTGCCCCCTTCCTACTTACAAGAACTAAATGAGAGGAAAACATCCAGCATGGTACCTGGGGGCACCTAACTGATTAATGCTCACGTGTCATAGTTCTTTTTTGCTGGAATTGCAATCTAGTGATAGAGGTAGGAAGTGAAGGCAGCCAGAAACTCAAACCTGAAAAAGTCTTTAGCAGCAGGAAAGATGGTCTGAAATAATGGCAGACATCCTGGGGGAAATACCCCCTGCTTTGGCAATGAAAACTTCAATGTATGGACCTCATGAAGACCTTTCAGTACATTCTAGGTTTGGAGATTTTGTTGGGTAGAGCAATTGGATAATTATACAAGTCAACGGAAACGATAGTCACTTGTTCCATTACAGAATGCAGTATTTAAATGCAAATGCAAAACCAAAAACAAATGGGGTGCGGAGCAAAAGGAAAGAGTGTGGCTAGCTTCTAGGTTAAAAAAGGCCAGTCCCAACAGGCTGGAGGTGATGGGACTGCACTCAATGGCATTGATTACTTTGAATGGCAGACGTCATAGAGGAACATGTGCAGGCTTTTCACTTTCTGTACACTAGAGCATTCCCAAGGGGCAACCGAAAGAGGTTCCTGGTGTTATTAAATGTGTAACATACACCAGGCACAGTGACTCACACCTGTAATCCCAGCACTTTGGGAGGCCACGGCAGGTGGATTACCTGAGGTCAGGAGTTCAAGACCAGCCTGGCCAACATGGTGAAACCCCATTTCTACTAAAATACAAAAATTAACCGGGCGTGGTGATGTGCCCCTGTAATCCCAGCTACTCAGGAGGCTGAGACCGGAGAATTGCTTGAACTCGGGGGGCAGAGGTTGCAGTGAGCTGAGATTGCACCACTGCACTCTAGCCTGGATAATAGGAGATTCCATCTCAAAACAAAATAAAATAAAACAATAAATAAAATAAAAATAAATGTACAAGATACCATAATTTTGGTGGACATGCTGTAGACTGAATGTCTGTATCGGCCCCAAATTCATATGGGAAGTGATTAGGTAGTGAGGGCACAACCCTCAGAATGGAATTAGTGCTTTTATAAAAGAGGCTCCGGAGAGCTTGCTCTCCCCTTCTGCTACGTGAGGCCACAGCGAGACAGCCATCCATGAACCAGAATGCAGACCCTCAGCAGACACAAAGGCCACCAGCCCCTTGACCTTCGAATTCCCAGCTTCCAAAACTGTGAGAAATAAATGCTTCTGTTGTTTGAGCCACTCAGTTTATTACAGTCTATCACAGCACCCTGAATGAACATAGATAGGGTACCAACAGAATAGAGGCAAAAACAAATTCCTTCCTTCTGAAGAAAAGCTACTAATACACTGAAGTGAATACACAAAGAAAACTACAGTTCTTGCTCATCTCACATGAAATAAGTAGAACTACATCTCAGATTCCCTGTGTACGCAACTATGAAGCTCTGCCTGCAGTAGCCAGGGTGTGGGATGACAGCAGGTACCCAAAGATATGAGGACTTTGTTAGTTTCTTAAGCATTGTTTACAATATAAAATGCACATTTGCAAGATGAATGCTTGGGTAATATCTATTATCTTGAAACTAGGTCAAACCAATCGATCTTGTTAGATTTATACTTAATGGCTCCAAACTATGACTTCTTGCATATTATCACCAGTGTTAAATATGTCTCAGAAACCTAGAATGTTTTTATATAGTGGTTTACTAGCACTGGAACAATAATAAAGTAGTCATTTTTATTTATTTCCTATGGACATGACAGTTTGCTCAGTGGACAATAAAATATATATTTTATAGGTTTGTAAGGGTCTTAATGGTTATTTGCAAGGAATATTTTAAATGCTTCTACCCTTTCCCTCTACTGAAGCAAGATTGTTGTTTGAAACAATTTGAAGAGCATACAGAAAAGATCTGTTTTTATTTACCTGTAATATACAAGTTGAAATACATAGGAAATTGCTCTAACAAAATGGTGTACCCAGAATGCAAGAGGTAAATGTAACACCAAATCCGGATGGACACGGTGGCTCACGCCTGTAATCCCAGCACTTTGGGAGGCCGAGGCAGGCGGATCACCATGTCAGGAGATCGAGACCATCCTGGCTAACATGGTGAAACCCCGTCTCTACTAAAAATACCAAAAAAAAAAAAAAAAAAAAAAATTAGTCGGGCGTGGTGGTGGGGGCCTGTAGTCCCATCTACTAGGGAGGCTGAGGTAGGAGAATGGTGTGAATCCAGGAGGCAGAGCTTGCAGTGAGCCGTGATCGTGCCACCGCACTCCAGCCTGGGTGACAGAGCGAGACTCTGTCTCAAACAAAATAATAATGTATACGTGTGTGTGTGTGTGTGTATAACACCAAATCCAAGGAAATACATTACTTTATTCCAAAAGACATTATGCAATGTGCCTCTGGGTCAGCTGGGTCCATGGCTCTCTTATGGTTGCCAGCCATTTATGGAAAAGCAGAATCCAGGTCTGAAATAGTTGTTCAAAAAGGTACAGGAGTCTGGTGCCATGGCTCATACCTGTAATCCCACCACCTTGAGAGGCCAAGGCAGGGAGATCACGTGAGACCAGAGTTTGAGGCCAGCCTGGGCAACACAGTAAACCCTGCCTCTCAGAAAAAAAAAAAATTACAACCAACTAACTAAATCAATAAATATCAGCTGAGTGTGGTGATACATGCCTGTGGTCCCAGCTATTCAGGAAGGTTAGGCAGGAGAATCACCTGGGCCTGGGAGGTCAAGGCTGCAGTGGGCTGTGATTGTGCCACTGCGCTCCAGCCTAGAGAACAGAGAAGACTCCAATTGAAAAAAAAAAAAAGGAGCAGGCACACAGGGTAGAGGTTGTGCCTACTGTGCTTTTATTTCAAGGTTTTTGTGACTTTAGATATTCCCAAGTTTCTCTCCTGTTAATTTTCCGGTTGTAAATTGATGAGATGTCTGCCTGGCTACTTCATGATATTGATGTGATAATCGATTAAATAATCTAATGAAGTCCGGGGGCCATGGCTCACGCCTGTAATTCCAGCACTTTGGGAGGCCGAGGAGGGCGGATTACCTGAGGTCAGGAGTTTGAGACCAACTTGGCCAACATGGTGAAGCCCCGTCTCCAATAAAAATACAAAAATTAGCTGGGCATGGTGGCTAATCCTGGCTATTCAGGAGGCTGAGGCAGGAGAATCGCTTGAACCCAGGAGGCTGAGGTTGCAGTGAGCCGAGATTGCGCCACTGCACTCCAGCCTGGGTGACAGAGTGAGGTTCACTCTCAAAAAAAAAAAAAATCGAATTGAATGATTTGGAAAAGCATAAAACACTGTGTGAGGCCAAAACATTACGAAAGATGACAGACACATTCTTGACTTTCTCTGTTCTGAAGCGCCCTCATGTTCCCAGGGTTGTAATTTCATTGGCAGTTTAACTAAATTCGTGGAATACAAAGGCCATTTGTAATGGAGTTTTATTAAATTAATTAACAGGATTTAGAGCACTTTCCTCTTCAGAAGACTTGTGGCAGGCTTGGGAGGCAGATGACAGACTCTATATAACGGTGTGCCCAATGGATTGATTTAATTAACTCAGTGATAATTAAGTTACTTGATCCAGTTGTTTGATGGTGTGTAAGCAAAACATCTGGTTGATTTGCCTGAATCTTGATTTTCACTGGTATTTTTACAACAGATATTGCTTCTAGAGGAAGAAACTTTGCAGCTATTTGTCATTAAGTTTTTATCCTAAATTATATTTATCCTTAATCTTATTCTTCTATCTGCATTTTAAATCATTTTGTTTACACTGGGTTTAGTTTAGATAAAGAACAATTCATTTAAAATTTATTTCTCTTCACTTTCTCACATCCATTTAAGATGATGATTCAGTTTGTGCTCTGATGCCACTTCAGCGAGTTCCCATTAGTCAAAAAAATCAAGTGATTATTGAGAATTGATTGACTTTGGCACTTTGACAGCTAGAGAGGGTATCTGTTCTCTGCCATTATGTTGCTTAGATTAAACTGAAGTGATGAGACCAACATATGTAAAATAAAAAATAAAAGATAATTAAATTAAGCAATAGATGAAGTAGTATCAAATGCAAATATTCTTTCAGCTCATGGCAAAGAAAAGCCACTGGGAGCTGATTTATGGAAGAAAGGCTTCATGGAATAGGCTGTATTTGAAGACTAGTGTAACAATTGTATGCATTTTTTAAAAATTTGATTCAGTTAAATGTGTTTGCACATATTCAGAGTTTTAAAAATTGGCCTATATAAAAATAAAATTAAGATTCTGGCCCACTTGCATGTTGATTCATTTAAGTATCACAAAACATGGTATTAAAAGTACTTTTCAGAGGAAGAAAAAAACCAAAAAAACAGAGAAATTAACTTGCCCAATGCCTGTAACTAGTAAGTGCTTGAATCAGGATTGAAGCTCAAGCATGTCTGCAAAGCTCATGACCATCTTCAATGCCAGGATTCCTCTCAAGGAATGCTGAAAGCTCAAGAAGCATGGGATGATGGAGAGAAGGAAAAAAGATGGAGCAAATAGCCGCCACTCAAACCAGAAATGCGGCCGGGCGCAGTGGTTCACACCTGTAATCCCAGCATTTTGGGAGGCCGAGGAGGGCGAATCACAAGGTCAAGAAATCGAGATCATCCTGGCCAAAATGGTGAAACCCCGTCTCTACTAAAAATACAAAAATTAGCCGGGCATGGTGGCATGCACCTGCAGTCCCAGCTACTCAGGAGGCTGAGGCAGAAGAATAACTTGAACCTGGGAGATGTAGGTTGCAGTGAGCCAAGATTAGGCCACTGCACTCCAGCCTGGGCAACATAGCAAGACTTCTTCTAAAAAAAAAAGAAAAAAAAAAAGAACACAGAAATGCATAACGTTCCTTGATACCCACGAGTGACAGCAAGACTCATTTCAAATCTCAGCCACTCATTAGATTGAGAGTCTTAAAGTACTATTCACCCTGGTCAGCATCACTCCATGAGCTTGGTAAGGATGACTCTTACAGTGAGAGGCAGTAAGGGGCACAAATGAACAAGTTGACGTCAAGGAATTATTGATATCTGTCAATAATTATGTGAAAGATCCAGACTTTCTTGAAGCTTTGTATTTTGATAAATTTGCTCAAAATATTATCCATAATTAATATGACATGATATTAGACATAAGGCATGTTTACTAAGAAAACAATAAATCTGTTCTGGAAGACAAATTTTGCAAACTCAAACTGAAGGATAGTAGGATATATCACAGAAGGGTAGGTTTAAAAGGCAGAGGAAATACAAATGTGGAAGAATGTTACAGTAATGGCCTCAATTTGTTCACACAGCCCTGCGTCCATGCATTGTAGAGTCCTTCCCTACGGTGGCTTTGGACTTGTCCAGGGGATTCGTCTTAGTGGATGAAGCAATAGCAAATGTGACACAAACAGAAACTCACGTTGTGCTTATAACCCTGAGAATACCATCGTAAGAAGCCAGTGCTAGAGGCTGAAGGGTGAGAGAATGAAAAATATTTAGCCGACAGCTTACCAAGTGCCAGATATGCCAAAAATCTAAGGGAGCAGTGGAGTTACTTTCATGCAACTGAGAGTAAAATAGCAAAATAGCACAGGGCTTTTGGAAGCACAGCACAGTTTCCTACTTTGAGGTCTGATTAGTTACTGCGCTCCCAGAGTGAGCCTGGCTAAAGCAAAGGGTGTCAATAGATGGGAAGGGGCTCTGCCAGTGGGAACATGTAACAACATGGAAGCAACGGGGTGGACTGTGAACAGAAGACATTGGTGGTGGATAGTATGCTTCCTAATGGGTACTGTGATGATTAACTTTATATGTCAACCTGGCTAGGTCACTGTACCCTGATATTTGACCAAACACCAGTCCAGATGTTGTTGTGAAGGTATTTTTGGATGAGACTAATATTTAAATTAGTAGAGTTTGAGTAAAGCAGATTACTCTCTGTAATGTAGGGGGGCCTCAACCCATCAGCTGAAGGCCTTAAGAGAAAAAAACAGATTTTCTCCAAGGAAGAGGGAATTCTGCCCCCAGACCTCCTTAAACATGAATTCATGCCTGGGTCTCCAGCCTGCTTTCCTGCTCTATAAATTTCAGAAGTACCAGTTCTCAAAATTGTGTGAGTAAATTCCTTAAAATCTCTATCTATCTATCTATCATCTACCTATCTATCTATCTATCATCCATCTGTCTATATCTTCTATCTATCATCTATCATTTACCTATCATCTATCATCCATCATCTATCATCTATCTATCTACTTTTCTATCTATATCTTCTATCATCTATCTATATCTTCTATCATCTATCTATCATCCATCTATCATCTATCTATCATCTATCTATCTATCTCTATCTTCTATCTTCTATCATTTGTCTATCATCTATCATTTATCTCTCTATCATTTATCTACCATCTATCATTTATTTATATCTATCTATCATCTATTATCTATCATCTATCATCTATCTATCCATCTGTACACACACAAACACACATGCACGCACACACACACACACACACACACACACACACACACTGCTTTGTCCTGTTTCTCTGGAGAACCTTGACTAGTACAGATTTCAACAATGTAGACGTATGTTCACCAGGGACTAAATTCTTCCTTCCAACCCCCCTGCCCTTATCCAATGATTGCTGCACATTAATTTTCCTCTCTATGAAATCAAAGTACCATTTTATTTAATCTGTCAGCCACAGTTCAATTGTAAGACTAATGCAATTTATTCTGTTTTGCATTTGCATATGTGTATATGTGTGTGCGCATATATATATATATATTAAAAAACACAAACACGCACACATAAATACACACCTTTTAGATTCTTAGTGATATGATTGAAAGGTACAAATCAAAATATCAACTTCTGGCATGATGGCAACATGAAGTTTAACTATCAATGCCACAAAAAAAATGACACAAATAAAAATCTGCATTGGCACTATAAATTAGGGCAGCACATGTCTGAAAGTCTAACCAGTATTCCACATATGAGACCAGACTGCAACATTCTCCTGAGACAGAACCACAGTACTAAGTAGAGAAGACTCTAGGAGATTACTCATAAAACCCTCAATGCCGGGTGGAAACATCAGAATATATGTGAGAAGGCAGCACAACACTTTGAATCCCATTCACTGTGGTAGATCAACAGCACCCCAACACAGCTGCAGTGGGGCTGCACCAATTAAACCACTGCAAATATGGACAGCTTCTCTCCCCGCAGTGGAGGACAAACACCAAAGAAGAAATCAGCCATGGCCATGTCTTGGAGGCAGCTTGGCAATGGACAAGGTTGAATATAGGACAGAAATGTATTCCAATGAAGTAAGGCCATCACACACAGAGACAATATGGTATCATGATGACACCTTGAGGCAAGGATTACTCACAGGTCCAGCTCACTCCCCACCATACTTAGTCTGTCAAAAAGCTAACTTATTAATGCAAATTTATATTAACCAGAATGCCAACTCCAGCTGCAAAGTGGAGATGATCCCACTGACATATACATACATTAAGTAATCTAAAGAGAATCCATCCACCTGTCAATAACTAAAGATCAGTTCCATGTAGAGTCCTTTATGCCAGAGACAAAGTAAATGAGAAAAATTCATAAAACAAATTCACAAATATTTCTAAGACATGCAATGACATGAAGTAAGATTATAACAGTATCTATATATACCTAAAATATTCAACTTAAATGACATGATGTAATAAAACAATTGATGAAAGATAACTTACAAAATAATTTTATGCTTAGAGTCTATGATTAGAAGATGACGTTCTAAAGGAAGGTAGAAATAGAGAACTAGAAAAAAAATAAAATGACGAAAAGTTAAACATGCAATAATAGATATATTCTCTATTAGCATCTGTAAAGGGCTGAACCGGCAGTGAAGAAAATTAGAATTAATGCTATGATGTGGAAACTTAAAAACTTAATCTGGAGTGGAGAAGGGAGAGAGAAAGCTAAAAAACAAATTTTAAAACAGAGAAAATAATAATTGAGAGGTAGAATAGAGTGAAGCATATCAGTAAATGTTGTTTCAAAACAGGAAATGAGAACAAATAAGCAGGCAAATAATTAGTTACAATTATTATAAAAAGTACAAAAATACCTATTGGGGTCCGTGCCGGGGGTGGTGGAGAATGAACAGACACAAAAGACAAAGACAAACAGAGAACATGGCGGCCGCACCCAGAGCCTCCGCCTCACTTTATTTATACTCCATAAACCCCACGTCAGCAGAAAGAACACAATGCAAAACAAACTTTCTTTACCCAGATGTAACCTTCTACTCAGTTCCTTGTCTCTATGCTCTTCCTTATCTGCCTGCCCTCTTGGCACCTACGGGAGTTTATTAAAAGTTCAATTGGAGATACTGTCCTTGAGCCCTATCTATTCTCAGCATACTGTTTTCAAAGGCCCCTGCAATACCTACAATCGCCAATCAACATTTTCTGCACTATTATGTAAGAGATGTGGTAATAACTGCTTTACACTGTATGTAATGTAACACTTGTTAAATCCTCAGGAAAGCACTAAGTAGTAGACATTATTATTATATGCATTTTATAAATGTAGAAAATGCTTAAATAACAAAACAGAAAAAAAAATTTCTTCAACTGGGAAAAGCCTGAATCAACAGACTTAAATCAGTCACCAGATTTGTAAACACATCACAAAATAAACAATGAAATGGCAATGGCCCATTTATATTTTGAATTTCAAGGAAAGAAAAGGCATTACAGGTATCTAGGCAGGATAAAAAAATCAGTTTTAAAAGACTGCATGTGGGTCGGGAGTGGTGGCTCACACCTGTAATCCCAGCACTTTGGGAGGCCGAGGCAGGTGGATCACAAGGTCAGAAGTTCAAGACCAGTCTGGTCAATCTGGTGAGACCCCTGTCTCTGCTAAAAATACAAAAAATACAAAAAAAAGAAAAAAAAAATTAGCCAGGTGTGGTGGCAGGCACCTGTAGTCCCAGCTACTCAGGAGGCTGAGGCAGGAGAATTGCTTGAACCCGGGAGGCAGAGGTGGCAGTGAGCCGAGATCATGCCACTGCACTCCAGCCTGGGTGACAGAACAAGACTCTGTCACAAACAAACAAACAAACCCAGCACGTGTATATACAGTCATCCTCCCTTCTCTGCAGTTTCACTTTTTGCAGTTTCACCTTCTGTCAACCTTGGTCTGAAAAGATGACAGTATTCTGAGACAGAGACAGCAAGAGGCCACATTCACATAACTTTTATTCTAGTATATTGTTATAACTATTATATTAGTACTGTTAATCTCTTACTGTGCCTTATTTATAAATTAAACTTTATTAAAGATATGTATGTATAGGGAAAAATAGCCTATAGAGGGTTCGGTACTATCTGTAGTTTCAGGTATCCACTGGGATTCTTGGAATACATTTTCCTTGAATAAGGGGAGGCTACTATGTGTGTATGTGTATATACTTATATATATCTATGTAAATCTATATATGTGTGTGTATGTAGTGACATAAGAATAATATTAATATCTTCATATTTTACCAGAATATTAAAAGCATGGATGCAATAAGTCAATAACTATAGGATTTTAAAGAGGAAATTCTATCTTATCTACTTTATATCCAGGTAAGATATCAACATATGCGCAGGCAACAAAACATACTGCCAAATAATTAAAGGGTTTGAACGACTACATATAATCCTAATAAACTGCTGGAGAAAGTACTGTAGTTTCCCAGTAAGTTAGTTAAGATTTCTTTTAAAAAAGATAGTGTAGCAAAGAAATGACTATTAAATTAGCATATATAAATCAATCATTTTCATCTATGTAAACAATAAAAAGTTAGTATATACATAGGAAGAAAAGACCACATATAATAATAACACATAATAAAATAACCCAAATAAGCTTAGTAAGAAATGTGCAAAGTCTATATTTTAAAAACTTTGAAGTACTCCTGAAAGACCACATAGCAAAATTGAAGACAGGAAAAGATAAGAGTGTATTCTTGACTAGAAGACTCAACTCTAACTGAGCTTGGGATTACAATAAGGAGTAGGTTTGAGAAGTGGAAAAACTGGGGTTCCATTTTGGTTGTATTGAGTTTAATCTTTCCGGGGAGAGGCCTTAGGCATTGGAGAAGTGAGTGTGGAGCACTGCGGAGAGGTCAGCATGAAAGTTATGAATTGGAGCGTTCTCAATATATGTCACTTAGCAACAGTGTGTGGATACAGAAAGGAGAGGAACCTAGAAGAGAAACCTGAACCTTCTAACATTTACGGATTAGTTGAGAGTGAAAAGTCACCACAGAAGACTGAGACCAAACCAAATGGCCAGTGAAAAAGAAGGAAGAATGTGAATGTGATATTCTGGAAGCAAAGGATAATCAATTTGTCCAAGAGGGAATATTCATTCTGTATTCCCAGTGCCTGGCCCATGGTAAGAACTCAATAAATATTTGCTAGATGAATGAAAGTCTGAAAGAAGAAATGGAATTTTCCTAGAAAGACGTATTTTGTAAAAATGTACTCACAAAGTAGAAGAAAAACATTTCAGACTAATTCTGTATATGTGTATTACACATACATGTAAACTAAGAAAAATCCTAAATTTTAACAAAAGGTTCAAATCCATCTGTATTTTAAAATAATAACGAAGTATGACTACAAGTCTAATGGTACCAAAACCTCTGGTAAAATATTCAGCCCAATGTGCCCTGGATTGCTATAACAGAAATGAGTTATTAAGTGCTCATTAATAAAATACTGAACACTAAGTGTGCCAATAATATAGACTCATTGGTCTTACGTATGGTCCTAAAGATCATTCAACCTTCTCCTCCTGTCTCCAAATGGGCCATCGGAACCTGTTCCCATACCCAGAATTAGTCTCTTCTTCCATCTTGCCACAAAACCCTCTTTCAGCAAATTACTGACTTCTAGAACATCAAACGATCCCTAGAGATCTTCAAATGACCACTTGGCTACCAAACAGCACGCAAGACAGAAACTAGGCATGGGTTTCTTTCGTATTTTTAAAAACCTTCAGGGAGTTTTTGATAGAGTTAAAACTAGACTTAGCATTATAACTACTTAGTCTCCCTTCATGACCAGTTTCAAAAGATATGATCGGTTTCATATAGGCAGCCGTCAAAGTAACTTTCATAATATCAGCTACGTTATTAACCACATCAAATTGCAATCAGAATAGCCACCAGATTGATTCATTTGCCATGTGCACAATCTGTTACATATTCAGAACAATCATTAATGTTTCTTAACTCTTCTTGAAACCAGAACAGAGCCTTGGATTTTGTCTAGGGTGAATTACTTCATTCAAAAAAACAAACCAACAAATCAGAAACTAATTTTTCAGCCTGTCATAAATATGACTAAAGAACATGTATGTTCCTTCCTGGATACATTTGACTTTACCTCTTCCTAACACCTTCTAATGAACCTTAAAAACTTCCTCAAAGTGTTGAGCAAGCAAATAAAATCAGTTTTCCATACACATTATACCTAAAATGAGATCCTACATGTAAATTATAAACAATGATTGTTTCTTACTAGCTTATGATATCTGTGAAGATGTTTTCTGTTTCTTAGATTTTTACTGTACTACACCTTCAGGTTTGTTTGCTTGTTTTGAGACCGAGTGGCACTCTGTCGCCCAGGCTGGAGTGCAGTGGTACGATCTTGGCTCACTGCAACCTCCGCCTCCTGGCTTCAGGTGATTCTTCTGTCTCAGCCTCCCGAGTAACTGGGTTTACAGGCACGTGCCACCACACCCAGCTAATTTTTGTATTTTCAGTAGAGATGGGGTTTCACCATATTGGCCAGGCTGGTCTTGAACTCTTGAGCTCGTGATCCACGCACCTCAACCTCCCAAACTGCTGGGATTATAGGCGTGAGCCACTGCACCCGACCCAGTCTTTACCTTACAGAAATAATAACTCTTTTAAATCTACATCACCTCTGACCCTTAATAGTCTTTGTCAATCAGTAGTTTCCTGATTAGCCATGACTGTGTCATTCCATTTTTTAGCACTGGGATTATTTGTCTGGTCCTACAGTTCTAAAAAAACAGGCATGCCACTGAGGTGAGGCCGAAACGTGAACTTGGTAAGACTGTAGCTTCCTTTCCTATTAATTATCTCCCCTTTTCACCTGGTGATAACATGATGCTGGCAATAGCTGCTTTATCTTTACTTAATTGTTTTAATACCATTTGACCTGCAAAAATGAGCATTTTAAAAGCTCATGCAGCAAATGAGCTGGAGGTCTACACAGGTCTTTATGGACAGAATTTGAGCTGCATCTTTTGATGGCATTGCTTTATAAAGCTAGTTTAAAATGAGAAAAAATTAAAACCTTGCATCTTCATGTACTGTTAATTCTAAACCATTTTAAGGCAATAATCCCCAGAGGCAGGAACCAGAGCCATGCAAAGTTCTTCTCTACAGATGGAAGGGTGTGTTACACAGGTTGGCATATCACTGACCTTTTCTGCAGTCACTGTAATGCCAGCTTTTCATAGCTGTTGTTTTCTGTTTTCTCAGAATCTTCTCTGAACAATATGCATCTTATTTTCCTTCAGTGATGCGAAATGTTTGCCACGTGTGAAAGGTTTTACATATTTTTAAAAAGCCATTAAATGTAGCCGGGCACGGTGGCTCACGCCTGTATTCCCAACACTTTGGGAGGCCGAGGTGCGTGGATCACCTGAGGTCAGGAGTTCGAGACCAGCCTGGCCAACATGGTAAAACCCTGACTCTACTAAAAATACAAAAAAAAAATCAGCCGGATGTGGTGGTACGCGCCCATAATCCCAGCTACTTGGGAGGCTGAGGCAGGAGAATCGCTTGAACCCGGGAGGCAAAGGTTGCAGTTAGCTGAGATTGTGCCTTTGCACTCCAGCCTGGGCAACAAGAGTGAAACTCCACCTCAAAAATAAATAAATAAATAAAAAGTCATTAAATGCTTTGCATATGCAGGAACTTATTCCAGGCAATGCAAAGTGTGAACTCATAAAAATTGTTCCCTTACTTTGGAAATTAAGTTTTCTGCTACAGAATAGACATAATGTCCAACACAGTGAACAGGTTCATGACTTAAAGAGAGCGTTTCTCTCTCTCTCTCTCTCTCTCTCTCTCACACACACACACACACATCATGTAGGCATGATAAAAAAAATCAGAATTACAAATAAAATACTGATTTCAAACTGCATTTAAAGATGTAGTTAAGGCAAAGTTATAAGTTAATGAGATGTATGTGTCTGATAGAGGGAAAGTTCATTAATTCATAATCACTTGCCATAAATTATATGTATAATTATTTTATGGACATGTATACAGCTGATCCAGTCTAACGATCACCAATGACCTGAATCAAATAATATGGCAGAATTAAGGATGTGAAAAATTGTACAAATATGCTAACTTTTAGTTAAATATGTTTTGACTACCATAAAATTTACATAAATGTTAAAAGCACAATTCAAACTGAATTATAATTTTTCAGGAGGTTTGCTTGCATGCCATATTAAAATATCCTTGAGGAAACATAATTCTTAAAACCACTAAGAAAAAAGTTCTTGTAATAGGAAAATGATTTATTTACCTGGATCTTCTATAGTTAAGTTCTTTATCAACCATTGAACAATGTCTGAACCTAGAAAAAGAAAAAAGGAAAACACAAACCGATGTGAACATTTTGTTTATACATATTAACTTCAAGAATTCTCCACCTTTGGTGCTCATATTAGAAAGAATTTTTTCTAATTGTTACAATGACAGGTTAAGGATCTACCCCAGATGGAATGCTGAAAACACAGAGTATGAATACTTAGTTGTCCTTCAACAAACCAAGGTGTAAACTCGCAAATTATTAAATATGAAATATTTAAATGTAAATAAAATTTGCTATACTAGTAGAAAGTGATTTGTTTACTAAATAAGTGTTTATTAAGCATCTACTATATTTCAGGTACAAGTCTTAGCACAGCAAAACCAGTACTTTATAAGATGTCTTTATAAGTGTCTCATTTCTGGTTCCACCTACCTCATCCTTGTATCTCCTCTCAAGCCAAACCAAATGTGTTTCTGGTTTTCGAACCCTCCTATGTATTTCAAGCCTCTGTGTCTCCACAGCAGTATTCTCCCTGACTGAATATCTTCCCACTGTTTTTGAGACACTCAAGGTTCCCTGACATGACAGAACTTGCCTTGTCCCTTCCCCTTGTCCACTGAGTTTACAGAACTGTCCACGAATCCTCATTGGAACCCATGTAGTCTGTGTGTTGATCACACCATTGCCCCAGCTGTTTATCTGATGAATGTCCCAAAGTAATAACCTTGAAGCAGGGTGTCATTTTCATCTTTGATTATTTGGAGCATAGTAAGTGCTTAACAATGTGTGATGAATACAAAGTATGAATGAATATGTTTCTACTGCACACAGAAGAGACAAGAGAGGGTCTGCAGAAAACGTAATGTTTGAGCTAGATTTTGAAGGATATATTTTTATCTATGAATAAGAGAGAAACTTAGTTGCTGAAGGGGCCTATGTAAAAATTAAAAGATGGAAAAACAGTCAACAGAAATAACTTACTGCACACTGTCTATATGTAAGTACTGGGAATAATAGAAATTTGAAAGTAATAATGGAGTGCACAGTGTATTCAGCAGGTCTTGAATTCTAGGCTAAATAATTAAATTTTTTTCCCATAAGGAAAGCAGAGAAAGAGACATGCAATATTTTTGAGCAGAAGAATGACATTATCAAAGTAAGTTTAAGGAATATGACTGGCAATATATATGAAATGCCTTGTAGTCAAAAAGAAGGCAAGGCAGTCGACATGTCTACTAGTTGCAATCCAAGAATGAAGGGAAAAGGTCTTAGTTCAGTGACAAATGAACTTCTTAGAAATTACAGACTTGTTTCAGGACTTCATGACTAATTAGGTATAAAGGTTACAAGTCGGAGAGATTAAAAAAGAAGTCAAGGTTTCTAGCCCAGAAGCATGGATGAATAGAATGATGAAAATAAGAGCAGAAATGGGAGATTTAGCAACTGATTTGCTTGAGACACTCATTTGTATTTAAAATTGGTTTTCTGCATAACTCTTTTCTACATAAAATAGGAAAAATATGTATGTGAATTGTTTGCATACATCTTAAACTGTGTTATGCCTGCAAGAATTGAATGAAACTTCAGGATGAACCAAGATTCCATTTCAGCCTCTCCTGGAGACTGGCTAGAGTTGCTGCCTACCCACCTCAGAGATTTGGCAAATTAATTACATTAACATTGGCAAAATAATTCTAGCTGCTTGAATTAAATCAGTTCAAAATCAATTTAAGAATAAATTTGATTACTAAACTTGACAATAAAGTCCCAAAAGTTATGAGAACATTCATAGTCAATGCCAATTTCAGTATGCATGCATTTAAAAAATAACTCCAAGTACTGACTTGAACTTGCGTTCCTTTTACAGCGCCATTGATTTAAATCATTTAGGAAGACAGATTCATCCAGATCCTAAAGGAAGTTTTACTAAAACAGCTCAGAGTGTCAAAAGGAAAGGAGATCATTCTCCAGAAGGCAGTTGACCGAGTCCGGGTGTTGCGTTCTTCCTTAAAGTCTAAGTTATCTTAAAGCATGATCTTCCCGTTGAAAAAGAAAAGGAGAACTCAGCTTTTCACATATGTATGTAGTGATCCTTGACCAATGTCGATTCCCAGATACACAAATCTTCTGCACAAGCCCCAGGCACGCTGCTCATTTTTCAGAGTTGAGCATCTATTTGTGGAACATATGTGAGCAGCCACTGGAAATTTTCCATTCTTTTGAAGACAGCCAAACATTCATTCCAGGACTATACATATTTTTTATTGTGAAAAATGACTTTAAAAATGCTCTTAGAGACTAAGTTTTTAAAAATATTCTGTTCTGTTATGCTTTCTTTCCTTTTCTTTTTTTTCTTTCCTTTTTTTTTTTCTGAGCACAAAGAAATATAAAGAAGCCTAATTTAAAAGTATGTTTAATTCAGAGAATAGGAAACTTTCTTTCTTAGCCTACTTTTGAGTATTTATGTCACAAGTGTATTCTCAGTTCAGCTCTGAAGGAGTCAATTTAATTGGACTTGACCAACTGTTAGTGTCACTTAGCAGATGCTGTAGTGGTTTTCTTATTGTGTGATCACCCCAACATATTTATGGTTTTAGGTTGAAACATTATGGATTTTTAAATTGTTAAATTCATACCCAGACTCACCAGGTTAACCTATGTTGCATCTGTAATAGTAAGACCTCACCTCCTTGAAGAGATAGGTAGAGAGAGAAAGAAGGAAAAAATCCAATATCTTATTGGAACCAGAAGACCGAAAGAGAAACGTGCTCCTATAGAGTGATCTTGAGAAGCATGACTCAAATGTAAAACGGAGCTCTGCAGTCCAGAGAAGTGTAGTAGGAATGCCACCTTTACAGCAATTTCCCAGCTTTATGTTAAATAAATAAATGGCTGGGTCTGCTAAAGTTTTTCACGTATAATGTATATGTAGAATATGGTAGCATTCTATTTATCTTGATTTTGGAGCCCTCAGAATAAGCTGTGGAATTTTTTGAAATCACCCTTTGACTGTAGCCTATGGAGAGTTTAGCCCTGACCATACTCTTATTTTGAGTTCTTACAGGCAGGTGTCACTTTCAGAGTCGCAGAGCTTTGTACTCCCTCTGCTCAGCAGAAGCAGTAGAGGTTTTGATTATTGTCTAATCCTAGCAGTATATTATTTAAAATGAAAACAAGCAAAAACAAACAAGTAGAATTCTTCCTCATCACACTGCTCATAGTTTTCCACCTGCTGTACTGTTTCTTCCTTCCACGATTTTGCTAATGCTATTCTATCTTCACCTCTTTTTCCTGTGGTGAATCCCAGCCGAGGCCACAAAGTTCCATTCAAACAGTATCTACTCCAGGAAGCCTGCTCTGCCCACCCCACCCTATCTTACTAGGGAAAGTGTTTTTTATTTATGTTCTATTAACATCTTTATCATTCTTTTTACTTATCAACGGTTTTATCATCCTGTCTTGTCTTTACTCTGTCTTCCTCTTTGCAATATAAGTCCACTGAAGGCCAGGAGCATGTATGTATGATTCATCTTTGGATCCCAAACACCCAGACCAGTGCCTGACATGTAAAAGATGACCAGTAAATGCCAACAAAAGATTGGATGAATAAATAGCAAGACCCCCCTCCCCATATTCTATTTTGAGAGAGTTTAAAAAGAAAGGTATCCCTCGTGCAAAGAATATTCTACTGGCGTGTAATTTAAACATCAATATTATTAAACATGATGTCAAATTGATCTTAAACTTCAACATCATTTTCTCACCCATGCCGTGGAACTGAATGGCAAACGAACGTCCTTACCTGTGCCCCCTGCAGAGTGCAAAGGCCTGGACCAGGCTCTGTCCTAAGCCTGTATTACTTCCATTAATGTTCACATCCCCCCACCCCACCCCCCACACAGATTAGAGCACATCTGCAGCCACACGTGTCACCTACAGCTATCCACAAACTGAATCTGAATTAGAGGTGCACAAAACTATTAAGCATTCACGAAAAAAAATTGCAATGTGTTTGTAAACGTAAGATATGAGGACTTTGCAAGCAAGCAAAATAGAACACATTTGATTTGTGTCCTTTACAAAACTAGTCTTTTCATAACTTTCAGCAAAAGCCATTAGTGAAAACTTTAGCTCTTAATCACCACAGAAGGTGCGCAAGTTATTCCTGAAGCAAAGACACTGACCTTTGCAATGTTTCTCTTTCAGGGAAATGCATAGGCTCTTTGCACTGCCCAAATACCTTTGCTGAAGCCTCAGAACCACATAGACACAGTGCTGACAATACAAATATTTTTTTATTTAGTGAATATCGTAAATAATCTATAATCCATGATTTTTGATGTTATAACTATTCTTCTTCTTTTTTTTTTTTTCTTTTAAGACAGGGTCTCACTCAGGCTGCAAGGCAGTACAACAATCAGCTCATCGCAGCCTCAACTTCCTGGGCTTAAGAAACTCCCCCTGCCCCAGCCTCCCAAGTAGCTGGGATTACAGGTGTGAGGCACCATGCCTGGTAATTTATTATTATTATTATTATTTGACGGATGGGGTCTTGCTATGTTGCCCAGACTTGTCTTGAAATCCTAGCCTCAAGTGATCCTCCTGCTTCAGCCTCCCAAAGCACTGAGATTACATGGTGTGAGCCACCATGCTCAGCCAACTATTCTTAGAACCTCTCACTAAATAGAAGACTTTCTATATACTAAAAATCATTTTTCCAACATTATTCTTGGTTCCTTGAAGTAGGCACAATAAATATTTATTACTATCAAATAGCATGTAATAAACATCTATTGCATTTCTGTGGAAGCTGGGCTGAGGATCTGCAGTTTTAGGAACTAGAAAGAAAGAACGTCGAGGGAAGCAAATTAACTGATCTGTCAGTCCCTTGGGAGAAGAAACGGCATCATACTCATCACGTTTCCACCATTCTCTTCAAAGTGTCTCAACACAGATCATCGTTAAATGTTTACTGAAGGCATGAGTCACTATTTATGGACATATACTCTATACAGAAAAGACTCAAAATGCTGAAATAGTCAGCTCTAATGGTGATTCCATCTAGAATGTTATGACACCCCAGTGTGTCTCTCATTATCATAATTTTAAAAGTTCTGTAGGCAATTATAATTAACTTAATTTAATTTAAAGCACTGCAGAATTTCTTTAATTTAAATTAAACTAGTTTAATTTCTTTAATTGCAGAATTTCTGTAATTGAAAACTGCAGAATTTCTGCAGAATTTCAGTTTAATTTAAAACACTGCAGAATTTCTGCTTGAGAAATGAAGTGATTTGCTTAAAGCTCGCATATTACCCTTTTGTAAAGCTGAATTGATGTACTGAATTTCTCCTCAATCTTTCAAATAAGTAATTGGCAATATCTAAGAATAACGTTTTGTTTATTTGAGTACTTGTATCCTGTCCAGAGTCTTAAATATGAGTGCACAGCCATTGTCACATCTGAGGGTTCAACACAGCAACCAGCAACCAAAGGAGCAGGAGAGATGAACTCCAGCCCAGCTATAGACTATGTTCTCTAACTCCTTGATCTAAGAAATCTCAGCAGTGGTGAAAATCTGGATATCACCAATTAATGCCTATGTCCTGGTTCTGCCTGCCTTTGGCCGAAAGCAGGTACTGAAAAAAGAGGAAAAGAGCCACTGGCTTCCAGGAGCTGGCTGGGCACTCACAGCTATGTCTTGGTGCTTCTCTGGTAAACATGAACAATTTCATGGAAGAACATCAACATTGGACAAGGCTGCTCTAGAACCCTCACAGGTCAAGACAAAACCAAGACCACTCTGTAAACAACAAAATTTAAGTTACACTAAGCATGGCAACATGATCTCAGCCATAAAATATCAAATTCCATCCCGGATAGCATGAGCGACTGCTGCTTCTTTATCAATCCCATACTTAGTCTTGTCTAATCTGTCCTACTGTAGAAAAAAATGTATTAAGATACCCAATCAAGCCAGCCGCAGTGGCTCACGCCTGTAATCTCGGCACACTGGGGGGCCAAGGCAGGTGGATCATGAGGTCAGGAGATGGAGACCATCCTGGCCAACATGGTGAAACCCCATCTCTACTTAAAAAAAAAAAAAAAAAATTAGTTGGGCATGGTGGCTCATGCCTGTAATCCCAGCTACTCAGGAGGCTGAGGGAGGAGAATCAAACCAGGGAGCTCGAGGTTGCAGTCAACCGAGATGGCGCCACTGCACTCCAGCCTGGCAACAGACAAAGACTCCGTCTCAAAAAAAAGGATACCAGATCATAGAATTGTCCCTGCTTCCTGACAGCATCCAATCTAGAGCAAAGGCCCACTTCCTCAGATCCTCTCCATGACTACCGATGCCCAAATCCTATAATAGATTCTTCCTAACACCCTATTACTGACACACCCCATGGTTCCCCCCGATGGTGTGCATGCTCCCTACCTTCAAGAAAGAATAATTGACTTGTTCAACTACAGGCATGTTCCTGGTGGTTTTTGGCTAGAGGGCATTGACATTTGTTAATTAAAAAATTGCTAATATCTATTAAGATGAATATAACAACAACAACAACAACATTTAAGTTACTTCATCAGGGCACTTTTGGTTATAAAGAGCGATCTTTGACGAAGTATAAAAACATAAACTTATCAAAGAAGGAATTTGCAAAAAGGTACCCAGAACTAAAGGGAAAGGATGTATTTGAGCCTCAAGGACTCATGGAGGCAGAGACTGTCATCCTTGTTCCTTTCTGGACATCTTCATTTCGCTCTAGGAAACAATATTTGCTATTTTCCATCCACGAAGTGGGTCATGAACGCTTACAGCTCCTGGGTTAAAATCTCTGCCACTAAAGACAGCAAGTCATTTGCGGCTGAAATCTTGTAGTCCTAAGTCCTAATTCCTGATGGAGGATCTCAGCTGCAGGGAGGTACCCATTCCTGTATCAGCCAACTGTGGCAAGAAAAGATGGATCACCGTGCATAAAAATGGTCATGCTGGCGAGACGTATAGATGGAGGCATTTTCCAGAAATAATGAGTGCTTTGCAGACATAACAATGGGTGTAAACTACAGCTTCCTTCCAGTTTGTAAAGCTTTTATGATTCCATCAGAAAAACACAGAAAAGAGAGGAAAAGTGGAATTCAAAAGCAAAATGTCAAATTTTGAATGAAATGAATATGCTATTTCTGCCTTGCTATGAATATAAATGGGTTTTGTTCTATGAACTTATTATAGTCCTGTAAAGCAGAGTAGGAATACATTGTTTTTGTGTATGTGAATGAAACCACATTTTATGTGCACTAAAATAGCTATTCAAAGAAACTTCGTGATGTGTATATGATTGTGTATTTTTATGAGTGTGTATCTTTTTATGCAAATAATTCACTTTCTAAAATGAATAACATGTAGTTGAGTATTGTTACTTCTGGATTTTTATACATCAGGTATATTTAGAGAAAATTATTCAGTTTTCATAGAATTAAAAAGTTAACCTCTGCTCACCGTTTGAAACTGGATAAAACTTATGATATAAAGTCCTTCTTCCAATATCCCATAGCTAATAACACCTATGAAATCTCAAAGGTCAATGGAAACAAAATAATCAAAACAGATATGTTTCCTTTCAGTAAATCTGAGATACATTTGAAGCATTTGCCTACCAGACTTTAAAAATGTTGTTTAGCAGTCATTTAAATGCATTTGCAGATGTCATGACAAAAAGCAAATTATCTGGTTGATTACATTTTCTTTCTAGGTTGCTGCTCTTCAGAGTTCTATGCCCCTTGCCCTAAGAGTAGAGTCACAGAAAATGTTGGGTTTTGTTGATATAACCTGAATCTTTAAATCAATAGGATAGAAGCCCGATATTCATTGAAATTACTACTTGTGTGTTCTGAGGATAGGAAAAGTAAAAATATATTTCCCTACCCTCTGGCAAGGTGCAATGAAAACAAATTAGAGTTCTGAGATACAGCTCCTTGGCTGTTCCTTGAGCAGATATTTCATCAAGATCATGGGTATTTAACTAGATTTTTAATCTTTGTTGTGTAAGTTCCAGAAATCATTAAAAATATCTCTTCAGACGCAAAGCAGGCATTTTGTCTCTCTTCAAAGCCTAAGAAGCTTTAAATATAGGCAGCAAAAACAGCAAGGCAGCAAAGATGACAATAATAAGGGGATAAAAGGCAATGGAGACCACCCTCAGGATTATTTCCTCCCCTCTAATGGAGCTCGGGAGGATTCCTTATCAACCAGAGACGCTTTTCCCAAATCGCATTCAGAGAAACATCACGTCTGCCTCTTGTGTGGGATGGTGACAGCAAGTGTGGGAAATGCGGAGTTAAGAGAAGGAAGGAAAATAGAGTTCCTTGATGTGCAGCCTTTATTTTGATAAAGAACGTTGTAGAAAAATCAAGAGAAACTAAGTCCGCAGTGTTTCCTTAGGATGGGGATATTGGATCCCTTTATAAAGACCATTTTATATTTTTATGTTTTAGTGCTATGGTTCTTTAGACTCAAAGAAAATAAAATAAGTAATAAATAAGTGTGTGAAATGTTCAGATATAACTATGAATTTTGGGTCAGCTAATATATTGGAACACATTAAAAGAGAAGTATTTATTAATCGATTAATCAATTCCATATGCTAGCTGGTAGGCATAAAGAAAAGCCTAGGATCATTCTTGCCTTCAACACATATTTTTTTTCAGCCACACACAGGCCATGTCTAACTGTCTAACTGCCCCTATGAAGGACATATGAGATAAAGAAAATGTTTATTGATGGATAAATAAAAAACTTGCTCTTGACTGGATAGGTCTAGACCTCATCAGTCTAGTCCAGATACAGTTGCTGTACGTTGACAGGTAGAGATAATACTGCTTGTTCTGTATTAGCAGAGAGTACCAGCATTGGTCAGGAGGTAGATGAGGCAGAAGGTCCAAGTAGATCAAAGAGGATTCCAATTCAGGAAATTTCCTGATTCATTAAAGATTGACAAAATGAATGCACTTATGCATAGTCAAAACTACAGCTCAGGCCGGGCGCATTGGCTCATGCCTGTAATCCCAGCACTTTGGGAGGCCGAGATGGGTGGATCATGAGGTCAGGAGTTCAAGACCAGTGTGGCCAAGATGCTGAAACCTCGTCTCTACTAAAAATACAAAAAAAAATTAGCCAGGCATGGTGGTGGGCACCTGTAGTCCCAGCTACTGGGGAAGCTGAGGCAGGAGAATCGCTTGAACCTGGGAAACAGAGGTTGCAGTGAGCTGAGATTGCGCCACTGCACTCCAGCCTGGGCGACAGAGCAAGACTCCATCTCAAAAAACAAACAAAAACAAAAACAAAAACAAAACTACAGCTAAGGCCAAGTGCTTTTGTGCCAGTCCTAATTATTTTGGCACTGAACATGCTCTATATGGTGCTACGTATAGACCTAGGCCCAGATTCAAGAGTGAATCTTTTTTAACCTAACCCTGAATGTTTCCTGCTGTGAAAAAATATTGAAAATACCAATTAATGATCCCATTTTTGGGGTTCTATTTAAAATGTTTTCTATTATTGAAGATGTAATTTCAATACCACAAGGTAGTGAATGATCATGAGGTCACGAGTTCAAGACCAGCCTGGCCAGGATGCTGAAACCTTGTCTCTACTAAAAATAAAAAACAAAAAAAAAAAAAAAAAAAAAAAAAAAATTAGCCGGGCATGGTGGCATGCACCTGTAGGCCCAGCTACTCAGGAGGCTGAGGCAGGAGAATCGCTTGAACCTGGGAGGCAGAGGTTGCAGTGAGTCGAGACTGCACGACTGCATTCCAGCCTGGGTGAAAGAGTGAAGCTCCATCTCAAAAAATAAAATGAAATTTAAAAAAAGACAGAAAGAGGGGGAGAGAGAGAGAAAGAAGGAAAGAAAGAGAGAGGGAAGGAAGGAAGGAAGGAAGGAAGGAAGGAAGGAAGGAACGAAGGAAGGAAGGAAGGAAGGGAGGGAGGGAGGGAGGGAGGGAGGGAGGGAGGGAGGGAAAGAAGAGAGAGAGAAAGAAGAAAAGAGAAGGAAGGAAGGAAGGAAGGAAGGAAGGAAGGAAGGAAGGAAGGAAGGAAGGCAGGCAAACTATTTTCCAGAGGGCCTGAGCCATTTTACATTCCTACCAGCGATGTAGGAGTGATTCAGTTTCTTCCCATCCTTGCTAACATTAGTGTTACTATTTTTTAGTTTAACCATTCTGATAGTATGTGTTGATTTTCATTTGTGTCTGCCTGGTGGCTGATGGTATTGAACGTGTTTTCAAATGCTTTTTTGGTGTAGGTACATCCTTTTCTGTGGAACATCTCTTCATGTCTTTTGACCATTTTCTAATTAATTTTTTTTGCTGTTGTTTTTTCAGAATTCTTTTTATATTCCACATACTAGTCCTCTCTTGGATATGTGGTTTACAGAGATTTTCTTTCACTCTGTAGCTTGTTGTTTCACCCTCTTAACAAGGTCTTTTTCAGAAAAAAAAAGTTTTTAATTTTGATGAGGTCCAATTTATCAACTTTTTATAGATTATAGTATTAAATCTAAGAACTCTTTGCCTAGACCAAGATATCCAATAATTTCTCCTACTATTTTCCTAAATTTTTTTTTGTTTTAATTTTCCATTTTGTATTAGTGTTTGTGTAAGTTGTGAGACTTAGGTCGAACTTCCTTTTCGCCCATGAATGTCCAATAGCTCTAGCACCATTTCTTGACAAAGCTATCTTTCCTCAGTTGAATTGCTTTTCCATCTTTGTCAAAAATCCATTGTGTCTATTTGTATGGATCTATTTCTGGATTCTCTATTCTGCTTTATTGATCTACATGTCTATCCTTCTACCAATACCATTCAGTTCTGTTTACCGCAGTTATAAAACGTCTTGAATATAAAATATAAACATATAATAAATTCCTCCCACATTATTTTTCTTTCAAAATTGTTTTACCTGTTCCATTTCATTTGCTTTCCTTATAAATCTTAGAATTATCTTGTCTATATCTATAAAAAAAAGTCTTGCTGGGGTTTTGAAAGGAATTTCATTAAACTTGTGTATCAATTTGGGGAGAATTGGCTTTTATACAAGGTTATTCTTCATGGATTTAAAGTATGTCTCTCCATTTATTTACATCTTCTTTTATTTCTTCACCAGCATTTTGCAGTTTTCAGCATACAAGTCCCAAACAAACTTTATTTGATTAACATCTATTTAATTTTTTAGCAATTTTAAATGGTATTGTGCTTTTGATTTCAGCATCCACATGTTCATTGTTAGTATATAAAAATGTAATTTACTTTTGTATATTTATTGCATATCCTGTACTCTTTCTGGACTCGATTCTTAGTTCTAGAAGGTTTTTTTGCAGATATTTCGAGATTTAACAGGTAAATATAATATCATCTACAAAGAGGGGAAGCTTTTAATTTCTTCCTTTCTGATCTGTGCATCTATTTCCTTTCCTTGCTTTATTGCCCTGACTAGAAATTTCAACATTATGTTAAATAAATCTTCGCCTTGTTCTCAATTTTAGAGGAAAACATTCAGTCTTTTACAACTACATATAAAGTAAACTTATTATTATTATTATTTGAGACTGTGTCTCCCTCTACTGTCCTGTTTAGAGTACAGCAGTGCCATCATGGCTCACTGTGACTTCAGTCTCCTGGGCCTGAGCAGTCCTCCCACCTTAGCCTCCCAAGTAGCTGGGACTAAAGGTGTGCGCCAGCATGCTTGGTTAATTTTTTTAACTTTTGTAGAAATAGTGTCTGACTATGTTGTCCAGCCGATGACCTCAAACTCCTGGTCTCTAAGTGATCCTCGCACCTCAGCCTCCCAAAGTGCTGAGATTAAAGGCATGAACCACGTGGCACCTGGTCTGAAGTTTTTTGTAGATGTTCTTTATCAAGTTGAGGAATTTCTCATCCATTCCTGTTTTTTGAAAGTTTTTATTATGAATAAGTTTTGAATTTTGTCTACTAGCTTCTCTGTATTGGCTAATATGATCATGTGATTTTTCTATTTTATCCTGTTAATTTGCTGGATTACAGAGTTAATTTTTTTTTTCTTTTTTTTTCAGAGTTAATTTTTGAATATTTAACCAGCCTGCATCTCTGAAATAAACCCACTTGGTTATGCTGTATAATTATTTTTATACGTTGCTAAATTCTATTTGTGATATTTTGCTAAGGAGTTTTACATCTTAATGAGGGATATTGGTTTGCTGTGTTCTTTTCCCTACTTTATTTTCCTAGTTTTGACATCAGGGTAATAACAGCTTCAGAAAATGAATTGAGAGATATTCTCTCCTCTTCTGTTTTCTGGAAACGACTGTATAATTGAATTTTTTAAAAGTGTGGTAGACTTTTCCAGTGAAACCATGAACCCGGAGATTCCTTTTTAGAGATTTCTAAATTATGAATTTAATTTTCTTAATAGTCATTGGGCTATTCAAATTATCCATTTCACACAGGGCGAATTGTAATAGTTTGTGGTTTTTGAGACACTGATCAGTTTGGTGTAAGATGTCAAATTATGTGTGTAAGTTTATGGTATTCTTGTATCCTTTAGATGTCTGCAGGTTTTACAGACATTTCCCCTGCTTCATTCCCGAAAATGGCAATTTGTGTCTTTTCCTTTTTTTTTTTTTTGTCTGTCTTGTTACAGAATTGTCAATTTATCAATTTTTATAAAGAAACAGCTCTTTGTTTCATTGGTTTTTAAAATTATTCAAATGTTTTCAATTCTATTGATTTATGCTCGTATCTTTATTATTTCCTTACTCTTGCTTGCTTTGGGTTTATTTTGCTCTTCTATGTTCTAGAGTCTGGAGTTTAGATGATTGATTCGGAAATTTTCATCTTTGCTAATGTATACATTTGTGTTATAAATATTTCTCTCAACCCCACTTTAGCAGTGTTCCACAAATTGACAAGTTATATTTTATTTTATTCTGTTTTTTTTTTTTTTTTAATTTTCCAGAGGATTCTTCAACGATTTTAAAGTGTGTTGTTTAATTTCCAAATGTTTGGAGATTTTCCTTTTAGCTTTTTGTTACTGATTTCTAATCTGATTCCATTATGATCAGAGAACATACTTGCTATAATTTCTATTTTTTAAAACTTATTATGATGTGCTTAATGGCCCAAAATACAGTCTTAGTGAATGTTTCACATTAACTTGAGACCATGAAAGGCAAAAGAGACCATGCTTTTTGCTGTTAGTTGGAATATCCTGTAATCAGGTCAAGTTGATTGATGGTGTTGTTCAGGTCATCTACATCCTTACTGATTTTTCTGTCTGTTTGATCTATCGATATATCAATTACTGATAGAGGGGTGTTAAAGTCTCAACTCTAATAATGGAATAGTCTAGTTCTTCTTTCGGTTCTATCCATTTGCCTCAGGCATTTTGAATCTCTCTTGTTAGATACATACACATTTAAGTTTGCTACGTCTTCTTGGAAAAATGAGCTCCTCATTATTATGTAATGACCCTTTTTATTGCTTCTACTTTTCCTTGTGGTGAAGTCTGCTTCATATAAAATTGATATACCTATTCTAGATTTCCTTTAATCAATTTTGAACAACACATCTTTTTTCTATTCTTTTACTTGTTATATTTGATGCAAGTTTCTTGGGGATAGCATGTCGTTGAGCCATGATTTTTATCCACTCTGCTGGCTTCTGTCTTTTAAATAGTATGTTTAAATACTTATTACTTATATTTAATGTAATTACCTACATGTGATGGTATATTTAATGTAATAGGGCTTAAGTATGCCACTTTATTTTTGGTGGTTTTTTTTCTTGTTTCTGCATTCCAGTGGATTGCATTAATATTTTTTAAAAATCCATTTCAATTTTCTATGTTTTGTTTGTTTGTTTGTTTGTTTACAGTCTTGCTTTGTCACCCAGGCTGGAATGCATTGGCATGAAAATGGTTCACTGCAGCCTCAGCCTCCTGGGCTTAAGTGATCCTCCCAGTTCAGCCTCCTGAGGAGGGAACACAGATACATGCTACTATGCCCAACTAATGTTTTCTTTTTAATTATTATTATTATTATTTGTAGAGATAGGGTCTTCTTATGTTGCCCAGGCTGGTCTCAAACTCCTGGGCTCAAGTGATTTTCCTATTTCAGCCTCCCCAAGTGTTAAGTATGATTACAGGTATGGGCCACCACACCTAGCTCTAAATATTTTTGAATGCATTATTTTGTAGCTGTTTTTAGTTGATAATAAAATTATATTCACACAACTTATTACAGCCTCCTGGTGTAATCGCCTTACCAATCTGAGTAAAGTGAAGTCTGGAATCCTATGTCTCTTCCTGTTCCTTTACTTTCTCCAGTTTTTAATATTTTTTAGTTAATTCCTCTATGTACATTTAGAGTCACATCAGACATTGCTACACTTTTTCTTCAACAATCAAAACAATCAGAAACAAATTCAGAAGGCTGGGTGCAGTGGCTCACACCTGTAATCTCAGCACTTTGGGAGGCCCAGGTGGGCAGATCATTTGAGGTCAGGAGTTCGAGACCAGCCTGACCAACATGGGGAAACCCCATCTCTACTAAAAATACAAAAATTAGTCAAGAAGGGGGCACATGCCTGTAATCCCAGCTACTCGGGAGGCTGAGGCAGGAGAATCACTTGAATCCAGGAGACAGAGGTTGCAGTGAGTGGAGATCGCACCACTGCACTCCAGCCTGGGCAACAGAGCAAGACTTTGTCTTAGGGGGGGAAAAAAATTCAGAAAATCAAGAGAAGATAAGTCTATTGTATTTCTTACATGTTTGCTTACCATGTTTTGTTCCATTCTGATATTCCAAGGTTCCTTTTCTTATTGTTTCCCTTTTATTTAGAAAATTCCTTTTAGTCATTGAGTTCGTCAGCTGGTGACAAATTCTCTTAGTTTTCCTTCATCTGAGAATGTTTCGATTTCCCCATTATGCCTCAGGAAAATGTTTGCTGGGCAGAGGATTGTGGATTGACAATTCTTTCTTTCAGCAGGAAAGGGAAAATTGTGTGGCACTTTCTTCTGGCATCCACGGTTTCTCATGAGAAGTCTGCTGTGGTTGAATCATTTTTCTCTTCTAGTTAAGGTGTCATTTTTCCCTGACTGCTTTCAAGATGTTTGTTTTGTGGTTGTCTTCAGTTTTCAGATGTTTATTAAGTGGCTTGGTATGCATCTCGTTGGGTTTATTTATCCTGTTTGGGCTTCTCTCAGCTTCTTCAACTGAAGGTTTATGTCTTTGCTATGCTTGTAATGTTTTTAATCCATTGTTTCTTCAAGTACTTTTTTTTTTAAGTTCAGCTTTCTATTGAACACATTATAAAAGAGGTTTGGTCAAAAAGACCAAAGCCCATGTCATCATCAGACTTCCCGGATTCTTCTTTCTTGGCTTCCACTTTCTTCTCCTCAGCTGGAGCAGCAGCAGCGGAGCGGGCAGAAGCCGCTGCTGATGCAGAGTCAGCTGCTGCAGCAGGACCACCAACCCCTACATTGCAGAGGAGGCTCCCAATGTTGATATTGGCCAGGCCTTTGCAAACAAGCCAGGCCAAAAAGGTTCGACATTTACGCTGGCTGCTTTAATGAGGGCATTGATCTTCTCTGTGACAGTCACCTCATCGTCGTGAGGAATGAGGGCCAGGTAGATGCAGGCGAGCTGGGAGACGGGGGCCATGGCGCGGGCGAGTGTGGGACTGGCGCTGTTGGATGTGGATGGACCGAGCACCTTGGCGGAAGCTAGGAAAGGTTCTTCAAGCACTTTTTTAGTCCCCATTATTTTTTTCCTATCCTTTCATAACTCCACTGACACCAATGTTAGATCTTTTGTTGTAAACCCACAAAAGATCTCCATCCCAGAGGCCGTGTTCCTTTTCACCAGTCTGTTGTCTCTCTGCTGTTCAGATGAGGTAATTTCTGTTGTTCTAGCTTCTGTTTCACTAATTTAGTGGTTTCTTCCATCTTATCGATTTTGTCATTGAGCCCATCCACTGAGATTTTCTTTTTGTTATTGTCCTTTTCAGTCCTAAAGTTTCAATTTTTTTTATATCTTCTATTTCTTTGCTGAGAATTTCAATTTATTTCCTGAGGCCTTCTAGTTTTTCATATACTTAAAGCACATTACTATTATTATAAAATAATTTTTATCATAGATCAGGGGTGTCCAATCTTTTTTGGTTTCCCTGGCCACCCTGGAAGACGAATTACACACAAAATATACTAACACTAATGATAGCTGATGAGATTTTTAAGAATCACACAAAAAGTTACGAATTGCTTTTGGGCCTGGTCACCACTGTTTGATGGCAGAAGTCTTGATGCTCCCTTAGGCTTCTTCTGACACCACTCCTGGGCCACAAGCTGGACACGTTTGTCATGGATACTTAAAAATCTTTGTAAACTAATCTATTATCTCTGCCATCTCAATCTTGACAACTATCGATATATATACTTTTTCCATTTAGTTTGAGGTCTTCCTGGTTCTTGGCATGATGAGTATTTGTTGTTGTTAATACAGCGTCTCTCTCTGTCACCCAGGCTGGAGTGCAGTGGTGTGATCTTGTCTCACTGCAACCTCTACCTCCCAGGCTCAAATGATTCTCGTGTCTCAGCCTGCCAAGTAGCTGGGACTACAAGCCTGTGCCACCACGCTCGGCTAATTTTTTTTTTTTTTTTCAGTAGACACGGGGTTTCGCCACGTCGGCCAGGCTGTTCTCAAACTCTTGGCCTCAAACAATCCACCCACCTCGACCTCCCAAAGTGCTGGGACTACAGGCGTGAGCCACTGAGCCTGGACTGATGAATATTTTTTAAAATTGAAAGCTGGACATCTTTGTATTTTGTTATGTGATTCTGGATTTAATTTAAACCTCTGTTGTAGTTGGCTTTTGATGAACCCACTCCTCCAGAAGAGGGAAATGCTGTTCCATGACCACCCAGTGAGGGTAGAAATTTGACACTGCAGTGGGGGTGGCCTGGTCACCACTGTTTGATGGCAGAAGTCTGGATGCTCCCTGAGGCTTCTTCTGGCACCACTCCAGGGTGGAGAAGTGGGGTGTTATTACTACCAGGTTGCTGTGGGATATCCAGTGTCCTCACGTGATTGTTACTGAACTGTGGATGGGGGAAAGGAGGTCTCGTTCCTGACAAGAAGCAGACCAGTGGTGACTAGGGATGGGGTGGGGTGAGGGAAAATGAAGAAAAATGGGTTTCAAAAAGGCACAAGGACACTTTTGGGGAGAATAAAAATTTCTACTATTTTGATTTTGGTTATGGTTTTAGGGATATACTCATGTGTCAAAATGCATCAAAATTTTATACTTCACAGCTATCCAAGTTAGTGTGTATTAATTATCCCTTAATAGGTATAAAGCTCAAAACATCTGAAAACAAACAAAGAAGGAAATATGTTAAGTTTCCTTACTCATGTCTTCAATGTGAATTAGGTTGTGAGATGGAAAGACTTTCTTTTTTTCAGCACTGAACGGTCCAGAACTGTATTGTTCCACATATTAGGCACTAGCCACATGTAGCTAATTAGTTCCTCATTTATTTCTTTTCTTTTTAAATTTTTATACAGAGTCTCCCTCTGTCACCCAGGCTGGAGTTTAGTGGCGTGATCTCAGCCCACTGCAAACCTCTGCCTCTTGGGTTTAAGTGATTCTCATGCTTCAGCCTCCCGATTAGCTGGGATTACAGGTGTGTGCCACCACACCCAGCTAATTTTTGTTTTTTTTTTTTTTTTTTTAGTAGAAACGTGGTTTCACTATGTTGGCCAGGCTGGTCTTGAACTCCTGACCTCAGGTGATCCACCTGCCTCAACCTTCCAAAGTGTTGGGTTTACAGGCAAGAGCCACTGCGTCTGGCTAGTTCCTCATTTTCACTAGCTACACTTCAAGTGCTCATTACCCACATATGGCTAGTGACCACCTTATTGGACACTGCAGATACAGAACTCTTAAATCATTAAGAAACTCTTGGACTGCATTGGTTCAGATATTACAATATTATGGGAATAATTATCTGGATATGTGTGTATGTGTGCATGTGTGTTTGTGTTTTCACAGGCTAATTTTCACTTTTTCAAAATGAAATTATGAACGTGAAAGTGAATAGTACAGAATCTAACACAATATAGCCATACAGCAACAAAAAAATGTTAGCATCTCTTCCATCAAGTTGGGAAAATCTTTTATTTGAAAAAAGAGTAAGAAGTCAATTGAGAGAATTCCAAAAGGTGCCCCAAAGCAAAAACAAAAGATTGAGGTTTAAATGAACTGTACAGTATAAAAAAGGAAACAATTTTAAAAGTAAAACAGTAAGGATAAATAGTAAAATACTAAGGCTTTCTAATTAAGATACAACACCTAGCAGCCATAAAACAGATGGCTGATAAATATGAATTCACGTAAATTAAAAAATTTCTATACAGAAAAAAAGAAAAGGCACTATAAACAAAATAAAAATAAATAAATGACTGGTGCACCCAGACAACAAAACATCATTCCATGCTAACAAGAAATGAACTACCAAGCCATGAGGAGTCACGGCAGAACTTTAAGTGCATATTACTAAGTGAAAGAACTCAACCTGAAAAGGCCGCACACTGTACAACTCCAACAATGCAACTTTCTGGAAAAGGCAAAACTATGGAGACAGTGAAAAGATCACCGGTTGCCAGGGGTGGAAGAGATGAACAGGTAGAGCACAGAGGATTGTTAGGACACTGAAACACCTCTATGTGATATTCCAGGAGTGGATTCTTGTCATTATAACCCATAGAATGCACAACACCAACAATAAGCCCTGATGTATACTATGGACCCTGTGTGATAATGATGTGTCGGTGCAGGCTCACTGAACTGTAACAAATGTACTACTCTGGTTGGGAGGTGTTGCTAATGGAAGAGACGGAGGTATGTGGGAGGAAGAGGTATACGGGAAATCTCTACCTTTCTTTCATTTTCCTCTGAACCTAAAACTACTCTGAAAAGCATAGTCTTAAAAAAATAGGCCGGGCGGGGTGGCTCATGCCTGTAATCCCAGCACTTTGGGAGGCCTGGCGGGTGGATCACCTGAGGTCAGGAGTTCGAGACCAGCCTGACCAAGATGGTGAAACCCCGTCTCTACTAAAAATGCAAAAAAAATTAGCCAAGCTTGGTGGCGCATGCCTATAATCCCAGCTACTTGGGAGGCTGAGGCACGGGAATCGCTTGAACCCAGGAGGCGGAGGTTGTACTGAGCCGAAATCGAGCCATTGCACTCTACCCTGGGCAACAAGAATGAAACTCCATCTCAAAAAAAAAAAAAAAAGGTACCACACTGTGAAGACATTTTTGCAATCAACTGCAAATGGAAAGCGTATTCTTTCATCTTGTCTCCCCAGTACTCATCATTTTGCTGTTACATTTTATAATTATTGACATTAGATTTTATGTATATTTGTTTTAATTGCCCACTTAGACACAGTTCATGAAAGCAGTGATTTCATTTGCCTTGCTTATGGCTGTATCTTCAGTGCCTAAAGTAGTGCTTGGCATATGAAAAGTATTCAATAAATAGTTGGTGAATGAATGGATGAACATAAAGGAAAAACTTTGAGAAACTGACAAAGAGACCAGCAAAGCAGGCAGAAATGTAAACAGGATGTTCATGTTAAAGTTAAATACAAATGATTCATATTAAATGATGAATAATCTCATTCATACTTCAATAAATTCTAATTAAAACATATGAATACAAGTTTTCACTCAATACATTGATAACATGAAAACAAAAATGTTGTAACATACCACTTTGAAGAAGAGATAGGGAACAAGAGCTTTCATACACTTGTTAGTTTATTTGCAGGATAATTTTATAATATTTATAAATTTATGGTTATCACTTACATTATAACTGAGCCCATGCACTATTTTAAAAAATTATCCTATTGGTATACTCATAAATACATGTGCACAAAGATATATACTCACACACACACACACAAAGACACTTATTTTGTCATTGCTTATAATGACAACAAAAAAAAGTGCTGTGCCAATACAATAGATATCATGATATTCTGGTGATGTGAGCACTTCCCTAAGTGCCAACCTTACTATTAGAAGAGGACTTGGATGGAAGGATAATGGAATTCCATAAAGTGTTTTACCTTAACTAAGGATTTTGAGTTTGCATCAAAACCTAATTACTGCAAAAAGCATCATGACCCATTTCCAAACCCTCAGGAAGGGGCTCTCCCACTCCTGTATCTGCCTCCAGCAAAGCACTACTGGGATCCACTCACCTGACTATTTATTTATTTATTTATTTTTTGAGACAGAGTCTCGCTCTGTCACCAGGCTGGAGTGCAGTGGTACAATCTCAGCTCACTGCAACCTCCGCCTCCTGGGTTCAGGTTCCCTGCCTCAGTCTCCCAAGTGGCTGGAATTACAGGCATGTGCCACTACGCCCAGCTAATTTTGTATTTTTAGTAGAGACAGGGTTTCATCATGTTGGTCAGGCTGGTCTCGGCTTTCCAAAGTGCTAGGATTACAGGCGTGAGCCACCGTGCCCAGCCACTCCCCTGATTATTAAACCATTTAGGACTCTGCTGGGCACTGCGAGGAAATAATATAACAGAAGCATCATTTCTACCCAGAAGGATTTCACCACCTACTAAGGCAAGCTGTATATAGAGGAGAAAGTTAAACCATTCCGACTCCTGCCTTTAATCTAAGACTAGGGCATGAAATCCTGAAGAATTTACATAATGCTTAGATCTCCATTATAAACTTGCAGTTGCCATCCCCAGCCTGTCTTACTGCTGCTTAGTCATTCCTTTTCCACCAATTTGTTCTCTCCTTTTGTTCATTCCACAGTAATGAGTATACATTGAGTAATAATGGGGGTACTGGCACTGTGGAGAGACATGGTAAACAGGATGGAGGGGTCACCCCTAAGAAACCTATTTGAACAGTATCTGAAGCAATAAAACAGATAAATCGAGCATAGAGGCATGAAGGAAAAGCTTCTCCTTTGCCCTCTGAAGGTTCATTGAAACTCATTGACAAGAGGTAGATTAATTGGAGAAAAAGCGTACAAACTTAACGTGTATATGGAAGCCTTCAGGATGAAGACCCAAAGATATAGGGAAAATTGTCCATTTTTATGCTTCAATTCAACAAAGTCTGGAATATGACTGGACAAAAAGGGTATGATCTAATGCTACTGGACTGAGTGGGGAAGCCCGACAATGCCTGTCCCTCTAGATTCTTCTTGGCCTCTCTGAGCATCATTCCTTTTTCTGGGTATGGGGCCGGGCTCTCTCTGGACTGGGGGTCTTACGACCTACAGTCCAACAAGGTAGGTCAGATAATTCCTTTATGACCAGTTTTATGGCTGGCTTTGAGGAGAAGGGGTTCTGATTTCCATGACCTGCCTTGGGGCAGAGGGATTCTAGTCTCTGGGGAGAATGGAACAGGTCAGGAGAAGGTCAGAGAAAAAGTTTGTTCTGAGGCTGCTTCAGGGCATTGCATTCTTAGTTCCAACAATTTCAATGTGATAAGTGCTAGGGCAGACTTAAGAACAGCCCCCTCCAGGCTCACATCCATGAGGTGCCCAACACAGACTGAGAGAAGGAAAGAGAGGAAACACTCAGCAACTTGAGTTTATGTTCAGCTTCCTCCCCCACTCTTTACGGTGACTGTTCCAATCTTTCACCATGGTTCAAATTTCTCAATCATTTCTATGAAGTTGCTCAAAACAAAAGCAATCTACAGAAGTTTAATTTCACTAAAATGTATAGCCCTATTTGACAGAGGGATAATTTATATATACAGTTTTGCACAGATTATATGCACAGAATTTTAGTCTAACACTTGCAAAGTTCTGACAAATATATGCACCACCTCAATTAAGATATAGAACATTTTCATTGTGGCAATAACTTAAATGCCCTCCTGATCTGTTTGCACCAAGATTACCCCGTGCCCTGACAGAAGAAACTAGGATTCTGATTTCTATCACCATGTTTTAGTTTTGCCTTTATCTAATGAAATCTCACAATATGCACTTGCTAGCAACTGGCTTCTTTTCATTTATCTATTTGTTTTGAGATGGAGTCTCGCATTGTCATCCAGGCTGGAGTGCACTGGCGTGATCTCAGCTCACCACAGCTCTGCCTTCCAGGTTCAAGCGATTCTCCTGCCTCCGCCTCCCGAGTAGCTGGGATTACAAGTGTCCATCACCACGCCCAGCTAATTTTTTGTATTTTTAGTAGAGATGGGGTTTCACTGTGTTGGCCAGGCTGGTCTCAAACTCCTGACCTTGTGATCCACCCACCTCGGCCTCCCAAAGTGCAGAGATGACAGACATGAGCCACCACTCCCAGCTGCGTCTGGCTTCGTTTGCTCAACATACTGCTTTTGATAGTTGTCCATGTCCTTACCTGTATTCGTGTTCCAAGTTGCTGAGTCACTTCCACTGTATGAATCTACTACAATTTGTATATAGACCTTCAAATTTTTTCCAGTTTATGGCTATTATAAAAAAATGCTATGAACATTCTTGCACAGACCTTATTACAGCCATATATTTTCATTTATTTTGGTAAATCCCTTCCCTCTGTCTTTGGTAGACATAGAACATAGTATTCTGAGTCTTAAAAGTTAGAAGGTTAGAAAAAAAAAAACCCAGTGGTAAAACTGGATCAATCATTCTCAATCTGATTTTTAAGTGGCCTCAATTATAATCTTCCCTTGTCTCTCACTCCAATTAGAAAATGAAGGTTAGCAAATATTAACACCATTAATATGTATACATTTATCTGTCTTTATAGCTCCTTTCTCCTGTTTTCTGTCAGACTTTGAGGAAAAGGTTTCTGTTTTCCTGTCCAAGGCAAATCCCTCTTCACCTTATTTTCTACCGTCTCCTCAGGAGCTTTACTGTACTTTGCCCTCAAGTCTTTTTCATATTTAAAAAAAAGTCTATATCAAGCTCCCTAGATAAGAACAGGGCACACACGATCTGGTAAACAAGAAATATATAAATAATGCTACAAACAGTTACATAAAGTGAAAAGTTCTGTAATGGAAAACTAGAGGGAACAATGAAAGATTAAAGCAACAGATCCTGATTTAGTCTGGAAGCTCAAGAGACTTCTCTGAACACTTGGATAGAAAACGTTGAAACTACAGATGAAAGAGAATTATAAATAAGGAAAGTGCTTCATGAGACAGGACAGAATTAGAATCAGAGTATAGCTGATGCTTGAACAACACAGGTTTGAACTACACGGGTTCCCTTATATGTGGATTTTCTTCCACCTCTACCACAAAAGACAGCAAGACCAACCCCTCCTCTTTGTCCTCCTCCTCAGCCTACTCAACCCGAAAATAATAATGAAGACCTTTATGATGATCCACTCCTACTTGATGCATAGGAAATGCACTTTCTCTTTCTTATGTTTTTTTGTTTTGTTTTGTTTTTGAGACGGAGTCTTGCTCTGTTGTTCAGGCTGGAGTGCAGTGGTATAATCTTGGCTCACTGCAATCCACATTTGCTGGGATCAAGCAATTCTCCTGTCTCAGCCTCCTGAGTAGTTGGGATTACAGGCACACGCCACCATGCCCAGCTATTTTTTGTATTTTTAGTAGAGACGGGGTTTTGGCCAGGCTGGTCTCAAACTCCTGACCTCAAGTGATCCACCCATCTCAGCCTCCCAAAGTGCTGAGATTACAGGCATGAGCCACTGCACCCAGCCTTCTTTCTTTCGATTTTCTTAACACTATTTTCTTTTCTCTAGCTTACTTTATTATTAGAACACGTTATTGTAAGAACACAGTGGTCCTTCATTACCACCTCAAGAATGTTGAATGCTCTCTTATTCTTGGATATATAATAATAGGGCATAATATATGTAACATACGAAATATATGTTCATCAACTATTTATGTTACTAGTGAAGCTTTTGGTCAACAATAGGTCATCAGTAGTTAACTTTTTGGGGAAGTCGAAAGTTACAGATGGGTTTTTGACTGCAAGGGGGTTGGTGCCCCTAAACTCCACGTTGTTCAGGAGTCAACGGTGTAAGGAATTTGATTTAGGCAGAAACAGAGTCAAAGCCCTTTTACTGAGATAGAATTTGACTAGCAAGTGACATCAGTTTAAAAGTGTGGTATGAGTATGTGTCTATTCCTTATTTTTCCTATGATCCAGGAGGTCTGACAATCTTTTGCGGCAGCTGAGGATGCCACTTGAAATTTGAAGGAAGTAGTGAGAAGTTAGAAGTGCTACTATAAGAAATGAGAGAGGCTGCTGGCAAGGAATTAGAAAAAGGTTTGCTGAGAGGTCCCGAGGGCCCGGGTGAGGGTGGAAAGCACCTGTGATTAAGGCTCTGCAGCTGGTACCTGCAACACCCAACTGTGTGGGCACATGCTCACAGGGGCAGCAGGTGGTTTTAAAGTGTGTCTGGCAAAGGCCCTGGAGGCTGTTCGGTGGGAGGGGAAGTAAGCAAATTGTTAAAAGAATGAGGACATTTAAAAGTCTTGAAGTGGAAATAATGTGAGGCAAATTCTGCCTTTGCTGCCTCTACATCTCAAATATACAAAGATGTGACCTGTTTGCAAAGATCCGTCCCGGCTTTATATGGCAACAAAAGACAAACAAACAAAACCAAAAACAATAACAACAGAAACTGTCCTTCAAAAAAGACCAAGTAAGGCCAAAAATCTTAAAAAAAGTCTAAAAAGAGACTGGGCTGGTAAAAGAGTTTCTATATATAGCAAAGATTCAGCAACTGAGATAAAACTCTATTTTCTCTCCTCTTAAAAAAAAAAAAACAATGGAGATTCCAGAACATTACCTAGACATGAACTTCTCACATTTCAATGTGCATATAAATGACATTGTTAAAATCTTGTTCAGATGCAGATTCTGATTCTGTAAACCTGGGCTGGGAGCCTGAGATTCTGCTGTTTAACAAGCTCCTGGGTAACCTTGCTGCTGCTGGAAGGATTTAGATCACCTGAGGAGTGTAAATCAACTCTGAGTGACTCAGTGGGACTTCTGTGTTTGTGAATTATAAAAATAAATAATTCAAAATCAAAGCTGTTGAAACTGTAAATTTTTTTCAGCCTTAATGGAATGTGGCCACGTGCGGTGGCTCACATCTGTAAACCCAGCACTTTGGGGGGCTGAGGTGGGCCAATCACTTGAGGCCAGGAGGTAGAGACCTGCCTGGTCAACATGGTGAAACCCCGTCTCTACTAAAAATACAAAAATTAGCTGGGTGTGGTCGCATATGCTTGTAATCCCACCTACTCAGTAGGCTGAGGCAGGAGAAGTGCTTGAACTTGAGAGGAGGGGTTACAGTGAGCCGAGATTGTACCATTGCACTCCAGCCTGGGCAACAGAGCAAGACTCTGTCTCCAAAAACAAAAAATAAATGTGATTATGGGACCTGAGTCATATGACAGACAGCTGTAACCTAGGCAGTTGTAACCTTTATTTCTCTGATTCTAGACTAGCCTTTTCTTTGCTACATTGTTTTGTAAAATGTAGTAAAGGATTAAAGGGCACCAAAGACGACCCCTTGCCTCTTCACTGTTGATCTTCATTCTACATTCACTTCCCTTTGGCCGCGCCCGGTGGCTCAAGCCTGTAATCCCAGCACTTTGGGAGGCCGAGACCGGTGGATCACGAGGTCAGGAAATCCAGACCATCCTGGCTAACCCAGTAAAACCCCGTCTCTACTAAAAAATACAAAAAAAAAAAACAAAAAAAAAACTAGCTGGGCGAGGTGGCGGCGCCTGTAGTCCCAGCTACTCGGGAGGCTGAGGCAGGAGAATGGCGGGAACCCGGGAGGCGGAGCTTGCAGTGAGCTGAGATCCGGCCACCGCACTCCAGCCTGGGCGACAGAGCGAGACTCCGTCTCAAAAAAAAAAAAAAAAAAAAAAAAAAAAAAAAAAAAAAAGAAAAATTCCCTTTTACTTCTTTTTCTTTTTTCTTTTTTTTTGGGACGGAGTCTCGCTCTGTGGCCCAGGCTGGAGTGCAGTGGCCGGATCTCAGCTCACTGCAAGCTCCGCCTCCCGGGTTCCCGCCATTCTCCTGCCTCAGCCTCCCGAGTAGCTGGGTCTACAGGCGCCGCCACCACGCCCGGCTAATTATTTTGTATTTTTAGTAGAGACGGGGTTTTGCCGTGTTAGCCAGGATGGTCTCGATCTTCTGACCTCGTGATCCGCCCACCTTTTACTTCTTTTACACAAAGACCTCATGACTATTACACAGTCTGGAACATTAAATATACTATTCTAAATTGGAAAAGGGAAGAAAACAAGCTGTAACTAATCAAATTGCTGTAACTCATAAACGAGTCTTGTATGGAAGATATTATAACCCTGTTAAATTTCTTTGTTTCTGCCTGTATAAGCAACACCTTAACTTTTTGGCTTGGGAGCACTGACCCCATTCCTTCGGAATCTGGGTTACCTAGATGACCATTCTCAGCTTTGCACATGAATAAACACTTTTAACCTGGATTCTGCCTCTTTCATTTATTTCAGGTTGACAGAATGTAGGAAGAGAATCTGGCAGATCTCAGATAAACAGCAAAAGGAAGATAGAAGGTGCTTTGGGTCCCTGTGGTGAAGGAGTCTATAGTGATCTGAATTATGAAACTGCCCCATAGCCTTGGAGGTTAGAGCTCCAATAGCAGGTGCCATTCAGATTTTCCTAGCCATTAGTGAGTTGAAAACTGGTGGCATTAACTGGCACCCTGGAGATAAACTGACACACGGCTGTAAACCCAGAAATTGGAAGTGAACACTTCTCTCACTGTTATGCTTGAATGGGCATATTAGAAGGCATACCGTAAATTGTTGGAAGGAGAGTCAACAATGAAGGACAAACTAGAAAGCAGAAGAAATGGGTCAGATGAAAGTTCAATAACAAAGCATTAAGTCAAGATGGCATTTGGGGTAGTATCTAGAAAGACGACTTAAAAAACATGGATGAAGCTGGAAACCATCATTCTCAGCAAACTATTGCAAGGACAGAAAACCAAACACCGCATGTTCTCACTCATAGGTGGGAACTGAACAATGAGATCACACAGACACAGGGAGGGGAACATCACATACCAGGGCCTGTCGGCAGGTGTGGGGCTGGGGGAGGGATAGCATTAGGAGAAACACTTAATGTAAATGACGAGTTGATGGATGCAGCAAACCAACATGGCACATGTAGGCCTATGTAACAAACCTGCATGTTGTGCACATGTACCCTGGAACTTAAAGTATAATTTTTAAAAAAAGAAAGAAAGCAACATGGTACGACTTTCTGGGCTTGTGTATCTGAAGGAAACGGCTCTGAAGTGATGGGCGTGCTGGTGCTGTGCATGAACACCTGATCATGGCACCAGTCCACAGTCTGGATGCTTGTGGTAGAACCAAAGAATTAGAATTTCTCTATGGATTGACATTTCCAACATAATACACATGGATTTAAACAGTTAAGGCAAAAGCATTTAGCAACATATGCTTTCAAGTCGCTAACCTAAATACACCAGGAGAAAGTCCCAAGTGGATCAGGAACTCCGCTCTGTGATGATCTCTCCCTGACCCATTCAGCCCACAGAAAGCAATGGCTGATCGTTTGTAACATGCCAAGGATGAAACTACATTTCAGGATACTTTCTTTTGCTCTTCTCCTTAGAGGCCAAGAGAGAAATTAAAGTCCATAGATCAAAAGCATAACTTCTCAGCTAAAAATGCAGCTACACATTACTTAACATTCAGAAGACCAAGCCCTTTGTGGTTTTGTGACTTTCAACTTCACGTCTTCTCAGCCCATGCACTAATTTCCTGCTGATCCAATCAACGGGTCTCATTTGGGAATCACAGCACCTACAGTGTCAATAGGGAGAATGTGCAGATGTCTCTGGTGGAAGAAGTGATAAGCTCCTTCGAAGGCTTGATCCTCTCATCAGAAAGGTTGTCACCATTTATCTTCCCACATGGGTTTTCCCCTCTGTCAACATGGTCCTGTGCCTGGTAAATCTGCATAATGAGATGGTTTTCATAAATCACGTGCAACCAACACACAGATTTTTTTGGACCTCTAACCAAGACTCTCTGTATTTTATTTTAACTAAACTGAATACATAACTCTAGTGAAATACAAAGAAAGTTTCTCTCCAGCAGAGAAAAGCCTTTAAAAGATGGCTGCAGGAGGGCGTTTCCCCAGAGAGCTCATCTGTCCGGGTGAGGATAAGAAAGAAAATGATTTTGGTTTTTACATTTTTAAAAAAGTTCGTGTGCTTGCAATATTCAACAAAATGTACCGTTGACTGCTTCTAATGGACAGTGCCTATTCTTCTGTTGGGGCTTGGGGGTTGAAAGTTAGAAGGACACACGTGCCCCTTCCTTCCCGGCAGCAGGGGAGGAAACGGCCTCCTGGAATGGCAGGTGTTACAGTAGAGCAGCCTCAGGAAAGAGGCCATGGATGCTGGCCACGCTTGCTGGAGGAGATGAAAGAGATCCAGAAGGTTCCTGTGGCCCCTTGAGTGTTAGAAATGAAAACCAAGTAAAAAGTAAGAATTATGTTGTCTGCTGGGGGCTCTCCACAGTGTGGATTGAGGGACCTTTAGATGATGCTGTCAAAGGCATTCGAACCACAGCGACTCCATCTTGAGTAAGGGCTAGGAAAAAATGAGGCTGGGACTTGTTGGGCTGTGTTCTCACAAAGTTAGGTATTCCTAGCCTCTAGGTGCTTACTGTTAAGAAAACAGATTGATAACATTTACTAAACAGACTCAGACTTAGGAGTGTCCTGATATCCCCACACCTTGAGAACAGAAGCATTCCTGATTTTGCTTTAAAGATAATAATATCGATTCTTGCAAAACATAGTAATGAAGAAAATTAATCCTGTATCACGAACCCATGGAGCAGAACACATGATCTATATATATATAGTCAGGCCTCTGAGCCCAAGCCAAGCCATCGCATCCCCTGTGACTTGCACGGATACGCCCAGATGGCCTGAAGTAACTGAAGAATCACAAAAGAAGTGCAAATGCCCTGCCTCGCCTTAACCCATGACATTCCACCACAAAAGAAGTGAAAATGGCCGGTCCTTGCCTTAAGCGATGATATTATCTTGTGAAATTCCTTTTCCTGGCTCATCCTGGCTCAAAAAGCTCCCCCACTGAGCACCTTGTGACCCCCACTCCTGCCTACCAGAGAACAACCCCCCTTTGACTGTAATTTTCCTTTACCTACCCAAATCCTATAAAACGGCCCCACCCTTATCTCCCTTCACTGACTCTCTTTTCGGACTCAGCCCACCTGCACCCAGGTGATTAAAAAGCTTTATTTCTCACACAAAACCTGTTTGGTGGTCTCTTCACATGGATGCGCATGACATATACATGTGTGTGTGTATATACATGTGTAGGTGTATATACACACACACACACACAAGCTAGTATTGTACCTAAGGTGGATGCGTTCCTCCCCTTACTTTTGGGAACGCCCTATTCTGTCTATGGAGTAGCTGTTCTGTCTTAATAAAGCTGTTCTTTCTTAATAAACTTGCTTTTGCTTTGCACTGTTCTTGCCTGAATTCTTTTTTGTGTGAAATCCAAGAACCCTTTCTTGGGGTCTGGATTGGGGCCCCTTTCCAGTAACATCTGTAGCCAGTTGTAGAGAACAGTGGTAATGGGGTGGTGTGCAGGAAGGGAGACCTTACATTGATTATACCCAGAGAACAGACCGTGAGCTATATCAATGCAGGAATATTGAAGAGTGAATGCAAATAGGGCAGAGGGAAACATGCAGATACACACTAGGACATGACATCTCAGTGATGATCGCTGAGACTAGAGAACGAAATGGGGACCAGAAGCCAGGGGAAGGTCCAAGGTCCCTCATGCAAAGACACGACAGCACACAACCACCTCCTTTACACCAGAGAGCTGTGCAAGAAAAGGAAGGCAGAGGGAAAGTGGATCTGGGAAGAAACTTTCCCCAGATGACAGTAAGTTACCAGACAGTGGCAGAATAGCCAGGAAGTGTTCAGTTATACATAATGGGCAAGATTAAGCCACATTTCCAAAATCTCTCATTATCCCCCTTTCTGACCCTCCATGAGTCAATAACATAGGGCTCATGAGGACGCTCAGGTCAGTTATACAGTGAAGGGGACCAATATACCTCTTTGGCCTGTTTGGAGATGGCTATTCCGAAAGGCTGCAGACAGGGAGAGTCTTGCAAAGTTGCCTTTCGTGCTGGAGATTTGCATCTGTAGAGAAGATCTACATTGGTGAAATAAACACCCAGGCTCTCTCTGAGTCCCCCTTAACCAGCTCTAGGAAAGATCGACTCACAGTAAAAGCAGACTAAAAGTCTGGGACTTATAAAGGTCTAGCAGAGGAACTTTGACCACTGGCTACCATCTGTTCTTTCTAATGGCTGGGCTGCTACCTGTGAGGTTTCATCTGCATAACAAGATAGCCTTTGCTTGCAATGCAGTCCTCTCTCACTCTTATGTAACCTGTGATGCCACCTCCTTCCAGAAGCCCGAAGCCCCTCCTCTTTCTGTAACCTCAGGCTGGTATAAAAATGTCAGTCATCTGACCCCTCCAGTTTTGTGTTTTTTTTTTTTTTTTTTTTGAGACGGAGTCCCACTCTGTTGCCCAGGTTGGAGTGCAGTGGCGTGATCTCAGCTTACTGCAACCTCCGCCTCCTGGGTTCAAGCGATTCTTGTGCCTCAGCCTCCCCAGTAGCTAGGATTACAGGTGTGTGCCACCATGCTCAACTAATATTCGTATTTTTGGTAGAGATGGGGTTTCACCATGTTGGCCAGGCTGGTCTTGAACTCCAGACCTCAAGTGATCTGCCCATCTCAGCCTCCCAAAATGCTAGGATTACAGGCATGAGCCACCGCATCTGGCCCTGACCCCTGCTTTGAGTCTCACACTTTATGTATGGCTCCTTTGTCCATATGAATGTTAATACATTTGAATACCTTTTTCTTTCTGTGACTGCGTCTTTTCTTCCAAAGGTGTCCCAGCTAAGAACTTATATTTTTTTCTCCCCTTCAACAGAAATAAAAAGATGTACCCTCTGCTAGTTTTCATGGTGTTGCTGCGGTCAATTTTAAGCAGGCTGCACTAGGGATCTGAAAGGGCCCCTCCTCCATTTCATAGCTCAGAAAGCTTGACTGTTGCCTTCTCTCTGCTGGTGAGAAAATCAGCTCAGCAAGTATGTCTCTTCCCACTCAGGCAAAGCAGAAGGAAATGACCCTTGCCAATGAATTTAAAAAGTTGTTACCTAAAAGGGGAACAATGAGGACATTACCTATCTCCATTTTCTTAGTGTTAGGCTACATAATTAAAATGACTCCACCATATCATGTTAGTAAAAGACATAATGACAGGAGGGGACAAAGCAAGGTAAGGTTGCTCCCAAGAGTCAGCATATTAACAGGGCCTTTCAGTTTGACAATGTAATTAACCTTCTTAAATCCTACTCTCAGTAAAATTCCAAGGAGCAGAAGCTACAAGAATAATGTCCTTTTCAAGTAACCTTAGTAGCATCAGGGCATTCACTTGAGAAATGGTGGTGATGGTCAGTTCCTGATAAAAGACTTTAAAACACTGTTTCTAAAAAGGTCTGAGCTGTCAAATATCAGATTGACATGACCAAGCCTATGTTTTCATCTTCTTCTCTTGATGAAAATAATTTCTCTTTTCTTTCACAACCTTTCATTTTCTACATTTTATTGAATTTGCAGTCTTGAAATGCAAAGACTAGAGAGTCCCACAGTCGAGTCTATAAAATCCAAATCATTTCCTTCATTGGATGCTTTATGTCTACAACCAGCCTTCAGTACGTAAAACATGAGTCTGTCCAACAACCAGGTAGCATTAGTTAGTATCTCTATGTATTTACAATATTATTCCTTTTATACAATGTTATTTAAAGGTCAAATTTTAAACATTAATGGTTCAGACAGCACTTCATCAATTTTAAATCCATTGGTCTGAGGCACTCTGTGTTACTTGTCTACAGGTATCTACAGAACTAAACTTTTGCAAGTTCTCTCCAGTCATTTTGACTGTGGCCCAATTTTGTCACAGGACTGTTGAGACAGTAGAAGTTACTGGATCAGCCATGTAACTAACCAGCCATTTGCTAAACATGGAAACGGCTCAACTCATTTATTAATATCCTTTGAATATGTATTATGTTTCAGGAAGCACCATGATACTTACATACCTACAATCACAAGAGGGAAGTAAAATATTCCCATAAATAACTACAGTTAAAAGTTTCCATATAAGTGGTAGAAACAACTATGAAAATCTTGAGAACAAATACATCATTCCCGGATCTGGTGATCAGAAAAGGTATTTCAGCTGGCCATGAAGAACAGGTTGGTTTCTGTCAGACTGAGAGACGAGATCCTTACCTAGAGAAAAGCATTCTCCATCACTTACATCAAAGGAAAAATTTTTCATGGGATTGACAAGTCTCCAGTTCAGCCTAGATACAGGGAAATAGTGTGAGGTAACACTAAAAAAGTTGCCAGGTTTCAGAAAACCCCTTCGGTCTCCGGTGTGTTTATGAGCACTGAATCCCAAATTGAAAAATTCTCCCATTTCATATTCACAATTAAGGTACTTCTAAATCTAAAGTTTCAAAGTTTCAGAAAGCTTTATAGTTTTCATCTCCAGGCTGTCAAAGAAAGTCCGAGATCTTCTAAGCTAATCCTTTCGAAGCTGATAAATAACTATAACTTTCAATGACAGATTTTTATTGTACTCGAAATTTCAAGTTTCATTATGTTCATCTGTCATGTACTTTCTGGGCTAATTGTTCTGCTGTAGCTTAGAACAAAAAACATAATGCAGAAATTATTCAATAAAACCTCTCATTCTCACAGTTAGGGTTCTTACCATTTTTTCTTGGTTGCTAAAGAAAATGTTTTCAATTTGCCCATTTGTTTAAATTTGCAATTTGTCATTAATTTGCGTAACTTAAAAATCTAATATATAAACCTTTAACCTATTGACCATTGTAGCTTGATTTCATAGAAGCATTTATAAACAAAGTACATACTAGAAGCTGAATTTGCTTCCCCAGAAGTTTATAGTCTTGTGCATTTTGGAGCAAATGATTGGTCTTGTACTGATTGATGGTATCAAATAAATGTCAACCTCAATTTTTTATTATAATTTTAACAAAATTTTGGTACACTGCTTTTACCATTACTATCAAGTGAATTTACGTAAGTTAATCTAAGAAATTGCAATGTCCCAGCACTTTGGGAGGCCGAGGTGGGCAGATCACAAGGTCAGGAGATCGAGACCATCCCGGCTAACACAGTGAAACCCCATTTCTACTAAAAACACAGAAAATTAGCCAGGCGTGGTGGTGGGTGCCTATAGTCCCACCTACTCAGGAGGCTGAGGCAGGAGAATGGCATGAACCTGGGAGGCTGAGCTTGCAGTGAGCTGAGATCGCACCACTGCACTCCAGCCTGGGCAACAGAGCGAGACTCTGTCTCAGAAAAAAAAAAAAAAAGAAAAGAAAAAGAGAAAGAAAAAAGAAATGGCAATGATATTTTTAGGATAATTTCATTTAGATATTTTATTATTTTAAAACCTAAGTATATTTTCTTTCTAGTGATCAATATAAGATAATACCTATTAAAAGAATCACGTCAGATCAAAGTAAGGCATTGACTTTTTTCTGATCTCCCACGTTTTAGTTGTCTAAGTTGAATATTTACCAAGTTCTGTGGCTTGCATTGCAGAACTATACTGCATTAAGATAACTCCCATTAAAAAAAATTCACTTTATCTAGTGTGTAATTTAGTCAAGCTATTTGTTCAGTTTGCATCCAGGTCTTAATTTGTTGTTTAATTCGTAGATTACTAGAAAAATGCTCACCTAAAAATAATTAACCTAGAATTTGGCAGAGTTACCTCATAAGAATATTGGCAGAAATCACTTGGGGGGTGTGAGGTACGATGGGATAACATGGATACGAAAAATTATGAAGATTTGGAGCCTGCCTCACGGGTTTAAATTCCTCAGAAAAAATTTTACATAAAAACTCATGACCGGATGCAGGGGCTCATGCCTTTAATCCCAGCACTTTGGGAGGCCAAGGCAGTGGATCATGAGGTCAAGAGATCAAGACCATCCTGGCCAACATGGTGAAACCCTGTCTCTACTAAAAATGCAAAAATTAGCTGGGCATGGTGGCGGGCACCTGTAGTCCCAGCTACTCGGGAGGCTGAGGCAGGAGAATCGCTTGAATCCAGGAGGCGGAGGTTGCAGTGAGCTGAGATTGCACCACTGCACTCTAGCCTGGTGAAAGAGAGAGACTCCATCTCAAAAACAAACAAACAAACAAACAAAACCCCTAACAACGTGGAACAAATAAGAAAACAAGTCCCAGAAAAGTGACTGGTAATCTATATCAATTTAGGGAGAGAACTGGGCCTAGAGTACTACTGTCTCTACTGCAATACTTCTGTCATGTAGTATTTATCAGAGTCTAAATTTGAAGTGGGTTTTTTTGGAGACAGCATATTGTGGTCTAATTTTTTAGTGCAATCTGCCAATCTCTACCTTTATGTAGCATGTTTATACTATCCACATTTAAATTGATTTTTGCTATATTCAGATCAAAATCTATAATCTTTGCACTTGTTTTCTACTCATTGCATTTGTTGTGTATTTTCTTCCTCTTTTACTGCCTTCTAGTGAATTACCTAAGCATTTTATATGATTCTATTTTGTCTCCTCTGTTGGTGTATAATTTATGCTGATTTTTATAACTTTTTAAGGAGTTGCCATAGATCAACAATACATATTTTTAAATGGTCTAAATCTACCCTCAAATAACTCTGTACTCGTTTATTACAAGTGCAGGTACCTAATAACAAAGACTTCCTAATTCCTCCCTTCCCTTGCAGCATTGCTGTCATTTAGTTCACCCAATACATTGCTACTACTATGGCTTTAAACGAAGTTATATTTTAGATTAATTTAGTGGATTGCTTGAGGGTAGGAGTCTGAGACCAACCTGGCCAACATGGTGAAATCTCATCTCTACTAAAATACAAAAATTAGCTGGGTGTGGTGGCGCACATCTGTAATCCCAGCTACCAGGCAGGCTGAGGCAGGAGAATTGCTTGAACCCAGGAGGTGGAGGTTGCAGTGAGACAAGATCACACCACTGCACTCCAGCCTGGGTGACAGAGCAAGAGTGTCTCAAAAAAAAAAAAAAAAAAAAAAGTGAGAAAAAGAAAATATTTAACTTTACCTTCATTTATGCCTTTTTTTAATGTTGCTTCTTTGTGTACATACAAGTTTAGTCTTTATTTCTCTGTCACATGCTAACAAGTGTCACACTGAAACATGTTAGCCAGACATAGAATTACAGGTTGGAATATTTTTCTTTGAATACTTCAAAGATTTCTCTCCATTCTCTTCTTGAATGCATAGTTTCTGGTGAAAAGTCTTCTGTAATTCTTACGGATGTTCTCCTATAGTTGATTTCTATACCCCTCTGGTTTTCTACAAGATTTTTATCTCTGTCTTAATATGTTATACTGTAGCTTGAATAGGACAAGCCTAAGTTTTTTGGTTTTATTTTGCTTTTAATCCTATTTACCCCTTTGGTCTTTTATGTTGTCTATTTTTTTTCATCAGAGCCTTTAACATGGTAATTATAGTCATTTTAAGTTTCCTGTCTGTTAATTCCAACATCTGTTTCATATGTTAGTCCGGTTCTGATGACTGTTTTGTCTCTTTATTTCTTTCTTTATTTTTTTGAGGTGGAGTCTCACTCTGTTGCCCAGGCTGGGGTGCAGTGGCATGATCTCGGCTCACTGCAACTTCCATCTCCCTGGTTCAAGTGATTGTCCTGCCTTGGCCTCCGGAGTAGCTGGAATTACAGGCATGTGCCATCACGCCCAACTCATTTTTTTTTTTCTCTGTATTTTTAGTAGACATGGTGTTTTACCATGTGGCCAGGCTGGTCTCAAACTCCTGACTCAAGTGATCTGCCCACCTTGGCCTACCAAAGTGCTGGCATTACAGTCATAAGCCACCACGCCCACCATCGCCTTGTCTCTTTAGACTGTGTTTTTTCCTCACCTTTTTGCATGCCTTGTAATTTTTTGTTGAAAGCCAGGTATATCATATCAGGTAGTAAGGACTGAGGTAAATATACCTTTAGTATGAGATTACCTTTATTAATCCGGCTAGCATTTGGGTCATGTCTAATGTCTGTTGCAGCTATAAGTACCAGAGGCTTTCAGTTCCTCTAGTGTTTGGTTTGTTTTTGTTTTTGTTTCTATTTTTTGTCTTTTTTCTTGATTTGGGGGATATTCCTGGTACAAGTCTTCAAGGATGTGTCTTGCAGGTCTTTCAGCTGTAATACATTGTTACTCTACTGGAGGCTTACTGGTGTGATGGTAGGGTGTAGCAGAGGTGGGGGGCATTCTATAAACTTCCACATAAGTCTCATTTAGTGAGACTTTTTCTTGGGGCTGTGGCCTTCACAGGTGTTTCTGTCCCTCCCTCCTCAAGGGGTAGAGGATTTTCCTCTACTGTTCCTACTTCCATTCCTGACTTCAGTGTTCTCAACTCATTTCCTAGATGTCATATACCCTGATAATTAGGGTTTGTCTCTTTTCCTTAGGTGAGATGTGCTCAAGTGGGGCAGAATCCCACTTCCCAAGCTGGGATAAGGTTTCAAAATTGCCCTCAGGAAAATGTATTCCCCTGGGGACTAGGCCTTTGTTAGGCACAAAGTATGGGACACATTCTCTTTCCTTTCCCCTGCCAAACTCAGAGCCTAACCATGAAAATCTGGTACTGTTTTTAAAGGGAAAGTCTACAATATGTGAGGCTGTCCCATGACCAGGGCCCCCGGGAGTGACTCACTCTAATGCTGGTCTGCCCTCAGCCTCCAGAAATTCGTCACATTTACTATTTAAATGTTCCTGCTAACTTAGGTGTCTAGCATCTTCATTTAAATGTTCTTACTAACTTATGGTGTCTAGCATCTTCTGCTCCAAGTAAGCAATTCTTTCTGTACTGTATCTCTCTGAAGGAGTCTGTTGCTACAGACTTGTTTTTGGAAGGATTATAACTTTTTGTTATTTATTTATTTAAATTATACTTTAAGTTCTAGGGTACATGTGCACAACGTGCGGATTTGCTGCATAGGTATACATGTGCCATGTTGGTTTGCTGCACCCATCAACCGGTCATCTACATTAGGTATTTCTCCTAATGCTACTCCTTCCCCAGCTCCCCACCCCCCAACAGGCCCCAGTGTGTGATGTTCCCCTCCCCGTGTCCATGTGTTCTCATTATTCAACTCCCACTTACGAGTGAAAACATGTGGTGTTTGGTTTTCTGTCCTTGTGATAGTTTGCTGAGAATGATGGTTTCCAGCTCATTCATGTCCCTGCAAAGGACATGAACTCATCCTTTTTTACGGGGGCATACTATTCCATGGTGTATATGTACCACATTTTCTTCATCCAGTCTATTATTGATGGACATTTGGGTTGGTTCCAAGTCTTTGCTATTGTGAATAGTCCCGCAATAAACATGCATGTGCATGTGTCTATAGTGTTATGAAAGTGTTATGAAAGTTGAAAGTGATATGTTGACCTATGACTTCAGTTTTCTGATGGGTAGAAGAAAAATCATTGAATTTTGGTTTGTCCAGATTTTTTCTTGTTGTAACAAAGACTTCTAAGTGATGACTTCAAAAGAGTGATGACTTCTAAGCTCTTTATATATTGGAAATAAAAGTGGAAGTCTCAGCTCTTTTAATCTATGAGAATCTCAGCAAGTTACTAAATCTCTATGTGGATTAGTTTTTATGATCTGAAAAAAATGGGTATAAGATGCCTTACCCAATGAAGTTGCTATAGGGGATAACTTCTAAAAAACACCTACTACAAAGCCTGGTATGAAGTGGGGGCTCAATCAGTGCTATTTGTCTAATAAAACATGCAAGTATTAGTTTCCTAGGGCTGTCATAAAAATTATCGCAAACTTGGTGGATTAATAAACAGGAGTTTATTCTCTCAGAGTTCTGGAGTCCAGCAGTCCACAATCAAGGTGTTGACAGAGGCATACTCCCTTCAAAAGCTCTTGGGGAACACCCTCCTTGCTTTTACCAGCTTCTAGTGGCTGTAGACATTCCCCATGGCTACATAACTCTCATCTCGGCCTCAGTCCTCACATGGCTTTCTCTGTCTTGTCCTTCCAAGATTTATGACCCACCCAGATAATCTAGGAAGATCTCATTTTGAGATCCTTAACTTAATTCCATCTGCAAAGATAGAATTTTCCAAATAGGTCACATTCACAGGTTCTCAAAATTAGGACGTGAGCATATTTTTTTCTTTTTTGAGGGAAAGACCATTCAACCTTCTATAATGCATTAGTTAAGATAGCTGTGGACTGAATCAAACTCTCAGTTTGGCCAAACAATTAATCTTAAAGTTCCACATAACGTTCTATATTGCCCTAGAAAAATACAGAGTAGTGTTTTAATTTCTTTGTCCAATAGAGTAGATTCCACAATGCAACCCTCAGTGCCAGGTACTCAAGAAAACATGATCAACTGTATCAACTTACTGTTTTTCCTTCAAGGAGATCACAATATTTTATCCACAAAAGCAATTTGAGATGATTCCTTTGAATAGAGAGGAAGCAAATAATATGGTTCTTATGTTGTAAATGGGAAATTAAGACAGAAGGGTAATCCAGTTAATGTTTATGGTTTAATTAAAAACGCTGACAGAAAGACTGGCAACATTGGTAGAGCTTCTTATTAGTGTTGTCAACATAGCTGTACTGCCTCATCTTCTTATTTTCTTTCTCAAATTTCCATCTCCAGAACCAAAGAGGCTCTATTTTGCATGCATCAGTAACAATGAGCAATTTACACTTAGCGATCCTCCTCTGTCACACGACAGCAGCTGCCTGTGAGTCCTCATTCTACTGTGAGAAGCAGGTTTGCTGTTTTACTCCTCTCTGATTCAGTGTACATGCAAGGGGTGGGGTGGAGGGCTGGGTAAAGAGGACAGCGAGGAGACAATAATATATCATTTCCAAGCAAACAACAAAGGTTGCTTCAAAAATCCAGCTTACTCTTCTTATTTTCATTCTGTAATTCATTTTCGAAATGTTTGGACATAACCCTTTGGCTTTGCTTCTGAGCATACACATGACATTTAGACAGCGAACACATCACATTTAGACAGCGAACACATCTCTGATTGGTGCACAGTTATGCGCATATGGTTCAGCTTACTGGAAACATGGATTCACAAGAATACATATCCACTTTCAGAACAAGAACCAAGTATTTGCTGACTGAGTGTTATGTGGACAGTTTAAAATTCCCTATCCATAACTTTCAAACCTATTCTGGGGGACAGTCAAGGGGAGGAGGTGGAAGGGTAAACTGTTGGCTGGATCTAACATCTTTTCTTTACCATTAAAAATCTATATGAAAACATTCCTAATGAGTATGGTAATATACCACTTTTGTACCTTATAAAAACCTATTTACTTACTCAGTTTACAAACTGAGATTTGAAGCATTAATCACCGGGGGTCCTACCTTGATAGCCCTGGCTTACTTATCAATATAGGAGAATGTGTTCTATATAACCTGAGAAAAATGGTGGGAGAGGACCAGCAATTGAGCCCCTGGCCCATCTAAAGTGAGGATGGGCAAGAGTGATAAAGGAAGGTGACCAGTTGCCTCCTGGGTTCTCTGATCACTGCATGTTTAGCAGCGCTGTTAAGACAGCAGATTTAAATGCAGTACAAGGTCCTATGATGACAATATTATCTGCCATTGACTGAAAACTGATTATATACAAAGTGTTCACTATGCAAAACCTCATTATTCCTCACAATAGCCCTATTAGGTAGGCCTTTTCAATCTCACATCATGTATTAAAACCACCTTTGCAAAAATTATAACTGATAAAATTATTACAGTGAAAGAGGTCTGACCTAACCAACTTGGTCTTGCTTTTAACCTCCAAGCTGTCCTTGTTCATTCCTGGGTGTAGGGTGAACTAACTTTGGGAGCAACTTAGTTTATAGTTTAACTTTGAAACATACAATAACAGTCCTTTCCCACAACCAATCCTCTTCTTGCCTGGGGACTAGACTGCCTTTGCGGTACTAACAAATTAGCCACAAGACTAGAAATTATAGTTTAGGAGTCACTGTTGTAAAACCTGAGATTAGTGTTTGAGATATTTTGCAGAGTCTACATTCCAATGCACCAGCTGACGCCACCCAGATCTATAAACTGCCTCATCTGGTCTTATGACCCCCATTCAGGAACTGACTCAGGGCAAGAAGAGAGCTTTGACTCCCTATGATCTCATCTTTGACTTGTCCAATCAGCACTCCCGACTTTCTGACCCCCTACCCACCAAATTATCCTTAAAAACCCTGATCCCTGAGTTTTCAGGAAAATTGATTAGAATAACAACTCCTTCTTCCACATAGCGTGGCTGGCATCACATCACTTAAATTCTTCCTTTACTGTAATGCCATGGTCTTAGTGAGTTGATTTTGTTTGTGCAGTGGGCAGGAAGAAGCCATTTAGTTACAATATGATCAAAGTGAGGCTTAAAAGGTTAGGTAAGTTGCTGGTGGACTCACTAAGCCTCACTAACTCCATGCTCTCTACCATGGAGATACTACTACCACTGATTAATAATAACTGATTACAACTATAGTCGTTAAAATAACTGGGTAAAATTGTGTAAAATAACAACTATGAGATATAGTTGTTATAATGATTAAATGGGTAAAATCATGTAGAATAACAACTAAAGATATAGTTGTTATGATTAAATGAATAAAATCATGTAAAATAGGTAAAATTGTGTAAAATAACAACTATGAGACATAGTTGTCATAATGATTAAATGGGTAAAATCATGTAAAATGCTGACCAAAACAGCCTTAACATTTTCCTCAGTTTGACTAAACTTTAGATCAGCTTCTTCTGGACTCAGGCCCCTGACCTCCCTTGTTTTAGAGCGCTTAGTTTAGAATACTTGTAATTGTACATTTTCTCTCTGCTCCTTTAGGTATAAATCTTTTTAAAAGCCTCTTGCCAGTTTTGTAACCCGGCACTGTCTTTCTCAAGGACCTGAGAACCATTCCTTGGAAAAGTCATCATCAATGAAGATAATGCCTCCCAGTCTTCCAGGGAGGGTGCAGGCTTAACTTGTTCCAGTTGTAAAACTACCTCCAGTCACAAAGATACGAGAAAATTAACCTTGTTTTGGGGTCAGGCCAATTTGCAAACTTGGACGCCCTGTGATATGCCCCACTCCAGTTCTTAAAACTCTAAAACTCTACCATCCTTTATTCCTTGAGCTCTGTCTGAATTCTGATTTCTCTTCCCTATTGCAGTAACCTTAAATAACATCTTCCTTGCCTGTTTACATTGTCGAGTGCCATTTTTGTTTTGACAATGCTTTTTATTTGTTTATTTATTTATTGAGACGGAGTTTTGCTCTTGTTGCCCAGGATGGAGTACAATGGCGCGTTCTTGGCTCACCGCAAACTCAGCCCCCTAGGTTCAAGAGATTCTCCAGCCTCAGCCTCCCGAGTAGCTGGGATCACAGGCATGCGCCGTCATGCCCGGCTAACTTCATAGTTTTATTAGAGACGGGATTTCTCCATGTTGGTCAGGCTGGTCTTGAACTCCCGACATCAGATGTGGTTGACCTCCCATTCGCCTTGGCCTCCCAAATTGCTGGGATTACAGGCGTGAGCCACTGCACCCGGCCAACAATGTTTTTTAAATAACTGTTTCAAAGATGAGAAAACAGAGGCACAAAGAAATACGCTAATTTATCCAGGACTGTAACCCAGGCTGCCTAGCTTTAGAGGTCATGTGTGAATCATCATCCTTCAAAGGGAAATAATGTATTCACACAGTGATAAGGAGGCGTGTGAAGCCTAGCACCTTCACTTAACAGGTGCTCAAAAGCTGGAAGCTGTGATAATGGAGAGGAAGGAGGAAAACAGGACTCAAGACAAGCAGATCTAATTTGGATCCAGGCAGTACCTCTTAGTGATCCTGTATCCTTGGGAGATCACAGTAATAGTACCTGAGATTTGTGTTTATGCTATTTCCCTGTAGCTGAATGGAGGTACAAGTGTTCTCATTGCCTAGGTGAGTTTTGCACCCACTCTTGATTATCCCACAGGAAACACAAACATCTTTGAAGGATGATGAGCTAGTATACCAGTGACATTCTGGAATAATATTTCATTATATTATTATTAAGGGCAGGAAAGAAATGTGAATTGACTCTTTTAAAGACAATCGAATCAAATATAAATGCCATTAAATAGACTCAGGGACGCCGAATGGAAGAGTAAATTATGGAGCAGAAAGTCAAGGTTAGTCACAGAAACTAACACACATAAGGAGAACAAAGGAAATCGTGGAGAGAGATGTATATTGATGCTCAAAAAGACACTGCAGATCATTGATTTGAAATGCTTATGTATTAATTTTAACTAGGGATCATTTAGGCCTGCTTTGGATTGTGCCCACATTAGAAAAGCAGATGTGATTCTCCCACCCCTTTATCAAGAACAAGAGTAAGTCAAAGAGATTGCTGATTGCAAATTAAAATGTTAATTTCCATCCATTTTAATTTTTGATAAATTCTTATTGAGAGCTACTAATTTTAGAAACTTCCAAGTACCGTAATAGCTTTCAGTCTATTGAGTCCCTGGGAATTTGCCTTTGGGGCCAATTGCTTTCTGCCTCCATTATAAAGAAATATTAAATGCTATCAGGAAGAGTAAAAGCCACCCTTGGTAGAAAGGACAAATTTCAATTTATGAAAGGCAAAGTATTTTAGGTTATGTAATATGGTCTCCAATGCAAACAAGGAGTTGAGGATACTAGCTTTCAAGGAAAGGACAAATACACATGGTGTTGAAGAGGACAGATCGGTGGTTAGCAGAAGTAGTGGCAGAAACATCAGTACGGGGTAGTGTAGTAATTAGATAGTGCTATCTAAGCCTTACTGAATGCTTATTAAGTTCTTATGACTGATCCATGGGCTTTATATGTATTGGGCATTTTAATCCTTAAAAAATTCTTTTAGACATTATCATTATCTCTGGTCTACAGTCAAGGAATATAAAACAAAGAGAAGTTCAGTCATTTGTCCACGGTCACAAAGCTGAGAAGCTGAGATCTGAAGCCACACTGTGACCACCACCCCCAGATCCAAGCTCTAACTACTTGTCACGGCTACAGCCTAGAGGCTGTGCAGGCAGCTTTTCATATTCCACATTGCTGAGAATCAGTGAAGTTAAATTTGGGGGAGGGAAGATTGTCTTTTTGCTTTATCTATGCCTCAAGAACCACAGAGATGAAACATGTACAAAAATGGGAAATTCTAGAAGCTTTTTTTTTTAATGGAGGATATGACAGTTCATAAGAACAAAGCTATCACAGGAATCCTTTTCAATGGATTCAGTTACCTGATGAAGGTACTGGAGGGAAATGCAGAATCCAAGTTATCTAACAGATAATTCACAAAATATGATTGATAGTGGACTAACTTTCTGGTAGTTAGGGCAGGCTGGTGCTAAACTGAATCATAATGGAATGATATATTCCCTCAGGTGAAATACAGTCTAAATCTTCATGCTGTTTTGCAGCACATAGCATTAATAGAACACAGTAATGCACACATACTTTCTAAAGGCAGCAATATAAATGTATATTGGCAAATTGTCTCTTTAATATATTATTTAACTTCTCCATAGCACTCAGCAGAACTGTATAATTAACTGAACAATTATTTATTTAGTGCCTGCCTCCAGCATTGGAATACAAGCTCTGCATGGGCAGCAACTACACATTTTTCTTATTATATTTTGCCTTCCCAGTGTCTAATGGTGTGCCTCACACACAGAGGGAACTCAGTAACATTTGTTGACTGAATAAATGTAAGGTATTTTCTACATAATGCAGACTTGTTAATTTATTCTGCTATTAATAATTGTATTGCCGGCTGCGGTGGCTCCTGCCTGTATTTCCAGCACTTTGGGAAGCCGAGGCGGGTGGATCACCTGAGGTCAGGGGCTCGAGACCAGCCTGGTCCAACATGGTGAAACCCTGTCTCTACTAAAAATACAAAAATCAGCCAGATATGGTGGCACATGCCTGTAATTCCAGCTACTCAGGAGGCTGAGGTACAAGAATCACTTGAACCTGGGAGGCGGAGGTTGCAGTGAGCCGAGATCGCATCACTGCACTCCAGCCTGGGTGATACAGTGAGACTCTGTCTCAAAAATAAAAAAATTATTGAGTGCTGTTTATCTGACAGACACTACACTGGGCACTGGACAGCTAACAGTGAGCCAGGCAGGAAGGGCCATGATCTGGGGGTACTTACATTACAGTAAGAGAGAGACACAACCTTGACCAATGCATAAATCAAATCATTCTAGGTATTGTTAAGTACTGTGTAGAAAATCAAACAGTCTGGTGAGTGAGAGGGACTACTGGGTGAGCGAGGTTTGGGACATGCAATGTTAAACTGAGTGGGCTTAGAAGATCTCTCAGAGTGATCATAAGAAGACATCCATGATGTCTTCAAAGGAATCTAAGGAAAGGGTTTTGTAGGCATAAGAAATGGTAAGAGGAGAGGTACTGAGGCTAGAATGAGCTTGGCATGTTTTAAGAAAAAACAAGGTTCCAGCCTTGGCAACATAGAAAGAGTTCATTTCTACTAGAAATTTAAAAAAAAAAAGAGAGAGAGAGAAATTAGCCAGGCATGGTGGCACGCGCCTGTAGTTTCAGCTGCTCAGGAGGCTGAGGCAGGAGGATCACTTGAGCCCAGGAGTTCCAGTCTGCAATTAGCTATGATTATGTCATTGCACTCCATCCTGGGTGGCAGAGTGAGACCCTGTCTCAAACAAAAACAAAAGAAAAGAAGAAGAAAAAAAAGAAGGTTCCTGTAGAGTGTGGTGGCAGGGAGTGGGGAGGGAAACGGGAGGAGAAACTTAGGAAGTGAGCAGAGAGTCTGTAATAAGATCCTGTAATAAGAAAGATTCATAATAAGAAATTCATTTTAATTTTAACTGCAGGAGGAAGTTGGTGAGTGATCTTAAGTAGGGGAATAATGTGATGTGATTTGCATTTTTTAAAGATGACTTTGGCTGCTGTGTGGAGAATGGCTTGAGGAAGAAGAATGAAAGCTAGGAAACCCACTGGTGCCTAGGTTGCACGGTACATATACTCCAGGGGAAACATGCTGGTGGCTTAGCCTAGCGTGATGAAAAGGGAGATGAGAATGAGCCTGGTTTTGAGATTCTTCTAGTGACAGAATCAATAGGACTTGATGATGGGTGAAGTGAGGGAAAGAGAGACAGATAGAGGAGACCCTAGGTTTGTATTTGTACAACTGAATGAGAGGAGGAGCCAGCAGTTGAGAAGTATGGAGGAGGAAACAGGTGGAGGGAATGGGAATCAAGAATTGGGCTTTGTGAAACTTAAATTTGAGGCACATGTTAGATAACCAAGTAGAAATGTCAAGTGTGCAGGAGAATATAGAAATATTGAAGTAACTAGCATCTAGATGGCATTTGAAGTTATAGGATTATATTACCTGTGACAGGAAATATGTGACTTATTAATTTAGTACAAGTGTAGGCTAGCTGGCTCATCTCAACTAAGATGAGAGGAAATAGCTTCACTTTGTGGAATCACTGGAGAGAAACGTGTATCAGCTCTATGAGCATGACTACTAGACATTGGCCATGTTGAGTGCTGGGCTTCAGAAAATGAAGATCAGGACAGCAGAGGACCAAGAAGCCGGTGATGTTCACTAAGCAGGCACCAGCCTTCCCTCCATTTCAATGTTTGGATGTTATAGTAACATACATTCCTGGCCACATAGACTCAACCACAGAGTTCTGAAGAGGATGCCGATGGAGAGAGTTTTGAATTGGATTGGGAATCCAAATAAAAAATACAAGAAATCCGCTTGTGGATTGAATTTACCTGACAGTGTCAACATTAAGTTGCCTGCTAGGAAAGAATTTGGAACTCATAGTCAGTTGGTAGAAATAAATACAATTACAGCTTGTGCCTATCCAAAGCTTTAATGTTGCAATGCTATGCCTATTATGCAGTAAGGGAGGACACAGAGTTAGAGACGAGATGCACAGTACACAGCCCCACGCCACTGGGTTCACTTCATCATTAGATATTGTTGGAGAAAGAGACTGAGATGTTGGTGAAACAGGGAGGAAGAGAGCCAGGAGAGCATGGGATGAGAGAAGCCCATCAAAGAAAGTGTTTCAGCTGAGAGATGCTGCTGAAGAGGCAGGCAAGATGCAGGCAGAGCGATGGAGATCAGCGAGGGCCCAGGGAGGCGCAGGGACTGGAGCCGAGGGCACAGACACCCTTAGGATAGGTTGAAAAGCAAAGGAACAGTCAAGAGACACAAAATAATCAGCAACAATATTCTTATGCTTGAGGGGAGATCACCATCTGGGTATTGAGGCAGGATGAGCTACATCATAATGACATAAATCATAAAATCAACGCAGTGATGACTGCCAAGGCCACCTGTTGACACAGAAGACCCAAAGGGAAAGTGAACTGGGACAGCCAGAAAGGGCTTCAAAAGATACCGTGTTCATATTTCAAAGAAACTAGGAATAAGATGAATGGTGAGAGGAAGAAAGGATGTTCCAACCAAGAGACTGGACCAACGTGGGCAGGTGGGAGAAATCAATATGATTGAAGAGGCGAAAATCAAAGGGACAAAGATTTCTGGAGGCTGACTTGTTAGGGTTGTCGGTTGAGGCTGTTGATGAAAAAACAAAACAAAACAAAAACAGAAACTAGAGGAAGTCATTCCACAAAGCAGAACAAATCCAAGTATTTCCTGATACAAAATTACCATGGGGGGAGGGGGAGGGAAGTAACCATCTAGCAAAATACATTACACCCACTTTCTTTTAGCTTCAGGCACAACCACCAATACTTATTTTCAGTGCCCTTTTATAAAAATTTAAAACCCCATGTAATTATATTCATTCATTTTAAACATAACCCATCAAAATCTAGCTTTGTAATTAAAAAAAAAATCTGACGTGGGGTTTGGAATCGTGGTTATAGATTAGTTTGTTGACAAGTCAAACATTTTGGAAATGAGTTTCCACACACCTGCTAAAGAACCTGCTGTTGCCCTTTGAGCAGAATATTCTGAGTGCAGTGACATGTGCAAAATAAGAAATTTAATATTTTTAAGCCTTCAAGATGAATGTTACAACATCTGAACAAGAATAAATGCCATGATTATTCAATTACCTTGCATCCCAGGGTCTTATTTACCATCAGCTTTCTCAGCATGCCGATCTATTTACTGCGAAATTGAATAATTCCCCCTAAAGGAGATAACATACTCTTACTGACAGCTTGTCCCTAAAATCCCAGATTTCACAACATCAGTACACAAATATACAATATAGAAATGGTTGCTTATGTGCATTAGATCCGATGTAAACAACAGCTGCCAAAAAGACTGAATTAGCCTGATCTTATTTCATTTCTCTTCTTATTTCATTTCTTTTCAGTGATATTTGCCTTTTTAAAAGTAAATCAGTTGTGGCAATAAGTGAAGCAGACAGGCACAGATAACAGGCACCTCCATCACATCGATGACGGTTCTGCAGTTTTCTCCTGAAGGCTTTCTAGAATAATGCACAGCACATTATAGCTTCCGTGTTTGTTTAAGATTATTTGATTAAACTATTACACTGAGAGTGAAAATTACTCTTGTTAGGTTGTCACCTTCTCACTGATGCTTGGCAATTTATTTAAAGGAATAAGCTAGGTGTAGGTTTGCACCCCTTGCTCTACCAAGACAATGGGAAATATTGATTGGTAGTAAGTAAGGCTTAGAGGTGGTTTCCTTTTCCTTTTAGATCAGCCATGGGCTGTTGAGATACAATAGGTGCAGCCAAAACTGACTGATAAATATGGATTTCTACCCTCCCACAGAGCTTGGAATAAAATGATTGAGTTGCTTTGTTTTTTCCAGAGCTTACAGCATATATGTGTATATATATGTATATACACACACACATATAAAATATATAAATACATATGTACAATATATATACACATATACAAACATATATATGTATGGTATGTATATAGATGTACACACACATACACACACACATCCTTCTTCTTAGATGGCTCCACTTCCCATCCAGTTGCTCAATCCCAAATATAGAATTGCCTTGATCTCTTTTCCTCTGTTACTCAAAGAATCTTAAAACTTGGCTCATTCTCATCGCCCCTGTCAACCATTCTAGTCTCAGCCGCCACCATCTCTCCCCTGGACTATACCACTGCAATCTGGGAACCAATGGGTCTGCTGACTTCCGTTCTTCCTCCTCAAGCTTTTCTCCATATAGCAGCCGAAGTCATCATTTTAAAATACCCCTCTTAAAAAAATCCTCTCCACATGGTATTACAGATGGAAACTGACAGTCCAAGGCTGTGATCAGGCTCTGGTAGGCTCAACTGGGCCAGTCCAAGTGGCATCCCTCTGTCACATAGTTTGCAAATACTTTCTTCTATTCTGCAGGCTGTCTGTTCACTCTGTTGATGATCTCTTTTTCTATGCAGAAGCTTTTTAGTTTAAATGAATCTCATTTGTCCAAAATAGTTTTGTTACTTGTGCTTTTGAGGTCTCAGTCATGAATTCTTTGCCTATGGCAATATCCAGAAGAGTTTTCCCCAGGTTTACTTCTAGTATTTCTACAGTTTCAGGTCTTACATTGAAGTATTTTATCTATCTTGATGAGGTGACTTTTGCATATGGTGAGAGATAGAGATCCAGTTTCATCCTCTTGCATTTGGCAATAAAATTTTCCAGCACCATTTATTGAATAGGGTGTCCTTTCTCCAGTGCATGGTTTTGTCAACTTAGCCTAAGATCAGTTGACTGTATGTATGCAGCTTTATTTCTGGGTTCTCTACTCTGTTCCATTGACCTATGTTTCTATTTTTATACCAGTACCATGCTGCTTTGATTATTGTATCCTTGCAGTATAATTTGAAATCAGGTAACAGTGATGCCTCCAGGTTTGCTCTTTTTGCTTAGGATTAAATTTGGCTATTTGGGTTCTTTTTTGGTTCCACATGAATTTTAGAATTGTTTTCTCTAACTCTGTGAAAAATAATGTTGGGATTTTGATAGGAATTGCATTGAATCTGTAGATTGCTTTGGGAAGTATGGTCATTCAAACAATATTGATTCTTCCGATCTATGAGCATAGGATAGTTTTTCGTTTGTTTGTGTCATTTACTTGTGTAAATGATGAAACACTTCTTTCATCAGTGTTTTCTAATTTCCCTTGCGGAGATCTTTCATGTCCTTGGTTACATATATTCCTAGTTATTTTATTTTTGTAGTTATTGTAAATGGGATTTACTTCTTCATGGGTTCTCAACTTCATCATTATTTGTGTATAGAAATGCTACTGATTTTTGCATGTTGATTTTGTGTTCCGCAACTTTACTGAATTCATTGATACAATCTAATAGTCTTTTGGAGGAGTCTTTAGGATTTTATAGGTATAAGATCATATTGTCAGCAAGCAGAGATAATTTGACTTCCTCTTTTCCAATCTGGATGTGTTTTATTTTTTTTTTCTCTTGACTGATAGCTCTGGCTAGGACTTGCAGTACTATATTGATGAATTCTTCTTACGGAAAAGTGGAAGTTCTGCTACATCAAACAGAAAAGGGGGCCGGGTGCGGTAGCTCATGTCTGTAACCCCAGCACTTTGGAGGGCCGGACAGATTATTTGAGGCCAGGAGTTTGAGACCAGCCTGGCCAACACTGTGAAAACTCATCTCTACTAAAAATACAAAAATTAACTGGGCGTGGTGGTGCACACCTGTGGTCCCACCTATCCGGGAGACTGAGGCAGGAGAATCTCTTGAACCAAAGAGGTGGAGGTTGCAGTGAGCCAAGACTGCCCCACTGCACTCCAGCCTGGGTGACAGAGAGATTTCATCTTAAAAAAAGCTGGCAGGGGAGCAGGGGTGGAAAGTTCCATAGGCAAAAACAGTAAGTCCCTATTATATATTCATGATGAAATTCTCATTGGTCCAAAATGAAATGAAAAATATAAAAATGATATATTAAAATTTTTATGAAGCTAAGTAGGCTTAATTTTTAAATGTTTATTTTTTACTGCCCTTTACCATTCTTTTTTTGTTTTGGTGATAAAATGTCCTTTCAATTAATATGTTATGGCGATACCAATTTACAGTAACCTTATTATGTCTTTACTTGGCAAAATAAGGTTAACAACTTTATGACAGTTTCCTAATATATTGTTTAAATTTACTTGTTCACAATATCCAAACCTTTGGGAATCCTTAATCTAGAGCACATATTATCAAAATGCAACCTAAATTGCAATTGGAATTGCTTGCAAGAAAGAAGGGTGGATGAAGTTTACTGTTGAATATGCTCAGGATGCTGAGACAAGAAACTTAAAAAAAAAAAAAAAAAAAAGCACCTTACCACAGGACTTCTCATAGCCTTAAACATGCTAATGTACATGGTGAATCTCCAAAATGAAGATACAGTATACAGCATATCCCACAATTATTTGACCAAGGTACTCTGGCATAAAGAAGCATCTTAGAGACTTGTCCTGGAAAGTATTAACCTAGAGACTCACAAAATACTTCATCACATATTGGATATTGGCTGGCAAATAGAAATGCATAATTACACTTCTATAGAAAGAGGAATTCATGGGACATAAAAGAAATTAAGATGAGAATTCAGAGATTTGTGCCATGTCATCCTCAATTACAACCTTAGCGTTTTCAACTTACTCATTTCTTAGCTTGGTCTGCATATTTATGAAAGAATATACCCCATTCATATGCTTATATTTTCCTAAATGACTTTGAAATGTCAAGCCATTGTATGAATTTGAAATGGCATCTTTAGACCTTTACTGAAGTTATGTTACTGTTGCTGGAGTAACTGACAAGTATCACAGGGCAGGGGAAGGCAGAAAAATATCTTCTCAGTTATCGAGCACTGAATAAAGCAAGAGGCTTAGAAATGTGTGATGGAACATGATGTTACAAAGCTATTGTTCCTGTACCTGTAAATTAGAGGTAACAAGGTCCATTTGATGACGAAGAGTCAGGAGACAGCGACACAGCTCCTCTTTAAAAGGAAACAATAAAAACTTTAAAAAATACCAAATAACATTACACTTCTTGCTCTAAAAGTATGCTGGTTATATAACAGAATGCAAGTAGATTTATAATTAGCACTTATTTATAGATGTCTTATACTGTGTTAGGAATGGAGGGGCAAAAGAGGTTCTGATGGGTATTCATTCAGATAGAAGTTAGCAAGGCCATATGAAGAAGTGAGAGAGCCATCATACTAATGTTAAATAGACTGAAAAATGGGAAATTTACAACCAGCACAAGGATGAATCAGTTGATGAATATCACATTGTTGATAGAAAATGATTTTGAGAGAGTGGAGCAAAACTTATTTAGGAAGTTAGAGGCATCTGTCCTGTTCTTTTCTTCCAACCTTCCACTTCTTCTCATGTTTAACATTAATAGATAATTAGGGTAGAATGGATGCTCTTTAAAAGAGAAAGCACTGAACAGGAGAGATTGTGAAGGTATTTTCATACTGTGGACTCAGGATGCGAGAAGGGCTGTAGGTCTCGGGATACAATGAGAAGCAGCATCATCCTTTCTGGGATAACGTTTGGCAGTATGGAGCTAGAAGAGCAAGATTAAGGTTAGCAAGATTAACAGCAAGAATGCAGGGATCAGAAAGTCTGAAGCTTGAAAGCGATCTGAAATCAAGTGAAGTGATGTAAAGGGAATATCTAAGTCATTTCTATAATTTCTAGGCCAGATTATTAAAATATGGAAGAAAGCAGGGGTGCAAAATTTTTCCAGGTATATAAGGAAGTAAAAAAAAAAGTACTCTGAGATAATTTCAAGGAAACTTCTATAGGAATTCAGAGAAGGGAATATCACTTGTGGTTGGGATCATTACGAAACATTTCAGAACTGGGATATAGCTCAAAATACACTCAAAATAATTATGTGGTGGGCTTTCTCAATGACATCTCTCAGAGAGGCTGAGAATTCCAAGGTGTGTAAAAATTTTTTACTAAAATTTATGGCCAAATCAGCTTATTTGATCACCAATACTGTCATTACCATCACCATCACCATTACCACCCCAACACAGCTATCACCATCATTACTACCACCACTTCCACCCTTATCAGCACCACTATCACCATTATCTCCATCATCACCACCACCTCCATCACCATGACCATCATCATCATCATTGTTACAGCTAACATTTATCGAATGCTTACTGTATGCTTAACATCATTCTAATCCCTTTACATGAATAACTAAATATAAGCTTTCTTCAAAACTCCGGATGAAATGCTATTTTCTCTGGATATGCTCCACTTCATTGAATTATCTTCCCTTCAATGAAATTTTCTCTTTCTCTGTAAAGTTCTTTAATGGAAAAATCACTTTCCACATTATACTATAGATATAAGTTACTTATTTAGCTTCTTTAAGGACAGATTATGCCTGATTCCACTTCAACCCTCTCAAAGCACCCAGCCCATTCCTTACTAATTGCTCAATAAACTTATTTGTGTTAATGAACAAATAAAAAGATAATTCCTAAGGATACAATATTTTTTGACTCTCATTTTTTGAATACAAACATGACATTGTATACAAAGCAAGAGTTTAGTTACCTTCATTCATGTCAAACTATGTCTTCAGAATTCACAGAAAATAAAAGAAAGACAAGTCACATATAAACCTTATGTCAGTTGTGATGCAAAAATATCAGATGATCATTTACACATTGAAAGAAACACAAGTATAGGATAACTGCATTATCAAATATTTCTACAAAATATTCTTGATTTATAATCTATTTTATTCATAAGTCCTGCCACTGCTGGTATAAAGGCAAAGAAATATTATCTAGGAAATATTTTGGCTATAGTTGTTGGTTGCTTGCTGTGGTGGTGGTTGTTGGCCTTAGCTACATTTATTACATCCAAAATACAGAGCGGTGCCAAGATCTGTCTAACTATAAGTCCCATGCTTACAAAATTAGTATGCTTCTCATTCTAAAAATACCTCTGCCCAGTGCTGTTTGAGAAACCAACAGAGTTTTTCTAATAATCTTGTTAAATTACGTGATGAGTAATTCATTGCCTCACTTTACAAAGGGATAGTTAGGAACAGGGATTAGATGGTTTGCTTAAGTATGCTGTAGTAGAGACTAGCTGAAACTATCTTCTTGGATGCATAGGCCGCATATGCCTAGCTTGCCTTGCAGTTAGATGGGGCCATATGACTGAGTAGCAGCCAATGTAAGATGAACAGAAATGTTTAGTCCCTCTCTATAAAAAACTTCCAATGTGTCAACCTCCAGTCATTTGCCTCTTGCACTCCACTAACAAGAATGGTGATTGTGAGAGCTACATACTTAAGTTGAAAGGATCCACAAGATGAAAAAAGCTTGTGTCCCTGAGTCACAACCTGGAAGAGGACTGACTAGGGACATAGGTTTAAGACTTCATATGAGTAAGAAATATGCTTCTGCCATAGTAAATCACTAAGATTTGAGGATTTATCTATTAAAATAGCTAAGGTATATTAAGTAACACGGACATTATTATCTTGAAGTGGAATGCTACTCTAATAAAAGCCTTCAATAAGCTTAGTCATTACGGAGTACATGGCTAGGAAATATGTATCAGAAGCTGGTGAGATAGAGGTGCTGTTTGGAGACAAAATATTTGTTAAGTCTATCATCTGCAATACATGTTCCTACATGTATTGACCAACTAAATCTTCAAATAGCCTCTAACTCTGGGGGAAGTAGATAGGGAAAGTTAGAATATCCGTTTGTATGCATATTTATAACAGCACAATTCACAATGGCAAAAATATGGAAACAACCTAAAATGCCCATCAATCAACAAGTGGAAGCCGGGCCCGGTGGCTCACGCCTGTAATCCCAGCACTTTGGGAGGCCGAGGCGGGCAGATCACGAGGTCAGGAGTTTGAGACCAACCTGACCAACATAGTGAAACCCCATCTCTACTAAAACTACAAAAAAATTAGCCAGGCATGGTGGCAGGCACCTGTAATCCCATCTAATTGGGAGGCTGAGGCAGGAGAATCTCCTGAGCCCGGGAGGCGGAGGTTGCAGTGAGCTGAGATCACGCCATTGCACTCCAGCCTGGACAATAGAGTGAGACTCCATCTCAGGAAAAAAAAAAAAAAAGTGGATACAGAAAATGTGGTGTCTATATACACCATGGAATACTACTCAGTCAAAAAACAGAACAAAATAATGACTTTTTCAGCAACTTGGATGGAGTTGGAGGCCATTATTTTAAGTGAAGTAACTCAAGAATGGAAAACCAAATATTGTGTGTTCTCACTTATAAGTAAGAGCTAAGTTATGAGCATGCAAAACCATAAGAATAATACAGTGGACTTCGGGGACATGGGAGGAGGTAGGACTGAAGGATAAAAGATTGCATTTTGGGTACAGTATATACTGCTCAGGTATAATGGGTATACCAAAATCTCAGAAATCACAACTAAAGAACATATCAATGTAATAAAATGTAATAAAAACCCAGCTGTTTCCCAAAAACTATTAAAAATATATTTTTAAAAATCAGTATGTATTTGTTACAGTTGGCTGCTACTGGTAAGCTATTGCCATAAAAATAGACAAATAAAAATTAAAGATGTTCTTAGGAAAGAATTGGCTAGGTCTCCAGTTGAGTTAGAAGTGATTGGAGATCAAGCCCATCGTAGGGTTAGAAAATCCAGAATGTTTATAGATACCAAATAGCAAAAAGTACGACTGAAAAAGAGTATCTTGGAGTAAAAAGATATTTCAGTTGAAAGAAATGATTCAGCCCTGTAGCAAAGACTCATTTAAAAACGTTACCTTCCCACTCGAGCTTGTATTTTCACAAGGCCACAACATATCCATAATGAAGTTGAGAAAGAGAGGCACTGGGCAAAAGAAGCAAAGAAAGCAGCAGACTGGACAAGTATAGTTAGTAGAAAGTTTGGGTATGATTGCCAACATATGGAGCTGATTGAAAGAACACACATCAGAAATTCCTAAGTTCTTGAGATAATTATGCTGTCAGAAAATCCCTGAGCCTGGATTTTAAAAGCAGTTGACTTCTTGAACCCTAAGACAACACTTAGGTCTGCCAATTTGTACCAGCATGAGAAGTGGGCAATGAAAACAGGGTAGCCCACCTGATCCACTCATGCCTGCGATCCTAGCACTTTGGGAAGCCAAGGTGGGAGGACTGCTTAAGACCAGCCTGGGCAATACAGCGAGACCCTGTCTCTACAAAAATAAAAAAGTAGTCGGGCATGCATTTGTAGTCCTCGCTACCCAGGAGGCTGAAGCAGGAGGATCACTTGAGCCCAGGAGTTTAAGGGTACTGTGAGCTGTGATCACACCATTGCACTTCAGCCTGGGAAACAGAGTAAGATCCTGTTGAAAAGAAATAGAAAGGAAAAAAAGAAAAGGAAAGAAGAAAAGAAAAGAGAATGAAAGTCAGGCAGCTCATCAAGGAGAGAATGTACCATGATGCCCACTTCTGATGTTGTGACCATAGAGAAGGACAGACAAAAGAATATATCTGAGTGTGAAGATCCAATCAACAGATTTCCCCCATTTCTGAAGTTAACACATTCAGGACACCTGCCCATAAAGAATCTGTAGTTGCACTGGTCTAGGGAATGCTGTCTGCCTCCCACTATTCACTTTTCCTAATTGGAATTTATTAGTGTACTTAACCTTTCTCTACTGTGGGATCAAACACCGGGTGTGAGGTGTGGGTTGCGAGGAGACGGTAACTAACTTGTCTTTCTGTTTGTGGATAAACCACAAGGAGCCATATCTCGTTCTGACAGACAGCTGCACGTCACTGGAAGGATCCTATCCGTTGAATTAGACACAGAAGCAGAATGGGATTTGGGGTTATCTTTGGCACATGGGTGGTTTACAGGTGTGTTCTACGTGTGAGAAGAAAAAGAAAACAGATATATGGAAACCAGAAGGTAGACTTAGAAGAGACTGGTCAGTTGATCACTGAACTCATTTCTTTTTTTTCCCCTTGGCACGCAGCAAGACAGAATTTCTCATGCTCCTTCACAGTTAGTTGTGATGTACAACTGAGTTTCAACTCTTGGAAGTAAGTGAAATGAAAGGGGCTGCTTTCTAGGCCTGGATAGTAAAATCCCCTGCCCATGATTCTCCGTGCTCTTTCCTTTTTTAGCTTGATGCAAACAAGCCGGAGACCTTGAAGGCTAGCTGGTGACAATGGCAGAGCCATAAGATGGAAGGATGTTTGATCTATGAATCATCACTTGGAGAACTGACTTGCTGTTCAGGAACACCTGCTTTGGAAATTACATGTTCAATAAATAAACCTGTGTTAAGACACTAAGATTCAGGGACTTTGCTATTACAGTTGATGGGATTACCTTAACCACACACCCATACCTGTGTTTTGTTGTTTTGTTTTGTTTTGTTTGTTTGTTTGAGACAGAGTTGTTCTGTCGCCCGGGCTGGAGTGCAGTGGTGTGATCTCGGCTCACTGCAACCTACACCTCCCAGGTTCATGCCATTCTCCTGCCTCAGCCTCCCGAGTAGCTGGGACTACAGGTGCCCACCACCATACCTGGCTAATTTTTTTGTATTTTTAGTAGAGATGGGGTTTCACCGTGTTAGTCAGAATGGTCTCAATCTCCTGATCTCATGATCCACCCACCTCAGCCTCCCAAAGTGCTGGGATTGCAGGCGTGAGCCACCGCGCCCGGCCGACCCACACCTGTTTTAATAGAAGATTGAATGCAAAATCATTTCAAGTGCCCAACTGCTGAATTTCTGAATACGCTGTCCTAAGTCTCATTATGATGATACACTAGGAATGACAGAGATCAGTCATGTGGACGCTTTAAGATAGTGTTCCCTTGCAGGAAAACCGTGAAGACTATAACCCAAGGTGGCCACATCTCCTTTAGACCCCTCTTGGCCTTTCAGTGTTTTCCGTAAATAAAGTCCATTCTTCAGAAAACTATCAACTAAACTTTGATGAGATAGAACTACCAGAAAAGAAAAATCATGTATGCTCTAACCACTAGACTAAGGTTCCTTTCCAAAGAGGTTTATCGATTTTGATAAACGTACTTCTAAATATATTTGACATACATAGGCATCGGGTGTTTAATGAACAGCTTCTTCTGCTAAACGTCATTTTTTCCAAGGTTCTCTTACAAGGAGCTTGACATGTGTAGATGATTATGAGAATATATGTAGACTCACTTTTTACTTCATATTTATTTATTTATGTATTTGAGACCAAGTTTCGCTCTTGTTCCCCAGGCCGGAGTGCAAAAGCGTGATCCCAGCTCATGGCAACCTCCACCTCCCGGGTTCAAGCGATTCTCCTGCCTTAGCCTCCCGAGTAGCTGGGATTACAGGCGTGTGCCACCGCACCTGGCTAATTTTGTATTTTTAGTAGAGACGGGGTTTCACCATCTTGGCCATGCTGGTATTGAACTCCCAACCTCAGGTGATCCACCCACCTCGGCCTCCCAAAGTGCTGGGATTACAGGCAGGAGCCACCGTATCCAGCCTACTTAAAAAAAGAAAGAAAAAAAAAAACACCAAAACTTTCTATTCTCAGAAGTGTTCTTACCCTGGCTATTACAAATCTTCCCTGTTCTATCTAATCAAAAGAATATATTACTTTTCCATGGGAACATGCCCCTGCAATCCTCTTTTAAGTGAAAATTGCCACATTATCTAAGAAGAGTGTGCATGTGTGCATAATTCAATTAAATATGTAGTTCAGAGGCAAAAGTAAATATAAGATCGTGCTAAGGTTCATGAATTCAAAGTTTAAATAGTGAAACTCTCAGAAACTGTAAAATGCTTTTAAACATGTATTTTTATTCTGATTATTACCTTTTAAAAGTGAACTTTAAAAAAACCTACTTAGGAAATAGAAATACTTCTGAAATATTGACAAGGGGCTTATTATTTTTATTGTCTCAATTTTTTAGTTTTATGAATTACTCTCAACCATAAAATATTACTGGAAAGTAAGTTTTACTGCGATAATCTTTCACTAAAGTCAAACTAATTCCAATAATTTCAAAACTCAGAGTTTGGCGTTTCATGCTTTTTTTCTTCCTTGTCAGCTCATTTCATGTATTACTTACCCGATAAGCTGAGGCTTGAAACAAATACTTGCAAAAGCTTGTCTGAACTTACGGCCTTGTGCAGGAGTACAGGCACTCTCTCTTGTGAGTATTTTACATAGCAATGATCCATAGAAGAGATGTGGCCCTGTCTCTACCTTAAGTGTAAGCTCCAAATGCTGACATTTTCTGAAGTCAAAATTCTCCCTGTCTAGTGGCAAAGGCGCCCCCATTCCTTTGACCCCAAAACTCCTGCTTCCCCCAATCTTCCCATGCAGATGTTGCCTGCAGAAATGAAGCCATGAGGCATCAGTCAGACCCCAAAGCAGACTTAGGTTGCATTTACTCATTTTCTATCACAAGCCAGGACAAGGAGGGATTCGACTTACCCACTACATGTAGGACTCTTAACACCCAGGCTCAGGGTTTTAACTCAGGACTCTTACAATGAACTAACTCAGTACTACCGTTAGTAGTACTACCTTAGAGAACTAGGTTCCCTGCTAGATTTTGAGCTTCTTGAGGATTGGGAGCATATCGTATTTGTTGTTGTGTCCCTAAAATCTACCAAGTACTAAAGCATCGTGGGCTGGCTGTAAATGTCTGTGGGATGACTTAGTCAATGAGGAAGGCGAGACATCCTTGACCACCCATAGTGAGTAAGATACTGCAATGGAATGCCCACTATTCCTAAGTAGAGAAAGAAAAACTCTAAGGAAGAAGGGGATAACGGCTGAGGTTTCTTCCAAAAGAACCCTGTCACGTGTGTGGGGGCCCTGTACATATGTATCATCTCTTAATGACAATCTATGCATGTAGTTTGTTTACAGAGATATTTCATGCATGCTGTAGAAAATTCAGGTAATATGAAAAGGGATTATAATAAAGCTAAAATCCCCCAAAAGTTCACCACTCAGAAAAACTCTCCCATCAACATTTTTGTGGGGAACCGTCCAAGATCAATCTTTCTGGGTATGTCAGTGTTTATGCTTCCTATAATTTATTGGGATTTCTGTTTTTGCTGTATCACTTGTTACTTCTCATCCTTTCTGACATGATGGAGATCTGTCTCTTTTTTATTTTACTAGTAGTCACTTTTATAACTTTAAATAGCATATTTTAACAAAGTTCTTAATATATTAAGTACAGACATAAAACAATACATATAGAAAAAAAGGCACATAAAAGACCAGAAATAGCTTACTTTCTCTCATCTTCATTTTATTGGTGTATGCTTCAAGATTATGTCCCTTGGCTGGGCGTGGTGGCTCACATCTGTAATCCCAGCACTTTGGGAGGCTGAGGCAGGCAGATCACCGGTGGTCCGGAGTTTAAGTCTAGCTTGGCCAACGTGGTGAAACCCTGTCTCTACTAAAAATACAAAAATTAGCTGGGCATGGTAGCACATGCCTGTAATCCCACTGGAGGCTGAGGCAGGAGAATCTCTTGAACCCAGAAGGCAGAGGTTGCAGCGAGCCAAGATCACACCATTGCACTCCAGTCTGGGTGACAAAGCGAGACTCCGTCTCAAAAAAAAAAAAAAAAAAAAAGGATTATGTTCTTTTATCCTAGTGTAATTATTATTACTTTATATTGTATGCTATACTTTTTCTTTTGTATAGCCAATATTTCCAACAGATATTGTGAATAATTGTTTGCTCAAATGACTTTAATGCTCATTACTAGTCCATTCATTCTACACATGAGTTTTTAAAATTATTATCACTGTCCAGTTCATTAGGGTATATCCGATATATTTCCTGAGTCTTTAAAATGTTCTGAATCGTTGAATATTTGTTCATGTATTTCTACTTTCTTTTTATGTGAGCTATAACTTAACTGGTTATATACTACTTCTGTTATACTATTTTGTCTCAAATTTTGTAGCTGTTGCTTCATTGTCTTTGGGACACAGTGCTGCTAAGGAAAAAGTCTGGATCTAGGCTAATTTTTTTCTCTATGATATTGTTGACCCTATATTGTTACTTTGTATTTTTATTATTTGCATTTTTCATTGTTGTGTTCTCATTTTTTCCCTAATATTTTCAATCTATGGTTGGTTGAAACCTGCAAATATGAAGGGTCAACTATGATATGGTATTAATATGTATATAAATATATATTATAATAGTATATAGTTATATTTTATATAATATTTATTATATAAATATTATATAATATATATACTATAAAATATATATTATATATATTATAGTATATATATTTATAATATATAATTATATTTTTATATATTATATATAAAAATATATAATTATATTTACTATATTATATATAATTATATACTATAAAATATATATAACTATAAAATATAATAAATATTATATCATTGTATTTTATATAGTACATATTATAATATATAGTTATATTTTATATTATTTATAATATAATAGTTATATTGTATATATTATATATTATAGCTATATATAGATATAAGAAAAAACAAAAAACAAGAACACAACAATTAAAAATATAAATACAAAAACACAGTACAATATAACAACTATTTATGTAGCATTTACATTGTGTTAGGCGTTATTAGTAATGTAGAGATGTTTTAATGTATAAGGGAGGATGTGTGTAGGTGATCCACACATATTATGCCATTTTATAAAAAGGACTTGAGCACCCACAGATATTGGTATCCACCGGGGTCCTAGAACCAATCCTGTACAGATACTGAGGGACAATGTATATTCTTTTGCATGTATGCTTGTAGAAGTATTTCTAAATCATTGCATTTCAACAACCTATTACAATCTTTGTGCTACTTGCTTTGTAATACACATGCTTGGAACATCTTGCCTCATCTTGATCTGCAGATTTGGGTCTGAATTCATTTCTTTTTTTGTTGTTGTTGTTGAGGTGGAGTCTCACTCTGTTGCCCAGGTTGGAGTGCAGTGGTGCGATCTCAGCTCACTGCAACCACCGCCTCCTCGGTTCAAGTGATTCTTGTGCCTCAGCCTCCCGAGTAGCTGGGATTACAAGTACACGCCACCACGCCCAGCTAATTTTTGTATTTTTAGAGATGGGTTTCACCTTGGTGGCCAGGCTGGTCTTGAACTCCTAACCTCAAGTGATCTGCCCCACTTGGCCTCCCAAAGTGCTGGGGTTACAGGCATGAGCAACCATGCCCTGCCCTGAATTCACTTGTTTGTCTGTCTGTTTTGTTTCTGAGACAAAGTCTCACTTTATTGCCCTGGCTGGAGTGCAGTGGCACACTCATAGCTCACTGTAACCTCAAATTCCTGGGCTTAAGAATCCTCCCATCTCAGCATCTTGAGTAGCTGAGACTACAGGTTATGCCACCACGCTCAGCTAATTTTAAAATTTATTAATTATTTTGTAGAGATAGAGTCTCGCTGTATTGCCAAGGTTGATCTTGAACTACTGGCCTCAAGCAATCTTCCCACCTCAGTCACCCAAGGGTCTGGGAGTACAGGTGGTAAGCCCCCACACCTGGCTTGTTTCTGTTGTGGTTTTGATATTATCTTCAGGTATAACAATGATCCATAAGCTTGATATTTATTTCTTGCCTCCATATCTATAATCTTCTCCCTTATTAACTAAGTTAACACAAGTAAAGAATTCAGAGCATTGCTTTACACAGAATAAATGTTCAAAATATAAGTTATTATAATGATTAATTGTTTTAACTCTTTTTTCCCTAAACTCTGGCTGATTTTCTCAGTCCTCTCCTTCCTATCACTGCCTCAGCTCTGTAGTGCTGATTCCATACTTTGAGTTTCTAAAGAGCTTTTAATTTCTGTAATGGTAATTACTTCCTCTTCCATTTCTTTCCCTAATATGGCTAGCTCCCCTTAAAGTGAATTCACTTACATTATCATCTCATCTTTGATCTCTTCATTCAGAACATTAGATGATACACTTCAAATTTTATTAAATTCCTCCATGTTGGAAAACACTTGTCTAAAATGTTCTTCTAATTCCTTGAGTGTGGTTTCCTCCAAAATGTGTTCTTGAATTAATCTTTTGCATGCTAGACTTTTTTCTTTTACTCTTGGGCTACCTTCTCTTTTGCATACATTTAACATAGACAAGATATTATGTCTAGGTGTCTTTGTATTTACTTATTTATTTTATTTTTTTTGAGACAGAGTCTCACTGTATTGCCCAGGCTGGAGTGCAGTGGTGTGATCTCAGCTCACTGCAACCTCCGCCTCCCAGGTTCAAGAGATTCTCCTGCCTCAGCTCCCCAAGTAGCTGGGAATACAGGTGCCCGCAACCGTGCCAGGCTAATTTTTGTATTTTCAGTGGAGACGGGGTTTTCCTATGTTGGCCAGGCTGGTCTCAAACTCCTGATCTCATCTGATCCTCCTGTCTCAGTCTCCGAAACTGCTGGGATTACAGGCGTGAGCCACCATGCCTGGCCTGTCTAGGTATCTTTGAACAGTGAACACTATTCTACGCAGGCTTGCCTTTTGCCCAAACACAAAATGGGTGGATTCTCCTTACAACTCCTTGTTTTCCTGTACCTTGCTTGAAAAATCTCATTTGAACAGGACCAGGAAGGCTCCCTGTGGTTTCTACTCTCTTTAAAGTATTTCAAGAGGGAGGCTGTCAGGGAAGGCAAAGGGGCCCTGGAGTTCTATTCAGGGGATTCCATCTCTTCTCTCCCCTCCATCAATTGGTCTGAATCCCCAGTAACATGGGCCAGCTCCACACAATTGAAGGTGTGCCCTGGTCTGTAGAAAGTACCTTTGGGATTTAGACTTTTTTCTCTTTGAAGTAGGGCTGTTATGCTTCCTGTGAGATCCTTGTGGTTTATGAGTTTAGGGGGTTTTTTGTTTGTTTTGTTTTTCATGTTTCCCACCAAGCATTTTGTTTTCTGCTGAGATTCGGGGTAGAGTCATTTTTCAAAAGATTTCAACTTTTATTTCAGGTTCAGTAGTACATGTGCGGGTTTGTTACGTGGGTATATTGTGTAACATTGAGGTGTGGGGTACAAATGATCCCGTCAACCAGGGAGTAAACAGAGTACCTAATAGGTAGTTTTTCAGCCCTGACCCCCTTCCTCCCTTTTCTAGTCATCCCCACTGTCTACTGTTCCCATCTTTATGTCCATGTGTACTTAATGTACAGCTCCCACTTCCAGAAAACCAAATACCACATGTTGTCACTTATAACTGAGTAGGGCCATTGATCCTCAAAGATTTGTCTATTTCATTAGCCAAAGGGGAAAAGTGGCCAAACTTTTGGTATCATTCAAGTGAAGGCCTTGAAAAACCATTTATCTTAAGCAGGAAAAAGAACTGTAAGGGGGTTATTCTACATCTTTTTTTCAACTGCCAACACCTCCATTCTTGGTCTTAACAGATGTTGAGAATACCAGTCAGTGATGATGAGTGTCTGAATATATGTGACTCTCTCGTGGGTAGGAAAACAACCTACGAATCTTTGTGCACTTGGTTCCCAGGTGCTATGTGTACAGATAAATTCTCCCTTACAGGGTAATTTGAATGCCGTATACATCATCTGCAGACGGAAGATTTTTCTTCTTGTCCATAGCCACTTAGGCTTTGTCTCTTCTTCTTCAATCTGGCAATTTCCTGTACATGAAATGTACACCAGCCAGTAGCGCAATTTCAATTCATAAATGTTACATTTTACTACCCATAGATCCCTAGATGAGCTCATGAGGAACTTAGAGTGAAGGGAAATGTCAATGGTCCTACTCCAAAGGCTTGTTCCTCCAACAGCAGCAAATTTTGTGAGCGGTCCATGAACCCCAAGTCTGAGAGATCAGTCTCAGATCTACCTAATTGCAGGGGGCTGCAGAGACTTCAAACCTGTGTTTATTATCTTAATTACCTTTTGGCCAGGGCAAAAGGAGATGTGATTAAAATGGGCGATTTATGGGAAACACAGGACACTCCCAAGGTGATTTTAGCTTCATAATTTCCCCACAGCCTTGCTGAAGTTTTCCTGGAGCTGTGCACAAATCTAAGACTCTTCCATCCGACTCCGCTTCTTTTCCTCCTTCTTTGTCTTTCCCTGCTTCCTGTCATCTTTCTTTCCCTCCCACCTTTCTTCTCTCTTTCACTTGGGGTTAGAACTGCAGGATCATCCGTTAAACATGTTTAAACATGATTTTATGACAATAAAATTCAAATGCTTCTGATATCTACATTATATCCTTTATTATACTCTCTAATGTGCTTCAGCATTATGAAATACAACATAATGTACTTCAACAGGGAACTTTACGTTCAAATGTCACTATTAGTACTTACTTAATTGAAAGGAAATGCTCTCCTGTCAGCAAGTAAACTCAATACACTTGAATATTCATACCATTGCAAGCACGCACTATTCAAATCTTCTCTGTCAAATAATTGTTTACAATTCTTTTTTTGTTTTGAGATGGAGTCTCACCCTGTTGCCCAGGCTGGAGCGCAGTGGCGCGATCTTGGCTCACTGCAACCTCCGCCTCCTGGGTTGTTCAAGCGATTCTCCTGTCTCAGCCCCCCTAGTAGCTGGGATTACAGGCGTGCACCACTACGCCTGGCTAATTTTTGTATTTTTAGTTGAAATAGGGTTTCACCATGTTAGGCTGATCCTGAACTCCTGACCTCAGGCGACCTGTCTGCCTTGGCCTCTGAAAGTGCTGGGATTATAGGAGTGAGCCACTGCACCTGGCCTGTTTACAATTCTTAATTGCCTGTCAGTGGTGTAGATGAGTATACATGTGTGTATGGCGGGGTCATGGGCATTATTACTAAGTTTAAAAGGAAGGAGTCTAAAAATAGTTCCCAAGACTCAGGAGGAAAGTGTCCCTGTGTTGTCACCTTATTTCCCCTTTAGGCCCATCTGTGTTCATAACCCCGGGACAGGATCAATGATCTGCAAACCAGGCTCAGCCTCCCACTGGTGAGCCTAATGAGGCACAGAAATAAAATATAAAAGTAAGTTCAATACCAAATCTTATACCCTCCTAGGAAATAGTAAGAGTTGGAGAAAATAAATACTCTTTTATAAAGAGTGAAATGAATCTGTTTTCTTCATATTTTCCCCACCCCTAACCTTTAGTAGAAGCTGGCATAAATCTGGGGAGAGAAGTCCTCCATGAGTGCTGGGCCTTCCAGCCTGTCACCCACGGGCCACGGTGTCACTGTGACTATAGTTTTACTAATAATACTATGTGGCAGCTCATTTTTCTATTCAAACTCTCCGGAAAATATTAAATAAATCTGTTTTATTTAATAGATAAATCAGGGCTGCGATGTTCTCACCAACCAATTAAGAAGCCCAGGGAAAATAACTGCCGCTCTTCCTCTATGGTTACTCTGTGCCTCCTGAGGATGGTGCATGTAAAGTTTTCTGTTTCCCTGGTCTTTTCACCCCATTCTTATGCACTGTACGAGCTTTTCAGGGTTGTCATGACAATGTGCCACCAACTGGGTGGCTTAAAACAACAGACATTTCTTGTCTCATGGTTCTGGAGGCTACAGGTCTGAGACTGATGTGTCAACAGGACCACATTGCCTCTGAAATCGACAAGGGCGGTCTCCCTGCCTCTTCCTAGATTCACGGGCTTTGCGGACAATCGTTGACACCCTTTGGCTTACAGCTGCAGCACTGCAGTGTCTCCCTTCGTCGTCACACAGTGTTCTCCCCTCTTCTGTCTGTGTCTTCGTCTCCTGTTTGAATAAGGACACCTAGCTGATTGTATTATGGTCCAGTCGGGTGATCTCGTCTTAACTTTATTACGTCTTCAAAGACCCTATTTCCAAGCAAGGCCACACTTACAAGTGCCAGGGGTTAGATCTTTAACATATCTTTTTGGAGGACCAGTTCAACCCCTAACACTAAGGTTGAAAACCTGGCAACACTGACTTAAACAGATCTGAGTGTGTTAGTGAAAACTTGGTTTTGGTGCTTTTTACATTAAATTGGACATGACTGGTGTTATCTCACACCCCACTTTACAGAGTTCTGAGTTGTTTTCATGAATTCTTACTTACAACATAGATGCATTAGATACACACAAAAAACATTATTTCAGCCAGGCATGGTGGCTCATGCCTGTAATCCCAGCACTTTGGGTGGCCGAGGCAGGCGGATCATGAGGTCAGGAGATCAAGACCATCCTGGCTAGCATGGTGAAACCCCGTCTCTACTAAAAATACAAAAAAATAGCCGGGCGAGGTGGTGGGTGCCTGTAGTCCCAGCTACTCGGGAGGCTGAGGCAGGAGAATGGTGTGAACCCCGGAGGCGGAGCTTGCAGTGAGCTGAGATCACACCACTGCACTCCAGCCTGGGTAACAGAGTGAAACTCTGTCTCAAAAAATAAAATAATAAATAAATAAATAAATAAATAAAACTTTATTTTGTCTGAAAATCCTTGACCTTTGGAATACATTTAAAGATGAAAGAACTACGTAGTCAACTCAACTCTCTAGAGACCTTGTAGTCCTCATCCTTTTGTTAAACTTTCCTCATGACTTTGCTATAGTGGGTAGTCGAGAGAAAGGGCTTTCCCCTACCTTTAATCACAATTGTCTGTGGACAACTTTTGTAATATATCCCAATACTGTAGGAATCTCAGTTTGACCATAAATAAGATGCTAATGGGTATGCCGGACAAACTGTTGGTACAGACCCACCAGGAACTAAGGGATCTTCCTGTAAGAAATTCTTGCAAGGAAAGATGGAATTTGGTAACATGGACTTACACAGAAATCAAGCTTTGGTCATGTAAAAGCTGAGGTGTTGAATGTCTCAATAAGTTTAATGTATCTGGTTTGTCTCCAGGCCCTCGGGACAGACGCGTGAAATCTACGGTAGTCAGGGTGGGTCACACTGTACTAACCCAAAAAGGTTACAGCTATTTTATAAACACCAAGAGATGCTCCACAAGACAATAAAACATAGAAAGTACTTATTATTTGAGTGTCCCCAGTACTTTTCTCAAACCTGGCCAAGACCTACACTTTGTAGGGCCTTTTCTAGCTTCTTCTAGCTACAGCCTTCTCCAGAGGTTAAAAGTTCTACATAGCTAAGGGGCTGTGTCCACCTAGCATCTTTGCCCCCAATTCTCTCACACACTCTTGGAATTCAGAAATTTCCTTCCCTAAAGAACATGATCCCATTATAAAGAATCTCCAGGTCCCTTCCCCAGGATTTTTATCCTGAAGATAGATGGCTCAGCCAGTATGGGTAGATCAGGATTAAGGGGTGCCTGAGGGGCGGCTATAAGTGGGGATGGCGTGAATAGAGCTTGGACATGCAGACTGGAGCATATATACACTTATCCAAGAGGCTGCTGGGCATGCAAGGAAAATTCACAGGTGGAAAGGGAAACAGGAGTGGGCTAGAGGCTGGTGGCAAGGACTGCAGGCTGGCTCTCCCAGGCCACCATGTTCCATCATGGGACACTGAGGAGTCCAAGAATTCCAGATATGAATGTGGTCTTTCTTGTAATTATGAAGGTAGACTTGTCAAAGAGGGAAGATAGTACACACATTATTGAACATTTTCTTAGCTTGATTCATTACTTTGAAGTACAAGTGACCCTTGAATCACATGGGTTTGAACTGCACAGATCTACTTATCCCTGAATTTTCTCCCACCTCTGCCACTCCTGAGACAGCAACACCAATGCCGCCTCCTCCTCCTCTTTCTCTTCCTCCTCCTCCACAGCCTACTCAACATGAAAATGAAAAGGATTAAAACTGTTATGATGATCCACTTGTACTTAATGGATAGTAAATATATCTTCTCTTCCTTATGACTTTCTTAATTTTATTTTTTCTAGCTTACTTTATTGGGAGAATATAGTATATGATACATGTAACATATAAAATACGTGTCAATCAAATGTTTATATTATTGGTAAGGCTCCTGGTCAAAAGTAAGTTATTAGTAGCCAAGCTTTTGGGGAGTCAAAATTTATATGCAGATTTTTGATGGTGAGGGAGATTGGCACTTCCAACCCCCATATTGTTCAAAGGTCAACTGTAAAAACCTAGGTTATAAGGGTCTCTACTTGTACTCTTGCTCTACACATGTTGGGGGTAGGTCTGGGTGCCTGTCCATCAAAGCATATTTCCAGAGACCAGGTGGGAGGGAGGCAGCAGCTGCAGATCCAAGGAAGCACAGAGAAGAATAGTAGAGAAGCAGCCAAGATGAGACAGTGGAAGTTCAACGAAGTTATGTCACTTATCTGTCTGAAACCTTAATTCTGCCTCATCATGGAAACTGGCATATTCACAGGTTCTGGGGATTAGGAAGTAGACATTTTGGAGGGCCATTATTCTCTCTACTACAGGTCATAGTCACCTGCAACTTGGTTATGAAAACTCATTTAGATGCTTTATCAAGTAGCAGTGATTTAAATGAATTACACTCTGTTGTTACCTTGAAAGGAACCCCTGAAAAAGGGACTGGAGAAGCCAACCAATTAATAGTAAAGCACAGACTTCATGTCCTAGCTTTTTCCCCTGACTTCTTTATTTGGTCAAAGAATCTCTCTCTCTCCCCTGCCGCCGCCACCCGCCCCCCCATCTCCCCTCTTCTCCTCTGCCTTTCCTCTCTTTCTCTTGCTTAACAACTGATTCACACTGTTTAAATAACTTTTGTGGGTAGAGAGAACTTGAAGTACAAAAACTGAATAGATTTTCTAAGTCACACACAAAAAATCTGAGAACCAAGATGCATGCATTTGCTTGCATCGACAGATAACAGCTAACTTGCACTGAGTGTTTCTCTGTCTGAGATACTATACTAAGCACTTGACATATGTTATCTTATTCACTCCTTCTAATTGCCTTATTCGGTAGGTGCTATAATTATTACTATCTCATTTCACAGATGAAAAAACTGAAGCTTGAAGAGGTTAAAGAACTTGTCCACAACCGTACACATATTATGCGGCTCAATCAGTCTTCAAACCCAGCCTCTATAGTTTTGCACCGAGCCCCTTCACCACTATGACCGTATCTAGGAATCCTTGCTAAGTTTCCCCAGAGATGTGAACACCTTCCATAAACACGTTCTACACAGCAGGCATGACCACAGCTTGTTCAAATCAGTTGAACATTTTCCAAGAGCCTAACATGTATTGGGTCCCGTATTCAACGCTAGGGATACAAATATAAATAACAAAATGCCATGCCCTTCAGAATCTTAGTTTCCTGGGGAAAATGGAAATTGAAAGTGTTAACGCAGCAAGTGAAGTGCTATGGTAGAAGGCATTACAGAAGCCCAGCGGAAGGGGGCAAGTAATCAAGGTTGTTAAGGAGAAAAGAAACAGGCTAGGAGGGGAGGATTAAAACACTTGAGGCAGACATTAACAGATGAATACAAATAAGCCAGATGAAGAAGGCAGGGAAGGTTATTTCCAGGCAGGGATATGAGCAACGTCAGGGCCAAGCAGTACGGGAAGGCACGGCCCATGCATAGTGTCATGTATCTGTCTACACTACACCCTTCTACTCTGAACTCTTTGCCATAATACCCTAGAATGCTGTATGCCTTAGCTTGACCTTCTCTTCTCTTTTTCTATAAAAAGTGAAATCACTCCTTCCTCTGATGCTCCATGTCAAGGTTGAAAAACCGTTTACTTTATTTCAAAATATTCTGAGTTGATTTAGCCTTAAGGATTCTCTAATAAGCCTGATATAATTCTTAACAATACCCCCCACCCCAAGGTATTGAACTAATAGCTATTCCCTGATGCAAAGCAATTCTCTCAGAGGAAATGATCTTAGAATTTTTCTGCATAGCGTGGATGCTTTTTTTTTTTTTTGACAGAACACTGATTTCTGAAAATGAATAGAAAGCAGCTGTATAGCTGAGCTTAAATGTAGCCTAATCATGTCATCTGTCTGCCAGAACAAGATAATTTTTTCACCCTAATTCCCATCATCTCTGCTTGATTTGAAAGACACCTACATACACTTGACTAACTTCTGGGTGCTTCAAAAATGTATACTGTTTCTTCCTAAAGGAATATGAATTTGGAAGAGGAATCCCTTATCCTAAAGCAATCACACTGAAAATATCTCTTGACATACATTTAGACTTTCAGGAATAAAATGAAGATTGATGTCACAGTGAAGTGGCTCACCAGAATCCTAAAACTTGGGGCCAGGGAAACTTTGTAATCAAAAAAGCCTATCCAGCTCGTCTTGTTCTTAGATGTCCCTCCTCATTTCTTGGCCATGCTAACCAAATCTCAACTGTTATCTCAAATATCTGAACAGAGGTTATTCTGAACAGACACCCATGCTGTAGGGCAAGCAGGCCCTTGCAGGCCATGCACTCTTCATTGTGGCCTTGCAGATCCTTGGTTAATTTGCTTTAGTAAATATCGTAAATACTGACCCTCAGAGTAGGAGACTTTTCCTAGAGTTTCTCCTATGGAGGGGGAAAGTCATAAAGCTAATTTTGGCAATTTGAAAACAAAATTTTCATCACTATTAATGGAGAATGTGCATATTTTAATAATATTACATTGTGTTGTTTGACCACCTGTTAACTCCAGATGGTGAATACATTTAAATGATTCTACTTTCATGGATATTACTGAGCAATAAGGTGCTCACTATTATAATTCTAAGATTTTTGGTGCAAAAAGTATATACGAGGAATCTGACATAGTTTGACTGTGTCCCCACCCAAATCTCATCTTGAATTGTAGCTCCCATAATTCCCACATGTTGTGGGAGGGGCCTGGTGGGAGGTAATTGGATCATGGTGGGCAGTTTCTCCCACACTGTTCTCGTGGTAGCGAATAAGTCTCACGAGATCTGGTTTCATGAGGGGTTTCCCTTTTCGCTTGGTTCTCATTCTCTCTTGTCCTTCTGCCATGATTGTGAGGCCTCCTCAGCCATGTGGGACTGTGAACCCATTAAACCTCTTTTTCTTTATATATTACCCAGTGTTGGGTATGTCTTTATCAGCAGCATGAGAATGGACTAATACAACATCTATTCCTCTGGTCAGACGTGCTCTATGACCTATAGGTGTCACACCAAATAAATATGCAAATATGCATTAAATGAATGACGTGACAGTAAGAAAAGAAATAGAATAGAGTCCTTGATCTCACTAGATTTATGATGAAGTTAAGGAGAGAACATATAACACTGAGAATTCATAAACAACCCCAGAACAATATTAAAGGCAACTAAGTGTTAAACTGTGATAGTTCAGCGGAGGAGGAGAGCCGTGTGCAACAGAAGAGTCAGAGGGAGCTACACTGAGAGACGGTTTTGTCTAAAATGCAAATCTCATAACACAGAAGGCAGCCAAACTCCTGTGCATCTCCTTCCTTCTCAGACAGACTTTAAATAAAGGCTGGCGTTTCCCAGGATTTGATTCTCATTTCATCTCCATCTCCATTGTCTCCTCAGGTGATGTTATCTCGTTCCATAGAGCTCATAGAATGAATGATTCCCAGTTAACGTCATGGATGCCAATCTTCCCTTTGAGTACCTAATATAAAGGTCCAACCACCTACTTGACAGCTCAACTTCCATATCTAATAGGTAATTCAAATGTATTACATGTCCAAAATACAGATTTCATACCCTACTTCCTGACCTGCTACTTCCTCAATCAACCACACATTCATTAAGAATGCCAATATTCACTCAGGTGCTTGGATGAAATCCTAGGAATCATCCTTCACTCTTCCATTTTCTTTCCTGCCCATATTGATTTGTCAGCAAATCCAATCACGTCTTATCCTTTCCACTGTTTCCACCTTTGTACAAGCCAACATCCTTTTTCTCCTGACCAACAACTAGTTATCTTCCTAAAACTTATATCATTACTCTACTTAAAACACTCCAGTGGTCTTCCAGTGGTTTTTCAACACTAATGGAATAAAATCCAAACTTTCTTACTATGGTCTGAAAGACCCCAGTCTAGTAAATCAAGAACTATTAAATCATGCAGTTTGGTAGATCATGACAACATTAAAACAAATAGAGTGGAATAAAAATGCCACAGTATACCATATGTAGTAAGGGCAAGCATTTTGTGAAGCTTTTTAATTTTAAATATTAAGGTGTAAAAGACAGGAAAAACCAGCACCACTCAACACAGCACTACAGACACCAGATTCTCCAGCAGACATCAGCTGGATGTCCTTTCAATTCTGACACTATCTACCTGGTGGTAGCCTCAGAGCCCACAGGTTAATGACTCAGCCCACAAGACTGCCCCCCATTTCTGATGGTAATCACAAGTGCCAAGCTGTGACTTGGGCTTCTGACTAATGGGTTATAAATTGGAGTTCCTACAACATTCTTCTTAGGTTTGATCAACTTGCTAGCACTGCTCACAGAATTCAGGGAAACACTTTCACTTACGGTCATTCATTATTATAAAGGATATTACAAAGGATAGAGATGAACTGTCTGAGGTAAGAGATGCATAAGGTGAGACAGGCAGGAAGGGGCATGGAGCTTCCACGGCCTCCCCAGGCATGCCACTATCCAGTAACCTCTGCATATTCAGCTATCCAGGAGCTACCCAAACTCAGTCCTTTCGGATTTTCTTTTTTTTTTTTTTTTTTTGACAGAGTCTCGCTCTGTTGCCCAGGCTGGAGTGCAGTGGCACAATCTCCACTGACTGCAAGCTTCGCCTCCTGGGTTCACGCCATTCTCCTGCCTTAGCCTCCCCAGTAGCTGGGGCTACAGGCGCCCGCCACCACACCTGGCTAATTTTTTTGTATTTTTAGTAGAGACGGGGTTTCACTGTGTTAGCCAGGATGGTCTCGATCTCCTGACCTCGTGATCTGCCCACCTCGGCCTCCCAAAGTGCTGGGATTTCAGGCGTGAGCCACTGCGCCTGGTCAGTCCTTTTGGATTTTTATGGAGGCTTCATTACACAGGCTTGATTGATTACATCCCCCAGAAGTGGGGAGTGGAGATGAAAGTTCTAACTCTCTAAATACTTCTTCAGTTTCCCTGGAAACCAGTCCCTATCCTGAGGCTACCCAGGAGCCTCCAGCCACCAGTCATTTTTCTAGCAGACAAAAAGACACGTGCCACTTCGGAGATTCCAAGAGTTTTAGGAGCTGTGTGCCAGAAAACAAGAGGAATGCCAAATATATTTATCTTATCATAAATCACCATATTAAGTTAGGCTATGTGTGTATTTGTTTGCAACACAAAACATTTTTCTTAATACGAGTTATGTTCAAAAAATGTTTGCAAGCCCCTGACCTATATGATCTGGCCCATGACTACCTCTCTGATCTTTTCTAAAACCACATTATACCTTGTTCACTGTGCTACAACCTCGCTAACATTCACTCTAGCCCTCAAGCAGGCAAACTCACCCCTGTCTCAGGACCTTTGCATACACTATTTTCTCTTCTTGGAATAATTTATCCTTAGACATTTTGTATGTATGCTTCTTTCTTACCATTCATATCTCAATTCAAGTATTACCTCCTGCTCGGCATCTTATCTCTAAAGTAACACCTTCGGCACTGTTCATCTCACCACAGCTATCCCATCATCCTGTTTAAGCTTCCTCTTAGCAATGTACCCATCTCATTTCATTCATTTGCATTTTTGTGTGTGTCTTTATTTTCTACTTATTTCTCTTAGAATGTAAACCTCCACGAGTTCAGGGACCACATCTCTCTGGTTTACTACTGTATCTTCAGTGCAAAGAATAATGTTTATTACACAACAGGTGCTCAGTAAGTATTTGTTGAATGAGTAAAGAAAATTGAAGACATAATTCCCCTCTGTTGAGGTATAATGGGAAATCTTTGGTCTCTCCTGGGCTTCTCAAGGCCCCATGTAGAAAAGTCAAAGTTGTAGAATTAGTATTCAAAACTCCTCCCTTCGGCTTTGTGTTTGGTCCAAGAGACCATTCATTTCAGCACATTAAACTGTTAATTATGGAGTCTGGCTTCTCCTTTCTTTATGTGGAAAGAATAAATAGTTATTACTAAATAGCCATTTAAAAGGCAGTGGTTTCTTTCAGGGCAACCATTATTAAAATTGCACAAACATGTACATAAATAAAGCCATTTATTTAAAATTAGGACAGACGGACTTAATGGATTCCACTTTTCTTACTGTCCTGGGTACTACCTGCTTGGAATACACAGTCTTTTATTGTCCTTCCTCTCACTTTATTTCCTAGCTCTTGCCAATATGCACACCATTGATACATGATTAATATAACTTTTAAATTTATTCATGGTAATTTATTTCCAAGACAGTTATTTATTTCTTTTTCTGGCATTACTGATTTAGTTAATAGTATTTAAAACACAAAGTAATTTTTTTTTAGCTGGGGAGAGATAGCCAAATTGATAATTTTGTATTATGTATGCTGTATGAGTATGGCTTTCCCTGAATTTTCACTGAAGATAGATAGAACATAGTTTGGTAAGAAATAGGAACACCAGACTAGAAGTCAGTTATTTAATGTTCCAGTCCTACCTCTCACCTTAACCAGCTGAAATATTTGGATAAGTCATTTAAATTCCCTGAGACTTGGGTTTCTCATTTGCACAATAAGAGGGCCAGTTTAGGCTTTAAAAATTCCTGCTATGTATTCAGACTTATTACATTCCAAGCATTATTATAAATTAATTATCAGTTAATCTTTGCAAAAAACTTACAAAGTCGGTCCTATTATTTCTCCTATTTTACATATGAGGAGAATGAGGCAGAGACAGAATAAATAATACACATTTTGAGTGGTGGAGATGGTTTGAATCTAGGTAGTCTAAAGCCAGAATTCACACGCTTATTCACCTATCTTACTGTAGGATCTCTGTTCCTATTCATCTCTAAGAGTTACATTTATAGCTGGGCGCGGGGGCTCATGTCTGTAATCCCAGCACTCCGGGAGGCCAAGGCAGGTGGATCACTTGAGGTCAGGAGTTCGAGACCAGCCTGACTAATATAGTGAAATCCCGTCTCTACTAAACATACAAAAAAATTAGTAGGGCATAGTGGCGTGTGTCAGTAGTCCCAGCTACAGTGAGCCAGGATCGCACCGCTGCACTCCGGCCTGGGCAACAGAACGAGATTCCATCTTAATAGTAATAACAAAAAAAAAAAAGTTAAATGCCTAGGTTGTGAATGCTTGGATCTCACGCTGTTACGGTAGGTTACGGTAGTAACAGGTTACGGTAGTCAGGCATAAGTAGGGGAGGCGAGGCTTCCCCTTACCCCACTAGGAATGTCAGGCGACCATCGGGCAATGGTCACGCAGTTGTCACGTTGTCTCTCTTAAATAATAATTGGTCACAGCTGGCACCAGGAAAGGTTCCCTATAGATAGAAAAAACACCTGAAACTGGTGATCATCAGTTTCCTGATGAGATCTCAGGAGTTGGGCAAGTGGGCTCAGACATGTGCATTAAGAGGCAAAATGGCAGAGTTTCACTGGTATATGTCCTTCTGGGGGTGTCCCACCAGCAAAGGGAAGAATGTGTCAGGTGAGCACGCATACAACTCCAGTAAACACACTGCGCACGCTCACATCCCAAGTGCTAGCAGGCCACTGTGTATGTGGGCAGCTCACCCCAAGGGAAGAAGCAAGGGATGCAGGACACCAGAAACATGCCAGCATGAAAACCCTAAGTCCAAGGTCAAATAGGGCACTTGTCCTCCGAGATGCCCTCTTGGCCCTCTTCCAAGTGTACTTTGCTTTCTTTGAATTCATTTGCTTTCTTTGAATTCTTTCTTCTGAGGAGGGAAGAATTGAGGTTGCTGCAAACCTGTATGGATTCATGGCCGGTAACTCAGGTACCTGCCGCCGCTAACATATTTTGTTGCCATGTGACTCGGATAACTTCCAGCTATAACAATGTTAGCTTGTCTGTATCTTATTTCACCAGCAGGCTGGAAAGTACTTAAGTGTAAAGACGATGTCCATCTTTGAATAATCTGAGACAATTAGCTCCATGCCTTGCATGCAGTAGGCATTCAATATTTACTTTTAAAATGATGAGGAGTTGAGATGGATTCATTCAACAATTTTGACATTAACCAGGTGAAATCTAAGGTCCTTTCTGAGAGTGTGTGATTCAGGCATTGATTGAATACTCTTCTCGAAGGAATTGGCTGTGTCTGCACAGATTCACCTTTGATTTGCTCCTCAATTTACTGCAATCTGATTTCAGCCCCACTGATGCCACTGAATCTCTGTTTGCCAAAGTCAGCAACACACCTCAAAAGGCATTTCTTGTCCTCATCTATTGCATCTCCTGAGAACATCTAATATTGTTAACTATCCCCTCTTCCTTAAAGCACTCATTTCCCTTGAACTGGGTAACACAGTGCTCCTGACTTCTCTCCATCCATCTCTCAGGGTGCTATGCTTGGTCTTCATTTTAGGATCTACTTTCCTTACCTAGATCTACAATATTGAGATCTCCCAAGGGTCCGTCACTGGTCCTTCTCTTCTCGCTTTCCACACTGTACTCCTTGGGCTTTACCATCCATATGGTAAGGATTTTTAAATCTATAGCTCCAGCCCAGATCTTTCTGTTGAGCTTCAGACTTGGTATAGTGGTAAAAAGTGATAACTTACTTTAAAATCCTTCCATATAAACAGTATATATGTGTAGAGCAGATTAGTCAGCATTTGAAATATCTAAATCTGGAATCCGCACTCTAGGAATGGGTAGGAATTTGCAGTACCTAATCAGGGATCCATATTCAGAGGTAGCTTCAAAACTGCTTCCTACTGTGTTAATAGTCTCTCCCAGAAGGCCAAATTAGACAGCAATGTTAAACGTAATTTTTCGTTTGTGGATGAGTGATGCATGAACTATATGTTTGGCTATAGGAAGAGGGTGTAAAGACTCAGGAAGCCCAGCAGCCTCTGAAGCACCATTCAGTGCCTGGCTTCCTGGTTCTGTGTCTCTCTCTTCACAAAGAACTCTGCTACCTGTAGTTGGTTGGTCCTACCACACGCAAAGCTCAAGTCTCATTGTATCTTGAACATCTATTGGATAGCACCTTACATGTCAAGTTCAACAGGTCCAAAATGGAACTGATCCTCTTTGCACAAAATTGATCCTCCTTCTATGTTCTTTTACAGTCAATGGATCTACACTCACTCAATGGGCCAAGTCAGAAATCTGGACATTAGTCTTAACTTCTCCCATTCTCATCATATCCACAGTCAGTCAATTACCAAATTCCATCAACATCATCACCTAAATCATTCTCAAATTCACCCATTTCTCTCCCACTCCATGGGCACCTCCCAAACCTAGGCCACCAGCTCCTCTCTCCTGTCCCCAGTTGGACCCCTCCTACTCTATTCTCTATACATCAGCCAGAGTGTCTCAGGAAACGAAAATCTGTAGTCTAATTATTAATATATTGTTACTTATAGGAAAAAAAGGCTGATAGAGAAAATATATAACAACTATTAAAATAGTACAGGTGCCAACAAGTCAAAACAAATGCCAAGCCACTTACAGTGAAAAATAGTTATAAAACACCACTTTAAACAAGCCAGGTTATTGTGGCAATTATCCTAACTTTGTTATGTTGCAGACTGGGCATATCACTCTTAACCTTTGTTTCCTTTACACCAAGTAGTACTTGACAGACAGCAGGCTCTTATTGAAAAAAATGAAAGAATATCAATGGGAAAAAATTCAATCAATCAACCTTTTTTTTCCCCCCACTTCCACTCCCAGTTTTCCTCTTAAGGATGAAGTATGCCTCAAACCAAGAAACTGAGAAGTTTCCCTGAATCCTATTGATTGGTAGCTCGGACTTATAAGCAACTGACTTCTTGGTTTTCTACCAGGGTTTAGTTAACTCCATATAGTATACTATATGAGATGTATAATTGCTATAAGGTTAATTATAGTTACAGGGCCCAGTCAAACATCTCACAGGGCCTATATTCTGTGTCACTTAGCAGTATGATGCATCTTGGCCCAGAGATTTGCAACCTTGGCCTGGGGATTTCCAGGAGACAAGACCACCTCAGCACAGATGCAGTTCTCATAAATCTTAAAGCTTAGCGTTACAAGAATAGTTTCAACTCTCTTTGTGAAAGAAATACCTTGTAACTGACCCAGAAGGAATACAGGTATAAGGAAAGGGGAAAAATCCCCAAAGCTCTAAGAATGGTCTCTGGATGGAAGCTCTCCTGATCAATGGGTCACCTGCCCTTCAGACTGTGCCAGGCCCATGCCACCACCTGCTCCCACTACCTGTCTTGTAAGGGTTCTGCCAGAATAAACTGCATGAGCATCAGATGGTGCCTAAGACTCAGCTTTGATGGGAATCAAACCAATGGAAAGACGTTTCCACTAGAAAAGCTGGTAACCTAGAGTCAGCCAAGATCCCCAAGACTGACAGTCCAGCTCAACAGACGTTCATTGACAATCTCCAGCAATTATAATGATGAATGAGTCACGCCCTCTTTCTCTTGTAAAGGTCACTGTATTTTGGTGGAAATAAACATGCACTTGAGTCATTTAAGTAAACAAATGTTGAAGCTGTGTTATCCAACAGGCAGACTAAACTCATATTTAGGATATCAGCATAGCAGGACACTGAGGACATCAAGAAAAATTTAGAAGAGTTCGACAGAATTGATATAAAAAAACAAAACAATCACCAATGGACAAGTTCAGAGCTTTACGGATCTCCTTACCCTTATGTTGTAATTTAATATGATTTTTATTATGTGGGGTTATGCAATAGTTTGGTCTCCCCAATAAAAGGGACCTCTTAAATCTTAATCTATTCCTAATAAGTGCTAAAATAGATACATAAATAGGGTGTTTGGGAGCACACAGGAGGACAATTAAATAGGCTAAGGCCGGGGAGAGTAGGGAACAGGCAAGGAGAAGGCAGTGTCAAAAGGAGGGATGCCTGAGCTAAGTCTTGAGGGGCAAATTAACCAGGTGAAGGTTTGGAAAGCTAGGAGAGGTATACTGTTCCTCTGGTGGGACCCACCCACTCCTCTGAGCTAGACCTCCCAATACTTCCTGCCAGCCAAGACCATCATCTGTTAACTCCCTATTATCTATGACATCTGCCCCATTGAACCTTCACTCTCTGTGAAATTCTGAGTCTGCACCTCCTAAGAGGTCTACCTAGCTCCGAGCACCATGCTTGGTCATATCTCAACATGCAAGAATCACAACATATTTGTTCCATTCCAATAAGGCTAATTGCTCATGGTTTCTCTTTTTGTTTTTCCTTCAGTGATCACCTACACTTCTGTTAGTCATTCAACAAACAGCAGCTGGCATCATCACCAACGTCCAAAACTTTATTCAAAAGTGATCTTCTATGGGAAATCTTTCCCAGTGGTTAGATACTCACATGGAAAGGGCTTCCTTCTCATGAAAAGCGACCAAAGCACTTTGCTTAGCATTGTGTATTCATATTTATCCATTAAAAACAGGCATCTGTATGGCAAGTCCCAAAAGGATGATTTAACCAAGACTGCAAACTCCTCAGCTGACCACATCCCATCTCTCTTTGCTTCACATCACCCTGCTATCCCCTCAAATGCTTGGCCGGCCAACACCCATACAGTACAGTCACAAAGATTCATCAAGTCCTCACTTCGTTTTTATTCAACCTTATTCCCTCACAATTTCTCACTAACATCAGATTACCAGTGAAAATTTGATCAGAAAGACTGAGGTAGGAGAGATGCAGATTATTTAAATCTCTCAATGGAAGTTAATAGTTTTGAAGAACTAGAGCATTTCATATGGGAGCGATATCAAAATAGATGACCTAGAACTGAAGTAGTTTTCCCCAGACTCTGCAGTTACTGAATTGACTCCCGAGGCTGCTCATATTTTCCAGCTATTTCTGAAAAGAAAAATAAACAAATGCAATACCCCCTTTTTTCCCCAAAGGTCTTTGCTTCCTTATACATACTAAAGTGTGCTCCTTAACCCACTTATCCTGTGAGATGCCTAAAAATGGCTTCTCAGGTGACATAACTTCAGGAAACACTGTGGAGTATAGCCCTGCTTTGAAAATTCACAGTGAACACTACCGTGTTAAAGACCCTATTACTTCTGTAAAGAGCCTAGTTTGACTTCGTTAACTCTTCCTTTCACAAGTGTATTTGGGCCCAGATCAAGTTTCCCCTTCCCACAGTATTATCAACAACACTCCATACAAAGGGGAGTTGGAAACAGCCATGTTACTCCTCCACTGAACTCACACACAGGGATACAACTATTGTGTAGTCTGAGGCGTTCATTTCAACTCTGGATAGTCATTCAAAGTAGCAAACAGCTTTTTGATGTTTGCTTCGTTTGGTTGCGGAAAATAAGCACAGGGTAGACAGTTCTTCAGTGATAGCTCTTTACTTGCATAAAGCTAGTATGGATTATCCCAACTTTTATAATGACAGAAGTTACCACTGGGATGCAAAAGAAGCAAAAAGCAAAATAGGAGTTCTAAGGAGCATTAGCATTGCACTATAATGCTGCAGTCTAAGCAGACATTCCATTACTGGGTTGATGGTGAATACAAAGTAGAGGTTCAATCACCACACACACTTACTCAATAGTCTCCTCTAAAAAAGGCAGTACATGTCGTGTTTTTGGCTTGGATGAAGGCCTATCAACCATCAGGAAAAGTGCAGGTTTCCACACAGAGATTCAGAGCAGAACTACAGCTTCTCAGCACGTGAATCCCAAGAGGCAGGTGATTTAGTCAATAGGCCCCAAAGCAGCTATTTTAAACACAGGGCCTGTTCTCTTTAAAGGTACAGGATTTATTTATTTACAGGCCATTTAAAATTTCCTGCTTTCACCGGCTTTTGATCTGGACTCAGGTATTGTGTCTTGTCCTATTTTCCAACATGGAACAATTCCTTGCAATTATAATATTCACCCATCCATCCATTTGGCTAACATTATTGACAACCTATTATGTGCCAAGCATGGCTCTATTTTTTGATTGCATGTAAAAATGATGGTGATATAATAATGAATGAAATAAGCATTTATTTTTGCAATCTAAGTAAAATTTACCTGTATTGAAGAATGTAGAGGATCTTGTTAGGAAACTAAGGCCACCGCCACATCAAAGAAATCAAATAAAGCCAGGCACGGTGGCTCATGCCTTTAATCCCAGCACTTTGGGAGGCCGAGGCGGGTGGATCACCTGAGGTTGGGAGTTTGAGACCAGCCTGACCAACATGGAGAAACCCCGTGTCTACTAAAAATACAAAACTAGCCAGGCATGGTGGTGGGTGCCTATAATCCCAGCTACTTGGGAGGCTGAGGCAGGAGAATCGCTTGAACCTAGGAGGGGGAGGTTGCAGTGAGCTGAGATCATGTCATTGCGCTCCAGCCTGGGCAACAAGAGTCAAACTCCATCTCAAAAAAAAAAAAAAAAAAAAAAAAAAAGAAAGAAAGAAAGAAATCAAATAAGAGAAAGGTGCTATGCTTTTTGTTGCTCACTGTTTTTTACAAGACACCTATACTGGAATCCCCGGAAGTACCTATTTAAAATGAAGATTCTGCTGGGTATGGCGGCTCCCATCAGTAATCCCAGCACTTTGGGAGGCCGAGGTAGGAGGATTGCCTGAGCCCAGGAACTGGAGACCAGCCTAGGTAAGATAGAGAGACCTGGTCTCTACAAAAAAAAAAAAAAAAAAAAAATTAGCCAGGCTAATTGTAGCTCACACCTGTAGTCGCAGCTACTGGGGAGGTTGAAGTGGGAGGATCTGCTTGAACCTGGGAGGTCAAGGCTGTAGTGACCGCACCACTGCATTCATACCTGGCAACAGAGTGAGACCCTGTCTCAAAAACAACAACAACAACAAAATACCAAAGATTTGGCTAGGTGAGGCAGCTCACGCCTCTAATCCCAGCACTTTGGGAGGCCAAGGCAGTAGGATGGCTTGAGCCCAGAAGTTCCAGACCAGTCAGGCAACAAGACCTCATTTAAAAAAAAAAAAAAGAGAGAGAGAAAGAAAGAAAAAAAGTCAGAACCCAGGAATCTGCATTTTTAGCAGTGCTCTGGATGTTCCTTGTGCAATTCATAGTGCCATATCCATCCCTTTCATGAAGGAGGTGAAAAGAGGCACACATTCTCTCCAATAGAAACACCTCCACATTCACGTCTTTTATTTATCGGGTTTCCTTTACGATGTCTTCAAAAAAAAAAGGATGCAAGAAAAATATCACTTCTTTTAAGCATAGCATCATTAGAAAGTCACATCTATGAGACTCTTTAGCTGCCCCATCATTGTATTTTAAATGTGGCCTAGCAGAGAAACCATGGATTTTAGAATCAGAAAGATACACCTCCACCACTTACTAGTTATGTAAATTTGACAAGCTAATTTGTCTGTGTGAGACTTGATTTTCTCAGCTATAAAATGGGGACAATAGCAAAAAATACTGATCAGATAATCAGATTAAAAGCTATATTATAGATATAGATATAATAGATATATTATAGATAAACACCTGGCAAATGAGTGGGCTTACACTGGGTACTCCCCAAAATTTACCCCTCACCCCTTCTAAATTCTGCCAAATTTTATAGAACAGCTATATAAAAATTATTTGTATGTGTTTTCTTAAATGCTGTTCTTAAGACATTGGCCTTTATGTCGTAGGAAACACCTCGATCCCAGGATGAAGTTCAATACTTATGTTAACATGTTATCTTTATATTTTATATCAATGGGAGTTATTTAAACCACCATATTTCTTTTCAGCTTAAATTATCAAAAAATTTAGATGAGAAATTAATGCTCAAAATAAAAAATGTTTCTCCTCTCTATATTATTTATAGTTATTTTTAAAAACAAATCATCCATTTACTTATTCAACAAATCATTTTGACCATCCAAAAAATTTATTGACAGGGTATATCATCAAGAGGAAGAGCTAAGTCTTATTGCCTGCATGTAATACACTTTATTTATTGACTGAGTGATGATGGACAAGCTATTTTTTAGCCTCAAACTCCTCAAGTGTTAAATTAGGCTAATAATAGTATCTCACAAGATTGTTGTGGGGATTACACAAATCATATACTTAGAACAATACCTGGCATTTGGCATGCACTCTAGCAATGTTATTCAGTATCATTTACCAAAGCATAGTTACTGAAGATACACAGTAAAAAAGCATCTTAGAAAGGTAAAAAGAGCATATAAACTTACCTAAGTGGAAGTAAGTGTAGCATAAAGTATACTTTATAAATGAATAATGGAGTAAATGAAATTCTCATTTATCTCACCTAATGCAAGAAAACTCAACTACCAACATTATGGAATTTTGATTTGATATCACTCCTAACTCTATTTTCACTCTTCCTGAAGGTGTTCCTCATTTTCCCTCCTTGAGTCTGTCTGTATGCAAGAATGGATGAGCAATCAGAAATGTGTGCTCACTGATATGTGGATATAGACCTCTGAAGCATCTACCCCATTCTTTTTTTTTTTTTTTTTGAGACGGAGTCTCGCTCTGTCACCCAGGCTGGAGCGCAGTGGCCGGATCTCAGCTCTCTGCAAGCTCCGCCTCCCGGGTTCACGCCATTCTCCTGCCTCAGCCTCCCGAGTAGCTGGGACTACAGGCGCCCGCCACCTCGCCCGGCTAGTTTTTTTCTTTTTTTTTTTTTTTTTTTTTTTTTGTATTTTTTAGTAGAGACGGGGTTTCACCATTTTAGCCTGGATGGTCTCGATCTCCTGACCTCGTGATCCACCCGTCTCGGCCTCCCAAAGTGCTGGGATTACAGGCTTGAGCCACCGCGCCCAGCCAAGCATCTACCCCATTCTAAGATGGTCCCCACTCAAAGGGATCATGCTGAAGAAAGGAGACCCTTGCAGCTCAGGTTTGCTCTGAGCATAAGCAACACAAATAAACTATAGTCACAGGACTTTCGTTAAATGCTAACTTGAAGATCTCAATTTCTGTTTGCTTCCTCTTAGCCATATTCCAGGTTTATTATCATTAAAAACAAAACAACGTGTAATCTTAACTTAATATATACAATTAGCAACACTGTGTGCTCAATGCATCTTTCTCAAGTTCTTGCAAACTTCTTTCTTTTTTCCTAAGAAACTCCACCTCTTTAGATGAGCCCAACTCTTCACACTCTTTCCTCTTGCTCCTCAAATTGTAATCACCATCACATCAAAGACCCAGTAAAAGGCACTCACTGAAGCTTTTAAATTAACGTACTTGAATGACTTAGGAATCGCAAAACAAATCTATTTAGATGCATTTGTGCAGAACCTTCCTAGATGTTCAGGCGACACTGACCTACTTGGCCCTTTAGCTCACTATGTGAGGAAATAAGATAGAATCTTCAAAGAAACTTGGTGGTCAAGAAGCCTCTGGGACCAGTGAAAGAAATAATTAATTTAGAGTGGAAAGAGGGGACAAGAAATGTTTCCCTCTGGGCCTGAAATACAGTGTGCCCTACTTTGCATAAGTTAGATTCGGGAGGTTTGAATTTTCCAAAGGGCTTAGTGGCTAATTAGCTGTGTGAAGTTGCCCACCATGTGTCGTTGAGCCTACACATTTCCATTTCTCATAAAAAGCTGTAATAGTTACACGCAGCAAAAGAAATGATCTCTACTATGTGTTTGGGGCTTGTCTTTCTCGTGGCCTCCTTTTCACTTCCATTACGACCCTTACGACACTGTGCTATGAAGATCAATTCTCTCTTCCCACTACAGCGGAAGCTTTTGAAGTATAAGGACTGTGCCCAACTTAACTCTGTATTCCACGGTCCTAGCTTGACGTATAGCAGGCATTCAGTCAATAATCAGTGTTTGTCAGATAAGTGGACTGGTATGAAGACCACCAACAGCTATCTTTCCAGGGCTTTAAACACTTCTATACTCAGCTAGTAGAACATCCAAGTAAAATACAGAAACTTACTGAATAATGAGTTTTTTGTTGTTGTTGTTTTTGAGATGGAGTCTCAATCTGTTGCCCAGGCTGGAGTGCACTGGCACGCTCTCGGCTCACTGCAACCTCCGCCTCCTATGTTCCAGTGATTCTCCTGTCTCAGCCTCCTGAATAGCTGGGACTACAGGTGTGTGCCACCACGCCCAGCTAATTTTTTATTTTTAGTAGAGATGGGATTTCACCATGTTGGCCAGGCTGGTCTCAAACTCCTGACCACAGGTGATCTGCCCGCCTTGGCCTCCCAAAGTGCTGGGATTACAGGCATGAGCCACTGCACCCGGCCTACATGAGATATTTTCTAAGAAGAATACCTGCAAATTGATTAATTATTATAGGCATAATTTTAATCAGAACACTAAAAATTTATGTTTTCTAACTAGTTTTGGGCCTAATAGTTTAGATGCATAAGGAATTGCTCCCATCTGAATGTAAACAGAGAGTATGTGATGGGCTGAGTCCAAGAAAATGAAATCATAAAACCAAAGTCTTACATTTAAAAATTTAAAAAGCAGCAAGACAGAATGGAACAGAGCAACTGAAGCGCATGAGTTTTCCTGCTGACCACAAGCACCTTAGCAGTTACAAGTTATACCTGATGTAAATGACGAGTTGATGGGTGCAGCACACCAACATGGCACAAGTATACATATGTAGCAAACCTGCACGTTGTGCACATGTACCCTACAACTTAAAGTTTAATAATAAATAAATAAATAAATAAATAAATAAATAAATAAATAAATAAAAACAAGTGCAAGAAAGCTAATAACACAATACTCAGCTGCATTAATTCAGTGGGTCAGTATTTTTATCAGAGAGAGTAAACTTTACTTTGCTTTTGGGTTCCATTCACAAATTGTGTGTGTGTGTGTGTGTGTGTGTATAATATTGTATATATATAACATTACTTGTATAATCAAGTTTTAAAGACCCATATTTGGTTGCACTAAATAATCAAAGCTAAGGAAGTCTGGACCTTGTGAATTTCCTCCAGCTTTTTCTCCTTATTCTGCTATATGACAGCTCATAACCATAGCTAAAACATCCTGAATATCTTCCATCAGCAGTCAGGTACTATGGTAATACATTACCTAGATTAACTCATTTGAGATTTACAATAACTATTATTAGTCTCTTTATTGCAGATGAAGAAACAGAAGCACCATAAAACTGGGGAATCAGTCCAAGGTCAAAAAGTTTATGAGTGGAGGAGCTGAGTTTGATCAAGGGAGTGTGGCTTCTGAGTCTGAATCCTGATCCCTGCCTCACATCATCTTTTCTCGAGAGACACTTGGAAATGGAAGACAGAGGGAAGCAGTGTACTTTATTTTAAAGTCTTGAGTGGGAGAAAGATGTTTAAAATACAGATGCAGCTTAGATGTTGATATAGTTCAGATGTTGTCCCTGCCCAAATCTCATGATGAAATGTGCTCCCCAATGTTGGAGGTGGGGCCTGGTGGGAGGTGACTGGATCATGAGGCTTAGCATCATCCCCTTGGTACTGTTGTTGCAATAGGAAGGGAGTTCTCTCGAGATCTGGTTGTTTAAAAGTGTGTAGCACCTCCCCCTCCTCTTGCTCCTGCTTTTCACCTGTGTGTGTCTGTTCCTCTTTTGCCTTCTGCCATGACTGGAAGCTCCCTGAAGCCTCCCCAGAAGCAGATGTCTCCATGCTTCCTCTATAGCCTGCAGAACCGTGAGCCAATTAAACCTCTTTTCTTTACAAATTACCCAGTCTCAGGTATTTCTTTACAGCAAGAATGTCCTATAGAGATGTGGATACGTTTCTCCCCCAGTCTTGGCCACTATCATGTCCTTTAAGTTATCAGAGATATATAGGTGTTTTCAAACTAGTAGCGTATTTTTGTATAAATAAGAAATTAGTAATTGATTCTCACTTATTCCATTTCTCCAGAGATACAACGCTGACACATCCCTAATTTAAAAACATTTCACCAACTAGTGGTGGGTACCTTGAGAAACTGCCAGATACTCCAATAGCTCAGAGCAATAAAGAAGAACGGGGGAAAATTTGCTAATATAAATTATAAGTGGAACCATTTACATCTTGGTAAATCTTCCCTATATAAGTCAATAAAAGAAAAATAAAAGCATGATATGAATGATAATCATAATGAGAAGAAATTATACAGTAATAACAATCTCCTTGGGGAGGGTGGATAGTAGTATATCACCATTCTCATTTCTTTAATTTTTCATATGTGGCTTTTTGTACCACTGAAATGGTAAACCATCCATGAGGGTGTGGCTGAAAGGGATGTTTAGTGTATGTACAAAAATGCAGGAGAAGCACACTCTAGTCCTTTGCTGACGTATTTCTGAAACATCAGAAAATATTCTAATCAAAACCGCTGTTGACTGGAACAAGATAGTAGAAAATTCAATTGAAACAAAAGTAAATGAAAGAAGAAAAACAATCAGAGTATCTATTAAGAAGAAGTTATATATCATAAATTCCTTCTATTTTACTGGGTACCTTATTTGACCATTTATCCTCGCAACAATGTTGTGAGAAAGGTATTGGTATCTTCATTTTACTGATGAGAAAATGGTGTTTCAGATGCTGTAGGTGTCCAACGTCACACACAAGTTAGGTAGGTTTCAAAGAGGTTCAGATGAAAAAGCCTCTGCCTAAGATGACACCTCACCTAAGTAGGACAGCAGCCACCTGCTCACAGGGAGGTGATCCACACTTCTGCTCTGACGCCAAGTCTCAGATGGACAGAGGCGAAGAGGACATAACATCTGGAAACATGAGTAGAAGAAAGTTCACCAGGGACAGCGGAGCTGGTCACTTTCGTGAAAGATAAATGGACGGGTTGCTTGCTGATAGCTTGCAGTGCTATTCCAGATAGGCTGGTAACCCAAATAACTTGTGGAATTCTCCACAGCTGAAGAGAAATGGAAAAAAAAAAAAAAAAAAGGCACCCGCCAAGAAGTCATTCGATTATGCTAAACAGAATCAATTAGTTTATGACTTTTCCCTTTCATAAGCTGGGGAATGAGCAGTTTCCTAATGTTCATCCAGCAATTGTTTTCTGGCCTCATTGCACAACCGCTTTTTAAGTTCACCTTGACCTAAAGGCAACCTTACAAAATGCTTTGCAAAGTTGTGAAAATGTTGCATTCCACATAGTTGTGAATAGAATGAGCTTCTTGAGACCTTAATTAGGGCTGGGTGGAGCTACGCCTGAGACAGATGATGGCTACACTGCAGGCCCAGCTGCCCTGCCCATGGGCACAACAGCAAACCCAGAGACCATGCAGGGAGGCTGGGAACTGCCCAAGTTTAAATTAGGCATGGGATTCGGCAAGCCACTACATAAAAATACGACAGCCCAACAGAAGGCCACGTTTGGGTAGCCAGCCGTCAAGTGCAACGTGGGAGGCGTCCTGTCTGGAAGAGAAAATGGGAGAGAATCCACCATAAGAACATGACTCAGAGGGGTCAGTGATGGGCATAAAAATATGTCCATTGCCTCTCAGAAATCTTGCCAAGAGGACTGGGTTTCTAATCCAAGCAAAACACCGTTAAACAGAATACGAAGAACATGATTGTCCTCCTTTTTCTGATATTTACTAAACCTGTATTTTCTAACTATCTTGGTGGCAGGTAGCATTTTCTATAAAAAACCTAGCTTTCTCTAGTACTTTTGCTTTTTTTTTTCCTGTCTCTACAGAAATTTCACCTTAGTTTATAGCTGGAGGAACATACTCTTCATTTCATTTTCCTATCTGCTTTGCTGGGCAGGTGGTTTTGGACTGAACTGATTACATTTTAGGTAACAGGATATTTCTCAGAGCCAGCATGTCTTGCTGGGTATTTTGAGATTCACCGAAAATAAAAAGAAAAAATGAAAAGAAATCCATTCACCTTTCAAGGCAGTAATTTAGTAGACATTCTGTGGTTTCTGTTAGGGATTGACCTGAATAGAAAGCTAGATTAGTCTAAAAAAAAAGTAGAATCTGGTTTACCAAATTCCTCAGTTTCTGTTCTTATGCCTTAGAGAACACACATGAGTTCAAATATAATCACAAATAAGTAAAAATATGTCAGGCCTATGTTTAAGTGGGTTTTTTTTTTTTTATTTACTATCAGTGATGTTTTCGTCAAAACATTTTTATTCTCTGATCTTTAGTCACTTTACTGTAAAATGAAGATAAAGTCAGTTCTGTTTACCTCACAAGTCTTTTGAAACACTCCAATAAAACGCTGTGTAGAATCTTGGTGTTAAGCCTTAGGTGTTCAGTTAATTTTAAGGTATAATTTTACTATCTCTACAAAAAAATAAAAAAAATTTAGCTGGGCATAGTGGTATGTGCTTGTAGTCCCAGCTACTTGGGAGGCTGAGACGGGAGGATCTCTGGGGCCCAGGAGTTCAAGGCTATGGTGAGCTATGATCACACTACTGCACTCCAGCCTGACAGATGACAGAGCGAGACCCCTCCAAAAAATAAAACAAAACAAAAACGAACAAACAAAACAAACAAGAAACAAAGAAAAGGAAAGAATATACTATGTGATAGTTGTTAATTAGCATTTTATTTTGTCTTATTGAAAAATTTCTTCTCACTTTCAAATTTACTAGAGTAAGTTGGAATTATTAGTTTTTCAGAAACAGAGACAGCTAGAAAGTCATCTTCATGACATCCCTTATTATAGATCAACAACCAAGTGATCTAACCGGTAGATATATCTTGAAAGACATCTGATAAACACGTGATAAACACATAGCACATCTGATGAGTTAAGCCAGGTGCAGGTAAAAGCTACATTTTTCATTAAAATACCACAGTGCTAGAAATTTCCAAAAGACCTTGAGTGGTGATAGTTGTAGAGGATGGCCTGGCCAAAGTTGTAGAGGATGGCCTGTGGCCTTGCATGCTCCCACAAAAGCCATGTAGGCAAGACTCAATGGTTTTGGAGCCGTGTCTGGGCAGAATGCTGTGTTCCTTTCTGGAACATGGCACGATGAGCAAGCTATCCATGGTTGTCGCAGGCCATTGCACATCCACCTCCCTATCTTGCAGGAGGCTTTGTGTCCTACAGAAGGTTGTCATGAGGCTGTTTCCCATCAACCTACCTGGGAAAGGCATGGAATTTTCCACCTCTCCCTTCTTGGATACAGCTACAGACTGTAAAACCATGCAGCTCTAGTATGAAATTGACTTCTCAACTACAGAGTGGCTCACTCCCTGTGTTTTGTGTCTTCCGGTTCCTCCAGGTTGATGGTGTCCTGTGGGAACAGGGATGTGACCCTGAAGAAGTATGTGCTGGGTTATTGAAGTTGAATCAATGCTTTTCTCCAGGTGTGTGTATTTATGCACCTGTCTTTTCTCGAGGGGACTCCCTAAGCTCCCAGTCAGGTAGTATGCACATAATAGTGCCAGAGGCAGGCTGGAGAAAGGGGGTCAAGCTCTCCAAGTTCAGTAATATAGGCATGTACTTACATGCCTTTTCTATCCCAGGTCTTGCCACTGTCTGGTGTTCTCAAGTCAGGAGCTTCTCAGTATTTTCAAATAATAAAACTCTGTGGCCTTCCTGGGAGGCTGCAAAGAGTAGGGGAAGACCCTGGAGATCTAGCTTCCTTTAGATCCATTCTTACAATAAATTAATCTCTTTTCACCCTTGTTCCTCAATTTCATTTCTCATGGTGCTGAGCTCCATGGGGCAAACTGGTTGATTAATCATAGGGATCTCCATGTTGAGAGCTGGGCTGTAGCTCTATCCTTTCTGCTAAGGCAATTACTGCTCTTCCATAATTTCCGTTATTCAAAAAAAAAAAAAATCCACATATTTCATTCATTATTTCCTTCTCTCCTGTCCTCCTTGTCCTTGTGGATTACCACCTTTCGAACATTTCTTTGTTGCAGCTTCTATGGGTTTGGGGAAGAACAGGAGACTAACTCTATTGGCCAGTCTTCCATCTGTAATGAGAAATTCCCAGCGCAGGTGGGTGGAATATGACTCCTTTTTGCATCCTTAGTGCATTTCACAGAACCTGACTATAGAAGGTGCTCAAAAAGAAATCAATATTGAAAAGGTGGCTACATACAACAAATGTACACTTTGACTACAAAGTTAGATAAACTAGTTTGTTCAGCAAGCATTTCTAGAGTATAGTATTCTATACTAGGACCCTTGACAGCAGATAAAACACAATTCTTATTCTTTATTGTCAGTAACATGGTGAAACTCCCTTGGAATGGGGTGAATCTGCAAAATTTCAGTGGGAACAAGAGCATACACTACCCAGACTTATGTCCTAGTCTTTCTAGTGTGTGGGAGTAAGAAAAAGTCACAGAAACCTGATTACAGCCATACAGTTAATAAGTTAACAGACAACACCCTGTGGAATTAATTCACCTTTCAATGTCCATTATAAATGCCACCTTCCTTCTCGAATCTCTGCAATTGTGGCAAGCCAAGTTTATGCCATACCTTAGTGTTAAAAGTAGAGATGATTCACTGTCTTTCTGTCTTTGTCTCTTTGTTCATTTTTTCTTTTCTTTTCTTTTGTTTTTTTTGAGACGGAGTCTCGCTCTGTCACCCAGGCTGGAGTGCAGTGGCGCAATCTCGGCTCACTGCAAGCTCCGCCTCCCGGGTTCACGCCATTCTCCTGCCTCAGCCTCCTGAGTAGCTGGACTACAGGCGCCTGCCACCTCGCCCGGCTATTTTTTTGTATTTTTAGTAGAGACAGGGTTTCACCGTGGTCTCGATCTCCTGACCTTGTAATCCGCCCGCCTCGGCCTCCCAAAGTGCTGGGATTACAGGCGTGAGCCACCGCGCCCGGCCTCTTTTCTTTTCTTTCTTTCTTTCTTTCTTTTTTTTTTTTTTTTTTTTTTGATCGAGTCTTGCTTTTTTAGAGTACTGTGGCACGATCTCAGCTCACTGTAACCTCCGCCTCCCAGGTTCAAGTGATTCTCATGCCTCAGCCTCTTAAGTAGCTGGGATTACAGGTATGTGCCACCATGCCTGGCTAATTTTTGTATTTTTAATAGAGATGGGGTTTTGCCAGGTTGGCCAGGCTGGCAAACTCCTGACCTGAAGTGACCCACCCATCTCAGCCTCCCAAAGTGCTGGGATTACAGGCTTGAGCCATCATGCCCTCCTGTCTCTTAGTTGGTTTTAATTTTAAGAGGAAAAATGGTGCTTCGTTTTTTTTTTTTGTTTGTTTGTTTTTTGTTTTTTTTGTTTTTGTCTTTTTTTGCTGCCCAAATAAACAGAAGTATGCAACTTTAAAAGAAAATTTTCAGTCAAGGGTAAAAAAATAAAGATAACCAAATTGGTGTCAGATGCAAAGAATCCCTTGAAAACAGGTGAGGATTGAGGAAGAGAGAAGGATACTTAAGAGGGAACTGTTATTAAAAACTCAATTACCAGAAACCCAAGTTAAACTAAAGGAAGTGGGAATTTAATGTCTCAGTAGCTGTAAAGCTTCAGGCACAGCTGGAACCAGGTATTCAAATACAATTGTTAGGTTCTTCTCTTTTCTGTACTGGCTTCACTTTCAGACAAATTTCATTCTCATGTTCACACCTAACAGCTTAGCAATCAGTGCAGAGAGATTCCCTTTCCCCAACAGTTCTAGCAAAAGTACTGGCCACAAGTCTCTGACTTGCCAAACCTGAGTCACAGTCCTCCTCCTCACCCTCACTACAGAGGATTGGGTTGCCTTGCTCAAACCATACGAACCGAGAGTCAGGTCAGGTCGTCACACAAAGGAAATGATGCCAGGAAAAGGGGAGAAGGCTTTTAAGCCAGTAAATACGATAGCTACAATTAGTGTAAGATAATATGGCCTTGGAGTTTTGACTGCATCACCACTCAAAAAAATATTTAAGTTTTGAGATAAGCCAAATTGCTTAGCACAGAGGGCTGGTTTGGAGTGTAGCTATTTTTGAATTATTTACTGAGCTTCCCACTGCACTGGCCCCCTGCAACTCTTAGCATCCATTTCTTGCTAAAAGGCCACCTGACCAGAAAGGTTAAGGGAAATATCCAATAGCCTCTACAGAAAGAGAAGAATATTTATTTTTAGCTTTATGATATTTGTTCTTAAATGCTTTCAGCCTGGAATGACTTCAATGAGATTTGTGCATTTAAAGGCTGCCCAAAAAAGAAGGGGGAAAAGTCAAATATTAAAGAAAATCTCACATCCAAAAGTGGAAGATTCTTTAAACTTTTAAAGAAAATGTTAGTTCTATTTTTAACTCACTTTTGGGTTGTCTAAGGCTTAAGACTAAGATGAGGAGAAATAGGTCAAGCAACAAAAAACTTGAAAACCAGATGATTTTATACTTGGGAAAATCATTAACATTTTATTAACCCTAACCCTAACCTCCTTTGTGACGAGGAGAAAAAGAGAGAGAAAGGAGGCCCTTCTACGTGCAATCCAGGGCTCAGTCATCTCAGAATTTTCCGAATATGGGCCCTGGATCAGGGGTGTCCAATATTTTGGCTTCCCTGAACCACATTGGAGGAAGAATAATTGTCTTGGGCCACACATAAATCACACTAACACTAACGATATCTGATAAGGAAAAAAAAATGCAAAAAAGTCTCATCATGTTTTAAGAAAGTTTACAAATGTGTGTTGGGCCACATTCAAAGTCATTCTGGGCCACATGCAGCCTGTGGGCCATGGGTTGGATAAGCTTGCCCTAGATGATTTTTCTAGAAGGAAATTTGTTCTGAAAGAGAGTAGTCAGTAATACCTTTACACAATTTCGTGAAGATGTCTGGGTTATGAGAATTGTCCTACTGGGAAGAGCTACCAAAATAGCTCCTCACCTTAAGGTACTGTGGTGTGAAAGTCACCAGTGCTTTCCATCAAGTTTACACCAAGCTTTGCTTTCTGAACTTTTTAAACCATCAGTACAACTCCTTTTGAATGTATCTTCTAGGTTGGCTGTCAGAGTGATACATCCGTCACCCCATTCTACTCCAAATTCATTTGAAATTGGCAATTTTCAGGTTCCAACTTGCAATGGCTTAACACTCCAGGCCTCCCTAAGATGGCACTGAACATAGGGCAGCCTGCCTGGAGGACCCCACAGAGAGGCCGTGGAGCATGACAGTGAGCTGTACCTGGCATGATGTATGCAACGTGGCTTATTCTGTTTCATTCAGGTTTTACGTCTCTCGGATTGAGCCTCTTCTAGGATGCTATCCATTTACCTCCATGTCTCTCTTTCTCTTTGCCTTTTCCTGGTTGAGTCCTTCCCGGGTTAACCCAGCCCTCCCGATGGCTTCCCTTCACTTTGAAATCCACAGACAGGAGCAACTCTGCATTTAATGACAAACTGTCTTGCATTCCTCCCTAATTAGTTCAAATTGAAAGTTTGCTCTCACATCTGGAATTTTAGTATGTATGGCTATAAATACTTGTGGGCACGGTACCTCACTGGGAGCAATCTCTGAACAGACGACCTGAAGCTAGATATACAGCATTCTCACAAAGCATTCAGGTGGAATCAATATCAGAGTTTAAATTCCCAGTGATATTAATAAAAGAAGTGAGAATTTGTTGCTCCTATCAATAAGAATTAGACCTAAAATCACACTAGTGATCTTTGGACTTAATGTAGTGTTCATTCATTTAGATACAAACTGAGTGTATAGTTTCTGTTTAAAGGAAGAGTATTTTGTCCGTGATCACCAGTGCACCCAATCGTCAATTGATTTCTGTTTACATTCTGATAATTCTTTGCTTAGATTATTTCATATGAGAATCAAGCTCTCTGCAATAAGCAGTGGGAAAAATTTTAGTCGGTGAGGAACTCCAGTGCCTCAAAAGAAAGAGTGTGGCTTTCAACATTGTCATTTTTGTTCTCATGGTAAAAATCTGACTTTGTGTCAATCATTCCCCAAATCTTCAGTTGAGGAAAGAGGTCATGCTCTACGTTAATTACAGATGACAAGCTAGGGACAAAACTAAAAGTCCAACCTTATAACTTTGCTTTTCTGCCTCTCCCTGGTCAAAACAAACCCTCTTATACCAACTATTCCTTTTTATCACTTCAGTGCTATGTACAGGGTAAAAGTAGGATTACCTCAGAATAATAATTTTACACATAATTTTTGTAAGAAAAGGTTTCAAGATAATACATTTAAAAATAAACAACTAGCCCAAATATTCCTCCATAACAAAAATGTGACAAAAGGAAGTTAAAATAAAATCTTCATTTACATAGAAAGTAAAACTGTTTCCCTGCAAACAAGCTGGGCAGTCATGCAAATGGATAAGGCTTCACACAAATTTGACCTAAAGAATAAAGAATGAACGGAAAACACAAAAATGGCTCACTGGATACAAATATGTTCTGTGTGACCAATAATAAGTCTTCCAATCATGGTATTTGGAGAGAAGGGATGGGCATACTGCCATGGAATTCTGGACGTGTCAAGATCTGGCCTGGGCTGTGGGAACATTGGATCTTTTTGTTCCTCTCTCTGCTGTTCAGGGACAGTGGAAGGGGAGGAAAAAGGGATCGTGGTCCAGTGTACTTGGCTCAGGAATGGGGCCTCTCGAAGCCACAAGGACCAGCGATAGTCACACTTCTTCAGCCCTCCAGCGATTGTTCTCTGTTTTTGTTCTGCTTTCGCACTGTTGTCCTTCAGCACAGCTCCGTATGCTGTTTGCCTCTCCTCCAGCGACGGCTCCTCTCTGCTAAATAAGCATGCTACTTGTTCACTGGGTAAAGGGAAAAAGCTGTTGCTTGTAAAATATTTGAGTTTCCAAAGAAAAAAAAAAGCTTCTTGATCACTATCCATGTCACCCCTACCCTAAGAAGTCTCTTACTGGGCTGATTTCTCTTTAAAAAAAAAGAGTATTTTCCAAATTAAGTGCAGAATGAAGCAAAAAACAATAAAGAACTCAGATTATTTTATGATGTCACATGATGCTGAATTACAGGGTGGAAAGAAACAGAAACACAGATCACTGACTTATTGCAGAGAGAGAAATATATACTATGTATATAGAATATATATCTTATAGGAATATATTTAATTATACATAATATATGTGTACAGATCTCTATGGCTTGTGCTTCTATGGAATCAAATTGTTGTGTATGCATCTATGGGCATATATAGAAATATTATATATTAATAACTAAATAATATATAATATGTTATTTAGATGGAGACAGACCAGAGGAGCACCGACCATGGAAATATAGATAATATACAATATATATAAAAACATATGTATATTCTGTGATATGTGCTTCTGGTCTCTGTGTGTGTGTGTGTGTGTGTGTGTGTGTGTGTGGCACAAACTGATACTATAAAAGCGCAGATCACCAAAATAGTATATATAAAATATATATAGCATAATATATGTTATATAATATGTTGTCTGTGGTCCTAGATATCTATACACACACAATGCACACACACATACACAAACATATAAATTATATGTGTGTGTATATATACACACATACGTGTGTGTGTATATATATACACATATGTGTGTGTGTGTATATACATGTGTATATACACACATACACATATACAAATATACATATCCTAATCTGGTAGCACTTTTTTTGTTGTTTTTTGTTTAGATTCAGGGGGTACATGTGCAGGTAATATCTGTATTCTTTTTTCTTTTTTCTTCTTTATCTTTTTATTTGGGTTCCATGGGAATGGGTTTCTGTGTAGGAGCTTTGATGCTTTAACTGCAGGAAAATATATGTGTTTTCTTTGGCAAATTTTAAAGAGAGCTACAGAAAGGCATCCAGGCAGATAGGGACAAATGTAGGAGTAAGAATACTGTGATGAATTTTATGTAAACCAAATAAGGTTTTTCTTCATTTTACATATAATTATTTTATTTTCATTATACTTTAAGTTCGAGGGTACACGTGTACAATGTGCAGGTTTGTTACATATGTATACATGTGTTGTGTTGGTGTGCTGCACCCATCAACTTGTCAGTACCTGTATTCTTTATTCTTCCTTGTTCCACATATATTAGATTAACCTAGATTTAAATATCAGCTCTATTACTAACAGTAACACCTGGAACAAGTTATTGAACTTCTCTTTACTTGTAAGACCATAAATATACAAATTAATACATTTAAGGAGAATACTTACTGAATGTTGGTAGAGCGTAAGCACTCAATAAATGCTGGTAGTTGCTGACAGCAGTTAGGACCAAAACACATTCACAATCATATATGCACCCGAGCCAGGCCTGCTGTTTAAAATATGATGTTCTCATTTGCAACATGAGAAATGGCATGAAAATCCAGGCCCCTCTACCACCAGTACGTACTCTTTCCACTACTCAGACAGAGGAATACTTACATTTGAATGAGAATATCCAATCTTCTAAAAATTAGCTGTAAACCAAATGATAAAATTTAAATGGCGACTGTTTGGGGGGCTCTAGAGGAATTTGAAACTTGTATTTAATTTCCTGGCTCTTCGTCCTGAAATGCATCTAAGCTAGTAACAGACAGCAAAACTGAGTTGCTATCTTTCTAGTGTTCCCTGCTGAGATAAAAGCGATGTGCAGCACCGGATGCCAACAGAGCAAATAATTAGACTGAGTGCTCTTTCCACAGCCAGTGAATCGGAAAGTGAAATTTGTTATGGATGCACCTGAGTGCTGGGGACATCAGCTGTCCTATGAGAAGTCATTAACATTTGCTGAATGTCTACTGTGTGCCAAACACTGAGTACTAAAGAGGATGCAAATTGAAATGAGAGATTATTCTTGTACTCCAGGTGCTTAAAGCCGCTATTAAGAATTATATCGTGTGTCCATCGAGAATAAAATGTCAGGTGAGATAAATTCCATGAAGAAGAACAGAGTGCTAGGAAAATGCAAGCAAAGGAATGATTAATGCAAGCTAGCTTGGTGAGGGGGCTATGATGAGGGCAAGGCTAAGGACAGGGACAGTGAGACAGGGACAGTTCTCTCTCCTGGAATTATTAGGAGGTAAAAATTTGGAGCTCTTCTACTCGTGTTTAAAGAGAAAGAGGCATGAGGAGAAAACCAAATGATGTCATCAGAATAAAAAGGCAGTGCAAAATAGCAGATTATACACGCACCTTGAATGTGCTGTGTGATAAATCAGCATTTTACAAAAACACATCCGGACTAGCAATTCAGAAGAAAGCAATGTTAATGCATTAATTCAAAGAAAGCAAGTCATCCCCACCCTCACCCCATAGGCTTTTATTTATTTATTTTAGCAACCTATAATCTCTAGGATTTAAAAAAACAACTCACCAATGAACAGAATTAAACTTCTCAGGTCTGTTGCTTTAAAGGATAGCCAATATTTGTGAGAAACAATTTCAAGAGAAGATTACTACAAAATGAAAATGTAGTATGTCTGAATCTGTTAAATCTCCCAAAACAAATTTGCCATATTGCCTCTGACTTTGATGATTTTATTCTTTCAGTAACAGTCCAGATGGCATCCAATAAGTATTGACATCGTCATCACAAAAAAAAGGCTAAGAAAGTCAAAATGGGATTTATTTAAGAGAAAATTAATATCAATAGATAATGATCTTAAATTTAAAGGATAAGACATGAAAAGACCAATTAATAAAACTTTTATCTTCCTAGAAGATTTCCATTTGATATGTATAGTCATTTATTGTGAGGAATATAAAAAAAAAGACATATTAAAGAGTGTAAAAGGCTATAAGGTACCTTGAGAATGTAGAAAATAATTATTATTTAATGAAAGTGATAGCTAAGAATTCAAAAAATCCCTTTTGGCTATCTGATAAGAAAACCTGTGCCAGATGCTGCAGCACATCTAACATAAGTAATTTTTTGGCCTTGCAATAGATTAACTACCTAGTATGTAAGAAAATGTCTAAATCTGGGCCTAATCCAAGCCTCTGGTGGTGGTAGTAAAGTCATTAATAATAACAGTAAAAACTATAATAATATTTTCCGCTTTTGCTCACCTTCTAGGTGTTCCATATATACCAGTTAGAAATACTGAATTGTCTAGTGACATCACCATAAAAAATAAGGATCAAGTCCAAATATACCATTTTTTTCCTGTTCATCTCTTGTGTATGCATTATCCAGAGTCACTTAACTCTTTTAGAACCACATATATTTTTAACACATGGCTGGTAACAAGTCCTACCTTTTAATTACATAAGGCTAAGTCAATTACTAACATCTGTTTTAGGTTTGAAAGCTGCCTTTTCAAGGAATGCCGTCTTATGGAAACTCACAAGCTCTATAAAGTCTGCCTGGAGACTGGATTTTAAAATAGCATAAAATGTCCTAATTTAATTTATGGTCTGAGGAGCCCATACTCACGTGGTTTCGAATATGGGTAGGATTGTTTTCTGTTTCTGTCCAATATCCTCCTACCTCACTCAAGACCTTACGTGGCCTTATTGATCGCAGGAGCACACTGGAGCGGTAACTTTACGAACTAGGCTATCCTTGACCCTCAGGTCCCTTTAATGGGCCTTAACTGTTAGTGCTGAACCTGCCCTCCCAAAAGTCACCTTCGCATTATTTTTCAGAAATGTATTATTTTCTATGTGGGTCAATTGGATCTCTCGCTAACTTTCTGTTCTTCACATATCTCAATGATCTCATCTTTTTTTCTTTCTTGGCTTAGATCCCCAGTTTTTAGTAGAGTCTGACATAATCTGCAAGTTTGAAAATTCCAGATGCCTATAAAGATAACATTTAAATGCTAACTAAGATAAAATTCAACACCAGCTGGGATTCCCCAGACTTCCAGAAAGTTGTTTGTTTATGCCTGCACTATGTTTGCTGCCTTTTATGTCACTCCTTAGCCATGCCAAAATAGTCCCAAACACGGCCATGGAGAGTCCTATTTGGGGTAGAAATGTATTAGTGGTTTGGGGAAACACTAAATAAAGTACGTCGATTTCCCCTTTCCTCAAAGTCAAGAAACAAAGTTACATCTTAGTGAAGTTCAGTATTTCTTCATAGACTCTTGGCCTTGGGCTTGCACAATGAATGGATCATGTCAGGTTCCTATGTAGGGACAAGAGAACAGGAAGTTCATTTCTATGGTTCTTGGAGTCTTTTTCAGAGAGTCCTTAAGGATAGGCAAATAGTATTCTGTAGGCACAGTGATATATGTTGCAGAAAAATGTGCATTTTGGTCCATCATTAATGATTCACTGTTAAGGACAGTTTAAAATCTTAAGTAAAATAATTCATCTCCAGAGATTTATTTACTGCTTTTGGCCACACAGCAATAAAATGATTTGGTTGTACTGAGAAGAATTTCCCTTTACCAAGGCCATCACAGGGAGAAGGTATGGTGTTCCAGGTAAAGGATAGTGTAATAGAACCATTTCAGCCAATCAACATAGTTGGTAGTCAGAAAGAAGGCTTCTTTGTAGATGTTGATAGACATATTTATATATTTGGAAAGAATTTTCCCTTTGTGGAATAGAGTTATTCGGAAGACAAAGGGTATAGCTAAGTTTGGGAATAAGTCGATATACCTGAGTTACTTGCACAGAAATATCTTAAAGGAATTATTGTCATTATGTAATTATTGTAATTCTCTTGAGATATTGTAAGTCAATGGAAGCTGTGATGGTTTTATTTTCCCAGTCCAAAATCACCTCCAGTCCCAACAATATTCACTCCAAATATAAAATAGCAAATTCACATGTTCAGAAAGCACTACACAGAAGCAGCACCACAAGCGAAAGCTATCTAGGAAGTGAAAACAGTCCCTGGGACTAGAATACATGGCTACAAAGAAAACCAAAGCTAAAATCAAAGCATTTAGATATTCCCAATTTTGTACTGTTCCTTTGAACATTCTGGTGAAAATAAATCAGAGTTTGTTTTTCATCTTGGTCATATCACATGGATCCAACCACATTTTAAAACAAATAATTTCTTTAATTAGTATTATGGTTACTAGAGGCTGGGAAGAGGGTGGTGATGAAGCAAAGTTTGTTAACGGGTACAAAAATACAGTTAGTTAGAAGGAATAAGTTCTACTATTCAATAGTACATTATCGAAATTAGAGTTAACAATAATTGTTGTGTATTTCAAAATAGTTAGAAGAATTGTAATGTTCCTGACACAAAGAAAAGATAAATATTTAAAGTGATGGATATCCCAATTACCCTGATTTGATCATTGCCCACTTTATATATGTATCAATATATCGCATGTACTGCCAAAATACGTAAAATTATGATATAAGATAAGATAAATTATTTCTCTACAAATACAATGAGAACTTTGTCATTGCCCAGTAGGATTTAGCTATTAGAAAAAGAATTATATTAGGCTGGGTGCAGTGGCTCATGCTTGTAATCCCAGCACTTTGGGAGGCCAAGGCAGGTGGATCACTTCAGGTCAGGAGTTCAAGACCAGCCTGGCCAACATGGTGGAACCCTGTCTCTACTAAAAATACAAAAATTAGCCAGGTGTGGTGATACATGCTTGTAATCCCAGCTACTTGGGAGGCTGAGGCAGAAGGATTGCTTGAATCTGGGAGGCAAGCGGTTGCAGTGAGCCAATATTGCACCGGTGCACTCCAGCCTGGGCAACAGAGCAAGACTCTGTTAAAAAATAAATAAATAAATAAAAAATTAAAAAACTGAAACAAAACAAAACAGAAAAGAAAAGAAAAACTATTATGTCAGAGCCCACGTGGTTGAAATTAACATTCTTTACTATTTCTAACCACTTCAAGGTCTAATTTACAATAAGGAAAGAGTAACAACCAATAGGGGAATATGGTCTCTTTCATAGCAAAGTTAATTGAAGTGTCTATTTGACTATGTGACATGTCACTTTCTCCTCTTGCTCCTCAGGTCGATGGGCTATGTAGTTATTATGTACCAGTTGCTTAGTTACTCAGTTCTGCCACAGAGGATGTGTGAAGCAGATGAAAAAGAAAGGGCTAGCTTTTTGCAAATGGTCATGTCTCTTGCGGATCTAGTTAACATGTCCTGTTTTCTATAAGAATTAATTTTTTTGCTAATGAACTTTAAGAACTGCAAATATTTTTAGTCTACTTTTTCTTTCTTTCTTATTTATACATTATCTATTTGTATCCTTGAACTTTCTCTGGGATGTTATAAAAGAAAAATATTACAAGCATAATTTCTGACACGATGTTTTATAACTATTTTCAAAAGCAATCTACTTCTCTCTGAATTTCTATAGAACCCATTTTAGTCATTCCTATGATGAATGCAAAAAGATCTCACAATTATTTGTCAGTTTCAGAAAGGAGTCTCTTATTAGAGTCTCCGAAGCATCTTAGAACTACCTAGGCGGTCTTACAGGCTTCAAAGAAAAATATTCCACCTTACTTATTCTTATCTTCTTCAAACTGACTCCATATATAAGCAGGGTTAAGTCATATAAGGTTCCTTAAAAGTTGTTCTCAAAAAAAATTAAACACAGACTACATCCTTAGTAAAACTTGCATTGGCCCAGTCCATTTTACAAAGTTTGCTCCTTCTTACCTGTATGACTGCCCCTATGACAAGTTTAAGTCTACATTAATTAATCATCTTTCCATGACACTGAGACATATTCATGCAACCCTGAGAGGGATAAGGGGTAACAGGCAAGATATGTTCAAATTGTGACATTTAAGGTCAACTTGACTTTAAAGCTCATATACTGCTCAGTTTTCATATACATGGCTGAAAACAAGTCATCGCAGAGAACTGTTCACACTGTTAGGGGACCAAAATAATAAAATAGGAATATTCTTCCATATTTAATGATATGAAATATGACAGGTCCTATGTCTATGCAATTGAAGTCAACAACATGTCACTAATTAGGGCTTCCTTTATTATCAAACTTGCTGAGAAGAATAGAACAGTGAGGAAAAAATAGCAGGAAATGAGCTCTAGAGAATTAAAGACATTCTTATGAACCTTAAGACTTAAGGTCAGTCACACTCACATGACATTTGGACTATTAGACAACTCTTCTGACCACAAATTTTGCTCTTGCCAGTTGGTGATAATCCTTTGGTAAGACAGCATGTTAAAAGCAACCAAATCAGATAAGGACTAGAAGTCAAATTTCAACAGAAGAGGGCAAAGAGACTCTGTGCCTTAATTATCAACATTTTTATGATGAAGAACCTTCCTAAACTAATGACAGATACAAGACGGAAACAGATGAAACACAGGAATGACTGACAAGAACGCCCTATTAATTTCTGACCATTTTCTTGCCTATTAACAGTGCTTGATGATCTGGAGTGAACACCTGCCTTTTTGGCTCCTGCCAATTAGTTCAGGAAGTTCCATCTTCAAACACATTCAGTGACCTGACTTAACAGAGGCCTTTTTATTTGATTGCTGCCAACAGGCAGTCCTACAGACTTTCATAATCACAGTGGGCTGCTTTACAGGCAAGTCAAATTTAAGTTTAATGAAAACCTACATCATTACAAGGAATTGAGAAGGGAATTCTGGTTTCTTTTCTACTGTGGCTTACATTGGAAGCATAGTAACTTTCCAATGAATCCATGCAGGAGAATGGAATTCATCCAATAGAGAAAGCCTCATTTTTCTCCATACTAGAATAGTAAAATTAATGAATATCAAGAACGTGAGAACATTTTGTAGCTTGTAAGTACGTATCATTCCTAGTTAGGCTGATATGGATAGGTTGGGGGCAGTGGTGGTGGATATTTCCAGAGATAATACCTGAAGTTTAACGAAACATTGGTTTTAAGCTTGTACATCATGAACATGGGGACAGCTTCTCCCTCACACTTTATTTATTTATTTATTTATTTATTTATTTATTTATTTACTTTTGAGACAGAGTCTCTCTGTCATTCAGACTGGAGTGCAGTGGCGTGATCTGGGCTTACTGCAACCTCCGTCTCACAGGATCAAGCAATTCTCCTACCTCAGCCTCCTGAGTAGCTGGGATTACAGGCACGCACTACCATGCCTGATTAATTTTTTTTTTTTTTTTTTTTTTTTGAGACGGAGTCTCGCTCTGTCGCCCAGGCTGGAGTGCAGTGGTCGGATCTCAGCTCACTGCAAGCTCTGCCTCCCGGGTTCACACCATTCTCCTGCCTCAGCCTCCCGAGTAGCTGGGACTACAGGCACCCGCCACCCCGCCCAGCTAGTTTTTTGTATTTTTTTAGTAGAGACGGGGTTTTACCGCGTTAGCCAGGATGGTCTCCAGCTCCTGACCTCGTGATCCGCCTGTCTCGGCCTCCCAAGGTGCTGGGATTACAGGCTTGAGCCACTGCGCCCGGCCGCCTGGCTAATTTTTTATATTTTTTAATAGATATGGGGTTTTGCCATGTTGGCCAGGCCAGGCTGCTCTCGAACTCCTGACCTCAGGTGATCTGCCCACCTCAGCCTCCCAAAGTGCTGGGATTACAGGTGTGAGCCACCACACCCGGCCTCCCTCACATTTTTTTATGCACCAATCATGGCCCATTTTGAACAAGGCAGACTGGTGGAACGTTTGGACTTCATGTGCTGACTGGTTCTCTTTGTTAAGACTCAAATAAAACCACTGGAGTCCTATCCACTGAGTGCTAGATCTCAAGACACAGCACAACGGGATTCCTGGTTACTTACAAGCGGTCTTTATGGTTCCCCAGAACATCTTCCCTTGAGCCTGCTTCCCTTGCTGCTCCAAGTGAACTAAGGCCAGAAACTAACAACAAGCACATAGGAACTGTGGGCTCTGTGCTCCCCTCGGTGTTTCTGTTCCACAGAGGCCTATCATCTTTAGCAACTTGATTTTCTCATTCCACACACAACTCCAACAGGAATCTCATGTATTCATTGGTTTCAAATACGCGTGTGAATAAATTCCCCTAAATTTCAGACCTATATATCCAACAGTTTCCAGGGCATCTCATTTGGTTGTTCTATGTACGGTGCCTGAAACTAAATATACCCAAAACATATCATGCCTTTGTCATTCTCTCCATGAAGGAAGAAATGAAGAGAGAATATCTTGTATTTCCCAATGTGAAAAGGCATAGTGGTGCATTCATTGTCAAAGTCATACATATGGGTGTCATTGTTGGTGGGGCCTTCTCCCTCAATTCACCTGCCCCCTCACTTCCCATACCACCACCCCTAATCCTCCCATTGAATTAGTAATGAAGTCCTTCCTAAGTCCTGAAAGTCTCCCATGCATCTTATTTTTTTTTCAATCTTACTGGCTGGTCTTGGGTCAAGCCTTCATCATCTCTGTTCTAGACTGCAGCCATGGTCCCCGGCCTTGTCTCCCTTCTCTACAATCTGATGTTTGTTCTCTACATTTACCCCCTACAGAGGAATCTGTTTGGAAAAAAAAAAAAAAAGAAAGAAAGAAAGAAAAACAAATACTGCTATTTCCCTGCTCAAAATTTTCGATGGCTCTTTACTCTTTCCAGTATGAAATTTCAACTCCTCCAGATTCTAACTGTTGTCCTCTGCTTTCCTCTCTGGAGTCCTCTCTGCACTTTCCAACCACCTCATCCTGTGCAAAGGTCACGCTACAATATTTGGAGTTCTCAGAGCTCGCCAGACTCCTTCACACCTTCGAGCTGTTGCACAAGTGCTCTCTTATGTCTGGCTAAGTCTGACTCAGGCTTTACAATGAAGCTCTGACGTCACCATCTCCAAGAAAAGCCTCTGAACCCAGGAACCTGAGTGAAACTCCACACACTCCTGCAGCCCTCTGGGTTTACCTCTATTGTGGAAATTATCTCGCTTGCTTTCTTGATTTGTCTCTCTTCTCCCTAGACTGTGATCCCCTCGAGGACAGACAGCATGCCTTAATTCTGTGTATCGCTAGGCCTGACAAAACGCTCACACTCAGTAGGCTCCTGAGGCATGTTTAATTTATTATGAACACATAGTATTCTACAGATCCTGAGGTACAGCCAACTTCACATACCCACTTCAAAGAAAACAAGGGAGTAATGCCTAGGTTCTTGTTCATATGATTTATACTGTGAATAAGATAATTTCAGAGAAGTTCCTTTATTCACTTGAACAATATTTAAAGGGCAAAAAAAAAATTAACAAAAAGTCTTTTTAAAAATTCAAATAATTTACATTTGTTGATAAAGCCATACAATCACAACAGTGACCATATGAATGCAAATATTCCTTCTAAAAAGCATAATTATTATTCACCCATCTAACAAACATTAATGAACCCCTCCAATGTTACATGCTCTTTGTGGTGCTGGGGTTAGCAGGTGGGTACGTGGAAGTTTCCTATAGTTTACACTATCATCTGGAAGGCGATTAATCACATAATACTGTTCATGAGTTAATAATTATAAAATGGAGGGAAATACTCTGAAAGAGAAGAGTGTGGTTTTATAAAACCATATAAGAGGCTGGGTGCAGTGGCTCATGCCTGTAATCCCAGCACTTTGGGAGGCCGAGGTGGGCAGATCACTTGAGGCCAGGAGTTTGAGATCAGCCCGGGCAACATGGCAAAACCCCGTCTCTACTAAAAATACAAAAATTAGCTGGATGTGGTGGTAGGTGCCTGTAATCCCAGCTACTCAGGATGCTGAGGCAGGAGAATCGCTTGAACCCGGGAGGCGGAAGTTGCAGTGAGCTGAGATCGTGTGACTGCACTCCAGCCTAGGCCACAGAGCAAGATGCCATGTCTCTCTCTCTCTCTCTCTCTCTCTCTCTCTCTCTCTCTCTCTCTCTCTCTATATATATATATATATATATATATATATATATATTTATATAGAAACTGACTTAGACCTGAGGTGAGTGGGTCTCAACTGGGCATAGGGGAAAAGGAGGGAAAGCATTTTAGATGGAGGAAAAAGCAGAGCAGTGAAAAGTCTCCATGACCAGAGTGGCCATGGAAAAGTGACTGCTATAGCTAGAATCAAGAGAGCAAGAGAGGAAGTGATACCAGATGAGGTCTGAGAGGCAGGGAGGGACTGATCCAGGATGCTACTTAAGGGTGAAGAGGATCAGAACATGCCACCAAAAAATATACCATTTTGGCATATTGATTACTCTGAGGTAAAGGCAATTGAGAAACAGAAAATGCATGAAGGGCTCTCCACCTTTCCCTTTTCTGCCTAAAAGCAGGATATAGGTAAACATACCCTTGCCAAACCCCAAAAACCAGAGACTAAAATGAAACCCAGTTAGAGCCCAGAAATCATATTTTAACCATGAACACCCCAACAGTTACCCCTTGACTGATGTAATTTTCCTAAAAATCTTAAGACCCTCCAACTAAAGTAATCCTCCATTTTGTATAACAAATATAACTAAACTTCCACCCTAATATTAATACGTTCAGCATATCCCTCTGAAAATGTGTATGTGTTTCTCCTGTTAATCTGTCTTGTGTTGTCTTAATTAGTAAGAACCACAAACAGACCATAAGAGAGAACAGGAGCACTCTGGGAGGCTGAGGTGGGCAGATCACGATGTCAGGAGATCGAGACCATCCTGGCTAACATGGTGAAACCCTGTCTTTACTAAAAATACAAAAAATTAGCTGGGCGCCTGTAGTCCCAACTACTCAGGAGGCTGAGGCAGGAGAATGGCGTGAACCCGGGAGGTGGAGCTTGCAGTGAGCCGAGATCGCACCACTGCACTCCAGCCTGGGCGACAGAGCGAGACTCCATCTCAAAAAAAAAAGAAGAGGAAAAGTTTTTTTCTTCCATAGGGATCTTGTTTGGAATTTTGGTCTTAATCTTAATATCAAAGATGGATTTTAATTGGACAGATTTGCAATTTGAAAATAGTAGTGGGACTGCCCTTTGGAGAAAGACAGGATGAGGTGCAGAGTGAATGCAAAGACTAGTTAGGAGTTAATAAGATAGTTCAGGTGAGTGGAGATAATATTTTGCAGAAGAAAAATACAAGCATACATGGTCCAAGCTAAGCTGACAGCACTTGTGGGTGGAGCAGATATGAGAAGACGGGGATAAGAGGAGTCAAGGTGACCCCAGCATTTCTGGCATGTGCAATTTTCACTAAGGCAGAAAACAGGGAAGGGGCTGAGGGTAAGACAATGACTCTCATCTCGGATATGTCCACTTTGAGACTTCTTTGAGATATCCAAGCGAAAATACTGTATACAAAGTTGAATTTATTGGAGTTCAGAGAAAAGGTCTGAATTAGAAACATACATTTAGAAGTATTTAATTTAAGCCATGAGACGGATGGCATTGCCTTGAGAAGAAAAAGTAGAGTGAGATTTCCATTGACGTGTTGCTATTTCAATTACCTTGTAAATAGTCTAGCTTATTATTATCTTATCCTATTAATTGTTCTTCCAGTCTTTCTCCTTCATTGGGTTCTCTGAATTATAGAATTTATGCAGACAGCAAACTTGGAGATCATCAGATATAATCTCCAAATTTTACAGGTGAAAAAACTATAGTGGGTTACTCAGGGTCACACTGCTCCTTAGAGGTAAAACGGAGACAAAAGCTCAGGTGGTTTTGATGAGTACTCCATAGGGCTACATCTGGAATAGGAGTATGTTGGGAGATGAATGTAAGAGTCCCAGGTACCCAGAATCCTACCAATTCTGACATGTGTGTACTTGTCATAAAGAAACAACACAGGACATTATGTGAAGGACAACCAACAGGGGGTTACCCATGGGGTGGTGAGAAACAGAATGGGATTTTGCCTCAGACCCACTGTGGTTTACATTATTAGTAAACTGTTCAAAATGGGGCCCAAAGGCTTGAACTCTCTGGCCCTCTATTACCTTCTCTAGGAAATGGAGAAAAACAATGATTATCTTGAAGTGTTGAAAGGAACAAAACTAATGCATTTAAAGCCACTAACCACATAGTAGGTTTCCAAATTACTAATATTTTCCTCCAAAGTAAAGAAAAAAAAATAGATGTCATCAAAATAATAAAGCTGGCCAGGCGCAGTGGCTCAGGCCTATAATCCCAGCACTTTGGGAGGCCGAGGCAGGCAGATCACAAGGTCGGGAAATCGAGACCATCCTGGCTAACACGGTGAAACTCCATCTCTACTAAATACAAAAAACTAGCCGGGCTTGGTGGCGGGCGCCTGTAGTCCCAGCTACTTGGGAGGCTGAGGTAGATTGCTTGAGACCAGGAATTTGAGGCTGGAGTGAGCCATGACTGTGCCACTGTGCTCCAGGTTGAATGACAGAATGAGACTCTGCCTCAAACAAACAAACCAAAAAACCAACTTTATTATTTAAAAAATTTTCAAGGGCTCATTGAAACTATTTGGAAACATTAAAATATTGTTTAAAATATTAAAAAAGCAATTATTCCGGTCATCAGGATTTAAAGCCTGTTTATTATGTAATGCATCTAAAATTTATAAAGCACACATGATTATGAATCAAAACATCTATATCCAAATAGTATTTGATATTATTACAATGTAATATATTTTCTAGAATAGAGCACACAAGAAACCATGCACTATTTCAATATCTTGTGAAGCAACTAAAAAACTATGTTATCAGTTTTAATTCATTCAAATATGCCTGTAGCCAAGGTAAACGGTATAGTTTAAAATAGTATCACAAATGGAGCAACTATCTTACAAATGTAAAATTGATCATTTCCTCTTTTATTCTTAAACTTTTATGCTTCATCTGGATTTGGATCTCTATTCTTCTAAAATATAGTTTTAAGTACAAAGGATTTTTAGCTGGTATGAGTGTCACAGTTTGCTTTAACAAAGATTTTCAGATGAGAGAATGAATAAACATTATAAGTTACAGGACATGAATTCCAGGGAAAGAGCTATCATGCAAGAATAAGACTTATGGATTTCATTTACAGAAAATCTTCAGCAAAATCTGCAAATATGTTTTTAGCGATATAGTTATTTTTTTCAATTTGAAGACATAATGGTGTTAACAGTGACTGAGCACTTTCATGAAACTCTCATGGAATAATATTTGAACTTCATCTTTTATTTTCTGTTGTGGTAGAGCACTTGTTCAAAGCCAAGATGTATCCCCACTTGAATGGGGCGGATTCCAGGCAAAACCACTCCTTAACACAAAGTAGACACTTCTCAAATGTCTCTTCAGGATTTATTCCTTACCTGCCTTCAAAATATAACTTGAAGCAATTTACAATATAGCCCCCAACAAACTTAAAACAACAACGATAAAAGATAGAAAAAAAAAAAACAATGAGAAGACAAAGAAAGGTAGATATGCCAGTGATGAATCACATGAGAAAAAGAAAGAATGGAACATTAAATTTAGCAGTGAACTTCTTGGCAACTACAGAAAAAAGGAAAAGGAAAATACAGGTTATATATTATTGTTTTTAAAAATGAATCTTCAAAGACATAATTTTTTCATAGTTTATTATAAAAATACATTTATTTTATTGTTTTTTCATTAGAAACTTAGAGAACATGAAGGAAATGTCTTTTAGTACAATTTCGCAGAAATCACAAAATAAGAGACAAATAATATCTATCTGCCTGCTCTAAAGGTTTCGATACCATTACACTCAAACTTCTTAAAGGTATTTTTTGTGGTAGTTAAGGACAGACAATTCAAGTTCTTTGCTGAAGATGAGATTACAAAGTGATAGCCTTTAACAGCTGTGATCCTACAACTGACTTTTTAAAACCTCTGCTAAAGGAACTTACCTTGGTTCCTCACACAAGTTAAACATTTATTGCTAATGTATATGTAATCTATTCCCCCAGCAATGGTAAAATACTAGCCCACAAAACCCAGTATAGTTACCAGAACATACTGAGTATTAGATCAATGTTCATCGAATTGAATTAAAAATATAAAGAAAAACGTAGTTAGCATGCGTCTAAGACCAGCAGACACCAATCCTATATTTTTAAAATCAGCTTAAAAATACATATTTCCATAATCTGATCTTAATATTTAATCAAGGGAAAAAAAGAAATAAAATAAAGTAAAATAAAAACAAAAATTATAGATTCCATGGTTCCATCTCAGCACTAATGAATTAGAATAGCTGTGGTTTGCGTTTGAAATCTGCATTCCTAAGACCTTCCCCAGTGAATTTGTTGCAGCCATACTCCAGAGCGGCATTGATCAATCCCAAATATTCTCCTTTTATAACATTTTTTACGTACACTCCTTTTTTTTTTTTTTTTTTTTTTTTTTTTTTGCAACCATAAGTACTTTGTGTCCAATACATGTGCTATGGGGGATGACTCCTGGGTATAATTAGAAGAAATATAGAGATGGGAAAAGTTTAAACTAGAAAAGGGAAATCGAAGTTGAAAACATAATGAAACAAAAGGTCGCTGTTTTACTGTGGAGGATTGAAGGAGATGAAGACACCAGAAGGAAGTCTGTGGAGATTGCAGGACTGTGTCTGTGGATTGGGGCAAGAGCTGCAAAGCTACCAGTAACCCAGTGCTCTCTGCCTCATCTTCTCTGCTTCTCCTTCCTTACATGTTTCACTGTTCTCAACTGCAGACAGGCTTCCTTTGCTGCTCTCTGCACAGGGTCATCACCCAGCCTCTAGGTTTACATTGCCTCAGTGCCAGACACACATACACACACACTCACACACACACCACACACACACACACACAGAGTCACACACACACTTCACCAAAGTTCTGGGAATCTCAACGGAATCCCAGGGAAGAGAGCTGTTAGCCAAGTTCTACAGTGTACGTACACCACTGATTTTACTCCCTGGCCCTGAGACACCAGGTCACATACGACCTGTGCAGCTGCCTGAGCTATCTCTGCAGCTGAGAAGGCACTTCTGGAGAAAAAGGCAATGCTGTGATTGGATCCACTCAAGGACATTTCTCATCTCAGAGTTCAAGGAACTGGCATAGAGGAATTATCCAAAGATATTGTCCCATGGTCTTGGGACTATGGAAACCAGGAGGTTGAAATCAACAACTTTAAAACAAAACAGACAAACAAAAAACAAACAAACAAATACAAAGAGAAAAGTCTTAGATGGTTCACTGGACAAAATGCATTTAGCAGGAAAAACAAAACACAAACCCTATTATTAGATAGATTATATTTGTCATAGCTTTCTTTGACATGATTCTGGGTCTGGATTGCAGATGTTGCAGGGAGAATTGGATTATAGCATCACTTTGTCAACACAGCTGTTTTCACTTGAGGTGGATATGGGCATTACTTGGCCACCATGACCTATGTTTTCCTTTGAAGCATGGGAGTTGTCTGGTGGAATTGAGTAGTGTTCATTCCGCCACAAAGCTGTTGACACCTATCAATCTTAGGGGCAACAGAGACTCTCAGTTTGGGAGTAAAGGAAGGAGAAAGAACTAGGTTTTTCTTCTTAACTGCTTTTTCCTTCCGAAGTAAAAATTTTTTTAAAGGCATTAGATAGACTGGGGTGGCCTTGATTGAGGCCAGACTGCCGAGATGATTAGAGCCCTTCAAAGAGAAAGATCGGCACAAGCAAGGTGGCCACTGATCCAGAGCCCTCAAGAAAACAAAGATGCTCCCCGGAGTTGCCCAGCTTCTCTGGGTGCATTTTAAGGCAGTACATCTTACACTTTAGTGCTCAAATTGAGGTTCTCATTTAGTACATCTGGGGGTAGGTCCAGATATTACATTTTCTTTTAAAATTAACAAATAATAATTGTACACATTCATGGGATATATAGTGATGTTTTGATACAAATAATGTATGATAGCTGGGCTCATGCCTATAATCCCAGCACTTTGGGAGGCCAAGGCAGGAAGATCGCTGGAGACTAGGAGTTTGAGACTAGCCTGGGCAACATGGTGAGATCTTGTCTACTTTAAAAAAAAAAAAAAAAAAAAAATTAAACATCAGCCAGGCATGGTGGCATGTGTCTGTGGTCCCAGCTAACTTGGGGTGCTGAGGCAGGAGGATCGCTTGAGCTCAGGAGGGTGAGGCTGCCATGTCTGCACCACTGCACTCCAGCCTGGGTGACAGAGCAAGACTGTCTCAAAAAACAAAACAAGAAACAAATCATGTATGGTGATACATAATGAAAAGTGTTTGAGAAATGATAAACATTTATCCTTTTTGAGTAATTAACATATCCATTATCTTAAATATTTATCATTTCTTTCTGTCAGGACGATTCAATGTCCTCCCAGCTATTTGAAGCTACACGATATATTATTGTTAACTATAGTCATTCCACGGTGGCATAGAACACTGGAACTATCTGGCTGTAATTTTGCGTTCTTTAACACATCTCTCCCTGTAAGTTTCCAAGTGATTCTGATACTAACGGTCCATGGAAGTAATGAGGCTTTAAGGAGCACAAATGGGTAACTTGAGAAAGTTAGATTTACAACATTTGAGATCCTTCCTTCCCTGTGGAACAGTCCATAGCAAGGATTGACTCCAGTCTGCAACGACTGCACTACCCTCCTTCCACATATGGCAGGCCTTCATCACAACTGGTTTCTGGTTCTACTAAGGGCAATAAAATCAGTGGATTCCTTGTTTCATTAGAAGCTCTGCAGCAGATCATGAAACATGCTCAGGGAGAGAAGGGAGAAGCTGAAAGAGCTGGGAAAGCCAGCCAGTCGGTTGCAACTAGGGCCACAAAAGAACAGAGGAATTAACAACCCCCAGAGATTATAAGAAATATCTGGGGAGGGATATTACTAGAAAAGACTGAAAACTTCTAGTAAAGTGGATGGAGCTTGAGTACATTATAATTTGGGAATATGAATCTAAAGAAGCTGATAAGTGCTAGACATAATACTAGATATACCAACTAAATCCACGACAAAGCAGTGAATTGAACCTATGAGACAGAGCGTGCCTGCAGAGGTTCCAGGGAACATAAAATGATTACTTAGACCTAATTACATTAACGTGAAAAATGTCATTGATATTCTCTTTATTTAATAGCTACCACTGTTATTTTACAGCAGTGAACATTAAACCAATTATCAGAGATTCCCAGGTTAATTCTCAATCTATATGTCCAATCTTATTTTTCAATTAAAATCTTAATGTTGTCAACCAAGAAATCTTCCAACAGCTTGCTGTTGAGATATTTGCTATCCGAAGAACTCGATCAAAAATTTGAGACTCCCATAGAGTAGATATCCCAAAATTGCAGCCAAGCTTAATCAGATGAGCAAAGCTTTTTTGTTTGGCCTGTGTATTTTCATAATTGCTGAATGCCCCTAAGCAGGTTGAACTGACCACAGTTCCCAGTGCAGGATGGCAATGTAGCGCATTTATCTGCCTGAATTCTAAAGAAGATAAGTTCATCCCTTTCATTAGCTCATCAATAAATATATGACTAACATTTTTACATGTGTGTTTAGATGTGGAGTTAACTCTCTGAATCCTTGACCAAATGGAGCTTAAGGTTTAGCTAGGGATATAAGACATACGCAAAATAACTCTAAGACAGAGTGGAGCACATAAGAGATGCAAAAATCAAGGTCTTTGAGAGCACAGAGACAAAAGGTTCAGGACAGTTTTCACCAAAGAGCTCTCTGAACTGATTGCTGAAGAATGGATGGAATTTAACAGTCAGAATGGCCTGTAAGTGGGACAGTGAGGAGAGGAGAAATGGAGTGAAGCCACAGATGTAAAAAGTACAAGGCATCATTAAGAAAGAGCAAGAAATTAGAACGAAGTGGGCGTGAGAGGGAGTAACAGGGAAAAAAGAGGACACATTTTGTTAGAGCAAAATGTCATTGCACAGTAGCTCTCCTCAGCTCCAAGCTCCCTCTCTTCTCTCTGACAGCAACACAGCTCTCAAACCCCAACGCAGAGGCCTGCTTCCCTGTTATTCCTGTCCTGATCTCTGCCCTCTTTCCAGGCTTGACGGCCTCCTGATCATGAATCTTCTCTTGATCCTGGTCGTGAGGAAGCAGCCTGCAACCCTTGTACAGGAATCCCATGAAGCACCCTTCTCACCCACACTCAGCATCAGCCGCCGTGTCTCCCTCCTCGCTGCTGAGGCTTCGGGCTGTCTGATCTCACCTGTTCCCTAAGCTGTGGCAGGCCATGCCCCGGCACATCCCAGGCCCCAAAACTGGCACTTTGACTGCCTCCTGTGTGCTCTGAGTCAGAGCACAGACGCTTAGCTTATTACACTTCCTTTTGTCTTGGGTTTCTCCAGTCATTGCCAGTCAAACCCGTGGAGGTTCCCCATTTTGGATAATGATTCTTTTATCTCTCAGTCTCCCCATTTTAAAATAAACCAACAACAACAACAACAACAAAAACGAAATCCACTGGGCTATGTCTTTTATTCTGCATGCCTAGTTATTCACTAAACCCTCATGCTCTTTCCTCTCTATTCCTTTAGCCCTTGGATATCAGGACCTGGGCACCCAAACTGTTCCTGCGAGAGCCTTACCCTTGTCACAGTGCTGTTGCCCTCACTGAATGCCAGTTTATCCCGAGCACTTTCATCACAATATCCTCTGCCAAAAACTTTAAATGTCTTCGTATTTTCCCTTTTATCAGAATTAGATTCTTTTGGCTAGCTTTCACAGACCCTCATAACCTGACCCAAGGTCTCTACAGTTTGGTCACTGTCAAGTTGGGTGAACACAGCCGGTGGTGACAGTGGTCTTGAGTGAATACGGCTCTTCCTCATCTTTCAAACAGCTCATTACTGCTCTGTAGAAACCCTTTCCTGACTCCCCATCAGTCAGGAAAAAGAAACCATTGATTTTTTTCACCCTCCTAATTTCCATATACAACCTGCATAACATTGTTTTTTATATGTCTTTATTTATTTTAATATTGTTTTTTATTTCACATTTGTTCATTCTGTCTTTACAAACTAACCTAGAACAGGGTCATGATTTTTGGCGTTTTACTATCATTTCAAGTGTTTCACCTGATAAACACGCCACGGGCATTTTGTAAGTAGTGATTGAATAATGGATTAGAGAGAGAGTTTCAATAGTGAACGGCTGGCATCAGTTTTTTAAAGTTATCTAAGAGGTACAGGAGAAAACAGAGCTGTGCTCCACGCAGACTTACCAGAGAAGACGCTAGGTATCTTGGAAAGAAAGCTTTTGACCGTACGAATAGGAATTCCATTTTTTTCATCTTGCATACGTGCTATGACGTCTTCCATCTAAACAACAATAATAACGTAATTAAAACCTTTATGAAGTTGAACTTTTTTGAAAAGAAAATCAGCTCTCATAAAAATTTTGTATTCCAGTTTTGCCCAGCTAAGAACAATGCCGTATTCTTGCCTTTCTAGTTTTTGCCACACTAATAGTTTAAATTCTGTTAAAAACAGATGGAGGAAATAGCAAGAAAAACATACATTTTAGGGTCCATTAAGCTACCAATAGGAATTTTGTGCTTTGAATATTGCCTTTCTCCTGACTTCATGTACCTTGGTTATAAAGGTTAAGATGAAAGAGTGTTTATTTCACAAGTTTTTAGAAAACATTGTCACAGCACATTCATGCTTCATTAATGTTATCTCTACTGAAATCAGTGCAAAAGCAAGTAGAGCCTTAAAAGCATCTGCTTGAATTGCTTCTTCAAGCAAGGGAATTTCCATGATTTTATTTTACAATAAATTTCTAAAACCTGCCTAGAAATCCAGGACTGATTGCCAACTACTATTACATCTCTTGCCCAGGTACTTACTGAAGTGTGTTATGAAACAAATACACACGCATACACACTCTCACACACATACACTCATGCATGTGCACATACACTCCACACATGCACATGTACACACACATATATGCACACAAGTACACATACGCATGCATGTACACACATATGCGCGCACGCGCGCACACACACACACATATACAATAAAATGAATGTAACACCACAGCCTTCTGCCCATTTACTAGATTCCCCTTTATCTTTGTTTCAATCTTGTTAGTACACTCTCTTTTACAAATTGCTCATAATTTTAAAGGACTGTGTTTCACAAAGTCAATGTGGAATTTAGTTTTGAAGAACATGCATCCATTCAAATCATAGCCACAGACTTTCCTCACGTGCTTCTAAACCTGGGAGATGCAGAGACACACAAACATACACAAGTGGTAGTATGGGACTTAAAATCCATTCATCCATTTACTCATTCCACAACCACTTATCACTAACTCTAGACCGGATATTCGACTGGGCACTGTGGATATGAAAATGCATACAATACAGTTCCTACCCTCAAAAAATTCAGTCAACAGTGACAACCAAGGTGAAATTTGAGTAAAGTATGTAGTTTAGCTAATAGTGTTGTACCAATGTTAATTTCTTATTTTGATAATTATGCCATGGTTAATATAAGATGTTAACATTAAGGGAAGCTGAGTAAAGGGTGTATGGGAATTCTGTTACCTTTTCTTCTTTTCTGTAAGCCTAAAATTATTTCAACGTAAACAGTTAAAAAAACACAGTCTAAACTTTATATTAATGAATTATTAAATTTCCATCAACACAGCTTTAGAATGGTTTTCAACTAAGAAATCTAATGTGCTTGATATCAATGGATGTATTACTACATTGTAATCACACTATCAACAGATGTATTACCACGACAAATAACTGGAGATGTGGAAAGAATGGGTTTTAACGAGACATAGGTTTGTATTTGACTCTTAGATCTTCTAATTATTATCTGTGTTCTTTGAGTAGGTTAAATAACCTCTCTAAGACTCAGTTTTCTGATCCATAAAATGGTGGTAATAATACTTGTAAAAATTTCTTCATAGCATTCTTCATGGGATTGCACTGGGCCTAGGGTGAGGTAAAGTATTTTAAGGGCAAATGACACAACATATATAAAGCCTCGTACATATATAGAACAACCAATATTAGACCAAATGTCCATGCACACCCATGATATCTGGGGATCCTTATTCTCCATCTTCATGTTTGTTTCCATGTGGAAGGAGTGCCATTACCCTAATCCACTTGCCTGTCTCTGTCCCCTAATTTACTCCAGGGGAGCTGAGCTGACTTATCAGATAGAAGAGCTGGGAATGAGAAATTGTCCTGCAGGGCCCATTCTTTTTCTCTTGGCTAGAAGCCCACATCCAACTCTGCTAATGTAGAGATGCCTGCCCTAGTGGGTGAGCAAGTCTATTCAGGATTGTGTTTCAGGATTAATGGTGACTTGTGCACAAACATTCTTCCATAATAACCTTTATCAGCAATCAGGGCGATGCTGTGACCCCTATGTGCCTGTCTTTACGGTTATGGTTCTCAGTTGGCTCAGCATTCAAGTGTAAAAAGAACATGAGGCTGGATGCAGTGGCTCATGCCTGTAATCCCAGCACTTTGGGAGAACAAGGCGGGCAGATCACCTGTGGTCAAGAGTTCCAGACCAGCCGGCCAGCATGGTGTAAACCCGTCTCTACTAAAAATACAAAAATTAGCCGGGCGTGGTGGCAGGCGCCTGTAATCCCAGCTGTTTGGGAGGCTGAGGCAAGAGAATTGCCTGAACCCCAGAGGCAGAGGTTTCAGTGAGCCAAGATCATACCACTGCACTCCAGCCTGGGAGACAGAGTGAGACTTCGTCTCAAAAAAAAAAAGAAAAAAGAAAAAAGAAAAAAAAAATGCTTTTATCAGGCCTGTAAAAGACCCCAACAATAACCAAATACTAAACACTTCTCATGTAATAAAGATCTCTAAGTTTAGAAACATGAAAATAGATATACTCTCATGACTTTTTATTTTGTTACTATTTGCTCATGATTGACCTGTCACAATGTTCTGCAGAATAAGCTGCTTTGTCCTGCCTCATATCAGCCTCTAAACCCTTGCATTATCTGCTTAATGGTTTAAAGCAGGCTGGATTAGAGGGACATGGAAACCTCTCTGACTCCCACTTTCTTCTCAGCACCTAGAGATGTGGCAACAATCACCTCTGGTTGGCGCTGAATTAAGGTACGTAGCTATGAGTGGCAGCATTTTCTTTGTACAGTCTCATCCCCTCTCAGTTCATTGGATCCCAAAGGAGTGAGAATAGGAAGCTGGAAAGTAAAAGTGATTTCTGTGGTTGTATTTCAAAATATTCCATTTTTCTGAGTCATAATTTCCACAAGAGAAAAAAATTTTAACTCCAAGTAAAAATAGGATTGGTGTTCTAGACTGAAAATGTGATCATGTACATGCATTCAGCTGTTTTTATCTTTATTCAGACATGGTTTATCCATGAACCTTGCCATGGCCTAGAATGAGGCAAAAACAAACAAAAGAAAACAAAACAACAACAACAAAAATGAAAAAAACAAAGACACATACAGAACAACAAAACCCTGCTTTCTAAAAACTAAAATCAATTAAGAAAGAAAAATAAAATTCTAGCCCTCAAATGACTGAAGGGACCCACTCTTGGCTAAAGGGACCCCAGGCAAAGCCTGGAAGCTAAGTTCATGGCCATGATGGGATAGGGGGTGGGACACACCTCACTGTATCCCTTCCTCACTAACTACCATTCAGCTTGCTTCCCTAAGGGCTAAACAGACCCTTTTGAAAGACTCCACATTGGTAATGTTGATTAATGATTTATCTTCCCAGTACAGAACAAAGCTAAAATGAGATTAGTCATTCCTTCACTCCTCCCTGGGATGTCTGCCCCCTCCACTCTCTTTTTCTTCAAATGTTCACCTTATCTTATGTAAAATGTAAACTTACAGGGCACTAATGAAAGTCTCACAGGTAAGTAATCGTTCCTCTCACTGTTGCCTTCTCTTTTTTAAGGAAAATGTATAAATACTAAACCTCCTAAGAACCTCTTTGGGAAAAACAGCCACACAGGCATCCGTAACTTGTCCTCAAGCTGGCTCTCAATAAGCCTCAATGACTGAGATTTATGTCTCAATCACTCATTTTGGTTGTCACAGTGACCAAGGCCACATAAAAAAACACATCCATCTCATCTGTTGACGTTTCCTCAAGCATTCATTCAGAGTCCATTAATTTTTATATTAAGCATGACTTGAACATGCTTGATGGTCTGTTTTCTCACTATTAGGAACAGCAATTGGACGAGAAGAAAAATGCTAAAAGCAAGCAAAAAAAAAAAAATAGAGCAAGTTAGTTAGACAGTAAGAGGTATGAGGGATAGTAAAAAGCAACTTCAATAAATATGAAAATATTTGGGCAATTTGATCTTAGACCAAAAGACTCAGGTACCTCAAGTATCCTATACATATATGTATGTGTGTTTGTATATATATACATACACGCACATATATATATGCATGTATATATATGCATACACACACATATATGCACATGCATATATTCATTAAAATGCCATTGAGTTATGTGTTTTCACTTTCATAAGCCTGTTTCTGAGGGTGAGGAAATTGGGCATTGGAGAAGAGAACACGAGATGATGGAAATGGACAGGAGAGCTGGGATGCACCGAGGATTTTTCTGAAGGCTATTTTCTTACTCTTAAGAAGTTCGAAGCAGGTGATCTGTAAGATTTCTCCTAGCTACAAAATGACTGAAATCTGGAAATAATCATCAGCATTCAGAGGGAGGTAAGTTTCCACATTAGGTCAAAGAGCCAATTCCCTGTTGGAGACAAATAGATGAAGCTGTTAAATTAAACAAGGCCAGGCCAGGCTTGGTGGCTCATGCCAGGAATCTCAGCACTTTGGGAAGCCAACGCAGGATGGCTTGAGTTCAGGAGTTTGAGACCAGCTTGGGCAACATGGCAAAACTCCAAACTCCATCTCTACCAAAAAAAAAAAAATTAACTGGGTGTGGTGGCAAGCACCTGTGATCCCAGCTACTCAGGAGGCTGAAGTGAGAAGATCTCTTGAGCCTGGGAGGTCAAGCCTGCAGTGAACTGTGGTCCTGCCACTGCACTCCAGCCTGGGCTACAGAATGAGACTCTGTCTCAAAAATAAATAAAATAAAATAATAAATCAAACAAGACCTTATACAAATGTATTTGCTTCCAATTGTCAGCACATTTTAGTTTCAATGCAAATTGTAGTTATTAAAAGCATGCACTTAGGCCAGTTAGACCTGAGTTTGAATCCTGACTACACTACTTAAAAGCTATCTAAACAGATGAGTTAACTTAACACTCAAAGATTCGGTTATCTCATCGGTAAAATGGAGATAATCATAAATTGTATACGTCTTATCAAGGGTGAGAATTAGTGAAACAATGCTAATTAAATGTTTACTATAATGCCACCACCAACACCGTCATCACATCATCTTCAACATAACTTTCTTCCTTCGTCATTGTACTAGGAAGATACAGACCCTTTTTCTTTTATAATTCAGCTGGCAAAGATGCTGTAGTTAAGTGCAAATATTTATTAGATGCAATAAATTGTCAAGCAATAAGTAGTCAGATATACCTATACATAAGTTCTGTCTTTGATTTCTTGTAGAAAACTGAGTTCATGTTGGCCCCTGCAAGACAGGAGATTCGATTTGAAGAAATGTCAGGGGAAATACTTGTGCATATAAGCAAAGGCTATGTAAGCTATGAAAAAATCATATTTAGAAGGGGAAATGAGATTGCATTCACTTTTAAAATGTCTTTGTTCTCATCTTTTCTTGACAAATTTGCCTCTTGAAGTTATTTAGAAGATTAAAAATTGAATTAAATTGAGTGCTCTTTGCAAGACTTAATTTTTTAATGCAAACTGATTCACTATGTGTGATAAAAGTAAAAGTTAAACAACTGTATTTTGCAAAGTAATTTTGAGAATATGTACTGCTGAATTCATTCAAAACTTTTTTATGCTTGTATTTCAGAACCCTCCATATTTCATTAACTAGTAAAACTATCTGTTTTCCCCTAGATGTGAACTTCTGGAGGAAAAAATTCTTACCTTACTCATCTTTGCATTGTTAATATATAAAGTGCCTGGTCCATAATGGAGGCTCACTTTAAAAAAAGGAGAGGGGATTGGTGTATTTTTGTTTAAGGCATATGTTTGCTTTTTCTGAGAGCCTCAAAACAAAAGTGGAAGTTAATTTGAGATTTAGTCTTGAGATGTTTGATATGTTTTTCTTTGTATGTAACTTTTGTGAAAAAAATATATTATCAGCGTCAGAAATAGTGACACAGAATAGCTCAACATCGTAGTGCAGGTTGAAACACTCTTATCCCTCTTATTCTTTCTGCTCTATCTAATGCAGAGATTCTTCGGCTTACTTGTTAGAGGAATTTCTTCCTTTAATGCAAGAGAGTAAATCAGTGGCTGTTTACGAGGCTGTCTTCTTGCTTGTAGATGTGACACTCAAGTTCATTGCCATGTGTAAGCCCTCAAGATGAAAGGCGCTATTGAACTTCAGCACCCTGCTCTTTTCCCAGGAATTCATAATTAGCATTTCCTTTGGAATAGTTTAGATGTCACTTCAAGCTTGTGATGTATTTCAAACAAGGCTCAGGTTAAACAGTCCCCGCCCGAACGCTTGGTGGAATGAAAGAAGGAGCATATTACGCAGGTACATCTTCTTTGAAGAGAGTTACTAATTATTCAAGAGGGCTGCCAGACAGGGCTCCCACATACTGATGAAAACAAAATCACTGCCTTGAAACCTTTCCAGTTCTCTAATGTTCTAAACAATTATGGGAGTTTAATTAAATTAACTTGTAGCTATATTTGCCGGAACTTTACCACAATACCATTACTATTGATTTCATTAAGCCAATAGCTTTACAGAGACACCTTGACTGTAGGCAAAACATTTGTATGAAGTAAAGCTAAAACATTCTGTACTCTGTAATTCTGAAAAAGAAATGAATCAATCAAAATTTCAAAAGAAGTTTTCCAACTCTGCATTACAACCACCACTAAGCACAGGCATTTGGAGATATAAATGGGAGACTAAATGGGCAGATTGAATGGCTTTTTTCTATGTGCACATACTTTCAAATTATGGCATGTACTGTCATTTTAAGTGCTAGCTATGAAAATGGGAGAAATGATCACTAAAGTGCTTCTTGGATTTCTTGGGCAATTAGGTGGTGGCAGGTTTTCATAATTTAAATCCGGCTGTAATTCTTTTTACTTCAGAAAGCCTTACGAATGCAGAAAATCATTTACACTTCTGAATTCATCAGTGAAAACAGAGACAGTAGAGTCAGTCTCTAATGAAAGTTAAATAAGAATAATGAGATTAAAATTTGCAACACAAACTGTTTTCTTCTGTAATAATTCAATTAAAGCTGCTTCCAATTGATACGATTTTCCCCACGTTACAGTTGATTGCAGTCAGTATCTTAACCCAGAATTAATTACTCTTTTCATATAAAAAAAAAACCCTGCCATTTTCATGAATAATTGACTAAAAATAGAAACTAGTAAAATCTTATTGCATGTAAATCTGTCCTAGTTTATCTTAAATATAGATTTATTTATTTTAAAAACAATAACTCAGCGAGGCACGGTGGCTCATGCCTGTAATCCCAGCACTTTGGGAAGCTGAGGCAAACAGATCGCCTGAGGTCAGGAGTTTGAGACCAGCCTGGCCAACATGGCGAAATTCCGTCTCTACTAAAAATACAAAAAAATTAGTCAGGTGTGGTGGTGGGTGCCCGTAGTCCCAGCTAATCAGGAGGCTGAGGCAGGAGAATCCCTTGAACCCGGGAGGCAGAGGTTGCAGTGAGCCAAGATCACGCAACTGCACTCCAGCCTGGGTGACAGAGCAAGACTCTGTCTCCAAAAAAAAAAAAAAAACACCACACACACATACATGATAACATAACTCATTTGAAAGCTTAGAAGCTTAGAAATTTTATCCTTTTGTGATTTTGCAGAAATAAAGTAGAGGTATTTTTTTTTTTCCAATTTATAGATGTTTCTGCTTTTTTTTTTTTTTTTTAAATAAAGCATTTCTCTCATTCATCTCAAGGAATATAACCTCTACTGAAAATAAACAGATAAATAAATAACTATGCTCATTGTATTTGTTGAGATTACTTGGGTTGACAGAATCCCAAATTAAATTGTCATGAACAAAGAAATGTGTGGTAAGTACTGTGGGATGCTTTCTGGAACTCGAAGAGGGTCACATGAGTGGGTCTCACAGGCAGCCCGCCTTTAGGACATGCTTACTGCCCCTCCACTCTGCTCCTTGTGGTGATCCCACTTTTTCTTCTCGGCCCAGAGTCCTCTCTTAGTTCTTCAACGCACAGAACAGCAAAAATGGCTGCCCTTACTGCTTGGCTTTACAGTTTGTAAAATTAAATAATTCAAACTTAAAGCTGTTGGAACTTTAAATTACATGAGCTTTGAGAAAAATGTGACTATATGGCCTGAGTCACATAGCATGCAGCTGCAACTCCTGCTTCTCTGATTACAGATTACAGTATGTTACTCTTGCACTGTAGACGATTAGGAAAGGCTGAAAGATGCCATAAATAAGAGTCCATTACCCCTCCTTTCAAAATGTCGAATCTGTCTTCCTTGGAATGTAGTAAACTATAACCAATCAAACTCCTGTAACATAATCTAAGAATTGGTCTTGCATGAAAAATGTTGCAACTCTGTTACATTTCTGTATCTACCTATATAAGTGAAACCTCACCTCCACACTTGGATGCACTAACCCCATTCTTTTGGAGTCTGTGTCACCCAGGTGGTGACAGCCTCAAACTTTGTGCTCAAATAAATTCTAGACTTAATCATATTTTCTGAATCTCATTATTTAATGCTGACAAGTTTATATGAGCCCAAGGAGAAATTCCTTCTCTAATTTCCATACCTGAATTTGGGGGCAAAAACTTTGATTTATCACACTGGAGGTGGAGTTGGAAGGGGTGCTGGGTGGAGAAACCAAAGGCATTCGTTACCACCTTATTCAATATGAAAACCTGTCGAACAATACATGGATAGAGTTATATAGCAGAAAAAAGTGTAAGAAAAGCAGTCTCAAAAAAATAAGACTGGGTGGTTGCTGAATAATGAGAAAGAGCCCAAGGGCCGGGCGTGGTGGCTCACGCCTGTAATCACAGCACTTTGGGAGGCTGAGGTGGGTGGATCACATGTCAGGAGTTCGAGACCAGTTTGGCTAACATGGTGAAACCTGTCTCTACTAAAAATACAAAAATTAGCTAGGCATAGTGGCGTACACCTGTAATCCCAGCTACTCGGAAGGCTGAGGCAGAAGAATTGCTTGAACCCGGGAGGCAGAGGTTGCAGTGAGCTGAGAACATGCCACTGCACTCCAGCTGGGGCAACACAGCAAGACTCCGTCTCAAAAAGTAAAAATAAAAATAAAAATAAAAAATAAAGAGCCAAAGAAAGACAAAAATTGATGCAGAAAAGAACATTGGACAGACAAGCTAAACAAGTGAATGAGATTTCACAGCTATGAAAGACAGAAAGAAGGAAGTATCATGACCAAATAAGTCACCTGGTTAATTACACTGTACTCTTTGGCCATGGTAAGTGTTTGCCCCAAGGTAGAAAATGCCAACAGTGCTAAATGTATGTGACAGAGTAACTTAGGTTTCCAGATTTCTTTTTTGTTCCTAGGAGGTATCACTTCTTTAACTCTCAAAAGGGGCCTCATGGCTAATTTTTATTGCAGTCAAAGTTCAAATAGGAGAGTTGTCGATGTCCCCTGAACGATTTGGAAAGGCTTCCTGGGAAAAGTAAGATTAAGCTGATACCTCGAGGGTAGGCAGGATAGAGAGTTATAAAGGAAAGGAGGAGGCAGAGCACATGAATACTTCAATCAATTGCTTCATCTTCGGCGTCAGGATGGGAATGAGTAAGTCTCTTGCACAGAATAATGAATTCTGTCAGAATCCTCCTTTCTGCCTCTCCAACTTGACAATTTTAACCTCTCTGGAAGGTGTCTCTGCAGTCATTCTCAAACACAATTCCACCTTTGCTATCAACTTAGTTCACATACTGCCTGCTTGAAATTCTCTCTTAAATGAACTCCTTACCTCCTGATCCCATTTGAGCTCACATCAGTTCGCTCAAGTAGCAAACCCTAGAATAAACTTGGGAACAAGCCTAAATATTTCCTCTCTTGTTTAAAACTTTCACTGGCCTGACAACCCCATGATTTTTCTGTAAGCAAAATGACCAGTCAAATTTGTCCACGATATGATGCCCAACTGTCATTCTAGCCTTATAACTTGCTCCCCACATGCTCAACAATTGCTCCTGCCTGCCTCACCTTCTCACATACTCTTCCTCGCACCAGCTGCGCCCTTCCCTTTTCCATCTGTGCCTGTGGAAATTCAGTTATACTTCTAGGATCATTCCAAAGTGTAATTTCCTACTGACATCTGTCTTTACCTCTCTCCTTACCTCTCTCATCCCAACTGAATATGATCATAGTCCCTGTTAAACTACTTGAGATCTTTATTGCTAGTTTACATTTTTTTACCCCACCTTACTTTATATGACTTACATATAAGTTATTTCTTAACAGAAATATCATTCCCTTTAGATTATAAAGGCTCTGGTAATTTGCATTAGTTTTGCTATCTGTGGCATGGTCCATGAGGAATTATCACCCTCCATTTTTTACTTTACACACTTCTTTGCTGTGTTTGTATGTTGCTATTTTCCTTTTCACCAACAGGATGTATTACTTTTATATTTAATATTATTTTCTATTTGAAATAATTAAGAATTCTGTCCAGGTGCAGTGGTTCACGCCTGTAATCCCAGCACTTTGGGAGGCTGAGGCAGGTGGATTGCCTGAAGTCAGGAGTTTGAGACCAACCTGACGAACATGGTGAAATCCTCTCTGTATTAAAAATACAAAAATTAGCTGGGCTTAGTGTTGAGTGCCTGTTATCCCAGCCACTCAGGAGGCTGAGGCAGGAGAATCGCCTGAACCCAGGAGGCAGAGGTTGCACTGAGCTAAGATCATGCCACTGCACTCCAGTCTGGGCAACAACAGCTAAACTCCATCTCAAAAAAATAATAATAATAATAATTAAGAATTCCCACTTTAATAGTATTTAAAAACTTAAACGTTAAGTTCTTTATTCAAATGTCTGTTGTAACACATTTGGGGGTTAAATATCTCCAACTGCTCTTTATAATATACTCTCTGTAAACATTCTGTATAATTGCTATTGACTTTCAACAGCTGAACTAGTCTACCCCCAAATTATCTCTTTTTTACAGTCTTTTAAATTCAGAGTTAATGAATGAAATTGTTTACATTCCTTTTTTTCTTAGTCACATCTCCAATAACCCTAGAAGTCTGAATCAATAGTCTTATCATTCGATGGAGAGACCACAGTTCCTGAGAGATGAAAGGCTTCTCTTGGGACTTTTTTTTATTGATGCAGGTGCTTGATTTCAGACAAGCCCTTCTATTCTAGCTTCTGGAATCAACTTGAAATTCAGCAACCTCTATGTGTAACAAAAATGGACCAATCATTCCTCTAAAAAATAAATGAACAAGGAATATTTAGCAAACAAAATAGCTAAAGACAGTCACTGATTTGAATGAAAGAAAAAGGCAGAGAATGCAGAAGATGCCTGGGATTCAGCTAATCTCTGAGATTCTGGCAGGAAGGACATGAAAAAAGTCAAAGGGCTCTTGGCTGAGCTTGCCATTTTATTATTTCACTTTTTAAATTTTGTTTTATTATTGAGACAGGGTCTCACTCACTTTTTTTTTTTTTTTTTTTTTAAGATGGAGTTTCGCTCTATTTTCCAGGCTGGAGTACAATCGTGCGATCTTGGTTTACTGCAGCCTCCACGTCCCGGGTTCAAGTGATTCTCCTGTCCCAGCCTCTCGAATAGCTGGGATTACAAGTGCCCGCCATCATGCCCAGCTAATTTTTGTGTTTTTAGTAGAGATGGGGTTTCACCATGTTATCCAGGCTGGTCTCAAACTCCTGACCTCAAGTGATCCACCTGCCTCAGCCTCCCAAAGCTCTGGGAATACAGGAGTGAGCCACCGCACTTGGCTGAGCTTGCCATTTTAAAACATTCTTACTAAAAGAAAGGGGTCTCACAATACCTCCATGGAGTACAATAGACTTAAAATAGCTTTGGAACGTAAGAATTACGCTAATGTCTCAATTCTTTGATTTAAATCCCAGGTTCTCTTTGTAGCCTTTTATGTCTTTGTTGTGTATAAATTCATACAAATATTTTGGAAGCCATTGAAGTTTCCCAGCTCCTTGGGTAATAAATTCTGTATGTAAATTATCTGCTAGTTGAATCCATACCTAGTTCCTATTATTTAATTCATGCCTCATTCAAGCTCAAAAGAAGCCCCACCATCTTACAGTATGAGAATTTAGTGACTAACACCTTGCTTATCCTATTCATGGTATTCATACAACCATAAATGTTGATCCGCACTGTCCCATCCTGCTTTTCATGAGCAGTAGACCCAGTCATTCTCATATTTCTGTATACAGCACAGTCTGCCCCACTTGATATTTGTAAGGGAAACCTGGCCAAGGCCAGGTACCATGGTTCCTGCTGTAATCTCAGTGCTTTTGAAAGCTGAGGCAGAAGGATTGCTTGAGGCCAGGAGACCAGCCTGGACAACATAACAAGACCCCCATTCTCTACAAGAAAAAAAAAAAGAAAAGACAAGTGTAAAAACAACCCAGTCTATTGATGGCCACTGGGCATCACAGACCTGTTTCCAGATACCTGTGTTACAGATATTCTCCCTTCAACACCTTCACACAACTCCAGGACTGATGGTGGGAAGAAGAGCCTTATGTGTGCTTATTTCCATCCTACTCCTACACTGCAAACCAGGGAGTAAGACTGAACATGCACTATGGACTAAAAGCATCTCCGTTAGTCCCATAAACTGATTGAAAACAATAAACGTACCCATTGTTGAAAATACGGCTCTGTCATCATGTGTTCGGTGATGCAGAGCCTAGAACATTTCAGAGTATTATGTAGGTGATTTTTCTCTCAATTCTTCCAAGCCTGGTACAGGACTAGTGACATTCCAAATGCACAGGAGAGAAGTTCATTTATTACACACAATGGATGCCTCAGGTCATTCGAGCTTAATATTCTCATGAAACCTGGGCAGGACATGTCAGAGTATGAAATGCTCTTTTCAAAGCCACAAGAGACAGCACTACTCTGCTTCCACTGAGATGAAACATGAGGACTTTGGATTAAGTGTAGGCAGAAGGGCTAAAAATATATATTTTTAATAATGTGATATCAAGAAATGTTACTTACGTAATTTATTTTTATGGTAACGTACTTATAAAATGCTGCCCAGAGATATCTCTGGGATGGTTTTAGTAGAGTTCTTGCGGGAGTAATTAAAGGGATGACTTCACAGCCATCACCACCTTATATATGATAGTGCTTTGCCTGGGTCCATCCAGCTGGCTTAGTCCATGAAACAATACCACGTTTCTATCATTTTCAAAATGAAATTAAAAACGGATTATAACCTGAAGGTAGGGCAAAAGCACTTTAAAAGAACGAAAGCATTCTCATGCCAATGAAGAAGATTTATTTCAGGTGTACATACTAAAAATAAATATAAGTATGATGATTTATTTGTCTCAGGTGTTTCATGGTTTTCAAAGTTTTAAAGTGGTTTCTGCAGCTGCTGAATCTGACCTTTTTCTCTGTGTAACACTCTTGGTTTACTTATTTTGTACAATGATTCTGAAATTTCCAGTTCCTAGAATTCTTTTGAGACCAATGAGTAAACTGTAGAAGGACAAAAGGAAAAGATTTCTACTTTAATTGTACCCTTGCTAGTGTTGCCGAATCAACGCACTACAACGTTAAGATGGATTTTATTTTTCAGAAGTACCTGAACAGCGATATCGATCTTTCTAACCCACAGAACGATTAGTTTTAAAGCAGGGAAAATTCAATGTGACTTTTCTAACTTGCCCTTTATATGGGGATTTGAAAGAAACACCTCCTTCTTGCTGGTCCATCTATGAAAGAAGTTTCTGCACAGGACCTAGTTTCAACTATTCGTTCATTCCACACGGCTCTCAGGAGAGAAATTAGGATGAATGGTGGACTACTTCATACGAAATCCCAAGGCAAAGTCAGTCCAAGCCTTGGCACACAAACATATAACTTCCAGTCCAATAACTGGCTCTGTTATATCCACCACAACTGTGTTTTCCCCATGAGTGCCAAGAAAATCAGAATATCTAGTTGCCTTTCCCCTGACAATTCTCAATGATCCTGTGAAGAAATGAATAAAAAATGAAAAAGTTTGCCTTACTTATGGCTAGAACACGAACATCAGAAGGTCATGGCAGTGATGTTGAACTATTTAAAACTATTTCTCCATTTGGTGAGTGTTAAAGTCTCATAGAGACACCTAGATAGTTTGAAACGCTCTCCACTGAAAGCCAGCGATTTCTACGTGTCTCCACCAGCCAAGAGGACCCTGTAGAGCTTTGCTTTCTATAGCTGGAATAATGGAAAACAGTAGCTTTGTTTTTTATTGTTTGAAAGAAAAAATAAAAATACTGACTATATTTTTAAAACTGCACCTGCTCCCTTAACATTTTGATACTCACATGGATAAACAGCTTTGATAACCTCTGGTGTAAAGAATGTGGCCTTTGTTGGCCATGTGCAAATCTCAGGTCTGTCATTTGATGAATGATGTTAGGAAAATAATGCAGCCTCTCCGGGCTGAGTCTCTGTACTCCTTCCCTATAAAATGAGAATGCTACTTCCTTGATAAAACATGTACTTTACAGCATATGTTCCCCTTCCTTCTTTCTGTGCAAACTCTGAGATGACACTATTTCTGAGAGTGCAACACTCGGAAATGTGGTGTCTTCTTTTCTCTGTAGCTATTATGACTTTCTTTATTCCCTGCTTATGACACACTCTATCACATTGTGGTCATATGTGTATATGTCTTATTTCTTTTGTTCTCTTTTACTGAAAGTTTCTTCAGGATAAATATTGGTTTAATTATACTGGTTTAATCACTGTATCCTGAACAGTACCTTTTGGGAAACTGAGTATACAGAGACAATGGCGAGACCACGTCTGAGCACAGAACTCTGACCCACAGCCCCTGCAACCAGCCTGGGAAGCCAAACCACAGGCTCAGCAGCAGTAAGTCCAAAATGGTCAAGACTCAGGCAATGACAACGAGTTTCCCTAATTTTTGCCTCTGCCTATAACTCTGGACAAACCAGAGAAAGCTAGACACTACTTAGTCTAGTTACATTAGAAACTCACTTTCAGCTTCCCCATGCAACAACCTCCAGCCAGAGCTCTGTCTCTCTTTCTCTCTCTCTCTCTGTCTTTTCATTACAGAGCTTTCCCATTCCTCTGCCTGCCTTTGAGTCTTTGCTAGACACAAATGGTGGTGGATGATTACCTTGCTATAGCAAGTGCTGAATACATACCCTTTCTTTGTTTTCATTTTGGTGACCTTCATTTATTTCCACATTAAAAAAAGAATTCATGTACATCTCACTGCATTCCCAAGAAGAATTTGGGGTAAATTCTTGTCCAAAATTATGTATTTAATAGAAGCAAAGTCTCCTTCCAGTTCTAATATTCTGTGCTAATAGATGTTGAGGTCGAATAAAATGCCGATTTAGTAATTAGTTGAACAACTTTTCAGAAATAGATTATTCCTGTGTATATGAATTGTCAAAATAAGTAATTCAAAATCTAAACTGTTGAAACTCTCCCTTATTTTGAGCCCTAAAAGAATATGATTATGGGGCCTGAGTCATGTGATGGGCAGCTGTAACCTAGGCAGCTGTAACCTTTGTTTCTGTGATCATAGATTAGCCTTCTTCCTATATTGTTTTGTAAAATGTTGCAAATGACTGAAGGGTACCAGGGAAGACCCTTCCCCTCTACACTGCTGATCTTCATTACAGATTGGCTTTCTTCTTACCTTTCTCACAGGAGGACTTCACTTGACTATCACATTGTCTAAGATGGAATGCCAAATATACTTTTAAATTGGAAAGGAAATGAAAACAAGCTTTATAGAAAACAAACTGCGACCAGTCATTACATTGCTGTAACCCATAAACCAGCCTTGTATAGAAAATGCTGTAATCCTGTTAAATTTGTTTTCTGCCTACATAAGCAAGATCTTAACTTTTTACTTCTAAGCACTGACCCCATTTCTCTGGAGTCTGTTTTCTGATGGCCATTCCCACCTTTTCACTGGAATAAACTCTTTAAAACTAGATCTGATCCTTGCAGTTATTTCAAGTTGACAGAATGGTTTATGCTGAACCTCCGAATTAAGTTGTTGGTTTAAATCTTTATACCTTACAAGTTTTAAAAGACCAAATTAAACTCCCACCACATCATACCCAGCAATATTATACTGCCCAGTTAAGAGCCGTGGGTATAAAATTACATGATTTCTTTCAGGAGGCATTTATCCTTCCACTAAATATCAATTCATTTTTTCAAAAATCTACTTGCCCAGCTTTGTGGAAACTGAACACTAAGAATTCTCAATAAGGGAAGAAACAATTGTCTCCCCCACTGTATGTGTATTGATTTGTAACACAATGTGGGGCAACTGGCTTGAGCCTGGCTTCTCCTTCTCTTCTTGCCAGCCCTGGTCCCTTGTTTTGGGATCTGTTTCCCTTGGAGAATATAAACATTCTTTATCCCACTTCTTAAAAGGCCATCCTTCTCTTTCTAGTTGGTGTTAGGGATGAATTGACATGGACGACAATGACTATGACCTATGTAGGAAATCTGTGAACTGAGTAAGTAGTCATATGAATCCAAATCTTATGTGACCTATTGATATGGTTTAGATTTGTGTCCCCACCCAAATCTCATGTCGAACTGGAGGAGGGGCCTGGTGGGAGGTGATTGGATCCTGGGAACGGATTTCCCCCTTGCTGGTCTTATGCCAGTGAGTGAGTTGTCACAAGATTTCATGGGTTAAAAGTGTGTGGCACTTCCTCCAACCCTCTCGGCTCTCTCTTGCCACCATGTGAAGAAGATGCTTGCTTCCTCTTTGCCTTCTGCCATGACTGTAAGTTTCCTGAGGCCTCCCAGTCATACTTCCTGTGAAGCCTGTGGAACTGTGAGTCAACTAAATCTCTTTTCTTCATAAATTACCCAGTCTCAGGTAGTTCTTTACAGCAGTATGAGAATGGACTAATACATCTATATTTAGGCTACTCTAAAACTTGCATTATACATGTAATTTTAGAAATTTTTATTGTGGAAAATCTTAAACAGATACAAAAATAAATAGAATACACTGAGCCACAGGTACTCATCACCCACCTGTAAAAATCTTCAGTTTATTATGCCAATTTATGTTTTAAAAGGAATACCAACTCTCTCTATGAAAGGTATTACTTAGGAAAATGTACTACATATTGGTTTTTCTATTAGTGTGAATTTCCCATGTATACAGTGATTGCTCTCTCCTAGCAGGCTCCAGCTGCTGGCTTTCTGGCCTCCCTTAATGCTGTGGATACCTGTGGCACCAGACGTGGCTTTCCTTAAGGACTTTCTAACTTTTTTATTTCCTATGAGACTCCAAACTTATGAAAAAAAGAGGGTGAGAGACAACAGTTCATATACTAATAAAGTAAAATTTGACCTCTACTTTTACATACATTATTTAAAAAATTTTTTAATTGACAAATAATAATTATACATAGTCATGGGATACATAGTGATGTTTCAATACATGTAATGTATAGTGAGTGATCTGGGTAATTAGCATATCCATCATCTAAAACATGTATCAGTTTTTTTTTGTGTTGGAAATGTTCAGTATCCTCCTTCTAGCTATTTAAAATTATATAATATATATTATTGTTAACTATAGTCATCTGTCAGTGGTATAGAACACTGTAACTTATTTCTCCCTATATACATTATTTAATTTACTCCTAACAACCATGTAATATAGATAATGCAACCATTGTTAATTCCTTTTTAGAGATAAGAGAGCTAGGGTTCTGAGAATGAAACCGATAGATTTAAAGTTACACAGTTGGTAAGAAGGGGGCCTTCTATGAGGCAGTATATGGAGGCATATTTGCAAAGCATTACAATGGAAGATTATATTTCAAAAATCACTGCAAAAATGCATGTCAGCTTTCTTTTCAAATAAAATATAAATGTCCTTGAACACAGTCTCCTCTCAGGGGAAATTTGAGGAAAAGACTTATCATACTGACTATGTTCCATTTGATTGCATACAATGATACAATCCTTTACATTTCGACCAAGACATTGAAATGCTCCTACTTCAAGTTCTGATTGTTCACATGCATTCTCTGGGAACTGCTGCCTGGATTTACAGGATTTTTTAAACTATGCAGAACCTACATCATTCAATCTATATGGCAGTTATTGAAATAAACGTTAATGACTCTAAATACCTTACTAAAGTAGCTAGTATTTCTTGTGAATCTGCCATGTAGAAGTGCTGAACGCTTACTGTCGATTGTGGATGGTGACAGGAAAGGAGGTAAGGAATGACTTCCCCTGGGAGGGATCTTTGATTTGTGCTTTGAACACTGAGTGCAGATCAGATAAACTGAGTGGAGGGACTTAAGCAGAACTGCAGCAGTGAGAAAACTCCAGGTTAATTTAACTGGAACAGATTGTTTGCAGAGTGGTATCTGTGGGATAAAGTGGAAGAATGTAATGTACAGGCTTGAGTGGAAATAGAATGTGGATAACAAAGAAGAAACAACCCTAGGAAAAAGTAAAGTTGCAATATAATTCATATCAGATTAATCTAAGATCAGTGTGGAGAAGCAAACAAAGACATAAAGGACCTTGTGTAAGAAATCAGACAATGGCACTGGGGACAATAGCCAGTGATGCAGAGAATCAAGGAAGATAAGCATGAAGTCAGAATCCAGGCATAGGCTGGAGTAACACAACCCTTTCCTGCAAAAGCTATAAAACTTTTGATAGCAATCTGCACTAAAACAAACATTTTTCATCATGACCCAGCACATACATGTGTATTCCAACATACATAGATTTAATTGAAACAAAAGTTTTACAAAACAATAGGTATTATTTCTATGGTAGTGAAGCCTACTATTTTTATTCTCTTCTGTTAAATAAAAATTAAAATAGGTTTTACCACCTTCTTAAATGTTTTTACAACCCACAACTGGAACATGATTCAACCAGCAGTTTGTAAGAGACTATTGGGTACATTCCATGAGGAAATAAACATACGCAAGAAGTTTCCATCCTACATGGATGCAGCTGGAAACCATCATTCTCAGCAAACTATCGCAAGAACAGAAAACCAAACACCACATGTTCTCACTCATAGGTGGGAATTGAACAATGAGATCGCTTGGATACAGAAAGGGGAAAATCACACACTAGGGCCTATTGTGGGGAGTGGGGAGGGGGGAGGGATAGCATTAGGAGACATACCTAATGTAAATGACGAGTTAATGGGTGCAGCACACCAACATGGCACATGTATACATATGTAACAAACCTGCATGTTGTGAACATGTACCCTAGAACTTAAAGTATAATAAAAATAAATAAATAAATAAATAAATAAACAAACAAACAAAAGGAGTTTCCATCCTTAAGATCCACCCAATTAAACAATTAAGCAAACCAATCAACTCCCAGTCCTCCTCTGGCAACCACCTTATCGCATTTTATTTAGTGCCAAACCCCTTGCCTTCCGCAAAGTGTTGTCTAACCTCATAGTTCTAAAATGTTTTCATTTTAGGTTTACGCTTTTAAAAATTATTGAGAACTCCAAAGAGATTTTTAAAAAATCAAATAGGCTGTATCTATTAATATTTACCCATTTTGACTAAAAATAGAACTACCATTTGACCCTGCAGTCCCACTACTGGGTATTTACCCAAGGAAATCATGATATAGTAGAAAAAAGACACTTGCACTCACAGGTTCATCACAGCACTATTTCCAATAGCAAAGTCACGGAACTAACTTAAGTGTTCATCAACTGAACTGAATAAAGAAAACGTGGTATACAAACACCATGGAATACTACACAGTCATAGAAAAGAATGAAATTACGTCCTTCACAGCAACATGGAAGAGAGGGGACCATTATCCTAAGTGAACTAACTTAGAAACAGAAAACCAAATACCTTTTGTTCTCACTTATAAGTGAGAGCTCAACAATGGGTACACATAGACATAAAGATGAAAATGTAATAGACACTAAGGACTCCAAAAGGAGGGGAGGAGGCTGAGGGTTGAAAAATTACCGATTGAATACAATGATCACTCTTTGAGCCAGGCGTACACTAGAAGCCTCCTCTCATCAGTACGCAATATACCCATTTAACAAACATGCACATGCTCCCCCAAAATGTAAAATAAAATAAAACAATTAAAAATGGAAAATTTACCAGCTATGAAATAAAGAATTAAAATAATCAGTAAAAATACATATTATGTCATTAAAATTACAATAATAAGTACATTACATGGTAACATGAATATCTATCACAAATAACTTTATTTCTCAAAACATATTTGGTAAGAGGGATGACGTTATTTTACAGTTTTGCAAGTCTCTTCAATGTTTGGCTTGGAAGACAGCTGGATTTTCACATCTATTTCTGCATTCAATCAGTGGCAATATGTTGTTTTAGTTGAAGAAAATCCATCCTTGCACAGAAAATGCTTTGAAAAGGGAGGGATTTTTAGTAACCTTATCAGACAATTAATGATACTCTTCTCTGCTACTATACCAAAACTCCACAAGTAGTAGTCAATGATTACCTGAGATATAGAATCTGAAACTTTTAACAATGAACTTTTCATACTCCTACTGTATTAAAATTCCTTCGCCTATTTTGGACTTTGAATGGATCTTTTTACCCTGGAATGGCATGTACTGATGACTTGGAAAATACTGATTCACTGAATTATGCAGATCTCTTAAATGCTGACACAATTCATCATACAATATCCGAAATGACATTTATTAATATCACCACTGATACACTGAAAAAAGCCTTTTGCTATTGGAAAGTTCCCAGGCTCATCATGACAATTACAAGAATTCCAAAATTATAACTTTCACTCAAAAGTTTGTTATTGGCAACTAATACTGTCAGTTGTTTTCCTTGAAATGACAGTCTTATTTTTTTTCCATTAAAAAAGTCTGCCAAATATTCATTTCTAAAACAGCAGAGCTTGCCTTTCAGTTATTCTCGCAAGTCACAATGACTAGCCCAGTTTGCAACTCAAATAATAGCACATCACACTTTCCTATGCAGCCTTGATCTCTTCAAAGCCAGCTTCCACATTGTGGTCTGAGTGGTGTGTTGTAAGTAAATCTCCTCATTTTTCTCTCTTATTGACAATACTTTGATTTTCTCTTTTGTCTTTAGGATAAAGCTCAAAGTACGTGGCATATTATGAGGTCCTCCACATCCTCAATGCAATCCCCATCCTTCCCACACTGGAGTTTTTGATCAGTTTCCCAGGTGAGCCATCCTCATGCCTGCCTACCTGGTGAACATGGGCTTACCCTGCAAGATTCTGCTCAAGTTCAGGGGCTTTGAGGAGCCTTTTCTCACACACCTTGATCTCTACATACCACTATCATCATAGGTCTGTTATCAATTAATGTTGTATTTGTATTTGTTTTGTTGTTGTTTTGTTTTAGAGACAGAGTCTTGCTCTGTTGCCCAGGCTGGAGCGCAGTGGCACGATCACAGTTCACCACAGCCTGGAACTCCAGGGTTCAAGCAATCTTCCTGCCTCAGTCTCTTGAGTAGCTGGGACTACAGATGTGCACCACTATGCCTGGCTAATTTTCATCTTTTGTAGAGATGGAGTCTTGCTATGTTGCATAAGCTGGTCTCAAACTCCTGGGCTCAGGTGATCCACCTGCCTCACCTTCCCAAAGTGTGGGGATTACAGGCATGAGCCACGGTGCCTGGCCTAAACTGTGAAATTCTTATGGGTGGAAATTTTGTACTGTACAGAGATCTTTTTACCAGTACACATATGTGTCCAAAATGATCTCAGGCCTAGAAAAACCAAGGCCTCTAGATAGAGAGGAAAATAGGGAAACAAGCTGACAAGGGTCACTCCTGATAGCACAGCAGCAGGCTATGGAGTTTGGTGCCCATAGTTTAAGAAATGGAGGATAGAGGGTTTAGAGCGCAGGTGCACGAGTGAGGCACATTTTAAATAGGTTAAGTAAGCCTGCTTCACACTGCAATTTGGACTTTGGAGAAAACTCAAGGCGAGGACACCATACCTATATTTAGACCCCAGAAGAAGGCTTTGCTCCAGGTCTAACAGGTTATCGCTCCATGAATACTTCTCTCCAGATTATGACCTCACTTACTCCTTACTCCATTACTCCCCCTGCCTGGGCTCCTGACTCTGAAGATTGCTTCACAGATTTTGACAGTAAATAGATGACATCAGGAAAAGGAATTCAGAGACCAAATTGTTTGTAAAATACTGGGTGAAAAAAAGTATTGGACAGATGTCAAAAACCTTCCAGAGGTTTTACTTTTCTAACTTGCTCCAAATATCTCTCAAAAGGAATTACGGTTTGCAGTGCTTCCAAAACAGCATAGCTGCAGCAACTTGTTCTGCAGGAGAATTTCAAGGGCTAAGGTTTAGTGGTATACACCTGGGAGAGACCTTGAGGTATGCACGGATCTAGGTCGAGTGACGAAAGGACAACAAAAGGAAAAGGAACAAAAACAAAATGTCTAAAGAGCAGCAAAAACAAAATCATCACTTGAAAACTTGTTTGAATATGTATGTTATAACAGTGTAGACTTACATAAAAGGTGACAAGCTATGGCTTGGCTTTCCAGTATAACATGTCTGGGAGTGAGGGTGGATGACAGAGTGTATTGTTTGGAAGCTTATAGGAGAATATACGACTCTAAATGTCTTATCATGATAAACTTGCGACTTTGAGGTTTAGAGAAGAAAGAGTTTATATATATGCTAGTCTATCCACCTGTGCTGCAATTGTTAATTCTTTTTTTTTTTTTTTTTGGAGACAGGGTTTCACTGCGTCACCCAAGCTAGAGTGCAGTGGCAAGATCATGGCTCACTGCAGCCTCAACCTCCCAGCTCAAGCAGATTCTCCTCCCTAGTAGCTGGGACCACAGTTGTGTGATACCACACCTGGCTAACTCTTAAATTTTTTGTAGAGACGAGATCTTTGCTGTGCAGGCTGGTTTCAAACTCCTGGGCTTAAGCAATTCTCCTGTCTTGGCCTCCCAAAATGCTGGGATTACAGGCATGAGCCACTGTGCCTGGCCTTAATTCTTTTTTTGAAGGTAATTATTAAGTTCTGTTCTAAGACAGCTTTATTACTTTTTTGAAAAATCACTTATACATTGCTTTTGTTATGCAAATGCAGCTGCCATCTTCAGTGAAATTGTTCAGTGGGTTCACACAAAAGTAATTCAGCCCTTGGCACTTCATTCATCCTGTTGGCAAGCTGAAGGAGTAGAGAGTGAAAAAGTAAATGAATATGTGATCTGTAGGTAGTACTTATACCTTCTATTTAGCTTTCTCACTATTCTCTGCCATCTGGATGCCTAGTGTGTACCACAGATTCTCCTTGACTCAACCACAGGGTTATGTCCTGATAAACTCATCATAAGTTGAAAATATTGTAAGTAAAAATGCATTTAATACACCTAACTGGCTGGGCATGGTGTCTCACGCCTGTAACCCCAGCACTTTGGGAGGCTCAAGCTGGCGGATCACCTGAGATCAGGAGTTCGAGACCAGCTTGACTAACATGGTGAAACCCCATCTCTACTAAATACAAAAATTAGCCAGGCATGGTGGCGCATGCCTGTAATCCTAGCTACTTGGGAGGCTGACACAGGAGACTCGCTTGAACCCGGGAGGCAGAGATTGCAGTGAGCTGAGATTGCACCACTGCACTCTAGCCTGGGCAACAAGAGGAAACTCCATCACAAAGAAAAACAAAACAAAACAAAACAAACAAACAAAAAACACCTAACCTACCAAACATCATAGCTTAGCCTCGTCTTACCTTAACTGTGCTCAGAGCACTTACATTAGCCTACAGTTTGACAAAATAATCTAAGACAAAGCCTATC